>NC_140591.1:86845389-87491969 GCF_964204655.1 Triturus cristatus
TGTGAATGTAAATACTCTCGTTTGACCTTCACCAATCACCTTATTGCTTGCGCCGCCTCACGTTGTCCTTTCACCACATGTGTCACTGCGCCGTTCATTCACTATAACACTTCCAGTGCCCATTTGGTTGTTATGGTTACTGCAATTTAGTTGTATTTCTGTGCTTCTATATGCAAAAATAACAACCTTTCCATCCTCCCTTGGTCTCCGTTGTTCCTTCTTGCTATGTGATTGAATCTCCTTTGAATAGTCCCCCCCAGGTGATCTACCTGTTGAGACATTGTTTTATTGCTGCCAAAGTTCTGATTTGAGCAGTGGATCTGGGAGGAAATTATTTTCTGACGTACACCTGCTGATAGTTTCACTGCCAGTAAAAGTTGATGTGTTTGGTGGACTGGGTATTATGGGGGACAGGGTTAGGTGTGAGAGTACAGATATTGGTATGACAGCTGTCTTTTGGAGTTCTCAAGACTGAAAGGGAGTTTATTTATGTTGTCTGACATCTGGGTGCAACAGATTGGCTGTTAGGGGCCAGTGTACAGAAGGTGTTCGGGATGTGGTTTTTGTACCCCATAACTTGACATATTGTTGATTAATGTGAAAGTAACCAGGCTTGTCCGTATGAATGAGGGTCTTAGCACAGTTTGGAGTAACAAAAGCATGGCAGACATCGGTGAGCGACATACTCACGTATGTTTAAAGGCTGTAAAGAAATTGCTCTTGGAGGTCACAGCACACAGGCATAGGATGAAAGAGATTGGCATGCTGTAATCTGGAGCTCCTTCTAGCTAAACCAGCATAGAAGGTTTGTATCAACAGCTGTGTAAAGGTATAGGAAACAGATTGAAACATCTGTCACCTAGCTAACTGCAAAGGCAGTGTTAACAAGTCACAGTATGGTTGGATGAGGCCTGAATGGGATGTTTGGCCATTCATTCTTGCAGTGTTTTACTTTGATGCTGGAGAAAGGAGATGAAAGAAGGCATAATAAATGTACTTTTAATACTTATTGTGTGTACTAAGATTGGTTCCATTCCATGATTTGGTGTTTATAGGACTTACCTAAAGTGATAGGTGTGTGAGTGATTTAAGCCAAGTCTGTTCTCTGAACCAAACCACTTAGGAATAAGAGAGAAATGGATAATCTTTCTGCATGAGGTTTTCTCAGTCGTATACAAAATGTACAGAACATTTCTATGTTTAAGAGCTATTAATATTGTTATTACTACTTATAATATTAATAATTATAACAATTAAATCTTTATAACTATTTACAGTATTAGAACCGAACGTCCATCTTTTTTTACCTCTTTTTTAATTAGCCTACCAGTTTATCTATGTCAGCTTATCTATGTCTCTAAATGAATCTAATGAGTGTTATGACCCTTTTTAGTAATGAAGAATATTTTCAACAATGCACTTTTGGAGAGTACATACGTAAAATGTAATTGTGCTCAGTACAAATGAAAAAAAATATTCTTTACTAAGGTGAAAGAGAACCGTGCAAAAAGGCAGCAGCAGCTGGAGCGCCAGAAGCAGGAGCGTGCCTTGAAAAAGATGGCCCTGTCGGAAGCCCAGCAACTGGTGCAGGAAGAGAGCCGCAAGAAGGCGCTGAAGGCCAAGAAGGAGGAGGAAGATATCCAGAGGGAGGTGGTTCGGCTACGCAAGGAGATGGCTGAGCGGCGGCGTACCATGGAAGAGGCACGTGCAATGTAAGTCTGGAGGAAGTGGGAAACTGATGAATATCCAAAGAATATCCATGGAATGTTATAGTTATCTGCACAATTCTTTTCATTGTTCAATCAATCAGGATTTGGAAAGTGCAGCAAATTACCCGTGTGTGTCTCAAGGCGGTGGAGGTGCTAGCTGCTTCATGGTGCTCTGTTTATTCAAACAGTCAGGTCTTGAGTCCTTTCCTGAATTCCTGGAGCGATGAGGCAGTCCAAAGGTGCAAGGGAAGGTTGTTCCAGGCTTTGGCCTCCAGGTGAGAGAAGGAGCGTCCTCTGCTGTTGGCTTGGCGGATCGAGGGTGTGTCTGTTAGGAAGGCGGATCACAGGTGTCTGTCGGTTGGTGGAAGGTCAGGGATTTTTTGATGTATGCTGGTCCTTCATTGTGCGAGGCTTGGGATCCGTGGGTCAACATCTTGAACTGGCATCGTTTCTGAATTGGGAGCCAGTGTAGCTTCTTGAGGTGTGAAGTGATGTGAGTCCTACTGGGGAGGTTGAGGATGAGTCTTGCTGCTGAGTTTTGTATTGTCTGTAGTCTCTTCAGGAGGCGTGGTGTGATTCCTATGTGGAGAGTATTCCCGTAGTCCAACCTGCTGGTGATGAGGGCCTGAGTGACGGTCATTTTGGCGTTGATTCGGAGCCACCTGAAAAGCTTACAGAGCATGCGTAGGCTGCAGAATTATGCAGATGAGACTGCGTTTACCTGATTTTGCATAGATAACTTGCTGTCCAGGAAGATGCAGAGGTTGTGAACGTGGTTCGTCAGGGTGAGGGAAGGGCCGAGTTCAGCATCGTTCCATGGTGAGGTGTTGTTCCCAAAGATGAGGACTTCCGTCTTGTCCGTGTTGAATTTTAGACAGTTGTTCTTCATTGGTTCAGCGACGTTCATCATACATCTGTGCCAGCTGGCTCTGGTGGTGAAGGGGTCTTTTGACAGCGAGAAGATGGGCTGGGTGTTTGCTGATGACCGATTCTTGTGGGACACAGCAGATGATCTTCTTGGAGTCCAAAGTGAATGGTTGGAGTCAGATTTTCTGGGTTCTTCTGATAAAGTATGAGGTGATCCATTTGAGGGCATCTCTCTGGATTCCGATTTGGTGGAGTCTGTTGATCAGGGTGTGGTGGGAGATGGTGTCGAAGGCGGCTGACAGGTCCAGGAGGATGAGGGCTGCTGTTTCGCCATGGTCCAGGAGGGCCCTGATGTCGTCGGTGGCTGCGGTCATGGCTATCATAGTGCTATGTTGGGCTCAGAATCCGGATTGAGAGGGGTCCAGGAGGTTATGGTGTTCCAGGTGTTTGGTGAGTTGCTGGTTGATTGCCTTTTTGGGAACCTTTGCCGTAAAGGGGAGGGGGGAGACGGGCGTGTAGTTTTTTGGTTCTGCTGAGTCAGCGGATGGTTTCTTGAGGAGGGACCTCACTTCAGCGTGTTTCCAGTCCTCAGGGAAGGAGGCCGTGGTGATGGAGTCTTTCAGGACTTTCTTGAGCTTGTCGCTAATTGTCTTGCTCCAGAGGTTGAAGATGTGATGGGTATATGGGTCAGCGGGTGCTCCAGAGTGTACAGAGTTCATGATGAAGATAGTGGCTTGAGTTGTGAGAGGGTCCCAATGGGTAATCAGGTGTTCGAGGTTTGTGTTAGTGGGTGTGAGTAGGCTGATGCTGTCGGCGGCGGGGGTTTGGGGTTTGAAGTTCTCGTAGATCGCAGAGATCTTGTCATTGAAGAAGTCCTCCCGGGTGCTGCATAGTTCTTGGGAGGGGGTGATGTCGTTCCTGGTGGCTGTGGGGTTGGAGCAGTTGGCAAAAGTCTGTTTATAATGTATAAGCATGTCTATGTATAAGTGACAAATCTAATTGTTAAACAATGGAACACTGCACAAGGCTGAGGTGAGATGAAGGTAAAATCTGCTGATCAGTAGTGGGCTTTACCTTCATATAGTGTCGGTGGGGGTGTAGCCAAGGTGGCGGCGGAGTAGCACCGTTTCTTCGGGGCTCCGCTCGCCAAGGCCGAGAAAAGGCATCAAACAGCGACTTTGAGACCCCAGAGGCGGAGAACAAGTTGACTCAGGGGGCCCTGGACAAAAGCGGGCTGTTCAGGACTGAGGGGTCCTCCCTGACTCCGCCGCAATCAGCTGCGAAGACGCCGAAGCCGCTTTCAGAAGCTGAGATTTGGGCTGCGCGGCGGCCGCCGCGAGGAGCCGCCGGGTGAAGAAGTGCACCGAGGTTGCGGCGCTCACAGGCATCGTCGCGGGCGGAGCCCCCGGCCGCGCATTTGTGTAGGAAGCGGCGTGGAGAGTTGCCAGCGGCAACGGGAGTCCCACTCTGAGAGGTACAGCGGAGAGGCCTGATCGGATCCCGGGACCACGAGGCGGTGATTGCGGAGGAGGCCCCGTGCCTGGGCCGGGCTGCGGGCGTGTGGCCTCCGGTGCATCCCTGTCTGGGGGGGGGGGGGGCAGGCAAAGGCAGTCCCCCAGGCAGGATAAGCAGCATTGCAGAGGAGCCAGCAAACCGCAGGACAGGAACGCCGCGCGGAGCGCTGGATGTCGGTGGCGGGAGGGGCACCCCTTTTGCCTGCCATCAAGGATTCCTGGGCTAGGCCAAGTGGCCGATTCAGTGGACTGTGTGTAAGCACCCACGACCTTGCCCCAGACGACGGATTGGGGGTCTGCGGTCTTGAGCCACTGCCACGATCTTAGAGGTAACAGTAGGTCTCGGCGTCCAGGTACCCCCCAGCTGCACGCAGATTCTCCCGAGCAGGTAGGCCGGCCCGGCAGAGTACAGTGTAGCTATAGCCGGAAGGCTGTGCCGGATTCCGGTAGCTGAGACCCGATCTTTGCCAAGATCTGCCATGCACCACCGAGAGACGTGTGGGGGCTGCGGGGTGTGAGTAATTGGGGAGAGACTCCTTTGAAGCTTGCAACCACCTGGGGGATCGCTCATTTTGCTTGCCACGGTCAGGCCCAGATTTCGAACCAGAAGGCACAATCCCGAGACACACGAGGAAGTCCTTGGTGGTTCAGGGGTCAACCAGTGGACAGAGGGCCCTGGAGGTTATAGACCTTCCCCCCGCATTCCTGGCGACGGGCAATAGTGCTCAGAGAGCCGGCAGCTAAGGACACTGACTGGAGGGGGGAACAGAGGGGCGCTGGTCCCCGCCTGGTGGTCTCTCGACTGGGGGGTTCTTCTGACCGACGCAGCACTGACCCATAGCAATGACTATGCCGCGGACAAAGAAGGACGCTACGATCAGAGACCTCCTTCAAAAACCAGGTGCGGAGAAAACGGGGTTATGGCTCCGACCATCAGATGGCCCAGCCCGTCGAGAAGGAAGTGGATCCAGATGGTGAGCGCGCAGACGACCCGATCACGCGGAGCTTCCTGGAAAAGCTGTTTAGTTCGCTTAGGGAGGATATTGCAAGCCTGCGGCAAGACGTGGTCTCTGACATCAGGCAGCTGAGAACGGAGATTCAAGAAGTGGGGGACCGCGTGGACTCCCTGGAACGCAGTGGGGACACAGGGAAGAAGAAATCACAGACCGGGCCCGGGAGCTAATAGATCTTCGAGAACGCAACGTGGAGCTCTACCTCAAACTGGAAGATCTGGAAAACCGCTCGAGGCGATCCAGTATCCGCATCAAAGGCATGCCACTCCAAGCAGACGGGGGCAAATTGGAGGACTGGGTGCTCCGTTTCTTTCGCCATGTAGTGCCAGATTTAAGTAATAAAGAGATCATATTGTATCGCACCCATCGTGCCGGGAGGCCCGCATCCGGGCAGGGTCAGCAGCAGGACCTCCTCGCCTGTCTACTGTGAGAAGTTGGCCTGATGTATGATGTCACTAGTTCTAGTGTACACCTTATATCAGTCCAAACAACCCTTATGGTGATTGGTTGTAAAGTCAACCTTCTAGACCAGCTATCCTAGTGGTAGCATGGACAAGAGCAGTCTTAGGCTAAACTCTGAATGGCATGTGAAGCCAGCTGTGATACCATATATAATCCCTTGAATACCAAATGAAAGGACACCACAATAGATATATATATAAAATAAAGTGTATTTATTCTAGTCAAACCCTCAGCACTCTTTATGAGATTCGAGGTAAGTACAACACAGTTTTATTTAAGCATACATTAAGTCACACAGGTAAGTAATACAGTTAGGCCCTAGGGGCCACGCAAACCATATATTAAAGAAGTGGTATAAGGACCACTGTCACGGAAATAGAGTAGGCCTAGGCCTAGGGAATCGCTGGGGCTACACTACACTACCAACAGTTAGGAAGTGGGAGGCCCACGGGATTCAGGTGCAGAGTGGAAACACTCACGCGTAATGCGTATAGTCGATAGAAATAGTACAGTTCTGAAATAAGCAGTTTAAGGACACTTCTGAAGCAGCTAGAGAGTCGAGACTCGGAAACTAGACCCTAGGATAGTCAATACCCTTGTGAGCACCGAAGTACCCAAGTTACCTAGCCCACGGGCTGCGGGTGCATAGGTGTGAACTTGCGTCGGGTTTCGTCGTGGACTTCTATGGATGCCTGAAGGAAAGTTGCTGACAGGCAGTCAGTGCAGAGTGTCCGGTGGATCCCAAGGCCGGGGTCAAGAAGGAAGGGTACCTGCAAGCAGAAGGGACAGAGTCAAGGTCACTAGCCAGTGACCACGTGGAACCAGGAAGGAACCAGGCGATGTCGTGAAGATTGCAGGTGAAGGGTGAAGCTTGTCGCTGCAGCCACGGGTACCAGGAGGCGTCGAGGACGACCAGGACCAGGAGGCGAGCTGTCCCACGAAGGCTCTTGCTGTCGGCGGCGTCGAAGTCGAACTAGGATTCACCAAGCCTTGGCAAGCGGAACCCACGAAGAACGGAGGACTTGCTTTTGGTGCAGACCAGGAAGGTCTGGGGTGCTTCTCTTTTGCAAAGAAGCGGGAGCCAGTCTGGAGGAGCCAAACCAGCAGTGAAGATTTCAAGGTGTGTCGTCACAGAGGCCGCTAGCCAACGGGCAAGCAACCGGACAGACGCGGCAAGCAGGAAAATGCAGAAGGGCCCCACGCAGGACTCGTGGAGTGTGGGGGGCTGATCTTCGGTGCAGATGGTGCTTGGGGTTGGGGCTTCTGAATCCCCGGTGCACAACTTCGAAGGTGCCTCAGAAGCTGCGCTGGAAGATACTCGCCACTTTTCCCAGGTAGCCGGTCCCACGTCTCTCGTCGCCTCCACGGATCTCAACTCTGCTGTGGATGTGGATCAGGGTCGGAGAAGTCTGGAAGTCAAGGCTCTGGTCGGGCTCTGCAGTCGGTCCCTCGTAGAACTTCAGCAAAGCAAAGGGTAGTCTCTTGATGGTGCCTGTTTGCACAGGGTAGCCACTCCTTGGCCACAAGGGAGATTCTTCAGTCTTCTTCTTTCGTCGAATGTCGAAGGTCCAGAGTTTCTGTTCAAGTTGCAGGTTCAGGATAATCTAATCTCCTGAGGCCCAGCTACCACTCTTTTCCAAATCTGGGGGGCTGGGTTACCTGCTAGATCACGCCTTATGGGTGGGACCTGGGAGGGGGGTGGTTACACCCCCTTCCCTTTGTCCAGTTTCGCGCCAGGACTGGGGCTGGTGTGCCCCAGCACCGGTTTGAACTGGACTATGCATGGGACACCTTGTGTGCCCCAGGCAGTGTCTCGTTTCATTCATCCCTCCCTGCCCCAATACACTAAGGCCTGTCTGGGGTGGTGCTCGCACCTCCCCAGGCAGGAAACCTATTGTCCAAGCCTCCCTTGCCGGGATCACTCCCAGCAGCAGGAGGTCAGACTTGTGTCGTGGCAGCAGCATCCATTTTGTGATGCTGGGGCTCTGGTTAACTTTAACCGGGTAAGTAGGTTGCAACATGTCTTCTCCCTCTAGAAGGGAGGGATAATATCCTCATCCCCAGAAATGGGATGGGGGTATTATTCCAAAGTGTTAGACACCTTACACGACATGTATTGATAAAGCCAAACCATAGTTACCATAACCGTTTAAGATTATAAGGCACTTTAAGGGTATATGGTAGGCTATATCATAGAACAGCTATAAGGACATGGTTCCGAAAGCTGCAGACAGGCTCAGCTCATGCTAGAGCACCATCTCACATGTTACCAAGCACTCTGCCTCCAGGATTGTTAAGGCCTGCCATAGGAGTGGCTGATAGGTACACGTGTCTATATGTAAGGTAGGTATAGGAATACTACACCTAAGCAAGGAGTGATTACACGACCTTGCCCCAGCTGAGTGATCAGCCAGTTGTGTCATAATGGAAGGCCAGGCCAGGGGTGGCATAATACATGCTGCAGCCCCTGGTAGGCCTAGGGTACACCTGTGCCCTGGGTACCTAAGGTACACTGTACAGGGGACAATAAGGTGATCCTATCCAAATGGGTTATGCACCTAAAGTACATAGTATCAATTTAGAGAGAGAGCAGCAGGGCTGTGGGTCTGATTAGCAGGCCCACAGCCACATCTAAGTCGAAAACCAGTAAAGCAAAAGCAAAAAGTGGGGGTGAACATAGAAAGCAGACCCTACTCTCCTACATCTACACTCACACCGGCAGAAGGAAATGATCACGAGTGCCACCCGCAATCTACAATAAGCTCAGGAAATCCTTGGGAATGTCTTGGAAGAAGTTGGGGGCTCGGAGCCTCAAGAGGAAAGTCTATCTTCTGGGAAACCACTTAAGCCAAATCGGAGAAGAGGCCTCAGAAAGGGAAACAGCACAAAACTTTAGGAAGAAGAACGCCAGAAAGAAAGGGAAGCTCTTCTGCGTCAGATACAGAACCATGAGGGTACGGGTGACCCAGCTAGTAAGTGATCTCCACTGGCGCAGATCCGGGGCCCACGGATGGCGATAGTAAACCGAAGCCTGGGGTGTGAGACTTCAGCCTTGGTGAGAGGAGCTCAACCCCTGGAGCTGTGATGACCGACCACCGGACACATGGACCCATGTACCAAGTATTGCCGATGGACGGCGGATCATTTGTTTACTTGTTTCTTCTTGCTATGTCTTTCTTTTCCCTCTCTCGTTCTCTTTCCTACACTCTCGAGATCAGAGGTCTTCACATATTTAGGCAGGGTAATATTTCGACTTGGGAGCCCACCTGTACCAAAAAGGGGTGAGTGATACCTTGAGTCATATCTTTAAAGGGCGTGGGTGGCATGGGGAGGCTAAATCGCAATGACTAAGATCACTAGCCAGACCCTTCCTAGTGGGGGATACAGGCCCTCACGGAAAGCAGCTACGACCCACACTACACCATACACGAAGAGCTCATTACAACTCACCTGGTGGACAGCGCGTGGAACTGGGGAAGGGAATGGGGACGGGCGGGGGATCCTTTGACAGGATTTTGTGGGCTGCTGGAGCTGGGGGGCAGCGCATATCAGGATTGCTATTCTGCACCTAATGTCTGTCATGGCTTATGCCCACAACACTCCCCAATGACAGGCCTTAAAGTTGTTATTTTGAGCCTTAATGTCCGGGGTCTTAACTCACCTGTTAAGAGACGAGCGCTTCTTGCTTTGTTGAGAGATGCTAAATGTGATATCTGCCTCTTACAAGAGACTCATCTCCTGCGCGCCAACTGGAAACGCCTCCGGTTGAAATGGTTTGACAGACAGTATTTCTCATTAAGACCTGGGAAGAGGTCCAGGGTGGCTATCCTTTTTGCAATGCACTTCCAAGGGAATGTGATTGGCGTGCACGCAGAAGTACCCGGCAGGCTGTTGGTACTGAGGGTATCAATTGGGAACCACGCATACACGATAGCTTCCGTTTATAGCCCTAACGAACAAAAGGAAACCTTCTTCCGAGACGCATTGCACATTATCCTTGAGTCCCCAGACGAGGACTTGGTGAATGTGGGAGACTTTAACTTAGCCCCGGATGCTCAATTAGATAGATCGGCTCTTTGAGTAGGGCACTCAGGGTCCATTTCGGATTCAATGCTACAAAGACTGGGGGAGGTTGGACTTGCGGATGCTTAGAGACACCGCTACCCAACGGCCCGGGAATACACCTTTTTTTCCGCAGCGCACCAAACATACACGTGCATAGACCTGTTCTGGACATCCCCTAAGGTCACGACGGCTACGGCAGATGTAAAGATCAGGACGGCGGCGCTTTCCGAACACTCCCCAATTTCACTTACGGTACTCCTCCCAGGGAATCCCCCCAGACGGAGGGTATGGAGGCTGAACCATAAGCTGCTCACATTCAATGCCAATATTGCTGAAATACATAGCGCTATTAAAACATACCTGGCAATAAATGATGTTGGCATGATCACTATATTCATGGTGTGGGATGCGCTGAAGGCAGTCTTGAGGGGCCGCTTCCGAGCCATTGTGGCGGGACTTAACAAGGAAAGGAGAGCTAAGCTGGAGCACTTGGAGGACCAAATCAAGAAACTGGAGGGGGTCCACCCCCGAACTGGGGCAGTCCGAACGTGCCGGTTACTTAACACAGCGAGGAAACAGTTGAGGGCTCTTGACCGTGATCGAGTCGAATATACCCTTTTGCACACCAGACAGCGTTATTATGAGGGCAGGAACAAAGTCTGGAAGCTCTTAGCACACTTACTGCGGGCCGAGTCAACTGCACATCACATAACAGAGATCAGAAATGACCGAGGAGAGATCCTTCGGTCGGATACGAACATTGCGGTCGAATTCAAGGCCTTTTATACTTCCCTCTATACGGCGGATTGTCTGGATCTGGTAGCGGCCGAAGAGTACACGCTTGGGGCACCGGTGTCCCCCCTCCCACCCTCAGAGGCGGCCAAATTAGAAGCAGATATCAGACCTGAGGAAGTCATACGGGCCATCCAAGAACTTTCCCCCGGGAAAGACCCGAGTGAGGACGGCTTTTCGGCCGACTTCTATAAAGTCTTCGCATCTGATTTTACCCCCCTCGTGACCTGGCTGTTTAATACCTTATGCGCAACTGGGAGTCTGGCCCCATCGATGTCAATGGCGGAAGTAGTCATGATTTCCAAACCAGGGAAGGACCTCCTGGAATGTGCATCAGACCGCCCTATTTCCCTTCTTAATGTGGATCTGAAGATCTTTACTAGTATCTTAGCGGCGCGGCTCGCCCCTCACATGCAAGGACTGTTGGACCCAGACCAGTCGGGCTTTATCCCAGAACGCAATCGCAGTGACGTGACCAGGCAAGTAAACCAACTCCTGGATAAAACGCAGCACACACAGATCCCGGCGGTACTCCTGTTGGTGGACGCCGAGAAGGCGTTTGACCGGGTCTATTGGCCCTACCTCCGACAGGTATTACACAGATTCGGCATTGGGATGCCATGGGTGAACTGCATATACCATAGCCCAGAGGCAAGCATCGGAGTGAATGGGGTCACCTCTTGTCCTTTTCAGATTGGGAGGGGCACGAGACAGGGGTGTCCACTCTCACCCCTCCTCTTTGCGCTCTATATGGAACTGTTCGCTGAAAGAGTCAGACAACTCCCCGCCATCACCGGGATTTGGATGGGAGATAGAGAGCACAAGATTTCGCTCTATGGGGATGACGTGGTGCTATTTCTTACACAACCATTACTCTCCCTCCCCTTTTGGCAGAGATAGAGGCCTGTAGCGCCATCTCGGGTTTTAAAATCAATCTTTGAAAGACGCAGGCCCTCAGCCTGACTCTGCCCAAAATAGACCAGTAACAAGTAGCGACACAGTTCCCATTCACATGGGCCCCTAGTGGCATTACGTATCTGGGGCTACGTTTTTTTTTTCAACAGTTGAGAAGATAGCTCAAGTGAACTACTTGGAGATCCTAGCCAAAGTACAAAAGGAGCTACTTAGCTGGAAGAAGCACGTACTCTCATGGTTGGGCAGAATCGCTGCAATCAAAATGACGATCTTACCCCTTATTCTATACATAATGCAGACGCTTCAATTATGTCCGCCGCCCAAAATACTAGCCCAGCTCCAGCAGCTCATTGATGGTTTCATATGGGGTGGGAAGAGGGCACGCATAGCCCAACACCTGATGTATTTTAGGCAAGAGGACGGGGGGCTTTGGGTCCTGCATCTGGGACGTTACTTTGAGGCAGTGCAATTAAACTACATGATAGAGTGGTTTTAGTTAGAATCAGAAAACATTGGTGCTTTTTTGACCGCAGTATAGCCGGTATACACATCTGGAAGGTACCCTGGCTTCCCAAACCACATAGTCCACAGGGCGTGTATATCTCACCGGTCTTGAGGCCTACATTGAGGGTATGGGACAGAGTGCAGGAGAAGTGCGGAGCTCTCAACCGTTATGTCACCTTTGACCCCCTTGATAGGTAACCCAGACTTCCCCTCCGCTAGCACAGGGAATGCGTACTTGAAATGGCAAGAAGCTAATTGCAAATGTATAGTCCTTTTCGATGAATATGGGGTTATGGACTTCCCCCAATTGGTGTCAGTCTTTGGTATCCCCAAAGAAGCGTACTGGCAGTACCTGGCGTTTCGTCACTGGGTCACCCAGCCCCAGATACGCTCACATGCAGGTCACCCCTTTACTAAATTTGAGCTCTGGTTCATCACCCGTAACTCAAACAAACATCTATTATCAGATATCTACACTTTCCTGAACAACACTAAGAATCACTCTAAATCCCCAGTGCAGCGCGGGTGGGAATCGGAGTTGGAGCGGGAATTTTCATTGCCCGGTGGAAACCACGAGGCGACGACCTCTGTTGGCGCAGGTGTGGACAGACCGGCACATTGACACACATTCTCTGGCAGTACCCCAAGATGCAAACCTTTTGGGACTCCATCTTATCTGACATTGACACCATCTACCATAGTGAACTACCTAGATTCCCCAGCTACATCCTATTGGGACTCTCCAATCCTTTTACATATCCCTTTAAGTCCTGTAGGGGCAGAGCGATTACTTTGGCACTAGGGGCGGATAAACAAGTGTTATTATCAAAGTAGGGCACGGAGGACATCCCAACACAATTAGACTGGCTTCACAGAGTCTGGGAGGTAGTGGGCATGGAAAGGATCACAGCTGGGATTAACGGAACGCGGCCCAAATTTGATAAGGCTTGGGGCTCCACCATGGCCTATCTATCCTCGGAGTTTGTAGAACTTACATGCCCACAGTATTTGCGGGTACTCCGGTTCCCCACTAAGCCTCCTGCTGACGAGAAGCCCACCCAGGAAGAGGTGGTGCTCCCCACTAGCTTGAACCCTATTCAGTTGAGAGACGGGCAACACGTAGGCCTCTGACTATCTCCTTTTCTATGTCTTTGGTCTTCTCTCTATTTTCTACAGTATACTTATAATCTTCGTTATTCCTCACCGGCCTTCAGTTGTAGGTGGGAGCTGTGTTTAAATTGGTCACCTAAAACTGAAATAAAATGATTCAAACCATATAGTGTCTGTGATGGGGTGAAATAACCAAAGTTACCTGTGGGTGAAGTGTTCCTTAAAGAGGTGTGTTTTCGAATCCTTCTGAAAGTAGTGTTGTGATTAAGCCTGACATCCGTATCAATATCATAGCAGTAGAAGAAATTTCTTCTGGTCTTCTCCTTCTTGCACGTAAAGTCTATGAAGATGTACCAAGTTCATGTTGAGTCATTTATGCTGAGGCATATCCTACTTGTGAGTCCGCTCGACACCTCCATTTTAGTGATATTCATTTTAGCAAACATTCTCCTATCCACTCCCAAATCCATGAAAGGTTGTGTGACACTGTTGAAAATTCTCAGGGGGACCACTGACTTTCAAATTTATTTGCTTCTCATCAGGGTAAAAATAAACAAGCGAGATCCTGATTAGCTGCATGATATCTTCAACAGCACAGAAGGCTAACCCTGGAGAGCTGGTTCAATCAATTACACAAAAAGTACACTACAAATTCTGAACCTGCTCAGAGGTCAACACAGGGACCCAGGAGAGTTTCCACGCATTTAAGTCGCAGAGCATGAGCAAGGGTATGAAGTGATACTGATAAATCCAGCAAACCCAGATATGATACAGCTTTATCATCTCTGTGAGCTGGTTTATCAGGCCTGGCAGTTGCCATAGCTGTTTCCATCCTATGTTTCACGCAAAGTCTGACTGATAGCTGTCTCACAGGTCCTTGAAGATACTCTTTGAGGCCATGGATGCCCACTGTGGGCCAGCTGTATTGTGAAGGCTGTTTATCACCATTGAAGCTAAGTTACAGCACTTCTGGAGTTTAGAGAAAGAACAACCACATTTGACCTAGGTGAGCTGTTTACCATTGTGACAACCAGAGGGGCCCTGTCCCTGCGTGTTCTTTAGCCATCGAGGCAGGTGAAGACTTGTCCGGGACCAGGGATGTGAATACTGCAGCCCGTTTCCCACTTAGCCAGGTCTCTCTTGTAAATGAACAATCAATCTGCATGAAGCAATGTGCAGTTCTATTGAATTTATTGTCCGAATGAGGGCTAATGACCTGCATATTAGTGCTATTTCATTCAAAACTTAAAATAAATATTTGTGGTATTCTGTTTTACATTAATATATTTATTGTTAGCATTTCTAAAATGTCTCCCTCCAATATAAAGATATTATTAAAAAAATAGACCATTCAGCTGCAATTAAAGATTCAAATTGAACTCTAAAATTGCATTAGTTACTGCTAATTGGGAACAAGTTATGGGTCACATCTCTCCACAGGCTTTTGTGCAAAAGCTCATTTGACCTACTATAAATGTTCTTTGTGTGAGCTGTGCAATCTGGAATAGATACTTCATCATTCAGCAAAGTTCCAGAACAAGTTAAAAACCGACTTGAGAAAGGGTGACACAAATATTAATACTTCAAACTGCATACTATTTTAGAATACAGATCAAACACTTAAAAAGAACCAAGACCAGTTGATGGTCAAACACTGAGTATGGCATGTTCATCAACACTCCATGCCAAACAGGTGTTGCGCAGCACCAGTAGAATTGTTACTAGGCTACCCAAACTAAGCTGGTAGTCGAGGTTCTCACTTTTTTAGTCATTCTGCAAAGACATGTGGTAGCTTTGTTTCTTGTGCATGTATTAAGTTTTTATTCCCCTCCATACAACTTTCTGAAAATAAAGCTAAGCGAAGTAGAAGATTCTTGGTTTAATGTAAACAATCACAAATTCAAACGCAAGTTGTCAGAGATTCTCAATTCATAGAACATCTATTAAGCATCACCTCCACACCACCCAGCACCACCCGAGTAACATTCAGTATCACCTGAGCATCGCCTTCGTACCAGCACACCACCACCTCAGCATCACTCAGCACCACCTTGCTCTGCCCTTGAAATCTGGCATCTGTTGATTCTCCCCTTGTGTCTGTCATCTGCTCATGTTGTAATTTAGTGATACCAAAGGGGATGATGGACGGAGCGTTTGAGCAAATCAAACACTCATCCCCAGTCAACTGATCTGGGTTTAATCCATCATCATTCTTTAGCTCACTCCACCACCCCAGTTCAAACATGGCCATATGCAAATCAGTCTGACCCTGTGCCTCATGGGAACAGTCCAGCCCGAACTGCCAAGCCATGTCTTCCCTAGACCGGAAACAAGCATCCTGGGACCGGTTTCGGGTTCATAACCCTCATTAGACAGGCTATCTTGAATCCAGTGGCAAAGTGAGCAAGGGACCCACGTCTGGGCATACCCTACCAACTTAGGGCGAACAAAGTGATACCAAAGGGGATGATGGACGGAGCGTTTCAGCAAATCAAACACTCACCCCCAGTCAACTGATCTGGGTTTAATCCATCATCATTCTTTAGCTCACTCAACCACCCCAGTTCAGACATGGCCATAAGCAAATCAGGCTAACCCTGTCCCTCATGGGAACAGTCCAGCCCAAACTGCCAAGCCATGTCTTCCCTAGACCGGAAACAAGCATCCTGGGACCGGTTTCGGGTTCATAACCCTCATGTTGTAATTTAGGCACTATTTCCCAACCTGCACCCTCCCCTTGTTTGTGTCTAGCCCCATGACAAAAGAAAGCTATAACAAACTAGCATTAAAACAGCATTGCAAGGACAAAAAAACTGGAAGATATTTTTTATGTTAATTCTGTTTTTAATACGGTTGTTCATGTGTACATAATGTCTTCTTGGTTATATAAAAGGTAACAAAAATGCTAATAACACTTTTTTTATTATAACTTTTCAACATGCTGCACCGCAACCACAATGCTCTACAACATAGCTTAAAGACATTGGCAAAGCCAATAGCTCTGATTTAAAAAGTTATAAGATTCCAAAGGCAAGACCTATTAGCTAGGCCAATGATTGTTTGATTTGCCTATAACTTTTGACCTTGTGAACAAATTTGCACAAAAACTGGCAATCTGAAAACTCACTCAGCCAAGTTTGGCCATACCAAGATTTGTGAAAATGCATCTAAATTTAAAGGGGGCAGTGAAAAAGTATCATTTACCATTCTAGCTCCTGCAGAACATGTTGCCGAGTGATGCTGCAAAAAACGCTGAATAGATTTATTCCAAACTTGCAGTGAAAGTTGAATTTTACTCAAAGTGTTCTTTTTTGATTTGGTGTACACCACTGAGTAGTTTTTTTTAGATATTCTAGTCTAAATAAGGTGCCAGGCGGGTCTGGTAGCGTAGTGGGCTAATCTGTCCGCTGTAGAGGCCTGTGTTCGACCTCATGGTCACAGGTTCAAATCCCGGCGGGTCCACTCTGTCTTTCATCTTTCTGAGGTCGTGTGACGCTGCAACATGACCATGCCCCACCTAGACTCCGCGGCTGTAAATGAAAAATAAAATGCTAACAAAGTAGTTGAATTGTCATTTTACTTTAATTTGGCTGCTGCCTTTCAGCAGTGGGGAGACGCTCCTCCGCCTTAGCGGAGGTGCCGCCCCTGCCTGCAAATACATTTGCCACTCAAACTAGCCAACATAAGGCAAACTTGCTAAAAATCTGCCAAAATTTAAGTTTGATCTGTCAGGGGAGCAGAGATAAATGGGAGTTTTGTTTCCTATTAACTTTGGCACGGTTTAGTTACACAGCATGAAATTCTGCAGTTTGCAGCCTGGCATTGCACCAGGCTTAATTTGCAATCAGCCCCCGCTGCTTGCTGCCAACGGCCGTGCACAGTACAGAATGAGTACATAGCAGGCGGTGCATAGTGCAGGTTCAGTGGTCATGGCAGGTTGGGATCTGGGCTTAGCCCTGCAGCTAACTACCGCAGCACACAGTCAAAGGCTGTGTGCAGCCGGGGTTGGACAGCCACAGCAGTTTGATAGGAGGCCTGGCAGGTTAGGGGCAGAGTGGGGCCTGCCTGCAGAACCCTCTGTGCATAGCCAAAGGTCAAAGCCCTCGCAACAGGGGTTGAATGTTAGGCAGACTATAAAAATAATGAAATTCCCTGAAAAAAGTGTTAAAAAGAGAGGCAGAGTTTTTGCTCAAACTCGTGAAACCCCTGAAAGTTGCTAAAAGAGAACAACATGGCACCATAGCACGGCAGGTGGCACGACCTATTGTGTGCATTGCTAGCCCTAATTAGCAAATGTTAATGTTTTGATGACTTTACATGTCCTCAAGAAACTGTACTCTAGTGAGGATATCTGGTGGGACTCCTCTGCATATACAAAATTGTACTCTAGTGAGGATATCTGGTCGGACTCCTCTGCATATACCAAATTGTACTGTTGTGCTGATATCATCAGGTGGGACTCCTCTGCATATACCAAATTGTACTCTAGTGAAGATATCTGGTGGGACTCCTCTGCATATACCAAATTGTACTCTAGTGGGGATATCTGGTAGGACTCCTCTGCATATACCAAATTGTACTCTAGTGAAGATATCTGGTAGGACTCCTCTGCATATACCAAATTGTACTCTAGTGGGAATATCATCTGGTGGGACTCCTCTGCATATACCAAATTGTACTCTAGTGAAGATATCTGGTGGGACTCCTCTGCATATACCAAATTGTACTCTAGTGAGGATATCTGGTCGGACTCCTCTGCATATACATTCAATTATATTCTAGTGGGGATATCTGGTGGGACCTCTGCATATACCAAATTGTTCTCTAGTGGGGATATCTGGTGGGACCTCTGCATATACCACATTGTACTCTAGTGAGGATATCTGGTGGGACTCCTCTGCATATACCAAATTGTACTGTAGTGCTGATATCATCTGGTGGGACTCCTCTGCATATACCAAATTGTACTGTAGTGCTGATATCATCTGGTGGGACTCCTCTGCATATACCAAATTGTACTCTAGTGAGGATATCTGGTGGGACTCCTCTGCATATACCAAATTGTACTCTAGTGAAGATATCTGGAGGGACTCCTCTGCATATACCAAATTGTACTCTAGTGAGGATATCTGGTGGGACTCCTCTGCATATACCAAATTGTACTCTAGTGAGGATATCTGGTGGGACTCCGCTTCATATACCAAATTGTACTCTAGGGAGGATATCTGGTGGGACTCCTCTTCATATACCAAATTGTACTCTAGTGAGGATATCTGGTGGGACTCCTCTGCATATACAAAATTGTACTCTAGTGAGGATATCTGGTCGGACTCCTCTGCATATACCAAATTGTACTGTTGTGCTGATATCATCAGGTGGGACTCCTCTGCATATACCAAATTGTACTCTAGTGAAGATATCTGGTGGGACTCCTCTGCATATACCAAATTGTACTCTAGTGGGGATATCTGGTAGGACTCCTCTGCATATACCAAATTGTACTCTAGTGAAGATATCTGGTAGGACTCCTCTGCATATACCAAATTGTACTCTAGTGGGAATATCATCTGGTGGGACTCCTCTGCATATACCAAATTGTACTCTAGTGAAGATATCTGGTGGGACTCCTCTGCATATACCAAATTGTACTCTAGTGAGGATATCTGGTCGGACTCCTCTGCATATACATTCAATTATATTCTAGTGGGGATATCTGGTGGGACCTCTGCATATACCAAATTGTTCTCTAGTGGGGATATCTGGTGGGACCTCTGCATATACCACATTGTACTCTAGTGAGGATATCTGGTGGGACTCCTCTGCATATACCAAATTGTACTGTAGTGCTGATATCATCTGGTGGGACTCCTCTGCATATACCAAATTGTACTGTAGTGCTGATATCATCTGGTGGGACTCCTCTGCATATACCAAATTGTACTCTAGTGAGGATATCTGGTGGGACTCCTCTGCATATACCAAATTGTACTCTAGTGAAGATATCTGGAGGGACTCCTCTGCATATACCAAATTGTACTCTAGTGAGGATATCTGGTGGGACTCCTCTGCATATACCAAATTGTACTCTAGTGAGGATATCTGGTGGGACTCCGCTTCATATACCAAATTGTACTCTAGGGAGGATATCTGGTGGGACTCCTCTGCATACACCAAATTGTACTCTAGTGAGGATATCTGGTGGGACTCCTCTGCATATACCAAATTGTACTCTAGTGAGGATATCTGGTGGGACTCCTCTGCATATACCAAATTGTACTCTAGTGAGGATATCTGGTGGGACTCCTCTTCATATACCAAATTGTACTCTAGTGAGGATATCTGGTGGGACTCCTCTGCATATACCAAATTGTACTGTTGTGCTGATATCATCAGGTGGGACTCCTCTGCATATACCAAATTGTACTCTAGTGAAAATATCTGGTGGGACTCCTCTGCATATACCAAATTGTACTCTAGTGGGGATATCTGGTAGGACTCCTCTGCATATACCAAATTGTACTCTAGTGAAGATATCTGGTAGGACTCCTCTGCATATACCAAATTGTACTCTAGTGGGAATATCATCTGGTGGGACTCCTCTGCATATACCAAATTGTACTCTAGTGAAGATATCTGGTGGGACTCCTCTGCATATACCAAATTGTACTCTAGTGAGGATATCTGGTCGGACTCCTCTGCATATACATTCAATTATATTCTAGTGGGGATATCTGGTGGGACCTCTGCATATACCAAATTGTTCTCTAGTGGGGATATCTGGTGGGACCTCTGCATATACCACATTGTACTCTAGTGAGGATATCTGGTGGGACTCCTCTGCATATACCAAATTGTACTGTAGTGCTGATATCATCTGGTGGGACTCCTCTGCATATACCAAATTGTACTGTAGTGCTGATATCATCTGGTGGGACTCCTCTGCATATACCAAATTGTACTCTAGTGAGGATATCTGGTGGGACTCCTCTGCATATACCAAATTATACTCTAGTGAAGATATCTGGAGGGACTCCTCTGCATATACCAAATTGTACTCTAGTGAGGATATCTGGTGGGACTCCTCTGCATATACCAAATTGTACTCTAGTGAGGATATCTGGTGGGACTCCGCTTCATATACCAAATTGTACTCTAGGGAGGATATCTGGTAGGACTCCTCTGTATATACCAAATTGTACTCTAGTGAGGATATCTGGTGGGACTCCTCTGCATATACCAAATTGTACTCTAGTGAGGATATCTGGTGGGACTCCTCTGCATATACCAAATTGTACTCTAGTGAGGATATCTGGTGGGACTCCTCTTCATATACCAAATTGTACTCTAGTGAGGATATCTGGTGGGACTCCTCTGCATATACCAAATTGTACTCTAGTGAGGATATCTGGTGGGACTCCTCTGCATATACCAAATTGTACTCTAGTGAGGATATCTGGTGGGACTCCTCTGCATATACCAAATTGTACTCTAGTGAGGATATCTGGTGGGACTCACCTGCATATACCAATCTGTACTCTAGTGAGGATATCTGGTGGGACTCCTCTGCATATATCAAATTGTACTGTTGTGCTGATATCATCTGGTGGGACTCCTCTGCATGCACCAAACTGTACTCTAGTAAAGACATCTGGTAGGACTCCTTTGCATATACCAAATTGTACTCCAGTGAAGATATCTGGTGAGACTCCTCTGCATATATAAAATTATACTCTAGTGGGGATATCTAGTGGGACCTCTACATACACCAAATTGTACTCTAGTGAAGATATCTGGTGGGACTCCTCTGCATATACCAAATTGTACTCTAGTGGGAATATCATCTGGTGGGACTCCTCTGCATATACCAAATGGTACTCTAGTGAGATATCATCTGGTGGGACTCCTCTGCATATAACAATTAGTACTCTAGTGAAGATATCTGATGGGACTCCTCTGCATATACCAAATTGTACTCTAGTGAAGATATCTGGTGGGATTCCTCTGCATATACAAAATTATACTCTAGTGAGGATATCTGGTGGGACCTCTGCATATACCAAATTTATCTGGTGGGACCTTTGCATATACCAAATTGTTCTCTAGTGGGAATATCTGGTGGGACTCCTCTGCATATACCATATTGTTCTCGAGTTAGGATATCTGGTGGAACTCCTCTGCATATACCAAATTGTACTCCAGTGATGATATCTGTTGGGACTTCTCTGCATATACCAAAAGATGCAGCTCTCAATCCAACCTGACGTGAATTGTTTATTCGTAGTGGTGTACAGAAGTTCTTAATCATACCTCTGGATATTATCGCTTTCTGCCCTAGACGAAACATCTCAAATAAGGACATTATTATGATGCAAGAGGTTTTCAGTCTCCTTGTTTCACCTACGGCTCAATGTTCTGCTCAAAGAGAGGCCAGCTTCATCCAGATTTGTTTTTACCACGACATAACTCGTAACCCTTCCTGGACACATGTACTAATAGTCTGTAGAGCTTGATTGTTGACCTTCTTTTCAGAGAACGGAGGCGCCATGAGAAGGAAAACATGCAGAAAAGCGCAGGTCCATCTGTGGTGGCCACATCCCAGCTGCAACATCAACAAGACAAGCTAGAAAGAGAGAACCACAGGAAGCGCCGACTGCAGGAGCTGCTCACTCGCCTGCACTTGGATGACCAGAGGGTGAGAGGTTTGGAGCATTTGAAGAACACTGTACCCTTTAAAAAACATATAATTGGGAAGGTAGTGCCCCGAAGAAGATTTCCAGGAACCTCAGAAGCGGCCATACATTCACATGAATGAGAGGGGGTTATACAATAAGAACTTATATAAATGCACACCCATGCATAGATTCAGTTGCAGCTAGCATTGTCCATCTCCTTACTTCATTAGAAATATTCTTCTAAAAAGACTCCATCTAACCATAACCCCTTCCATATCAACAAAAACTGTCCTGGTTCAATGAGTATGGGGGTCTACATAGTAGAGAGGGATTCACTGGAGGTGTAGGGATGGAGGAGAAACTAGTGCTCCTCACCAAGCTTCCGCAACGCCTTTTGTGCTCTAGCTGATCTTTCACGCTGCCCTAAATGCAACTATTTACAGACAGAAGGGGCCCGTAGCCTCCTTGAAATAGTAACTAGAAACTGTAAAGAGTTTGAGAATGAAAATAGAAGGAAGTTTGACAAATTGAGATAAAATTAGATAATTTCACAGGGCTTGTCTTTATATTAGCATTGAAAAAAGGGTGAACAGCAGTTTGCTTGAACAGTGGAAAGTTAGAAGCAATGTTTTAAGAGTCGCACAGCCTTATACCAGGTCAACCTGAGCACACGCTGTAGCACTCTAGGAGTGGAGAAAAAGCTTATGATGCCAAACCAGGACACACCTTTGTTTGGATCTTGACAGTGGGCGTCTCTCTGCCTTTTATATTGATGTTGATACTTTAAAGCAGTTGTCTTGAGAAATCCCTGGACCCATACAGTCTTCATTCACAGACATTTGAAACTTGCATCTGTTTCCCACTTAAAACATTATTTCAACAATTTGGTATTCAGTTGAAAAAGGAGTTCCTCAGATTTAGTCCATAGTACTGTTTCTGGTTTCTTACTGTGATTGTTTGTACCTTGTGAAGACCCACCATTACTTACCTTTCCTCCAAATGCCACCGCTGACTGTTGTTCATGTCCTTGTGACAGAGTCCTTGCTCGTTGAATTCAGTAAACTGTTCAGTAAATCAACTTCGGAGGGAGATTTGAATTCAGTAGAAGGTACATAAGGGAAATTATTCACAGAGTATTGTAGTGCACCATTCAAACAGTTTGGAATGTTTTTCAAGAAAGCCACATTAACGAGGGCTGCGTTGGGCCAAAGGATGGGAAGACTGCATCTCACTCTACGCGGACGATATTTTGCTTTATCTGGCCTCCCCACATAGATCCCTGCGTAGGGTTCCGAACATTTTCACTAACTTTGGGACTTACTGCGGTTATAGGATCAACTGGACAAAATCGCTTATTTTTGTGCTCAATGAAAACCCACCAGTTCTGCGAATATCAACTTAAGATAGTAACGGAGGGGTTCAAATACTTGGGAATTTTCATTACGAATGGTCCCTAACTATTTTATGATACCAACCTTCTGCCACCACTGCAGCGACTGGAGTGTGACATGGAACACTGGCAGTCTCTCCCATTGTCACTCTTGGGGAGAGCCGCATTGTTTAACATGATGTCCCTACCCCGTTTTTTATATGTCTTACAGAACTCACCTGCCCTAGTCCCTGCAACATATTTTAGATGGGTGGAGAGTGCACAACAAAAGCTGCTCTGGGGAACTGGTCTGCCGCGTATCTCCTTCCCGAAATTGGTGAGAGGGTGGTATGACGGAGGAATAGGTTTGCCAAACATTAGAAAATACTACTGGGTGGCGCAACTAGCGGCCATCAACCACTGTATATACCGGCCCCCCCACTGACCCGGGATTTGCCATGGATAGGTGGCTCCTCCTGGGAGGTAAAAATACACGAGCGCTATATTCAAAAACCGCAAAATCCCTCTGACAGGCCCCACGAAACACTCAGTACAGGTGTGGCACTCGCTCCAGAAAAATATGGGATGGGCAAAGACAATAACCCAAAGCACCCCAATGTGGGACTCCGAACAATTAGGCGATCTCTGGAAGACTAAGGGGTTTGATAGATGGGAATTGATAGGGATATCGAGGGTGGCTGACCTTTGGAAAAAGGGGGAGGTTCTACCCTTCACGGCCATCCAACAAAAATATGAACTTGCAGAATTGGAAAGGTTGAGATATCTCCAGCTACGACACGCCCTACAGGCAGTCATCCCAAGGGGGGGGGACCCCTCCTGAAGCCTCTCCTCTTGAGGATAGGCTTTTGGACGGGTACATGCCCAAGAAGGCAATGTCTCTGACATACCTGAAATTGATAAATCACTCCCCTGATCCCCTCCCACAGCTTCGGGCTAAGTGGGAAAGGGACCTACAGGAGCTCGATGAGGATGAATGGATGGAGGCGCTGGCGTCCCCAAGGGAGGGGGCAATATCCTCCAAGTTGAATTTGGTACAACTGAAAATACTACACAGAATTTATGTTACTGGGCCTACACTAGTCAGGATGGGATTCGCCACCGACGCTAGTTGCAGACGGCACTGTGGCCAGGAAAGCAAATTTTTCCACATACTATGGGAATGCCCACACATAGCTAGATATTGGAGAGAGGTACACTCCTGCATGGGGGAGATCATGGGTCAGACAACGCTGTGTCCTAAATATATGGGAGCCAACGGACTTGGGTAGCAAAGAAAAAACATGGGTGACTCTGGGATTGATCGTCACCAAGAGGAATATAGCAAGAAAATGGGGGGTACGCGCCACCCCAAAACTTAGAGAATGGGAGGGCGACATGGATTGGTGCATGTATCGAGAAAAAAGTGGATGCAAATATGGGGAACATGGAATGACTACAGAGGGAATATCTGTGAACCTCGTGCTCTACCGGCGCAGCCGTCCTGGGAAGAGTCAACACCCTAATATTTCAATGTTTGCTGTAAAATTCATATATGTGAATACAGTACTGTATGCAATGTATTATTGACCTTCATGCTATCTGCCTTGGATTATTTTAAGTCAGACAGTGTTTTGTTTACAATAAAAAGAAATAAAAAAAGAAAAGAAAGCCACATTAGATAAATGTACATACAATGAATCTAACTCAGATTCAATAAGCAGCCAGCAGTTGTCTGTGAAACGGAGCATCAATCAGGCTCTCGTAACCCATTGTTGGACGCTCCAGACCTAAAACTAATGTTGATAGGTGTCCGGTGCCACGTGTTCCATTTTATTTCTTGAATTGTAAAAACCAAACAATTAGATCAAACACAATGAATCGCACCCTATGGAACACGTCTCATGTGTGACAGATGGATACAAGGGTACAGAGTATTAGTAATCTTTACATCCTCTACTTTATGAGAGATGGTCATGCAAGAGTTCACACTGCCATGCTTCCACCACCCAAAAAAGGCTGTCTCCCCCCTTGCAGTCTATCATTTGGCTTCCTTGTTTTACTTTTGTCCTGCTCGGATACATCTACCTTCGGATAATTTAATCTCTGGATGCCAAAGGAGTGATTTTAAGTGGGACTGTTTCATGAGGCTGATCCACACTCCTCAGTGCGTTGGGTTCCTCTAACACAATAGTCTTTTTGCAGCGTTCAGTTGACTCTCTTGTAGTTCATGTTGCCATTCTCTGTACAAGTCAAGACTTGATGTGCCTTTTGAAACCATTCCTTAATTTTAGGTGACAAAAAGCGTAGGTGACAAGAGGGTTGTCATGCAGTATTTTACTTTTGTTATGCTTGCCTAGTCTTTAAGCTACAAATGTGCTTTTCAAGCTGTATTCGTGGTTTCTTTCACTATACATAAAGCACAGGAGAAAGAAACTGCTCTCATCTTTGTTGTGTTTTGATTAGCATTTTTAGTTAAGTTGTTTGAGGCTCATATTTGATGATTAGAGGTAGACTTACATGAAATGCAAACCTGGAGTTGAAATCAGCAGCTAATGCTTGTCTTTTCTCAAACCTGACTCTGCAGTGCCTGAAGCAACACTTCTCAACCTGGCACAAGCTGGTTCTGGAACGCAGGATAAAGATGGGGAAAGCCAGGGCCCTGTCAGACTGGAAGTGTCAGCTTCGGGCATTTCGGGGCTGGCGGGACTACTCCTGGGCCAGGAAAGTGGAGCGTGAAACGCATCAAATGGAAACAAATCTTCGAGAAGAAAACAGGTATGAGGGAAAAATAGGGGGAGACCCTCATAAGATTTAGTATTTATATTTTTGTCTTACTTTCGTTAGAAACCACTTTATGTATCTCTATTCCCTTGTCTTGTTGTTCATGCAAAGGAAAACCCTATCCGAGCCCTACATATATTGGCTCACCTAACACACATATTTGTTTATTTATCTCTCTCCATAACATCTTAGACTGTGGAGAGCATCTTACCACAGCCAATCACTTCATCAGTCTATTTTTCTGAATCCAAATCCAGCTGAATTATGCTCTTCTCCTCGACTCGTGTTATACTGCTGAGGTATCTAACCAGCTCATGCGCCCCTTTCTTCCCATATCCTGACACATAGAGATGTGTCTTCTATCTAAGATTTCTGGTTGATGATTCTACTCAATTTTGGTTCCTCATTTCTTCGTGATCTACAATCCATCTTCAGCAGTGGAATCCAGCTCTATCTTATGCACCTCAACTATCACACTGGCCCAAAATCACCTAACAAATATCCACAAAACCACACCCTACCTTCCTTCCTCTCTGCCAAACCCTGATCAAATGTGATATTTTCATCAAAATTGCAGTCCCTCATCTTTAACACATCAGCCTGCACTTCTTCCTGTCCGCTCTGTTCTTAAGCCGGCACTGCCCTATCGTCGCCAAACTCTGTTATGAACACCGAGATCTAAATAATGTCCCATCCTAGAGACACTGCATTGAAAAGACCTCCTCTGAAATATGACCCCCTCCTTAAGCAAACTAAATCCAAAATGGTCGCACACTGCTGACCTACCTGCGTGTTACCCCAAAGAACTGTGGTCCCTGTAATGATTTTAGCAGCTTACATTGCAACCCTACACTCTTTCCTACTCCCTGCTGACGAGAGGCAACTACCTCGAAACACGTGTCCAGGGATGGCTAACGCTATTCACATTTGCACTCACGACACGAGCATAGGTGTATCCGCCGACGCTGACTACAGGGACCACAGTTCTTTGGGGTAACACGCAGGTAGGTCAGCAGTGTGCGACCATTTTGATGTAACCCCTCCTTAAGCACTTTGTGATTTCACAAATAAAACAGGGTCTTCTGCAACTGAAGGAACTTCTATCGCCATTGTCACGTCAAATAATTGAAGTCGATGAATCTAAACATTTTGGGACCAATTCACAAACTGAATTTTGCATTACATAAAGTTGTATCACATGAGTGCTTTTTACATTCTCCAAAATGCAATTCACAAATCTACGTGTGAAGATCACTACTTCTGTCTCTCCTGTCTTTTCTGTAAGGAGATCTCACCACGGTGGTGAAGATCTATGCACGCACAGGTATATGTTTTTGTAGTATATGTGCGAAGGACAAGGGGAGTTGCGGGAAAATGGGTATAGTTACTGCAAAATGGGTGGGGTTAAGGGAAAATTAGGAGAGGTTTAGGGAGGGACATGGTAACACAAAACACACCCACATAGAGTGACACCATCGCCCTTCACAAAATACCCTTCAAATGTTACGACATACAGCCCAAATAGTGCCACAAAGGGTTCAATATACTCCAGCCAAGCCTTGGAGTCGCAGCCCACACGTGGCCATAGGAAACAACTGCAACAGACTCCCATAGAAAACAAGTAAACTTGTTTGTGTATGTGTGTTTGTATGTATGTATACACATATATATCACATATATATAATCGTAGTGATAAAAATGAAGTATAATTATGGATTTAAATTATTTAATAAAGCTAATAATACTCAATTTAAAAAATAACAAACTTGTTAACATTTTTAAAAATATAAACATGTATTAATTAAAATCACAACTTTAACCAAGGTTATTACAAATGAACATTAATGGGGTGGGTGACTTAATTTTTAAGTGTAAAAAAATGTATTTATAAGTTAAATTAGAATATTTACATTATTCTAATTTATTGTGAGGAGGTAATGTGTTCTAATCTTTCATTTTATTAATTCTAGGTTAATATTTTTTTAATTAATTTACCTTTATATTTTGCATTAAAATATTATTATTATTCTGCTTATTCTTCTTTGTCTCATATTAATAATAAATATATATATTTTTTAAAAATGTGTCCATGCTTTCCTACAGAAGATATCTGCCCCGGTGGCGATGTCCACAAACATCCAAAAAGTTACTCCCTACCACCACTCTGCCCCTGGCTTTTTGCCTACCCTTTACTCTGGTTCTTACCGCCCTCCCCCATTGTCTGATTCATATGTATTACACTTGACATTTGCATCACTCTCCTATACTTTTGCTACTTACATTCAGCTTTGTTTTCATTGGCATTTGTGCATTTAATAAAATAATTTCAAAACAGAAAGTTTCTAAAAGTAACTTTACAGCCATTAAATGGATTGTAAGAGGCTCCACCCCCTCATTTGAGGGGGGGGGGGATATGTCAATCTACTTTCAGGTATAAATCTTCACTGCAAAAAAGTAGAGGGCTACATGTAGGTGTAGGAGTATATCTACACATTTAAATGTTCCTTGTTGTATCGGGCCTTGGCGTCTGTTCACAGATCTTCTATCTAATTGGTGCCTGTTGTGCTTTAGCAGTCTTCCTGCCCAACATTCTGATCTAAGTTGAAATTCACTGTCTAACAACCTATGTTCAGCCTTCTGATGTTCCTTCAATAGATTCTGTCTGCCCTTAGGTGAAGGGCCACACATGTTGCTCTCACTGCACCACCTTTCTCACTTTCGAGGATAAAGGTCTTAACTGAACTGATTGATGCCAGTGTCTTTCCCTCATCCTTCAAGTGCTTCTTTTAAATGGGCAAACCCCTCCGTCCTTTCACAAACAATATGATTGCAGTCTGGTACCAGTGAGACAATTCTATTTAAAAGTGTTTCTTGGTAATTCGGCCCAAAGCTCTTGCAAACATGTGGCTATTTTTAAAAGAACTTGCAGGGTATATTGTTTTCTTCCTTATGCTTTGTGTGCCCTGCCAGATAAGTGACACATAGATGCCTACAGGACTTGCGTCTAATTAATCTGAAATTAATGTATTAATAGTTTGGAGATCCTACATGCACCACGTTTTAAAGATGTATATCATTTTCTTAATAAAGTTTCTAATTCTGAAATTAGTTTGAGCTCTTGCACCTAACTCCTCTTTTTACCAGAGGATTGTGAATATTGCAAGCCATTCTGATACGCAAAGTCCTGTCAGCCGCCTACTTGAAATGGGAACAGAGATTTAAAGAGCTTTCAGCGTCTCACCTAACCAGATCCAAAATGGCTCATTATTTACTTTAGTTATTATTGTTGCGAAGCAGGAAAATACGGCCCCAGGGTCAATAGGAGGGGAATCTTCCCTTGTTCTAAATCGTCAGTGACCTACTCTTGAAAGATGAAGGGCAAGAGGGACAAAAAACAGAGAGTACCAAGAAACCAAGGCCTTCGCGGAACTGAATGGAAGCAGGATGTGTTGTGGATGGAGCCACTGTGTTAGGCAAAGTGACTACCCGTCTCATGTCAGTTTCTTAAAAACAAATAAATCATTAAAATGTGGTGATGCCATTTGGTGTAGGCCTGTGCGAGGAAAGGTTAGCACTGGTGCACCAGAAGCATTTAATAGTCAGCACCAATTGGATATGGTCATTCACTTATAAAATACCAGGCGGTGCCCACAAAAAGAAGTAAATTCCTGCTCCCTAAATCAAGAAAATGCGAAAAGCTGTTCTCCTTTTCCCTCCTGGTCTCAATTGGCTTCTAAATTCTCGCAGACCAGTTTCCTCCTCTAATCCCAGGGGTAGGCTAGTTCTTTACTAGCGGCTGGCACTAATTCTCTAGCTGCTGTGATCAATCAATCAATCAATCAGACCAGATTTGTAAAGCTCTGCTTATCACCTGTGGGGGTATTCGGCGGCGGGGCGGTGCTGCTGCTAAGGTCTTCAATGAAGACCAAGGTTTTCAGGCCTTTCCTGAATTGCTGCAGGGTGGGAGCTGTTCGGAGTTGGACAGAGAGGCCCTTCCATGATTTTGCGGGCAGATAGTAAAAGGCGCAGCCTTTGCTCATGTGGGGTGTGTGGGCCAGATAAAGGGATGCACACCGTAGTTGTCTGGTGGGTTGGTGGAAGTTCACCCTGTTGTTGAGATATGTTGGTCCTTTGTTGTTGAAGGCCCTGTAGACGTAAGTGAGCATTTTGAACTGGCACCGTTTGCTGAAGGGGAGCCAATGCAGAGAGTTGAGGTGGAGAGTGATGGGTTGAGGATGAGCCTGGCTGCTGCATTCTACATGGTCTGGAGTCTGTTTTCTAGTTGTGAGGTGATCCCCACATTGACGATGTTGCCATTGTCCAGGCGGCTGGTGATGAGGGCCTGGGTGACGGTGTATCTGGAGCTGATGGGGAGCCATTTTTGAGCAAGCGTAGGGCAAGGAAGCAGGCGGACGAGACATCGTTTATCTGGTTCCTCCTCGTGAGCCTGCTGTTGAGTATGATGCAGAGGTTCCTTGTGTGTTCTGCGATAGTGAGTGGGGGGCAAGTTCGGTTGGCCACCAGGAGTCGGCGCATGGGGAGACGTTGCTCACAAAAATGAGTATCTCTGTTTTGTGGTGTTGAGTTTGAGGCATCTGTTCTGCATCCATCTTGCAACGCTGGTCATGCATCTGGAGAAGTTAGCTTTGGTGTGAGCGGGGTATGAGGATAGGGAGAGGACGAGCTGCATACCGTCCACGTAGGAGATGATGTTCATGCCGTGAAATCTGACCAGGGTGGCCAGGGGAGCCATGTGTGTGGAGAACTGGGTTTGGCTCAGTGACGAATCTTGTGGGACGCTGCAGATGATATTTTTCGGGCCTGAGGTGTAGAGTTGGAGGCAGGCACTTTGGGTTCTTCCAGAGAGGAAGGATGCGATCCATTAGAGAGCTTTCTCTCGGATCCCCATTTGGTGGAGTCCACCTAGGAGGGTGTAGTCGGACAGGGTGTCGAAGGCTGTGGAGAGATCAAGAATTAGGATGGCAGTGTTTCCCCTGTCAAGGAGAGTCCTGAGGTCATTGGTGGCCATGATCAAGGAGGTTTCCGTTGTGTGATTTGAGCAGAAGCTGGATTGGGAGGGGTCCACCTAGGTTTTCTAGGTGGGTGGTGAGTTGGAGGTTTATTGCTTTCTTCAGAACTTTGGGAGATGGGCCAGTAGGTTTTGAAGTCTCTGGGGTCTACAGTGCGTTTTTTGAGGAGCGGTTTGACTTCCACATGTTTCCACCGCTCTGGGAAGGAGGCCGAGGTGATGGAGGCGATGGTGATGGTGGTGAGTTCCCTGCTGTTGGTGCTGCTCCCCAGGTTGAACATGTGCTGGGGGCAGGGATCTCTGGGAGCTCAGAATGGATGATGTACATGAGTTGGTGGGTAGTCTCTTCTTTTCTGCTCGCCTTGCGCCTTGACACCTTTTGGTTTTAGTTTTCTCTATAAATACTATAAAGTCCTATTCTATCCTAGTCTGTGCCATGTGGTTAAAGTGTTTATGTTGGAGTCAGCAAGGTTGAGGAGCCTGTCGAGGATGGCTACAGGAGGGTGAGGGTTGAAGTGCGTGTAGATTGTGGCAGTTTTGTTGCGTAAGAATTCTCTTAGAGCCCCAAGTGCCAAGAAACTAGCATGTTTTGATAGTTACAGAGTGAAGGAAAAAATAGAAAACAGTGTCTGCAGGTTGTGGTGAGGCTTCCTGCTTCAAGCCTTGGTTTGTAGTGTGTTTGATTGTTATATTTAGATGGTGCACATGTTAATATCAACTCGTGGATGAGGCAGAACCCTGCTTCTATCAATATACAGGGAGTGAGCGAGACCCCAGCATGAAGGTCTGTAGCTATAATCTAGGGTTTACTTATTTTATTATAGTTGTAACTCATAGGTTATATCCTTTATTTTAGCTGTGATTCACAGGATCTACTCCTTATTCTAGTTGTTATGCACAGCATTTCCCTGGTTCTAGCTTTTTTCTACACCTTCTGTAGTTTGCTCCCATTCTGTCTGCGGTTGTCAGCTTTTCTCCTTTATTCTGTCTGTAATTCATAACTAATTTCTTTATTTTTTTGTTCTATCTGTAAACCACTTTCCTCTTGTTGGACTTGGCCCTGCTTGCAGGGTCATCCCGCAACCTTTTTGCCTTTCCCCTAGTCTTTTTCATAACATGAAGTAGGTGGTTTACGGACTCTGAGCACTTTGGCACTGGAGTTTGGTGTAAAGTGCATGTGCTTTATACCCTCCATAGGCTAGAATTGGGAACTTCCCCCTCCCCCTTCCCCCCCCCCCATGGATAACTCCTAAATAAAACAAAACAAATATGTTATGTTTGGTGTGGTTGAATGGAAAATAATAAATGCTGCGCAATGGTGCACGCAGGTTTATTTACACTGTTCTAGAAATGTCACTTTTAACAGTTGCCATTTTGGTGCACTTTGTGCCTGAGGTGGGTTGCCGGTCTAGTACTCGAAGTGACAGGGTGCTCTGCACCTCCCCCAAAACCAGTTGGGACTGGTTTCCCCAGAGAGCCTTCCAGTAGCTTCTGGTCTTTTTCCAGTAGGTGATGTGAGGGGTGTATATATAGAGGAGCTGAGACTCCATGTGGTGCGCTTGCTTGGACTTTGGTTTGGAGGGGACACTCTGCCAGGAGGTACCGCCGCATGGGCCTGCGTGCTTGCCCCTGAGCCCACCTGTACCCCTCTGCTGTCCACAGGGCTAGGGAGAAACCTTTGCTGGAGTGAAGACTGCTGTGCCAGGAGGAGTGCCACAGTATGGAGGTTGACTGTTCCAAGGAACTGCTGTCCTGTTCTGATGAGCTACCCACTGCCTGCTGATCTTGCCCAACATTGCCTGTCTGCTCCCTCTGGCCCCTAGCGCCTCGTGGGCGCTCCTTCATGGTGTGGGACCCTGATTCTTTGCCAGCAACTTCGCACCTGGTGAGCACTATAACTTTAGTCCAGCTCTGCCTGCGTCATAGTGCCCTGTGAGCGCTTTGTCCGCCCAGGAAGAGGAGCTGACGCCTGCTGCGCTGTGCTGCCAAAGCGCTTCAACTGGATTCTGCATTTGTCCTTTCTGCGTTCTATTCTTATGCCCCAGAGGACGGTAAGAGTGTGGACCCGGCAACGCTGAGGCTGCGACGTGCTCGGAGGGAATTCCTGGTGTGGGGATTCCCCTCAAACTGCCTGCAAACAGCGGGTGCCCACCCCGCGTTTGTGCCTCACCTTTATGCCTTATTGAAGAAGCGGGTGCCTACCACGTGCGCTGACCGGGAGAACTGCCTATTTAAACTACAGCAGGAGCCTACCCCGCTTTATGCATATTATAGTAGCGGGTGCCCACCCCGCGTTTGTGCACTCTTCCACGGGTGCCCACCCCGCATCTGCCTTTATTTGAGAGCGGGTGCCCACCCCGCGTGGTGCTTGTACGTACGAGGGAGCCTATCCCTCATTGCCACGCAGAGGAATCGCCGAAGATCACCGCTGTCGGCCCGGGAGTCCCGGAGCACCACGTGGGCTCCTCTGCTGACTTCAGGGGATCCGTGCTGCGATTGGCGCCGGCGGGAGCGCCTCAAGGATGTCCCGCCCCGCAACAGAGGAAGCGGGAAGTCCGGAGCCTCGCGCGCTCCGCATCAAAGTCCTGGGCCCCAGGAGGGGGCCCGGGTGAAGCCAAGAGAGTGCGATGTGGCGGATGGCGAGCGGGGCTCCCGAAGGTCAGTGAGAGCCCCGTGTGTGCCGATAAGGAGAGCCTGGGCCCGGCGGGAGCCCACCCCGCCTGCAGAGAGAAAACAGAGGCGCGGGTCCCACCGAGGCACACTCTGTGCCTGGGACCTGCGCGGGAGGAGAGCAGAGGAGGCGGAGGACACCCGACAGAGCCCCGGTGAGTGGGGCCTGCAGTTTAAGTGTTGTGGTGCCCCTGAGTGTCTACTTTCCCCAGCTGCGCCGCTGCAACGCTTTGGGAGCATTTTCCTTTTCGGAGCTCCCGAGTGGGGCTCCCAATTGCTCCGTGGTGCCCGTGTTCTTTTGGGGGCATTATTGAACACTAGAGTCCCAGAGGGGGACTCCCACGTGCAGCCACATTTGTTCTGAAGCTCCTGTGGGGCTCCAGCACGGACCGGACTACTGTGCCCCAGGGGCTACACAGTGGCCCGCAGGGGCGGGCCGATGCAACGGTTCTTCTTTTGGGCCCCATCATTTTGTTTCTCTTAAGTCCCGGAGAGGGGCTTCAGCTCGTTCAGTGCTTGTGCTACTCAACTGCCCCGCCAGACAGTGGGCAGTTGCAACGCTGTGGGGCACTTCCTTTTTCTGAGCTCCAGAGTGGGGTTTACATCTGCCCAGGGTGGTAGTGTTATATGCATAAGGCACTTACATGGATGATGGTGCCTTGATGCCCACAGGGTTATGTATAATGTGATTTCTGCTCATGTGGTTGTGCCCACTGCCAAATGTTATTTATGCCCCATGATTGTGGGATAATGTCTTTCTATGCCTAGTGGGTGCACTACTATGCTGATGTTACGCATAATGTCTACCTGCTTGCTCCTTCAGATGCCCAGATGTATTGATGTGTTCCTGGATGGCCCCTATGCACATTATTGGTGTTCGGTATAGTGTTCCCACCACGGCTTGATGAGATGGGCAACTAAGGAAGGGGTTATGGCTTCACGTGGGCTCTACTGATTGTTTTATGCCCCATGCTCATGGTTCATGCAAATGTGATTTATGCCCAAGGGGTTGCTCATGCTTTTATGCTAATGATGATGCCTCTATGTTCACATGTGCCTAACGCATTTATGCTAATGAGGTTATGCCCACAGGTTGTTGCCTACTACAGACGGGATTTATGCCAATGAGGCTCTTATGCCTAATGTTATGCATACGGTGCTGTTTAGGCCCCTAAGATATTACTGTGATGATGCAGACTGCATTTCTTTGCCGGACCTAATGTTCCCGATGATGTTCCAGGTTCCTGCCGGGTTACGTTTTCATGACCTATGACTATTGTGAGGATGCCTTATGTTTAGGCCAATGTTTATTGCAACATTGCTAAGTTCCTGGTCTTGCCAGTAGGTTCTGCCTGTTACACATACACTGCTGAGGGTCGTACATTTATCCCCTGTGCTTCTTGATGGTTCTGGCAGCGGCCCGATTGGCCCTGCCCTGTATATAATCCCCTGTAAAAATGCTACCTGGTGCCAGTTGGCACAGTGTTGTATGTGCCTGTGATTATGACCCTAATGTGTTTTCCTAATACAAAGACTAGTTTTGCACAACCTGGTGTGGAGTCTCTTTTGTAGTGTGCCTAGTGTGTCGCCTGTGAGTCTGGACTGCGCAGATGCTTTACACATTGCTCTGGAGTTTGGCCTACCCACTCCGCGCCAAGCTACCCCGTTTCTAACACCTCTTAACTGTTATTTACAGCTTCTCTCCTTCATGCTAGCAGCTATTCTGTTTTCCTCATTAAACTTGCAGTTGACAGCTTCTCACCTTTATCTTAGCTGTAATTCTCACCATCTTTCTTTTACTCTAGCTACAATTTGAAGCTTCTCCCCTTTAATAAAACAGTATTTCACAGTGTATCTATTTTTTCTTGATGTCTTTCACAGCTTTACCTCTTTGTTGTTTTAAGTTCCTAATTTGTGCGCAGCCATTAATTTGCCTCTCCTGCGCTTTTACTTTGTGAACATTTTATTATGCAGGAAACACCAGCTTGCATCGGAGAGTGACCGTCGGAGGCTCTTGCGGCACTGTTTGGTGGCATGGCAGCTGTGGTGTAGATCCGAGGTGGATCGCAAGGAGCTGGAAGCCAAGAAGGAGGAAACCAAGAGGAAGATGGCTGCACTGCTGGAGGCGGCCTCTTCTTCAGCACCCCCATCTGATCCACCCTTGGGAAAGGAGAGTGACCTGATTCAGATGGGGCAGGAGACGATGCCAGTGGTAAACCATTTCTTATTCTCTTCATTTATCAGCTAAACGGTTCTTGGGAAAGAGTGTAACTTACTGATGAGGCCAAATGGGCAAATAAGCCAGTCCCACTGAACTAGCTACAAGGTTTGGCTAATGACTCGTGGTAGATAGGAACACATTTCAAATCCAAAGAGCACACGAAGCGCAGAAAATATTGATTATTTCCTCATCCAGATTACCTTTGAGGATCAATCTAAGCAGTTGTTGAAGCTCAGTCTAACCCATCATGTGATTGCGAAGTAGGCGTATCTTAAACTGTTTTCTCTTTTACATACTAAAATCCATTTGCCAATATTATAACTATATATATATATATATATATATATATCTCTATATATATATATATATATATATATATATATATACACACATACACATATACACATACACAGTGTATCAGTTTGAGCAAGATAGATTTAAAAAATCGCAATCTGTCCTCAAGTTCACACACTTGGGCATCACACACACATGGTAGACACAGCCTCCAGCCAGGAATGTGCTGAATTATATTTACAAAGTACAGATTATTTTTTCTGAAAGAAGTACTAGGCTAACTGAAACTTTTACTCATTATTTTTCAGTTTGCTTCAGAACGTATCAGGGGGAAATGATCAACAGAACAGCATGGACTTTATGATACGCAAAGTCAAATTGATCTTGTTTCATGTGCTTTTTTTTCATTTGAATTTTGGACTTGTATTTCTGTGTCGACGTAGTGCTTGTGCAAATGTCAGCACACCAGCCATTTTTAGGGTCAACTGACGATTGAAAGGTACTTTAGTCAGTTGTTGGTTCCTTGGACCAGTGAACGGGGTCTGGTTGCAGCTGTGCGGTGCAGTCAGTTGTTGGTTACTTGGAGCAGTGAACGGGGTCTGGTTGTAGCTGTGCGGTGCAGTCAGTTGTTGGTTACTTGGAGCAGTGAACAGGGTCTGGTTGCCGCTGTGTGGTGTATATGGCAGGCTTTTTGGTGGGACAGGAGCAGGGAGCAACGTACACCTTGACCACAGAAAAACTAGCAGCACTGCGTAGTCTACTAACTCTGTGCACCAGCAGCCCGGAGCTGCCATTCTTTTCTCCGTAAGGAGGATGCCGACACCACCTTCTACCCAAGCTCCACACTCACATATTTGAATAAGTTCATGACATACCTAAATGGGTGTATAATCACTAAGGAGAGAAAGAAATGTGTAATGTGTATGAGGACAGTAGGGGTCTAACTGAAAAGGATAAGCAGGAGTACTCTCCGAGGGGAGTGTGGGTGCAGATTGGTCAGCTCTCAGGAGAGGGAGGGTAGACAGTTTTTAAATAGAGTGAAAAAGATCCAACTGTGCCCAGGAATACCAAAGATGGGGGTCTTTCCAGTCTTTGAACTGTGCAATATCCACAGAATGAGAAAAAAGAGATCTAGGAATGTTCAGTATATGCAGGAAAGAGAATGTGGTTGAAGCTCCTAGTAAAAACCATATACGTTTTCAGCAGGATTGAGCAAGTGATCCTTGTATAGCAGTAGCCTGGTTGCATTTTGGTTAGTTAGACAAAACCTATTGAAAAGGTATTAATAAGAAATGAACTACGTGGAAATATGAGTTTCAATTTGGTTTCCTTCACTACCCTGTCATGATCTTGGATGTCTATTCCCTGCCCACATGTGGTTACGAGAGAAGTCGGAAGGTTCCCATAGCTGGATTGGAAAATAACTGCTCAACCAAGGTTTGGTAAATTATTAACCTCTAAATTGCCTTTAAAATATTGAGAACAAACTGCACTGTATCAGAACTAATCTGGTGTTTGAAATACATTAGGAGTATGAACACTCACAATGAGCTTGAAAGCTTCACAGAGGATCTCAGGGATGCTACAGTGGCTTGCATAGGGTGTTGACTAAATAAAGAAGAGCATCCAGAAGATGACCTCAGTGGCCTTCGCGCCAAATCGCAGTGCGTAACGAAATGTCCTACAAATCAAAAAATTGGGATAAAGTATTCTCTGCAGACACAAATGGTCTGATGAAAAAAAATCTAGTTAAAGATTCTTTTGATATGAATATGAAAGTCAAGAAAATACTTAAAACGAAAAGGCAAATAAAAACTAGGGAACAGGCTCCTATTCTGAGAGCTTCCATTTTGTCCTCAGGCCCTAGGTTCTATGCCCTCACCTCTGCCTGTGGTAAAAGAAACTGGGAAAAAAAATAAGATTTCTCTTTGACCATAGCTGCTGACCAGATCTCATCCATAGCAGGGTCCTGCTTATTTCAACTTCATTCTTTAAAATAGAGTCTGTCTTTTTTTCATTTCATCACAGAGGGCACATTATGCATTTGCCTCTGCCTGTTTTCTTTTTTCTTTTTTTATTTTTAATTAGCTTTATTATTTTATACATATGCGCACCCCCCCGAACCACATCGCTCCCCTTCTCAGACATTACCCACAAACAAAACAACAACAAAAATGTTTTCCTCTTTTTTACATATTTCATTAATATCATGAAAACATATCTTGATTCTTCTGGTGCAAAATAATTCATCGCAATCTATATCTGCAAACCATAGTTAACTCTGTCTGCCTTCCACCATCCTACATAATACAATTATAGTCACTTATCCAGTCCCAGTATGTCTTTGCATCCACTGAATTAGAGGGTCCCAAATTGCCAGCCCTCTTTTACTTTTATTACTCCCCTTTCTTTTATATATGGCTGTCTCTAAACTGCATGTCGCCAACAATCGGGATCTCCATTGTTGGAACGCCGGCGGATTCGGATCCAGCCAAGCTGAAGCTATACACATCCTTAGGACCGCCATTGCCACAAAAATCAAACCTTGCATATATTTTGGTCGATTTACGTTAGCTGTACCTAAGATTATTTCGTCCACTGAGATTTCTATTCTTGCTTCTAGTATCTCTGACAAAAAAACTGATATATTGTTAACCAATTTCATTAACACATCACATAATGCAAATATATGCACGCTGTCAGCTTCAAATAGCATGCATTGAGGACATTACGTTCCTTTTCCGGTCCCCCACTTAGCTATCTTGTTTGGGGTGTAATATAAGGAGAAAAAGGTTTTAAAGTATTGAGCTTGCAGTTTTGTAGACATTAGACAAGACTGAAATAATTCGTAGGAATGGTGGAGGGTTTCGGCCGAAACACCTAATTTAGTCTGCCATTTCGACACACATTTATCTATATCATCCGTATAGAAGACATTCATAAATTCATATACTTCTCTTCATATACTTCTCCTATAGTTATTGTTGTTTTAAGTAGGTTCTCCATAATTTGAATTACTTGAAATGTTACTCCGCCACCTCCTTTCTTCCACAAAAAGTCTCTGACCTGTAGAAATTTGAAGAAATCCCTATGACCTAATTTATACTCAATCTGTAATTCCTCAAAAGACTTTAGCCCAAAGTGGAGTAAAAACAACCTAATTGCGTGATCCTTCCCTGTACCCATCTATCCATGCAGGTATCCCTGAAGATCTCTGGGAGGTTGTTGTTTTTAAAAATTGGGATATAGTGGGATAGCCGTCCAATTCCCAGCAATTTACGTACATTATTCCAGACCTTATAGATGCCAGAAATGGTCTTATATATCACCTTCTTAAACAACCTATCGTTTAAATGTTGCCATAGGCACCCTCTGGTTTCATCACCTAATAAAGTCCTTGCGGTGTTGGGATACTACAATTTATTCGGTTATCCATCCCAATTGATAGTAACTCAACGCAATATTTCAGTAGTATAGTTTAATATTAGGCAACGCCAATCCCCCTCTATCCTTAGGTAGGGTAATAAATCTTAATGCTGTATGTGGTCTCTTATATCCCCATATAAACCTAGAAAACATGTTATCTATAGACTTAAACAGTTGTGGTGGAAATTCCAGACAAATTGTTCTAAAAAAATATAAAAATCTGGGTAAAAAAATCGTTTTAAACAGGTTACACCTACCCCCGATGGATAAATGTAAATGATTTAACCTGATCAGATTTTTTGTGTGTGATGTATTAATGGTTCGAGATTATTGTTAACTACACTCTCCAATTTTGCCGTTATGCTAACCCCCAAATAAGTAGATTTATCCATTACCCGATCGTCTCTCATCTTGCTTTTACTATTGAGAATAAACTGCGTTTTATCTTGATTCAATTTATATCCTGACACCCCTCAAAAGATCTTAGCCTCCTCTTCTGTTGCGCTTATTGCGTTAGCAGGGTCAGTAGTAACTAGGGCCATGTCACCCGCATACGCCAACGTTTTCGCAGCTTAGTCTTGTACCTATATAGGTGGTATTAATATGTTGTTTTCAAGTCTACGGATAAAGGGGTCAATATATACCGCAAATAAAAGAGGAGAACATGGGCACCCATGTCTTGTCCCTCTAGTAATGACTAACTTTTCTGACACTGACCCATTAACCATTACTACAGCCGATGGATCAGTATATAGCATTTGTACTGCTTTGATAAATGGTTCCCTGATGCCACTTCTTGACACTGCCGTCCAAAGGTATTTCCAGGAGACCCTATCGAAGGCCTTTTCGGCGTCTAATAATAATAAAAAGTGCCATACGGTCCCCTGCAACACCCGCCGAGTCAAAAAATGAGATCACCCTTTGAACATGATCGGTTGTAGATCTCCCTGGGATGAACCCATGTTGACGGTCAGATACAATTTTATGTATAATCGTGCCAAACGGGTAGCTAATAATTTAGAATACATTGTTGAATCCCCATTTATCAAAGTGATAGGGCGATAAGACCCAAGCTCTGTGGGGTCTTTGTGTTTTTTTAAGAAAACCACAATTTTAGCTAAAGACCATGATCCCGGAGGTCGTCCCCCTGAACAATATGTGTAAATAAATCAAACAATATTTTTTTTTAACTGTGAGTAAAATTTAACGTAACACTCTGTTGGAATCCATACCAGCCACTTTTCCTGCAGCTAATCTATTTATTGAGAGAAGGATTTCCTCCCACTGCGGTATACCATCCAAACTTTCTTAGTCCTCTACCTCTAGTCTTAAAGGTGAATGTAAATCTATATATTCTTCGATTTTTTTTTTTTCCTGTTGTATATCTGTATCCTCCTATAGTTTTTGGTAAAATCGTTGAAACGCAGCTCTTATTGCTTTAGAATCCGACCTTTGCCCATATTCTGGATCTTTAATTACTCTTATTAGATTGGCTGTACTTTGTTCTCGGGTACACACCGCTAACTGATGTCCCACCTGTTCACTTATTCGTAAAAACTTTCTTTATGCATTGTTGCCTTACCTATGGCTTTTTCCGTTAGGATATCAATAATACAATTTTTAGCTATCGCTACACACCTTAATTCGTTTTCAACTTCCGGTCCCTCCTGAACAGCCTTTATCAGTCCTTCCTTGGCTATACCCAGATTTTTCTGTAGTGCCACCATTTTTTGTTTTGCCTTCTTATTAGAATTTAATGAATATGGTAGCGTCTCCCCTCTGATTCCAGCCTCAGGGCATCCCACACAATATCGATTTGTGCACTACCTATATTATCCTCCAAAAACCCAGGTATTCAATTCCTTATTTGATGACAATATTCCTCATTTACCAGCAGTGCCCTTTCGAACGTACAGGTTTTCACATTGAAGTTCGTTACTCTGCATTCTATATTTAGGATTGTGGTCAGACAGCACTCTTGGAAATGTTTCTATTGTACAATTAGATCTTAACGTGCTAGGATCGCTTGTATGCTCTGTTTGCCACAAATCTATCAATCCATGAGTTCGACACTTAAGGTTTCCTGCCCCAATATTGAAATCTGTATCCACCGACCAGTCACATGGGAGATTTAGATTAAAATCGCCACACACTATCAGTGGGAGAGGCCAGTGAGCGAGCTCATTAGAAATATAGTCCAGTACTTCCGGATCATCACTAATATTACCATATATCATACATAAAGTCATTTTTTTTATCATTGTTGTGCTGACATTCTGTAATTGACCACCGCCCATATTTATCAGATGGAGATCAAGTAGGGGCCAATATTATTTGTATACAAGAGACACATATCGAGGTGTCACAAAGGTGTTTACTCAACACACTCGGGTATAGATTGATTACTGCCTCAACACAAGGAGTAAGGACTAGAGGTGTGGCAATTCTGGCGTAAGGGGGCGGGATGCAATTTACTCGATCTTCGCCTCTGCCTGTTTACTATTGTAACTCTATTGAGCTTGATCTTCTATCCTATCAGATTCAGAACTTCCAACTGGACTCAAAATTATGCAGCAAGACTAGCCCTGGGATTTGCCCCTAAGATCAGATTGCTTTGCATCATTTCATTAGTTAAGAGAAAGATAATGTATCCTTTTAAAATCATTATGCTTGATCCATAAAGCTTTTATTTAACAAAATCCTTCGCCTTTAGCCCACCACTTTCAATGGTGCGAGTCTAGATGGTTATTAAAGTCTAAAGACAGATTTCTAAACCGCATTCCCAAATTCAAAAGCAAAACTATTGATGTAGGACATGTTCTGTTGCTGCTGCCTTGACGTGGTACTTTTTGCTACCCCATCCTCAGTCCAGCATACGGACCTGAAGGCGTGGCTTTTCCCATCCAACAGCTACTTATGTTAATTCCATATACAAATGCAGCAACTGCTCTTACAAGATGTCAATCAACTTGTCAGCATAGTCTAACTTTTCAAGCATCGCATCGGCATAAAAAAAACACAGTCATATTGGATGATGTGATGAGTCAAGAAATGCTCATTACAAATAGGTCGTCTCATTCGCCTTATTTCTTTTCATAGCATATATATGGAACATAGGCTTCGCTGTCAGTATTTTAAGATTCCTTATAGAGCCCTGGATAGCTGTTGCTGTTGTCGCACGACAATAAAATCTGTTCACTGTAAATGTTTTTTACACCAGAACTAGATTAGATGACATAAAATATCTGTGCTGTTGTGTAGAAAAGGTGATGCCTATAACTACAACATTGTGTTTTTGGAAGACGTGACTCCTGCCTACTGTCAGAATAAATGGTCATTTGATATTGCATGGGATGGCTGAGAGTATGAGGCAGTCAGTCTTCTTTTTTTATATGTTTCTGTCATGCTGTAGTCTGTTCTGTCAGTCAGGTGTATTCTTGTATGGTCAGTGAAACTTACATTTCTGTCCAGAGTTCATTATAGCCCTATAAATCAGAGACATGACTTCATGTTTTGTTTCTCGCAGATCTTACCAAATATGGGCACCAGCATCTATGGGATCTTGGTGTCTGGGTTCTGTCCATCCTGGACTGTAAAGCCTCACACTTCAACTGATTACAAAATAGCCCTTTTTAGGGTACAATCGTATGTTATCACGCTACAACATCTGCAGGTTCTCTTCTCCTCACAAACCAACAGTCAACTGCTTCACAAAATGGCTGTTAACACAAGAGCCCAGCATTCTGACCCATAGGATGCAGTCTCCTGATCGTGCACACATTCCATGTACTGTACACAACAGTCAATTGTACTCTGTCAGAACATCTATTATATAAACATGTCACAGGAACACAGAACGTTCATGTTATGCAACACAGCAGAGTTCATGCATGCATCAGCTGTCTGTTCAGTCTAAGAGTCATGCTTTAGCCTCTTCTGTGCCCATGACAAGATGGTCTCGTCATGGAGCACAGTCGCGCTGTGTCCATGACGAGACTATCTCGTCATGACACCCACCCACTAGGGAAGCGCCAGGCACAGGAGGGGAAAAGGCCTGGCACCCAAGGGGTTAAGTGAAAAAAGCATGCACTTTATGTGCTACTCGTTGGATCCTTAGTTCATGCTATCGACCCTCATGTGTTTATCTGAGAAGAAAGGAGTGACTGACAAGGTTTAGGAATCAATATGATAGAAGGAATATAAAGAAATGGTTCATGAAAAAATGTAACAATGAGGGTTGCTCCAGATGCCCCTCAAAAGCAGAGTCAATGTCAAAAGCATATTGGTCCTTGAGCATTAGATCCCCATTTCTATTATATTGTATTGCAGATTGATAGTCATGCAGCTGGAGACAGGCAAATGGGACCACCTCCCTTAGGTGAAGATCTGAAGTCTGGTGCCAGTCGTTCCAGAGTTGTGTCAACCAAAATGCCGAAGCATGCTTGGCAGGTCACCCTTCAGCACGCTGCCCTGACTGCTGAAGAACTTGCTCGGTACCAAAGTCAAGCCCCGACCCCTTCGCCACTCCTTCCAAATAGTCAACGTCTCAGGAGTCCCACTTGGAAACGTCTTCCCAATACCGGTGAAATCTTTGACAATCGCCATGCGTTCCAGCAACAGCTTCTGGAGGAGCAGCGGCGCCAGCTTGTGGAGCAGAGGGAGATGATCTTAGAGCTGAAGGAGAACCAGCGGCTGATCCTGTTAAAGAACGAGGCGGATCGTGCCACCGCAGTCACAAGGGAGCTAAACCAACCAATTCCAAGAGCCAAGGACAAACTCAAGAAAGACCAGGAAGGACCTATGACTCCGGAACCGACCACTACAAAGAAGAGGGGATCTTTTAGGTAACTTCCTTTTCTATTATTTACGAATTTGATGGTAGTGTGTAGTTGTGGGGTGCTCTGCTCAAATATTTTCCTACCTACTGTATTTTTACTATGCTCCACCCCTAAAGAGTCTGCTTTCCTTCTTAAGGCAGTACAGATGCTACATCCTTTACCCACCCAATTTTACTTTGAAAAACATGCTTGCCTATTGCACCTAAGTTTCAAATATGTATTTCATATAATTTTAAAAATGTATGGGGGATTATGTAGAGTTTGGCTGGTGTCCATCCATCCTATTTAAAGTGTATACCTGTAATACACTCTAAATGGGGCGGCAGGGCATTTGTTAATCTTTGGCCGATGTCCTTCCTCTAAGTCCTAAATAATCCCCAGTGCCTGATATGCCAGATTTGGCCATTTCTGGATCCAGAAAGTCTCTTGCTTTCTGCAGTTCTCACTGCTGCTGCGTTTGGGGTGAACGTCTCTCCTGCTGCTAGGGCAGTGGTGGGTGGAATAATCGGGATGGAGTCCGGCATGGAGACAAGGGCACCAGCAAAGGTGCCTATTTGATATTGTTAGACTGGAAATAGTATCATGTGGACTAAAAGAGGATTACACCGTGGAGGACAAAAAGAAGCTTTCACCCTCCACCCAACAAAATAGTGCAGTTTTGTAGAAAGTTTGGGCCAATTTTCACATTTCCATTTATATCTTGATTGCACCTCTGATATATTTGTGGAGATGCTCTGAAAAAGTTTTAGTTTGGATGCAAAAGGATACATAACTTGTCTAGCTGACTACCAAGACTGAGGATAAATATGTTTTAACAGCTTCAGTGTGTAAGAGAGAAGACCAAACAATCATCAAGTGAGCAAACCGGTTTGTATTTAAAAGAGTAATGTGATTTTGGCTGATGTTATAGGCGATCATTTTGAGGACAGGCACCAGTGCGAATTTGGATATTTGAAACGGATTGATGTTTTCACAGTTGGTATTGCCAAAAAAGTTTGAGACACGTTCTGTCCAAAGTTGACCAACGAACTGCTGTTTGTAAGTGACTTATGGCTACTTCTAGGATCCATACTGGACACATTGGATACCATTGTTTTACACTTTAATGTGAGTTTATTAACTTGTCTTCCAGTCTTCTTTCTTAGTCTATACACTGTTGTATGATTACATTGCAAAGCAAGTTTTTAGAAAGTAATATCAGTACTTCCCAGAACATACAGATGTAACTTATGCCATGTGCCTTCTGGGTGATGGTGGTATTACAACCTTAATTACTTATTTTCTCAACCTATAGAATTTTGCTTTAAGTAATTTTGAGCATCTGTTCTGTTGTCATTTTACTGTTAAGTGAAGGAGGAATTATTACTGACTTTAAGAAGCAAGTGGCAACCTCAAATTTTAGAAGCAAACCTTAACTGTTTGGGAAGTAGAAAATGTCAATGTGTGTTTCCACAATGTTAGTTACGAACCTTGATGTAACAAATGGCCATCTTTGAAGGCTTATCTTGCCCACATGATCCACTGGAAGTTATGAAATTAATTACACTGAAAACAAAATAGTTTTATAATTATATATACATTCATAGAAATGTTGGATTTGCATCAGGCATTAGGATATTACAGCGGACTGGTTTGCTAGATGTGTTGCCGGCAGCTGCAATCTAGACTGGGAGCGTTCACTTTATAGAGTGGGTAATGCAAAGGAGGACAAAAAGAGGCTTACACCCTCCTCACAACACCATTCAAACTAGTGGGGAGAGTCATTAAGCAATAGACTTTGAACCATAGGCGTATTGTGTCAGTCGTAAGTGATATTATGTCGGTGGACATAATGCGATGAACATTGAGGGCCCCGTGAACCCCCTCTTAGCTGTGCTTGCGGAGGTCCGGGCCTACGTACAACAGCATGTTAGAGCGTTAGTTGGCATATGTGGCTTTCGACACTGGGAGCAATGCAAGGGTCTGACAAGCATTGAAGTGGTCCCTCCCTTGTTTAAATACATAGGAATAGAGATGCATTGGGAACATGTAGAGGTAGTGAAATGTAGCTTGAATTTGGGCACTTTTGGACAAACCTACCTATGATGAGTAGAGCAGTTATGGGCTGGTTCTTCTGTTGAGTTATTACGTACGTTTCAGTAATGGGCGTCATTATAATCATTGGCTGTCTTCAGCTTTAAACACTGCCGCAGAGTGAGAGGAGAGGGACGGTGATCTTGTGTTAATTTGAGTAGCTGAGAATTGAATAAATTGCGCCTAAACAAGAATGTATCACCAAATACATGAATGATTCAAGCTAATCACATTAAAAAAATGTATATCCTGCTGTGAAATTGTTGCATACATTTGACCCTGAATGTCCATCGGATTGCCCCTGATGTGGATTAGATAAGGCACTCATATGCTATGGACATGCCTCCATATGTGGAAAGTTGGCAGCCGGTGGCATTTTCTTATCAGAAAGATCACATGGCAGGGAAGTGAGTAGCATTTGCACTGATGTTCAAGAGATGGATAATGAGATACCGGATGGGTAACAGCATTCCAAAGGGAGGGCGACAGATGGTACAAAGGATGGGCTAAAGAGGTGATGGTTCAACCACTCCTGTCAGTGACAGAGCAGCAGCACCAATGGCAATGGATGCTCCCTTGAGTTATTGACATATATTCTGAGCACTGCTAAAATGATGCTGTATATTGTGTTAGCTCCACTCCATTGAAATTAAACATTTGTGATATTCTAAAAATTAAATGGAGTTTCATTAAGATAAACTAAGGGTGGGCCTGTGCTGCGTTGATGAGAGCCCTACTGGTGGCATGCTGGTTGTGAATGAATTGCTACCTACAGAGAGACAGATATGAGCAAAGAAATCGTAGACCCATCCATAGGCTCCAGAGATCTTATGGAATAGCAATACATTCTATTGTTTGCATGTCCCAAGGCCAAGATCGACAACCACAAGATGGCAGCCCAGCGAAGAAGTGCCCTTGCAAAACAGTCCAGCGCTGAAAACCGGAAGAGTGTTTTCAGGTGTGAGGTCAGTGCAAGGAGAGTGCCGTAGAGAAGCTGTTTCACAGGGGAGTCCTGTGGCTTCAACCTGCTGCATTGTGGCAGCACCGGCGCTTTATTGGGACAAACCTGAAAGATACGGCCAGCTAGGAACTGGACCCAGGGTAACAAGCTGCATGGCAGAGTAATGACATGTCGCATTGAGGAGCTGAATGTGGCGTGACAGCTCTTTATTTGGTGAACTCCTCAGGAAAAATGTAGCACCCATGTTATTATGCTAATGCGAGGTTTAACCTGCTTGAACGTCTGGACACTGAAGGTTGTGTCTTCTTTCCTAATTTGTGGATTTCTGCACTGATGGGGAGGTCGAGTACAGAACTACATGATTGTTTTATTTTCTTTAGCTTGCTGCTTTAGACGTTTTTCCATCTGTTGCGCGTGCCCACTCCCTTCTTTTGTTGGGGTGAGGGTGGCGGAAGCTGGTGGGAGCTTCTTTCTTTTTCAAACTTGAGTGTGGGTTTTTGGAAGTAGTATGTTTAGTGCATGGATGTGTATTTGTATTGCAAGTGCTTTATGGCTGCACTGTGCTGGGATCCTCTGATTGGCTGAGGTGAGGCAACACTGTGTTAATTAGATATTGACCTGGATGGAAGTGTAGCTGAATGTATTTCTGTTGTATCACCCTTGCTAGTCGTAAGGGGATCAGGGTTGTGTGTCAGTGCATCTTTACTATGGTATCTTTCTAGCTGGAAAGCTATTGCATTTCATTGTCTTGTGTGTCTTTTTGAAAAGGGAATTTACATGTCATTGTTCTTGTACCTCTTTGGAGAGTAGCTGCTCCATTGACTTGAATTTGTTATGTATGGAGTACAACAGACCAGTTGTAGTAAGTATGATATCAGATTGGCGATCTGTACTTGTCCCCTCATTATTCATTTCTAAGGTGGAAGGTTTGCTGTAATCGCCGTAATCCCATGTCCTGGCTCTGAGAGCTATGACGGGGTGTGCTGCGAAGCTGTAGATGACGCTATCTGCACTTGTCCTCTGTATTGGCTATTGTTAGGGTTGATGGTCTGCTGTAATCTCATGTCCTGGCTGTGTGTGTGATGAAGGAGTGTGCTATGAGTCTGTAGATGACCTCTTTGTATTTGTTCCCTGCATTGTTTTTAGTTAAGGTAGATTGTTTTAGAGTGATGATGGGTTGTGCCTTGGTGCTGCAGATGATCTGTATTTGTCCTCTGTATTTTTTATATTACAATGGTGGATGGTTTGCTGTAATCTTATGACGTGGCTGTGAGCCTATGTTGCTATAGAAGCTCTGTATTAGTCCTCTGTATTGTTTATTGTTAAGGTGGGTGGATTGCCGTATTCTCATGTGCTGGCTGTGTGAATGATGCTGGAGGGTGTTGTGATGATGTGCGGCAGTGTGCACCATGAGCTGTTGGAAGTCAAAGTCTGTATATTAAAGATTGGCAGTACCTGGTGAGTCATGTATTTATGGTCTGTTTAGAACTAAGAACATGGACGCATCTTTTATCAGTCTGCCTGGAGGTCACATGTTTATAAGGGCTTCCATCTTGACTGTCTGGGGGATCTTCCCCCTTGGACAATATTCATCAAATGCATCTCTTTTTGTGTCATTGAGTATGGATGAGTAATCAGTTACTCCAATAGACATAAATAAGTATCAGGTAACCTATTACTGAATATAAATGTTTTCCTTTCAGTTTTTTTAACCATTTGTTTCTTTCAGTGCACATCAGTGAAAATCAGTGATTGCATGTGTTCTCCTTCCTGTATAGTGAAATGTTAACATTTCCAGCCCTTCCTTATTGTATTTTTGCTTGCCAGAGTGGAGCATTTTACCAGATTGACCAATTTGTCTCTGTTGATGTAGCGTTAGGATACACATCTGTCTCCTGTGATCTGTTAGCTAACTCTGGGATGGCTGTTTCTGTTTTGACAGCTCTCCTGGGACTTTGTCTGGTGTGGGGAGCGTTAGCCAACCTGATAATCAAAGTGTCCTGTCCACCTCCAAGAGGACTCCAGGCCAACCAGGATCACCCCACCCCATGGTGAAAGGTAATTCTGCATAACAGTTCTTGATCTGCATGGACCGCTTTGCTTAAGGTTTCAACCAACTAGGGCAGAATTTCCAAGACCAAGTGGTAATTGTTGTTCTGACTTGAGAAGGAGTACTGAGGTCAGCGCCCATGTCCGCAGTGTTCACTAGAGATTAGGACTAGAATGTTTCTTGGGAAGCCTTCAAAGACCCTGAAGGAAGAGAATACACTGACACTGCAAGAGCCTGTCTCTAATAGCTGAAGAAACCACAAGCTTGTTTTGGACAACAAAGTCAGTCACTTGCAAGACTTCATTCTGAAATGTAATGGTGCTGGAAACACAAAGTGATAAGAGGAGGACAGCCTCAGAAAATGGTTCTCCAGGCCCGCAAGTCAACATGAAATATCCTAGTGGTTGAAGGGCTTTATGGATAGTATTGTTAGATCCAAAGAGTCTGAAAATGACTGTAGAAATGTGATACTGCAGGGAAGGGATTTTAAAGACAGCAGCCAATGTGAGGTCCCTGATGGTAAAATATTGGCAATGTAGAGTGCTGGAATCCACATTCATACTAATTCTTTCTCCTTGGTGGAGAAGGAGAATCATGAGGTGTTTCTTTAAGTCAATATTATATGGACTGCTCTTTCACCTTCACATGAAATGCGTTCTTAGTGGTTTAGGAACCAGAAAGATTGTGTTCAGGGTACAAGCTTCAATAGTCATGGGCTTGCTCTGGAGGCATTTTTGGGGGTATAATATTAAATTCACCTAGCACATATATAATGTATGCTCATTATATATCAGAGGTAGCATTTTTGTAACTGCCAGGTGGCGGAGCACGGTTGGAGAGGGGCTGCACTCATGTCCTCAGAGCTGAGTGGGCTCGTGGATACTACTCGGCTTGGATCCACGGGTACCCACAGTCCAGCATTGTTGAGAGGCCCTGCTCACTCTGTCCACCTGTTTCCCTTTGGGCCCTGGCAGTGGGTTTTCTCTGCGAGCCTGGATTCTTACAGGCATATCATATTACCCGGATTTAGTATGGCCCAACCTATTTCGAGCTGGATTTTTTGGTTGCATGGGCAGAGAGAATAGGATTTGGGCTGAGAAAAGACACCAAACAGCTTTTTGACACCTGTATTTGTGCTCTTAAAGTCCTTTCTAAAACTTTCCAGGTTCTCATTCCAAGATGACAGATCCTTCTTGAATTCAGTATTGGAATGGCCAATCCACAATGGCTAGTAAACTTCCTGTGTTTGGTAGAATATTCGACGACTGCTTCGCAATGCAGTCAAAGTGAGTTTGTTTTCAACTTGCTCACCACCCATTTTGTCTGCTATTTTCTCCTGAATTTTGTACTTCATTCAAGCTCCAGTTTGCAAGTCCTTTGATATGGTTCCAATTGTTAGTCCATAAAAGTGTAAATTTGTGCACAAAAAATGTGTGTGGTAATGATGTTGCCTTACATTGTTTTCTTAAGAAATGGTTACCGCAAAACTTTAAATCAGAATGTTAGTGTTTAGCCTTCAGCCACAGTTTACTGTAAAAGGCTGCTCCCTAAACTTGGGAATGACCTCTCCTTTTCCTCAACACTGGGAAGATAAGAATCCCTCTGACCCGTATATTGCCTATGTACCTGCAGAGGCTGCCTTCCTGGCCTAGGACCTCTCCGATATGACCTCATACCATCCATCGCAAGCTCCTTTCTTGTCGATGTCCGTTTAAGAAGCGAAAGTAAAAGGAGGGAGCTATCGAATTCTCTCATCATCAATCCATACACTGCTTTCATGCTTCATTTGTTTCCATTTGATGTTAAATGCCACTTCTGGCAGATAATGTTATGTTTAACTTTGCAATCATATTTGAAGATAAGATAACCTCTCCTCTGCCTCAATTGTGAGTGCACAGGAGTATGCTCCGTAGATGCTGCATTGTAAATATTGCAGACTTCCATACCACATCCACAGTCAGCTCTTCGGCTGGTGAATCTGAGCTCTGAGAAGCCTCTCCTGGTGCCTCCTATCATCCATGATTTTAAGAAGATATGTAAGGTAGTGAGCTGAAGAATAGTTGTGATGGGTGCACCTGCTAACATCATAATACATTAGCCGTTGTGTTATTCTTGTGCTAGGATGCCATGGTGTGGTTTGATGTAGTTGTTGAACAGAGCTAGTAACACCTTAGAACATCAGGTACACAGTAGGTTACAGGAATATCCTTGTAAGAAGACCTGCGATTAGTCATATTGGTGATATTGCGTTGTTGGGCTGGGCCGAGGACAAGCTGTTCATTGTCCTGAGAATGTTTTGTCATTGGTGAACTGGAAGTTGCTGGATTTCTGCATTTCTGTGAATCATGAGGTAGAACATGGTTAACGTGTGGTAGCAAACGATTAGCATTTCCAGTTGCAAAAGAAGGTTTCTTTTCGGTGCTCTTCTAGCGTTTATAAGTTGGCCGTTGACTTTTTTGCCATGGTAGATGAGTATCATCTTCTCTTGTACACGTGGAAGTAGTGATCCCATCTCCCCTATCTCTATATGGTTGTTAATCTTTGAATGATCCAAAGAACAGAACGTTCCATTCCATATCACTTCCAACCTCTGTATATATAACACATAAAAGAATAAATAACTGGGAAATTAAGAACACGTACAGAATAGATTTCCAGAATACCCTGAAAAGTTGGGCATCTCAGGAGACCTGAGAAATTCGAAGCAATGTAACGGGCGGTGTCAGTTAATAAGCAGAGATCCTTCCTACTTTGCAGTTCTTCACATTGAAAGAATCTAAATTCATCATTGTGGATGTCCCCTCATGGCAGGCAAACAACCTCTAATTTTAGGACCAGTCTGAAGATAGGGCCAAGCTGGATATGCCAGCCCAGGAATGACATGGGGCTATTAAGGAATAGCTCTTTCAAAGTCATTTACCTTTTCATTCACTTTAAGCAGTCCACTGTCACTTTTACAACTTTGTTAAATGATTGTATTGCCTGTCCTTAAGCTATGCAAGAGAGAGCGGCGCAAAGGGCTGAACGGAGGAAGGAGTTGGAGGAGATCCGGAGAAGGCGTGAAGAGGAGAAACTGGTAAATACCGGAGAGAGGTTATTGTGAATTCAAAGAGTTTTACTGTATTGAAAATGTTTTAAGTATATTTAGCTAATGTGAAGAGTTGTGTGTGTGTGTGTTGAGCTGAGGGACTTCAGTAGCGGATCGAGCTTTTGCTGTCAGTGAGGCCTTAAAAAAACTTCTGAAAGGACACCAGTTCCTGGGCACACCTGATGTCCAAAGGGTAAGAGTTCTGCAGCATCCTATTAGTTTGGCTATAGTTCCTCCAGCTGTTCGAGATTACACTCCTCGTAAAAAGTCATACATTTAACAAAGTAAACAAAATAAGTAGGAGAAACTCCAATAACTGAGTTCTAAATAAAAAATAGGACAAAAATAGATTTATTACATAAAGTTTAAGTAATGCGGTACAGAGAAGAATGCAGGGAAATGCCATAAAGGCTCAATACAGAAATACAGATTTATAAAAATCAATACTATTTAAAAAAAACTAACCAAATGCGGAACTTATAAACCCACAAGATCCCCATAAGGAAAATCTATGGCAAGAGGGCATAGTTTTGCAAGATAGACCCAGCAGCAGGAAAAAGCAAGCATTTACAATGCAATGGTCTCGGCATTGTTAAAGTTAGAGCTATTGGCATTGCTCATGACATTATTTTTGTTTATTTTTTTGTTTTTAAAACATTTAAAGAAACGGCATTGTTATTTACAATGTCAATAGCTTAATCTCTCTCAAATGCGAGACCTATTGCATTTGCACCCACACACAGAGCCACACACACACAGCTACCCACACAGAGCCACCTACACAGAGCTATTCACATAGAGCAAACCACACACAAATAGAGCCACCCACACAGAGCCACCTACACACACACAGAGAGTTACCCACACACAGACAGAGCCACCCACGCATAGAGCCACCAACAAAAAAAGCCACCCACACAGAGCCACACACACCGAGGCACACACATACACACACACACACACACATAGAGCCTCCCACACACACACAGAACCACCCACACTTCCACAGAGCCACACACACAGACATGCTGCTGACTTTAAACATTGCGTTCTATTTATGTTCTTACTGTCTCTTCTGTAATTCTCTGCTGAGGAGCACTGTCATTCTGTGTACTCAGGTGAGGTAAAATTGTAGTCCTTCTGCTATTTTTTAAAAATGTTCCGGTTTTTGGCTTTAAAATGCTGGTCACCCTACCATAGGTAGTCTTTCGATCGCAGTTTGGTATGTATTTTTTGTGTAGTTTTATAGCGCGATCTCACAACACACAAGTTCACGATCCTATTTTTAGGCACGGGTAGATTAAATGATTTGTCCTGAATCACAGGATGTGGTCCATCGGCTGCGCTGCCGCCTCTGGTGCAGGAAACCAGGGTTCAAACCTTGAGGTCGCGTCCACATCTTGTGATTCTGGGCAAATCACTTAATCTCCCCGTGCCTGAATGTGTAATGTAAATACGGTGCTATGTAAAGCGCTCCAATACCTTCGGGTCGAGTTCGCGCTATATAAATATGCAACAAAAAAAAATAGCCGACACCAAGACTGAAACACGGTCCTCCGAGCGCAATGTCGGTCGCTCTGGCCGTGAGGCCGCCCTCCTCCACGTAAAGATTGCCGTTGGCCACGGGTTTCCAAGGGAAGGGGAGGGTGAGGTAGGCTGTAAGAACAGAGCGCGAGAACAGTTTTGAGGAGCCGAGAACTGGAAATATGTTGTATTTTAATGCCGCTTGCACTGTGCTTACAGCATAGTCACATAATGGGTGCTCGGTGTCGCATTTCTTAAGCTTCTGAACCTTTGGGTAAAATTCAGTCCACGCCAAACTCTGCAGCGCACCCGTAGCTCACTAGCTGGAGTGCTTGTTTACCTTCTTCGTTTCCCCTCCTCTCCCTGGAGACTCGGCTCGGCATCTGTGCAATGGGACTCCTTCTCAGCTGTGAAGAGCCCGAGCAGAGAACAAAGGAGGCTGCGGGAATTGGGAGCCGAGGCTGCATTCTGCCCCATCGCGCCTGCTTTCCTCCCCGGCTCATATAAAAAAAACACGAGAACATCCCTGTAAAAAAAAAAAACTACAAACACGCCCACCAGTGTAAAAGGGGCGGGGCTTAAAGAGAAAGAAGCGAAAAAACACGTCCCCGAATCCGAAAAAGACTGGGCTTGTTTCGACAGACAAAGCTCTTCTCCAATGGCTGACCTGCATTTAAGAGGCCAGCCAATGGAGAAGAGGGGCGGGTTCAAGCCCCACTACTGAAAAACGTTAAATCTCGCAAGCGAGACTGCGCAAGCGCAGCCTTCGCTAGCCGAGACCTAATGAGTGAGGCCAAAACAGGCAGCATGTAACCCCAGGGACACAGAATGAGCCCCCGAATTCTAAGACCCAAGAACTTTTATACACATATCACAATTCTATTAATAGGTTCTACAAATACAACATGGGATGATCATGGTTAGGGTTGCATTGGCAAATCAGAAACAGCAACATAATATTTTAAAAATACGCAATTATTTAACGATAACCATTTCTTTTGGTGAGGGAAATTCCACCTACTCTCGCAGAACTGCACTCTGGAGATGATCAGCACAATATCAAACATTTCTTAAGCAATGGCTCATAAAACCAGCACGTCTTCAGCGAAACTTCCTGCAGCAGTCCTTGAATATGATAATTAGGCACACATGAATGCGGCATTCACAATACACATTGCCTAATACAATAGTCCATTTTGAACCCGTAACGTCATTCACTCTTTGTTCTGGCAAAAGAAGAGGAAAAAAATGTTTCACAGCGGGACACTGATTGGGGAGGGAAATGAGCAAGAAAAACAGAACACCTAAAACTGCATCCATATTAAAGAAAATGGCACCTCCTATTAAAATGTGGCATAACTATTTTAAAGTGTTAATTACACTTCAAAATGACTCAGTAAGTTTGTTTCAAGTGCAACATGATTGATTCATCTGTTATGACTCTATGCATCATTAAAACCCCAAAATTTCAATAACAAATTATTTTCACTCGACATTGTACATTTGCATGATTGTGCATTTTAGAAAAAATGCTACTCTACAGCCGTGGAGCAGAAGCAGAGGACGCCCAACTAGGATACCTGGTTTGTCTAAATCACAGATTGTTGACTCAACCAAGCTAATGCTGGGGGGTCAACATGGAATGCTGGCACAATCTGGAGCTTACTGATCAGATACTACACTGGTTATAAAAGGCCTTGAAAGTAACCCAGACCAGTTTGACCTATCAACTATAGCAAGAGGGAAGCTATTTTATGTCTGAGAAAATAGGTCTGACTGCATCAGATTTCTGGCAGACATGAAATTGCATTAAAACCAGATTTGAGGAGTACCAGATTTTAATAAGCCAGACAAAGTAGAAATGCATTACCATCAGCCAGTCTTGATAAATCTATACTAAAATTAGCAATAGCAAGCTTGGTAATATATATCTTTACATTTATTGGCAAATGAAATACAAATTGCGATTCTCCTATTAACATGACCAGAGAATCTGGATTTCATTAAAGACACGGAGGTTAACATTATGCTTACACTTTTAATTGCGTCACCAAGCAGCCGCCCGCATACATCACAAAGGAAGTATTCCAAATAGAACATTAACAACAGTAAAAGGCATGAGCCCACAGTATTCTGCCTCTTTTAAATCGCGAAAAAACAGGATAAGTTCGTTCGTTAAAATCCTTTGAACTTTAGTAAATGAAGAAAAAACGTCTTGATGAAACGTAGGACGTCATAGAAGGTAGGACACCGAAGATGGAGAAGAAGAGAAACTCTAATCCAAAATTCTTTAGAGAGCATCTGCAAAAGAGAGAGAATTAGTGCAAGTATAACAAGAGCAAAAGACTGATGTCAAACAACAATATATAAAAAGCATGAAAAGTATGTCAAGTCAACAATAACAAGTCAAGTCAACAATATCTATAGAATTGAATAATAAACATTAGATTAATTTCTATAGAAGCATAACAACCTCCAAAGGGAAAGAGTGGGGGGGGGGATAATGTTAGCCTCCGTGTCTTTAATGAAATCCAGATTCTCTGGTCATGTTAATAGGAGAATCGCAATTTCATTACAAGACCGGAGGCTACCATTATGCTTGTTGGTAGCTTTGTAATACTACGTCAGACACATGCGGGATAGGTTTACAGTAATGATGAGCAAAGGTCCGAGCATTAGACCAATCAGCAGCCTTGAGGATATCGTCCAACTTACCTCCGGACCAGAAAGACTTACTGGCCATAGCGCCTCTGATAGAGTGTGGTTTAAAAATATTAAGGTCGATACCTGCTAGGTTCATCACAATTTTAACCCATCTAGAGATAGAACTGGAAGAAACAGGTTTGTGTGGTTTATCGAAGGAGATGAGCAACTGGTTCGCAGTAGGAGGTCGAAGAGAATTCATTCTAGAGTCGTATTCTTTCATACAGTCAACCACACAGAGTTTGGGATAATCATCAAAACGAGGATAAAAGATAGAATTGGACATGGTCTTTGTTCTTCTGAAGAGCTCAAGGTTTACTCCGAACATGTTATAAGATCTATTAGATATCTCCAGAGCTTTGACATCAGAGACTCTACGACAGGAAATTAAGCAAAGTAAGGTAGCCAGTTTAATAGAAAGTTTTTTATTGTCTAATAGTGTATTAATGGGCCAATCTGAAAAAAGGTCAAGGATTAGGTTCACATCCCAGAGGGATTGATATCTGGGTCTAGGAGGTCTTCTGAGTCTGATACTTTTAAGAACCCTGCAAATAATTGCGTTTTTACCAATAGTCTTACCGTTGACGAGGGAGTGACCAGCGGAGATGGCAGATCTATAACAATTGATAGATCTATAACTAAGGCCTCTTTCAAATTGTTCCACTAGAAAATTGATTATGTCAACAATAGGTGCCTGAACGGAATCCAGATTCCTTTCCAAGCACCAACGAACCCAAGATTTCCAAATGTTGTTGTATCGGTAGTGTGTGCCAGGGGCCCAAGATTCGCCGAGGAGAGTTGAAGCTGTTGACGAAAGTCCTGAGAGATCATTGGATCTCCTGACACTCTCCAGGCAAGAAGGTTCAGTTTCCCTGATTGGACCATGGGGTGAAGATGACCGTCTATGTCTGTAAGAAGGTCCGCAAGGAAGGGAATTAGGAATGGAAAGTCGTAGCTCATCTCTAGGGCAGTTGGGAACCAGGCTTGAGAGGGCCAGAAGGGAGTGATTAACACGATTGAGCATTGGTGGAGTCTGACTTTCTGAAGCACTCTTTGAATCATGGAAAAGGGGGGAAAGGCGTAGTTGTTTCTGCCTTGCCAAGGTTGGAGGAAGGCATTCACTGCTAGAGCACCCGGGTCTGGCATCCAACTGTAACAATTCACGATTTGGAAGGTTAGTCTGCTGGCAAAGAGGTCTAAATCTAGAGGTCCCCAGGAGATGTTGAGGGAATTGAAGACGGAGACTTTGAGTTTCCAATCGCTGAAGTCTAGGAGGAATCTTGAGTTCCAGTCTGCCGATACATTGGATTTGCCTGGGAGATATTCGGCTCTTAAGGCGATTTTGTGTTCCAAGCAGAACATCCAAAGTTTCTTGGCAAGATTGGAGAGGTCGGCAGATTTGGTTCCACCTAGCCGATTTATGTAGGCGACGGCGGAGATATTGTCAATTTTTAGGATGATAGACCTGCCCTGAATGAATTGTTTGAAACTCATCAAGGCGTAAAGACCAGCTGTCAATTCCAGAAAATTTATATGATGTAAGGATTTTTCCAGAGACCAAATTCCACCAGTGTTCTGGCCTTGGAAGCATGCTCCCCAGCCATGAAGGCTGGCATCTGATTCTAAAACGAATTCTGGAGTTGAGCCAAAAATTGCTTTCCCATTCCATGCCTCTAGGTTGTCTAACCACCAGGTCAGTTCTACCTTGGCCTCCTGGTCTAGCGAGATAAGGTCTCCTTACCAAAGGCCCGATTGAAGGGCCCTTGCTTTCACTCTCTGAAGTGCACGGTAATTTAGAGGGCCTGGGAAGATGGCTTGTATCGAGGAGGAAAGGAGGCCTAGTAATCTGGCTAGTTCCCTTAGGGGAAAACTCTGAAGTTTTAGGATATGTCTTATTTCTTTTTTTATTTTGGATATCTTTTTTGGAGGAAGGAGTAGTAGACAACTTGTGGTATCTACTGAAAAGCCAAGGAATTCTCGTTTTTTTGAAGGTGAAAGGATGGATTTTTCTCTGTTTATAATAAACCCCAGGTTTTCCAAAAGGTCCATCACAGTATTTAGATCTTGGAGAATTTGACAATGGTCCTGAGAAAGGATGAGGATATCGTCTAGATAAAGTATCATGCGAATACCTTTTTCTCTTAAGCACGAAGCGATTGATCTCATTACCTTGGTGAAACACCAGGGGGCTGATGAAAGTCCGAAGGGGAGGGCTTTGAATTGGAAAAGATGGTTTTTCCAAAGAAATTGAAGGAAGGGTCGGTGAGCTTTGGCCATAGGAATCGTGAAGTAGGCGTCTTTTAGGTCTAACTTTACAAGCCAGTCTTCTTTTAGAAGTAAATCCCTCAGAAGGTGAATCCCTTCCATTTTGAAGTGTCTGTAGACAAGGAATTTGTTGAGGGCTCTTAGATTTATGACGGGTCTCCACCCTTTGTCTTTCTTCTTGACAAGGAATAGGGTGCTGATGAATTTTAGCATCTCTAAGGGGACTTCTACTATAGCACCCTTCTGAAGCATAGAGGAGATTTCCTCCTCTATAATCTTTTCCTGATCTAGGGAAAGAGGCATTTCTTTTGGGAAAGAAGATTGGTAAGGAGTTTGGGTAAAGTCTATCATGAATCCCCTCACGGTATGTAAAACCCATGGGTCTTGTGTTATCAACTTCCAGTTGTTGAAAAAGAGTTTGAGTCTCCCACCCACTTTGGGGAAAAGGGGGTGAGGAGAAGAAGTAGAAATTGTACTCACTTTGGTTACTGTTGTCGGTAGATGCTCCGCGGGATCTGAAGCTTCTTGAGCGAAACCCTCTTCCTCTTTGCGGAAAGAATTGGGGAGTGTTTGGGTTGAAGAAGCCCCTTCCGCCATATCCTCTTCCTCTAGGATAGGGCCTTCTGTTGAATCGGCCGGAAGACTGGCCCCGTCTACAGGCCCTTCCGAAAAGGTTATTAGAGTTAAACACTCTCTTCATATTCTGATGTGCTTTATCTAGGGCTGTGAACGTAGAAACGTATTTCCCTAGAGTCTTAATCAGGTCTTCCCCGAAAAGCAAGCCATTAGGGTTGGCAGATGGCTCTTTGTCTGCTAGATCACTGAGCTTGGGGCTAATTTTGGTGAGGACCACTCTTCTCCTCTCTGAATTTAGGCTGGCATTTGCGTTGCCTAGAAGAACGAGGGCTCTTTGACTAAGACCTCTAATGAGTTCTGTGTCGAGGGGAGCGCCATTAATATGGCTTTCTTCCGAAATATCGATGATTCTTGCCAGTGGGCCCAGGATGTCAAGGACCCTATCTTGGCAGCCTTTTAGAGATCTCTCCATACCTTTCCTAGGGTCTCTTCCCAGCTTGAAAAGATACTTTATGAGTTCTGGGTTGAGATTTGGCGTTTGAGAGGCTTTATCTCCGATGTTGGGTCGGCAATATTCCGCTCTTAGCAGGTTTCTAGCGTCCCTGTCAAGCGGGTTTCTAAGCCATTTATTAATGAATTTACCCACATGATCGTGAGGGATCCATTCTGAGCTCCTCGGATGTTTGATGTTGAGAAGAGAGAACATCTCTTGGCCTAGAGGATCAAGGATGGTATCTTTGGAGGAGTGAGTGAGGTCATCGTCTAGAGAACTAAACTCTAGATCATCGTGGTCTAAGTCTAGGAGATATTCGTCAGGTGAATCAGAGGCATCGTCAAAGTAAAGATCATCATCATCATTATTGTTATCAGTGAGGTTACCATTTTGAGCACTTGGATATTTTGTGCCGCGGGGGACACCTTGATATTGTGTGCCGCTTGGGACACCTTTATGCGTTGTGCCGCTGGGGACACCTTTATATGTTGTGCCGCTAGGGACACCCAGGGAAAAAGAGGTATGGTGGCCTCTTGTAAAAGTAGAGGTACTAGGACCTCCAGTGCTCTTCGGGAAAAACTGTATGTTTTTACATTTTTTTGCTCTTTTTCCCTTTATATCAGTGAGATCTTCGTTAGTATGTTGGTCTGTGGTAGTGTCCTCGTCGGATAGGAAAGATCTTTTAGAAGTAATAACTTTGGACAAGGTTTCCAACATACAGGATCTCATCTCCTCATGGATGATGTCTTTGAAGGTCTCATTATTAAAATTGGGGGTAGGAGCGCTGGCCTCAGCTTCGTCCGAGTCAGTCAGACATGGTAGAAGTAAATTATTCTTCACCTTTTTTTTGTTTGTTTGTATATATAGGTTAATTAAATAAATAAATGTAATATCACTCTCCCCTCCTTTTTTTTTTTTTTTTTTTTTATACTAAGGATAAAGGTAAAGGTCAATAATAGCTGTATATAATAATTGGGTAAATAAAGGTATTTTTCCTTTGCTTATAACAGACTTTAAGGCAGGCAAGAGATCAGAACAACTGTCCCACTGGTCAACCGTCCTCCTCCGGTGATTGAAATGCGCTCGAGCGCGATCACCGAAGGTTATTTCCTCATTTGTTACCATGGAGCTAAGACGCGTAGGAGGCTGAACCAAGGACAGCCGGAAGATTCGAGGAATGTTCCCTGGCAACGCGACGACGCTAGCGTCGCGTTGCCAAGGTTCATTCCTCAGATTTGAATGTGACGGTAAAATCGGTAAATTGTGCTAAAGCGCGCATGAGTTGTGCCGAAATTTCACCAAATAAAGTTGGGTAGGGAGCGCCAAACGAACAAGCAACGAGCGGAAGGACGCGTGATCATGATCCCACCTCCGTAAATTGGAGGTAGGGAGACGGCAACGAAGGGGAGGGAAATGGGGGGTGAGTCCCAGAAACGGAATGGATGCGAGGGAGAGCGTCCGAAGGGCGCGCTGTTGGGATGAAAGGTTGAATAAACCCAGTACAAGAAAATATATCAGTAACTGTATGAAAAATATAACGATAGGCTATGTAAAAGAGTTGTAACACAACAGGCTATGTAAGAAGTTCAAATACATAGAATAAGAACAAATAGATACCAAATATCAATAAATACAGTTAAAAATGTAGTAAGAGAAAGAATGTAAAGGATAACTTATCTGCCTGGAGCCGCATTTAAAAGAGGCAGAATACTGTGGGCTCATGCCTTTTACTGTTGTTAATGTTCTATTTGGAATACTTCCTTTGTGATGTATGCGGGCGGCTGCTTGGTGACGCAATTAAAAGTGTAAGCATAATGGTAGCCTCCGGTCTTGTAATGAAATCACACATAACTGGCCTCTGAAACAAAAATGAAGGCCATCCCTTATTTGGGACAACATAATGAAGGCCAGGACTGGGCAGAAAATTAAGAAAGTCATGATGTGAATTACGGAAACTCATTATTAGAAGGTTTAGCGTCACGAAGCGAAGAGGCATCCAGTGGATTATGCCCCATTATGGTGGACTCTAGCCACAGATGGAATTATAAGATATAATTCTCATCAGCATACTGTAAACATAGCCTATCACCCAGTACTATACTGACAGACGCGAATGAGCTTAAACTCCAAGACACTTTACAAGGCTTTGGGAAGAAGTCCAGGGTGTACTAGTCCACCACTCTTACACCGTTGCCTATTTTGGAGTACATTGGTAGTGTCTCTTTAGAAGCCTTCGGGTTCTTCCACCAGACATTTTCACCAAGTGCCCTCAAAGCCATACTCTTTTTTTTCCCACCATACGCATTATGGCAGGAAGCCGTTGTCACAGGAAGGCCAGTGGGCAACAAAGTCCTCTTTTACTAGCACTAAAGAAGCTGCAGGATTCCTAGAAGGTCAAAGATGATTCATCATAGCTGAACAGCCTAGACATTAAAAAGTTAAACATGATTTGTGCAAAAATATTAAAATATTACCCAAAAGGGAAGGAGAGCTGGTTTATTCTAAGCACATGCATGTTGCTTGTTGAACAATGCTTGTTAAAGGTAAATAGCCTTGTACTGTGCACATGTATGCTACACATTAGATTTTTCACGTACATTTGCGGCCATATTGATAACATAAAGTGTTCATAAAGAGACTTAGAAAGTGGGAACATATAGCAATAGAAAAATTGATAATAACTCTTTTGTAGTTTTTTAATAAAGCATGTATCTCAATTTGTATTGATAATAGGACCCTCAATCTAAATATGTAGTGCAGATATTATTGATTTTTGATGTGGACAGAGATCCATTTTTAACATACCATTAATTTAATCTTTTGTAAAGCAAAAAGAAAAGTCAAATATGTAGGCATGTCTTCTTATAGCCAGTTAGTTGGAATCCTTTAAATGGACTTATCTTTTTCTAGGCTCAGCTAAAGGCAGAAGAGGAGGAGCGTCAGAGGCAGGAGGAAGCCGCAAAGGAGGCGGAGCTTGAGAGGAAGCGGGAGGAGAGAAGGCTGCAGAAACAGGTATGTACTCCGCCGCCACACCCCCTAGGCATAGATTTCTCTGATATTTTAATGAACTGCGACATTATTGGACATGCAGGACATGTTTCATATTATCCTAGTAAAGGGCAGCTAGGGGCTGTGATCTCTCCTGCTGTAAGCAGTGGAAGCCAAAGATACAAGGACCTTCCCTCAAGTATAACAGGCCTCTGCGACTTTTAAAGGTCACAAGATGTCTACCATAGACTCTTCTGTTCCTGGTACAGGGAAAGCTGGAAGCCATCGTTAGCTTACATGAGAATAGTTGACAGAAATGGTTCTACAAACCCAAGAACTACATATCTCGTAAGTGGTCAGTTTCTGAAAGTGACACTAATAATACTATGATACGTGAAGTAAACACAGATAACTAGGGGAAAGTGCATTGAGGCAGCAAATCCATGTGGCATTTAATATCCCACTATCCTCTCAGTAGCAAGACGCGACTGTGGAATCCACATCGGCAGAGGTATAAGCAGCCCCATTAAAAACCATAAATGTAATTTTTTTTTCTTTGTGTCTCGTGTTCAGCTCGCTCCATATTACTGCTTTACTTCTGACATGCAGAACCTAATTCAAATTCGAACATCCATTTGTTCAGTAGAGTTTAACTTATATATTTTGCGTTCTGAGTGCAAATTTAGTTTTGCAATTTACAAAATGTAAACTTCAACACGCCTGTCAATTTACCAACAAGTATTATTATACCCTTTGTACTGTTATATTTTGTGGGGAGAAATCTGCTCCTGGGAGGAGGAGTTGAATGTTCCACAACGTAAATCTAGTGAACACCCTCAAACACCAGTTTCTAAGTATTCACAAACTTGGTTTTAATATTTAAACCTCTCTTTTCTTTTTCTGTTTTGGTTTTATTTTAAGGGGCTGTCAAGGGTAATACTATCACCCTACCAGAGACTGAATATTGTTTCTGTGATTCTCTGCCTTGAGAAAGCCCCAGGCGTCCAAGCTACTTTGGGCAAAACACGTCTTGGCTGTACATTCTTTCACATCAGGCTTTAAATCCTTGTGCTGGTAATAAAAACCATTCAAAGATGCAGGGAACTCTGTGGGCATTTATTCTTTAAAAAAACCCAGGTACTGTCTGTCTCTCCCGAACTACTTCTACAATTATCTGGTGGCATTAGAGGTGTTGCCACCTCACAGGCAGTCCTATCTCTGGAGCACTGAATAAGGGTTCCTGTCCAGGTCACTTAACCCTTTAAGCCTTACCCCTGCTTTTTGCTAAACAATACGAATATACAAAACTGATGCAAGAGAAACTCACTATCTTTGATGGGAAGGTAGAAGGAAATTCCAAAATTCGGGCTGTTGTAAAAACATGGTTTTTCAATATAAAAAACCTTTACACTCCAGAGAAAAAGAAATAAAACAATATGTACATTTGCTAAGCATTTATATGTGTAAAAAAAAAAAGTGGCCCCTCATTAATTACCTATGAGTAACTACTTGCTTTTGAGTACTCCTGTGACTGTTGCAACTTCCCATAGTACTGGAATTCTTGGAGATTTAAAAAAATAATAATTCTACACTCAAACATAGGTGTGTAGATTTACTATTTTTTGGAGAAGTCGAATTGTCAGTACTGATGTATATATTTCTCTTGTTATGCCAGCAATGGCTGAATGTTTTAAAAAAATAAACAGTGAGCGCTGATTTCTCTGGATAGTCGTGTAGAGAGAGCGCAGTGTTGTGTTTTATAACTCGCATTAAGCTGTTTCCTGAATGAGATACTAAGGGCCTGGTGCACAAAATAATTTGCACCCAGATAGATTATTTTTCCAGGTATTTAATGCATGAATTATGGTTTGTTTGGCTGTTGTACAAGTTATGGATTCTGCTCGAACCAAAACTTGCACATTTCAGTGGTTTAAATTTGTAACCATTTATCCAAGTTAGCTGTGTTTTTTATTAGGCAAATTTCTCAGGGTTTTTTAAGATGTTATAACCATAATTTCATTTTAATGTTTGTTTTCAGTGTTTTGTTTTTTTAATCATAAAGGTTACCTGCACCAACCTCCACTTGTGGGCACCCTCAGCTGCACAGCGGGGTTTGACCTCAGGGACTGCCCCCACGAAGGCATCCAACACCCATAGAGCATGCCTTTGACCGTGTGCAGTGGGGGTTGGCCAAAGGTCTAGCCTCTGGCCAGGCCCTGCGCCCAACACTCCATGGGCGGCTAAAGCCATGCAGAGCGGAGCTGACCTCGGGCCGGGCCTCTGGCCAGCCCCGGCGCCCATCTCAGTGTGGTCAGACAACACCTGTGGCATATTTCCTTTGGCACTGTAACATGGAGTTGGTCTCAGGGCCTGGCCTGGCCTCCGCCCATCCTGGATAGCCAAACCCATAGTGCACGGCCTTCAGCCAAGTGCAGACTGAGTTGGCCGGAGGTCCTTGCCTCTAGCAAGGCCCTGTTGCCACCGTCCTCAAGTGGCCAACACGGTCTTCAGCCGTCCTGCACCCATCTCAGTGTGGTCAGACAACACCTGTGGCATATTTCCTTTGGCACTGTAACATCGAGTTGGTCTCAGGGCCTGGCCTGGCCTCCGCCCATCCTGGATAGCCAAACCCATAGTGCACGGCCTTCAGCCAAGTGCAGACTGAGTTGGCCGGAGGTCCTTGCCTCTAGCAAGGCCCTGTTGCCACCGTCCTCAAGTGGCCAACACGGTCTTCAGCCGTCCTGCACCCATCTCAGTGTGGTCAGACAACACCTGTGGCGCATTTCCTTTGGCACTGTAACATGGAGTTGGTCTCAGGGCTTGGCCTGGCCTCCGCCCATCCTGGATAGCCAAACCCATAGTGCACGGCCTTCAGCCAAGTGCAGTGTAAGTTGGCCTTGTTGCCACTGTCCTCAAGTGGCCAACACCTGCTGCCCGCGGTCTTCAGCCGCCTGCAGCAGGATTGACCATTGTGCCTTGCCTCAGACCAGCCCCTGCACCCAGCTGTCCACAGACACCCAGCTCCTGCTGGGTATGTTCGTTTGTTTTTACTTTTCCCATCACAATGCACAGTGCACCGCATTGAGTTATGGTGGCAAAACAGAAATGTTTCTGTGATGGGCTGAGGATCAGAACCCATTTGTGCATCTACAATACACGAAGGGATAAAAAGCTCCCTCATTCAATGGGCTGCCTTTCATTTTTGGAGGATTTTCAAATTAACAGTCCAGATATCTCAAAAACTGAACCTCTTCATGTCCTAGCTGAGCAATTTTTTAAATGTTCATTTTTAGAAAGCTACCGGAGAGATTTACACCACAACAAAAGAAAAATCCTTGCGTAAAGTTCTCCCTTTGTGCCAATTTGGTGTAATTCTGTTCATCTGTTTTTTTTCTGTGTAGAAGAGCCAAGGATCCTACAGGATCCGATTGTAATCCTATGGTAATTAAAACAGGAAATGGCCGTTTTAGTACACCCTTCCCCGCACCTGCCTTTCTTGGCCCCTGCTTCACCAAGAACATCACAAAGAACCCAAAGTGGGTGCTCTTTCTTTTGGGGGGGGGGGGGGGGGGGGGGAAGAGTTTTACGTGGATTTAATAAATGGCACAAACTTGATAAAGAAAAAAAATACAACACTGGCTCAAGTACTGCAAGTGTAATATATAGATATAAAACTATATAAGAATGATATATATATTTGTGGATGCCTTTATTGTACAAAATGTAGCAATATTAAAAACATATATCACGGGGAACCATGCAATTTAGGAAATATTTCACTTTAATGCCAGCTCCCGGGAGCTTTATCATTGCCAGGGCTACTAGGAGTATGTGGCATGGAGGGCCAAATTATGCTGTAAAATGTGCCCACAAACGTAAATTATGCAGCACATGAAATGTCACCATCAGGCCCGGTTCTCGCGGGTGGGCCGGGTGGGCCAGGCCCACCCAAACATGAGCCTGGCCCACCCAAACAGAAGGCTTGGCCTTCGCAGTGAGGGCTTGAAGGCAGGCGCGCAGAGCACACGTCGTGCGTGCGCGCCCGGTCCGAGACAGCTTCCCGGGCGTGCGCACACACACAGACCGTTTCAGAGATTATCGCAGCCGCACCCGAGTACTTCACAGGTCTTTAAAAGACCATTTATATGTTAACGAGGCTTTGTTTATTTTTTCACCCCTTCATCTCCACATGGCAAAGGCGACAATGTTCTGCTGCGTGAATATTTCTTTTTCTATGCAGCGCAGGAGTAAAGAAGTTTGTTTATTCCATATACCTTTCCTGACCCCTATCACATCAGGCTGTGACAAAGTTTGACTAATGGAGTAGGTAAGAGAATGTGTTACTATTTCTTTTTCTTTTTAAAGTATGCACAGGCTCAGCAGCACACATACTTCGTGTGTGCTTCATTTAAACAGTTTTTATAATTATCATGGCCGATGCAGGACAATAATAAGACAATAAAAAATGCCCCAATAACGCTGGTGATTAATGATCCGCTGGAGAGCAATTATTTGTCTGTTAGTAGTTTTTAAATGCAGATGAACTGTAGTTTATGTGGAAGCTCAGTGGGTTACTGCCTTTGTCACAGAGACCCTTGTGTTACCTGCAGTTCAGAAGTTACAATCCTAACATAGGACAGTGACCAATGAACTGTCATCAAAGAGCTGCATGCAAACCTGAATGGTATAGTTAGAACTTCGCTTTCTTTTTTTGTGATATAGTTAGAACTTCCCCAGTCTTTCATTATTCTAATATTGCTAAAATGAGTATGTTTGGGCAGATATACATTTTAATCAGTAAAGCCGACCCCTAACCACTGGAGTACTCTTTAAATCCTGAGTTTGTGCTTTTCCAGACCTAACCCTCTTGAAATATACTGCCCACCAGTATGGATGGGGGGTTCTCCAACCTCCATCGCCTTGTGCAACGTTTCGCTGATCACAATTAGGTGGCGGCCTGAAGACTGCATCCCAGAAGCCTCCCGTTCCTACCAGAGGCAACAGCACCAATCACAAGCATCCCGGGGCTGTTCCAGGGGTGCCTATAGGGGAAATAATGCCAAGGGCAGGAGTAGAGGTCACATAACACCTGTTGGGGAATGTCTGCAGGGGTTCCTTCCCCAATGGCGAAACGTCTCTTCAAACCAATGGGTCCTGTCCATTGCAGATCAGATTACTGCCAGGAGCAAAGATTCTTCCCAGAAACACTTCCTTTCACCTCAACACCAGAGACTCCTCCAAGAAGAGGGAGCCATAGAGCCAGTGCCGCCCCAACATTGCGGCAAAGGGGTGTAGGACTCGTACCCCCCAGGATGGCTCCCGGCCCTGCCCCCATCCAAACCCACAAATCAATGTTTGACGACCAGAGCTGTGGGTTAAAAGGCCATGTTTATTACAAATCATCATACAAACATGACAATATATAATTCATACAATTTGATACGATATGGATTTATCAAATTCAATCGTTAATCAATATTTATATTTAAGTTGCCCCTAGCTTCATGCTCCATCCGCAAGTCGGGCAGAACTCAATTTACTTACACGAAGAACGTTGTCTATTGCTCCAGCACTAAGGGGCCTTCTGGCTCGCGTCCCCCAACCAACTGAGAACTGGGGTGTACCGTCTGTACTTTCTAATCCCCAAGAAAGGTGGGTCCCTCAGGCCCATACTAGTATTCCGACTGCTCAACAAGTGCATCTTGCCGGAGCATTTCCACATGGTCACGCTTCAGGATGCTTTACCACGATTACGGCAGGGTGATTTCCACATCCCAATCCCTCTGCACATCGCTGCTTCCTCAGATTCATGGTTAGTGGATCACACTTTCGATTCTAAGTTCTGCCCTTCTGCGTAACCACCGCCCCAAGAGTTTTCACCAAATGCCTGCCAGTGATTGCAACTCATCTCCAGAGGAGCGGCGTCCACTTCTTCCTGGACCACCATGACGGGCTGCTTCAGAGTGCAAACAAGCAGCAGTGTCTAGCTCACACACAGATCACCTTAGATCTCCACCACAATATGGGTTTAACCATCAACATGGGAACATCCCGTCTCCAACCCTGACAAATATATTTTTTAGGGGTAATACTAAACTCTGCCATCTGGAAAGCTGATAGTGATAGTGTGCAGGGAGGCCTTGGCCGCAGGCCCCCCGGTGGCGTGGAGACAGCCGGCATTAGGCTAGTGCGACTTGTGCCTCAGGAGGGCTCTGCCCCCTGCTCGCACTCATCACTTATTTCTTGCCCCTAAAATGCCTACTGATTACCTGCCATTGGGCATTTGAAATTGCCGTTATTTTATTTTATTTTTTTTGTTGCCTGTTGTTGGCCCTGGGGGTTGCAGCACCTTAGCGCATATTGTACAAGAATGTTAAACTCCCATAATTAGGTCGAATTTTAAGGCCTTTTTAAGACATATTGGGCTCATTTGGCGCACTGGGCATTTTCAGATCAACTAGACAACTAGAAAGGAGTCGACGTCCGTTTGTGTTGTTGCAGAGGAAAGGAAATGAGTGGAAGAGCAGGCATCTGGGGCACCCAAGGCATTTGTGGTCGGATATTTCTTTCCTTCTTTTATAAGATGGCACCTAGGTATTTGCTCCCTGGCCATTTAATCTCTACTTCTGGCCCAACTGCTAGCTATATTAGTTTTCCCAAACTTTTAAAAACTAAAACTAAAATTTGGGGAAAGAACCCTCCGTCCCATTTGTTTCTCCTGATGTCTGACCCCTCCGTACGTCCCTGTTTCCAAAGAGGGGAAGCGGTGCAGGAAATAAGGAACTGGAGAGGTCTTCAGGTGCAAATAAAGAAGACAATGTAAGTTTAGTTATGGCTTTGTCCCAGAGCACCCACTTTGTGTCAGGCCAGCCGATTTGTCCACAGTTCTGTTCAGGCTGTTCCTTTAACTTTGCAAATCGTGCTGTCCAGTGGAAGTAGTGGAAGAAATGGGCATTGAGGCTGTTCCTAAGATGAACACTGTTGGCATTAAGTTGGATTCAGAGTCCAGTCACAAGAAACCTGTGATCCCATCTGGTGGCCAAGATGTTGCCTTTGTGTCTGAAATGTTGCCATCTAAGAAGCCTTTTCGAGTAAATCATGGTGGACTCTGTTGATTCTTGTAAGGGTGACCCTGGTCTATTGGAGGACTATTCCCTGACAGACATCGCTGCTCTCATATAGAAGAATCGATTTAGGGAAGTTAACTTAAAATTATCTATTGCCTTGGATGTGGTCTTGAGCCTGCCTATGGATTGTTTACAGATCCGACCATCATTTCCGGCTTTGTATAGTAGTAAGTTATCTTTGAGGGTTTCTTTAATGGGTGCAATGACCTCCTTGAATTGTGATTCATCTGTGTCCATAGGGGCCCGGGTATTTGTGCAGTCATTTAATCTGGAAGGGGAGGTGGCATGTGAGGGAAGGGCCCACTCCGCTATCCTATTATGTGTGGAGAAGACCCTTTGCTCAATTTTGGCCTTGTTGGATAGATCAGCCGCTAATTCTGATCATATTCTGGATGTGTTGTCTCCTATTTTAATGGGGGTGCTGCACCTCACCTCCCCTGGGGTATGTCCAAGAAAGGAAGAAAGGGGCATTGAAATGAAATTTCAGGCCTCCCAAATTACCAAAGTGGCAAAAAATGGGGTGGCAGAAATTCAGGTGATGGATCATGGTGGATTTGGAGCCACTCCTTTTGGGCAATCCAACTGTAATTCTGAGGCCACTAAAGAGATTAACAACATGCCCTGTTCTTCCTTTCCAAACCATTTACCTGAAGAATGATGTTATGTAGCCCAAAGTGTAGCCCTATATGTACTTAATGTGATTAATGCAGTTTGTAACTCATTGCTCCTTCTAATGAAAAATGTTAATAAAGTTTGTTTAAAAAAAATGTAGCCCAAAGTTTAAATGTAACTATAATTTTGAATCCTCTTCCTATTTTTCCGATATTTAAAAAAGGATCTCCCCTTACCCCTGGGGTTGTAGTCTACTCAAGTGTTAATTTAACAAGGGCTCCTCAAGATGGTGATTCTCTAGTGAAGGGGACCCTCTCAGGTCGAAATTGGGCAAAATGACAGAAGGGGAAAAAGAAAAGAGCTCTGCGCATTATGGAATGTAAGTCTACAAAAACTCAGGGTCTCTAATGTCACAGAGGAGTCCGCTACCAATTTTCTGCTTCAAGAAGTAGAAGGGTGAAAGAACGCTGTCCTTCATTAGGTCAGGAGCTCGAGTCCCCAGAAGTAACTAGTATGCCCTCCTTTCCTAATTTACTAGAAGTACCAATCCTAGATTACCATCGGCTGGAGAAGGGGCCCCTCCATATGGGGGTAACTGTCCATAATAACTGGGGTTCCATGAAAGTGGGTATAGCGAAGGAGGATGCTGGGGATGGGAATGTCGGAGTGGGGAGAACCAATAAAGAAGGTTGTGGAGTCGCCCAAGAGGCTGAGTGGGTCCCTAAAAGATCTCCCCCAGCTCCTCCTCGTTGGGAATCTTTTTCTTTATGTACTGCTACCAAATTCGTGAGGATTCTTAATGGGAGGCTCCTCCATTTCTTCCATCATTACAGCCGCCTAATCCAGGAGGCTGGGCCAAGTCATCATCATAATCCTATTGAAGGACCTGGTTTTGGCCATCTCTTTAACACCCAATTCGATAGTGAATTGGGCCCATTGAATAGAAGTTTTATCTTGCAGCTCTAACTGAAAATTGAGGCCCTGTGCCTGGTTTCAAGTAAAGATATTGACTCGGTGTAATTTGATCCCGTTTCTTCACTTCCAAGTTATAGGATCACATTTAGTTCTAGGATTGTTGCAATGCTAATCCTGGCAATTTGGACCATTTCCGGGAAAAAATGGTATTGATGTTTTTCTGTTTGATTTGACCATAGACCCCAAACCTGATTGCCTTGTATTGGGCACCCAGGAGTCCACTCAAAATTCATGCAGTAGTAGGGGGGTTGCAAATTTGAAGGATATCACAATCTTAATTAGTAGAGATACAGGGAGGAGAGTGATAAACATTGTGCAATATGAGGACCAGTGGGTCAGGGAATCTGGGAAGGAAGATGAGTTAGTCCCCTGGAGTTGGGTAGCAGGTGCATTGAATGCTTAAAAAAACCCATAAAACTTCCAATGTTGCAGAGGTAGCCCCTTGGGTAAAATATTTTCCTGGATAATGTCGGGCTTGGGACAGTCTAATTCCAAGGTAATTGCTCAGAGTGAAGTGGCACCCCTCCCAAAGCTTATCTTGAAAAATATGATTAAAAAATCAATCTATGAAGTGAGTCGGAAAGGGGGCGTTGTACTGCGTGCTCAGTATGCCTGGAATGAAATAGTAGTGAAGAGTAGCATTTGTAAAAAACAATAACCGTTCTGTTCTGTGGAACCTTTCCCATTGTGTGCATAAAACTATTTTGTTATTCATTTTCAATTTGTTTCCGTTACAAAATATCACTGGATCCTGGGAAGGATTGCCCAGTGAGGAGAGGCTTTGTGATCTTTGTGGGAATTATGTTCAAGATTTAAATCATGTGATATTCGTTTGTCCTCTCCTACATTAATTGCGACGTCAATTGCTAAGACCACTGTTCTTAAAGTACAACATAACTTCCGTAGTGGAAGCTTGGAAATGTCTCTTTAGACCGCCATCAGAAATAGTTTGTTCAAAAACGTAACAATTTTTAAAGAATTTTAAAATATTTTTAGATATGTTTGTTCGTTGTAATTCTATATAAACTGTAATTTGCTTTGCATTTGTGGAATAGGGCATTTTAGGCCTTAAATAGTTTGCACAATATAAATGGAATTACCGTATTAGTATTGCTGTGTAAAGCTGAATGCATTGCACAAACAGAAGTAGTGTATTAGTGTTGCACTGCATAACATTTCACACCACTTATTTGCTGCATTAATTAAGCTTGTTTAGTTTCCTGCACTTTCCTAGTATTGGATGGCAATGCTCAATTGCACGATTGCACTTTTTCTGTCCGTGGGACTTTTTTATCTTCTACTTCATGGCTTCTTCTTCGATTTTATAATTTCCTTTTTAAAATCTTTTTTGTATTTTATGTGGACCTCCTTCGAGTTTCAAATCATAAAATATTTGACTTTTGAGATATTTCTGATATTCACCTTGTTTTTTAAAATTGATGCAGAGATTACTTTGATGATTACAATCTTTCTGATATAAGATTTATGTAGAAATAGTACATAATAGGTAACCTTTTATAGTAAAATGACAACAACCGTGTGTATCTACTGTTTCTATGGGCCAGGGTGGGGATCTGTATCTATGTACATGAATCCTCCTACAGATGAGTTACTGAGACAGGAATGTCTGGCTCCTAACGCTCCTTTTGGTGAGGCGTGTGAGACACCTGCCCATTCTCCTTCTCTCCTAAAGGATACAATATAGTTACTCCTCGAATATCTGTGCCTGTAAATTTGTGTCTGGAGAACTCCTGTAGCATTGAAATGGGGATTTTGGGGGTGTTATGGATGCTCTGTTATTTACTGCACAAACAGCTGCGTAAAATGGACTTCTCCTGTGCTGGTAAGAAGGACAGAGGAAGGAATGAGAAGCATATATATAGTGTGTGTATATATATATATATATATATCTCCTCTCCCATAATATTGATTCTTCACCTGTTTAAGGAAAGCCACTGCTGACTGCATTGTTGGTGTGTTTGTATCCTAGAAAGAGTTGGAGAAGCAGAAGAGGTTGGAGAAGGATCATCTGCTCCTCTCAAAGGCCAAAGCGCATCATGAGCAATTCCTGCTCAAGAGACGAGGACTGGAGCCTTGGATAAGGCTGGTGGAGCTATCGAAGCAGCATATGATGGTAAAGGATCTGCTGAAACTGCACATGTTATACCATATTCATATGCTGCAAATCTCCCTCTCTCTATACTTTGTCTCACTCTTTTTCTTCGTAGCCCGTTCTTCCCTCTTATGGTCCTCACCATTTTTCCATCTTTCTCAATCTCCTATTCCTCGCTTCTCCAACCTCTTTGTTCTTTTTCCTCTCTTTCACTTTCTCTAGGGCATGATTCACAGAGCATTGTTATGAAGCTAATTATAAGATGTCTCAAGCATATTCAATTCATGCCTGCTGTCTTTCACCATATTCACAAACAATGGCAGCTCATTAAATCTATCTTGAAGAGGTCTCAGTGTCTCCATATTTGCAATGGTTTTTCATGAAGAAGCTCTAGTATCTCCAGATCTGCTGTAGTGTATTTTGCAGAGGTGCTTGCGCCTCCAGATTTGCTCTACTATATCTGAATGGACTCCAACATCTACTGATTTGTCCCAATGGCTTTTGAGATGTCTGGCACAGGGAACGACCTTGAAGCCGGAATCACTCTGTGCCTTCACAGAGCCGGCAATAGAACAAATGCGTCTTTAGCACACATTTGTTCAGCACGTAAGTCGTTACAACGATTTGCTTAAGGGGGGCGCATTGGTGGAGTTGTTTTGGATTTAAAGTCCAACACCTTCCCTACTGTTGCACAGACTGGAGTTGGAATTGTAAATGAAATTATTCCAAAATCCAGCGCCCCCATAAGGAAAGTCGTTATAACAACTTGCGTGCTGAACGAATGCGTGCTAAAGACGTGTTCGTTCTAATAACGGCGCTCGGAAAGCATGTGCGATAAACGCATGCAGAATACAGTCATACGTTCGTCTGGAACATCTAGAGTGGTGGGAATCTTAGATGATCTTCGCATCTCCTAATTTGCTCAAAATGAAATCTTTGTGAATCGGACCGAAAATCGTATGTTGGCTTCCATTGCACTATGAAAATATTGTTCTAAGACTTTCATCCCCACTACAGTATCTCCATTACAGTGATCGACCACTTCGCCTAGGTAAGTTATTTAAGTTAGGGATAAGGGATAATTAATTAATTATTTAGCAAAAATAGCTTAAAAAAAAAAAGGGAAGCTTGGGGGGGGGGGGCCTCACCCGAGATGACGGAATCACAGGCGATGTAGTGGAGACGGTGTACTCCTAGGGTCTTCAGGAAAGACTACAGGGCCCCACTGCCTGGTTGAATGAAAGATTGAGTGACCTTAGAAGATAGGGTGGAACCTCAAGCCTCTAGGATAGACCTGTGTGTATAAACAAAAAAAGAGCCTGCAGAGATACAGGACATTATACGCAGTGAATGCAGTGGGATCATTCATCAAAGGTGTCTTTTTTGCCTTGTTTTGTCTTGCTCAGCGAGCTGAGGAGCATCATCATAGGGTCTTCCAAAGGAAGTGCTTGCAGGCCTGGGCACAGTGTGTGCGGCGGATCCAATGTGAGAAGCATATCAAAGCCGAGGACCTTCATTGTCGCCTGATACTGCGGAGGAGCTTCAAGAGATGGGTGCAGGTAAATCATGGCTTGGTTGGGATGCAGTGTCGGGGAGCTCAATTGTCTCTTGTTACTGCTGGAGAGTTCCAGGAACTGTTTACCACTAGGTAAAGGGAGTACTGGACCAGGGAGCTCCACTGTCCCTTGATACTGCAGAGGAGCTTCAGGAACTGGGTGCAGGTAAATCATGGCTTGGTGGGGATGCACTGTCGGGGAGCTCAATTGTCTCTTGTTACTGCTGGAGAGTTCCAGGAACTGTTTACCACTAGGTAAAGGGAGTACTGGACCAGGGAGCTCCACTGTCCCTTGATACTGCAGAGGAGCTGCAAGAACTGGGTGCAGGTAAATCATGGCTTGGTGGGAATGCAGTGTTGGGGAGCTCTATTGTCTCTTGATACTGCTGGAGAGTTCCAGGAACTGTTTACCACTAGGTAAAGGGAGTACTGGACCAGGGAGCTCCACTGTCCCTTGATACTGCAGAGGAGCTGCAAGAACTGGGTGCAGGTAAATCATGGCTTGGTGGGAATGCAGTGTCGGGGAGCTCAATTGTCTCTTGTTACTGCTGGAGAGTTCCAGGAACTGGTTACCACTAGGAAAAGGGAGTTCTGGACCAGGGAGCTCCACTGTCCCTTGATACTGCAGAGGAGCTGCAAGAACTAGGTGCAGGTAAATCATGGGTTGCTGGGAATGCAGTGTCGGGGAGCTCAATTGTCTCTTGTTACTGCTGGAGAGTTCCAAGAACTGTTTGCCACTAGGTAAAGGGAGTTCTGGACCAGGGAGCTCCACTGTCCCTTGATACTGCAGAGGAGCTTCAGGAACTGGGTGCAGGTAAATCATGGCTTGGTGGGGATGCAGTGTCGGGGAGCTCAATTGTCTCTTGTTACTGCTGGAGAGTTCCAGGAACTGTTTACCACTAGGAAAAGGGAGTTCTGGACCAGGGAGTTCCACTGTCCCTTGATACTGCAGAGGAGCTGCAAGAACTAGGTGCAGGTAAATCATGGGTTGCTGGGAATGCAGTGTCGGGGAGCTCAATTGTCTCTTGTTACTGCTGGAGAGTTCCAAGAACTGTTTACCACTAGGTAAAGGGAGTTCTGGACCAGGGAGCTCCACTGTCTCTTGATACTGCAGAGGAGCTTCAGGAACTGGGTGCAGGTAAATCATGGCTTGGGGGGGATGCAGTGTCGGGGAGCTCAATTGTCTCTTGTTACTACTGGAGAGTTCCAGGAACTGTTTACCACTAGGTAAAGGGAGTACTGGACCAAGGAGCTCCACTGTCCCTTGATCCTGCAGAGGAGCTTCAGGAACTGGGTGCAGGTAAATCATGGCTTGGTGGGGATGCAGTGTCGGGGAGCTCAAATGTCTCTTGCTACTGCTGGAGAGTTCCAAGAACTGTTTACCACTAGGTAAAGGGAGTACTGGACCAGGGAGTTCCACTGTCCCTTGATACTGCAGAGGAGCTGCAAGAACTGGGTGCAGGTAAATCATGGCTTGGTGGGAATGCAGTGTCGGGGAGCTCTTTTGTCTCTTGTTACTGCTGGAGAGTTCCAAGAACTGTTTACCACTGGGTAAAGGGAGTTCTGGACCAGGGAGCTCCACTGTCCCTTGATACTGCAGAGGAGCTTCAGGAACTGGGTGCAGGTAAATCATGGCTTGGTGGGGATGCAGTGTCGGGGAGCGCTATTGTCTCTTGAGGCTGCATGGTTTTAAACATGATGTAAAATGTTACTTTGCTAATCATATTGATGAATATAAATTTCAGGTTTTCTGAATATAAAGCTCTCTGGCACTACTTTTATCTGGTCTCTCCCTCATTACAAATTATTTGTTTCTGTAACCCCTGACAGGTGGTGTATTATTGATCCTTTTATTTTGCTAGTTCATATCACATCTATGTGTCGCCTTTCAGTCATTTAAGAGACTGTCCATGCTGTAGAATGAAGTATTAATGGGTTTGGGTGTTAGTGTTTTAGGATTACTGTGGGATTAACTCCAGAGGTTGCAGTGATCTCCCACAGCAGAGACTGGTCACATTTCACCAGGAAGTACTTGCAACCGCCATGCCTGATGTCGTCAAGTCTTTGTCTCACACTCGCACTTCTTTTCAGAAACAGAACTGAAGAAGTAATTTACTATTTTATAAAAAAATTCTAAATAATTAGGGACAAAACTGGCCCTTCTTGAATAATTTCTGCTTACTTTATATAAGTTTGTCGTTGTAATAATGAACCATCTTGTGTGGAAACGCCTTCGACACAATTGACAATTAAACCCATCAATTAATTTCTGATTATATTTGACCGTTGTGATACAATGATTACTCCATTACCAATATTGTTATGTCTCCAATTGGTCTAATGTTGTTATCTCCATTTACCCACTTTTTTGACTGTATTTCTGTTTGACTGTGTGAGCACCTAAGCACTAAACACTTTTCCTGTTTGAATTGTCTGTATTTTGTATCATCCATAGATCTATATAGATGCACAGACCAAGGCTTGTGGGACATTTATCACCACACCAGTACCCTGCATATCTAAACACAGAGCACAAGGAACCATTGCTGTTCCAATAAATGAATGTGAGCTAGGCAGGTAGAGATACCTGGGGCAGTAGGACTGAGACGTAGACAGAAGTGCACTCCTGTATTGTGTATCTGCATTTGGAAGTGAACCTCACTGCGGTGTATATTGGTCTGGGAATCATCGCTGGTGCATGATGAGTAGAAGAGACTTGAGTGAGGTTGACGCTGCCTAGTATCTCAGGTTGCACATCTGGTTAGAGGTCCAGTGTCTTTGGATCGATGTGCGGCTCTAGCAGGCAGTCTGCGGCACTGTTCGTGCTGCGCAGAATCTGGTAGAGGCCTGGCCAATAGGGCTGGAGAAGTGATTTTCTGTTGGTATCTTCAGACGACCCACCCCCCCCCCCCAGGTTGTAGATTGTGGCAGCCTTCTTTCAGGCTGATGGTTAAGACGACTTTGGCCTGAGGATAAAACCTGTAGTTTACAGTACTCAAAAGCCACATGATCGTTTAAGTACAAATCAAGTAAAGCAGTAGCCACTGGAGGAATCGCAGGAGTTAGCATGTCCAGATCTGGGATAATCTGATATGTACGTCAATATTCTTATGGATAGGGGTTGCGCGACTGACCAGCGTGCCAAAGGTCGGGCATTGGATCACGTGAGTCCAGTTTTTGCACAGATCTTAGACATTTTGTTTTCAAAGTCCCATTATACGGTTCAGCTCTTAGAAAGGGCTCGGGATGATAGGCACTATGAAAGTGTGGATCAATCCCTAACACTATACACAGTTCCTGAACGACACAGGACACAAAGTAAATTTCTGAGTCACTTCCGCTCCAGAGGGGAATGCCAAACATAGGCATGAATCTCAGAGCAGTTTCTTAGCTACATTAATCGGGTCAGCTCTGGCACACGGCTTAACTTCAATCCATCCCTAGAACTATATGCTAGAACTTAAACATAAGAATAACAGTGATGCGCTTGAATTAAATCTATGTGCATGTTGACAGAGGGGCCCCGTGAAGTTGGATGGGCAGTGTCGTGGCCTTGATACCGCTACCGACATTGAAAGCTAAGCTTGTGGCACAGGTGTGATAATTCTGTTGAGGAACGGAATGGAAATAGGGAGTGAACCAGTGGGTACTTCTGGAAGTAATCATACCTTCTCCAGTATTCAATCTTTCATAGATTCACATGCTTGTATTTTCCCCGTCGTCATGGTGGGAGTCTCACGGTAACAGAATGACCACAGCAGTATAAGAAAAAGCTGCATTGCAAAAATCCCATAGGGAATCATCTTATTTGGTAACCAAACCTCATCATTATTTGGTCCAAGACTCAGCCAATCAGCTGCCAGCCCTGACATCACACTCCCCAGCAGAGCCTTCCTGCCTCAGATTTCCAACCGCCTTCGTGTGAGGAGCAGTCTCCCTGAGCCTTGCTCAGTTTTGTTCCTGTGTGAACTTTTGACCTCTTGTTCATCTGGAAGTTCATTCTCTTTACTGGATTGAGGTACTGTGCTTCATATGTTTGCTTACTATGGCTGAAAGCTCTAAAGAGAGGCTCTTCAGGCCCTGCAGATCCTGTGGAAAACCTAGATTGTTTTCTGAGGACCCACAAAAGGACTGCTTATATTGTCTGCACCCAAAACATGTGCCTAAAGACTGTAAGCATTGCAGAACCTTTTCTGCGAAAACCCTGCGTGACAGGGAGGCACGACTTCTGTTGTGGCTTCAAAAGAAGGTCACTTCAGAATCTGACTCTCAAGAGGAACCTAGAACATCAAAAAAGAGGAAGTCTTCTGCTTCCAAGATCGTCCTGCACAGGATTCAAGGAGGTATGAGTCATTTCAGCATTCACATGACTACGAAGAAGAGGAAGAACCTCAGCCTGATCTTAGAGAGGACACTATCTCAATGCCGATTTCCTTAGTAACTGACTTGCGGCTTATGATAAATGATTACTATTGGCGTTTTCCTGAAGCTAACACTCAAGCGTCAAAAACTTCAGATAAGCCTGCACAAGTTCAACCACCTCATTCCTCTCCCAAGACTACATCTCAGAAAATTCAATCTCCTCCTATTGTGACAATTAGAGACGATTTGGAGGAAAGTGACGCGGATCAACCGGAAGAAGGAGAACTTATTCAAGATACTCAGGTTGGGGATGAATGGGACCAATATATTCTTCCAACTACTCCGTCTCCATCTCCGTCACCGGCGCATTCTCCGCCACAAGATATAGGAGGTTTCCATGATATCATGGAAAAAGCGTCAAAAAGATTTGAGCTTCCACTTCCAGTTCAAGAAGCCAAATGTTTCCTCTATGACTTCAAGGAGAATTCAAGGAAATCTATTAGGTCCATACCAATAATCGCTCACATTTGGGAGGAAGGATTAAAAATAATGAGGAACCCTGCTTCAGTGGCTGCTTCAGTTCCACCGGATAAAGAAGAAATATAGAGCCCCAGAATCTTCTCCGGCCTGTTTAATTGGACATCCGCGACTGGAATCGGTGGTGATGCAGGCCGCCCAAAGGCACTCCAAAAATCCGGTGTCTACATCAGCAGTTCCCCCGGATAAAGAGGGGAGGCGAATGGATGGTGCAGGGAAGCGTTTTGCTGTGATGGCAGCGTCTTCCATAAAGGCCTCGAATGCGTTAGCCCTCATCAGCAGATTCAATAGGCAGATGTGGTCTGATATAGCACCTTTACTAGCTCATCTGCCAGAGGATAAAAAAGAAGAAGCGGCTCCTATTTTGCAAGATGGGGCTCGGGCGGCCTCGGAATCCATAGACATCGCTATGGATTTGTCCTCAGTGGCGTTCAGACAAATGGCAGGTGCAGTGGCCCTGCGAAGACAAGTATGGCTTAAAGCCACTTCTTTTAGACCAGAAGTGAAAGCTAAAATAGTGGACATGCCATTTGACGGAGAGAACCTATTTGGAAAGCATGTGGATGATGCCCTCCAAAGTATTAAAACTGACACGGATACAGCGCGTGCGTTAGGATCTCTTCAACAGGGCAGGTTCCATCCTTTCGGAGGAGAGGATCCAGAGGACAATTCATGCAAAGATCTTCTTTTCAATCAAATAGATATCAGCCATACAATCAGCAGGGATATCGCCAATACTCAAATAATCAGCAATTTCGTTCAACAAACACTTATCATCTTTCAGCCCTCAAGGGAGAAGTTTTAGCTCTACTGCAAAAGGAAGCAATAGGAGACGTTCCGCAACTTCAACGAGGGAAAGGCTTTTATTCACATTTCTTTCTCATAAAGAAAAAAGACACATCAAAATGGAGGCAGGTAATGGACCTGAGGGGTCTCAACAAATTCATCCAAAAGAAATCATTTCGAATGCTATCGCTGCAGGAAGACTCCTTCTGATTGGCAAAGGAGATTATTTGGCATCACTGGACCTCTTAGATGCTTATTTTCACGTCCCAATCCATATAAATCACAGAAAATTTCTGCGCTTCATCGTGGCGGGGCGCCATTATCAATTCAAAGTATTGCCTTTCGGCCTAAAGTCGGCGCCGAGAATCTTTACGAAGTGTATGGCGCCAGTAGCAGCACATCTAAGACTTCAAGGTCACCAAATTTTCCCTTATCTAGACGATTGGCTCATAAAAGGTGGTTCGTTCAGGGAAGCCCGACATTCTCTTCAAGTTTGCATGAACCTTTTCAATCGCCTAGGTCTCAGAGTCAACCTAGAAAAATCACATCTCAGGCCATCGCAGTCCTTTTAATTTCTGGGAGCTCTAATTTGCACGAAGGAGGCGAAGGCTTATCCTTCAGAGGAACGTATTCAAAAGATCATAAAGCTGACGACGCGTTTGCAAATAAAAAAGTCTGTTTCAGTAAGAACCTACAAATCGTTGTTGGGGATGATGTCCTCTTGTATCCCCCTGCTTCCCAATTGCAGACTCCACATGAGACCTATTCAAGAACTGCTAGACAAGCAATGGATTCAGTCGCAGGGATCCTTCGAAGATCGAATAGTTATCACTCCTCAGATCCTAAAGGCCCTGTCATGGTGGAAGATCAGAGATCATTTAGCGAAAGGACTGACTTTCGAACCACCGAGCTACAGTTTTGTAATGATGACAGATGCTTCACTTCAAGGTTGGGGAGCGCATCTGCAGGAGCTCAAAATTCAGGGTCACTGGTCAAAGTGCGAAACGCAGCTCCACATCAACTTGCTGGAACTAAGGGCTGTTTTCTTGGGCCTAAAAGCATTTCTTCCCAGGATTCGCGGTTCAACAGTACTTGTGAAGACAGACAGCTCAACATCCATGTTTTACCTTCTAAAACAAGGGGGTACAAAATCAAAAATATTGTCGAAGCAAGCACAAGAAATTTGGAAGTGGCTTCTGAATCACAACATATCGCTTCAAGTCCAACACGTTGCAGGGGTGGACAACACAAGAGCAGATATTCTGAGCAGATCATCCAAGATTTCTCACGAGTGGGAACTGAACCAAAAGCAACTTTCCAAAGTATTCAAGAGATGGGGCACTCCAAAGTTAGACCTGTTCGCGGATCGCCACAATTCAAAATGCAAAAACTTTGCAAGCAGGTTTGCACAGAAAGGGTCGTGGGGCAATGCGCTGCAGATGTGCTGGACAGGGATGTTTGCGTATGCATTTCCCCCCTTTCCTCTAATATCGAAGGTCTTGAGAAAGATGAAATCAGAGCCGTGCCATCTGATTCTGATTGCCCCAGCATGGCCGAGACAAGCGTGGTTCTCAGAACTTCTCAGACACACCCAGGATACAGTTTTCGTTAGTGCAGGATCTAATAACTATGAACGGCGGCCAGATACTGCATCCAAATTTGAGATAGCTGAACTTGTCAGCATGGAACCTCACGAACATGAGTTCCAACTGTTAAAGATCCCTCAAGAGTGCAGAGAGATTCTGTCACGATCTCGAGCAATCTCTACAAACAAAACATTTGGCTAAATGGAAAAGATTTTGTCATTGGTGTGCATCTAAGGATCTACATCCGTTTCAAGTCTCTTCTGATCAAATTCTTCCATATCTGTTAACGTTGGCCAAATCTGGACTCTCTCATATGTCTATAAAAGTACACTTGGCCGCTATTTCAAGGTACACAAGAGTTCCTGACCGACCATCTCTTTGGTCCCAAAGAGTTATTAAAGAATTTCTCAAAGGGCTTTTCAGAATGTTCCCTCCAGTTCAAAGACCAGTGGTTCCTTGGCATCTTAATATGGTTCTTGCACAGCTAATGAAACCCCCATTTGAGCCAATACATAGGGCAGATTTGCAATTTATCTCATGGAAGACAGCGTTGCTATTAGCGCTCGCATCGTTAAGAAGGGTCAGCGAGATCCAAGCTTTCTCAATTGCAGAACCATTCCTTCAATTCGGGCAGGACAGAGTTATTCTGAAAACGAACCCCAAGTTTATTCCTAAGGTCCCCTCCAGCTTTCATCTGAATGAACCGGTGGTTTTGCCTACATTTTTTAAAGACCCTTCAACATCTGCAGAAAGAGCTCTACACTCTTTGGACATTAAACAATGTCTGAAATTTTACATCGATAAGACAAAACCGTTCAGAAAGACAAATCAACTCTTTGTAGCCTTTTCTGGCCCCAGGAAAGGTTTGGCACTCTCCAGATCTAGTATTTCAAGGTGGATATCTTCAGCAATCTCCGTGTGTCATGTTAAAGCTGGAAAACCTTTACAAGGCAAGGTACGTGCGCACTCCATAAGGAAGATGGCAACTTCTACGGCTCTATTCGCAGGGGTGTCATTGCCAGATATTTGTAGAGCGGCGACATGGAAAAATGCGCACACCTTCACTAGACACTATTGTCTGGATACGGCATGGAAAAAGGATGCAGTAGTGGGACAGGCGGTTCTACGGCATCTGTTTCATTAAGGTATTTATCATAGAATATTGGGATGTGTATATATAGAAATATATTTATATGTATATTTAGACAAATATTTTAAAAACTGTAATGTATGTTAACATTCTATACAAAGCAGCAGAGCCCACTGTTTATTGGGGGTTCTAGCCTGGAAGTGCAATTTGGGATAAGTACTGCTTGCTATTCTGATACAAGCATGTGAATCTATGAAAAATTGAATACTGGAGAAAAAACTAGTTACTTACCTGTACACTATGGTTCTCCAGTATTATCTTTCATAGATTCACATGCGGCCCGCCCACCTCCCCATTTCTCAGGCAGAACCTCATTGTCTCTAGATGTATTTTAGTCTCGCACTCGGGGCTGGAAATCTGAGGCAGGAAGGCTCTGCTGGGGAGTGTGATGTCAGGGCTGGCAGCTGATTGGCTGAGTCTTGGACCAAATAATGATGAGGTTTGGTTAGCAAATAAGATGATTCCCTATGGGATTTTTGCTATGCAGCTTTTTCTTATACTGCTGTGGTCATTCTGTTACCGTGAGACTCCCACCATGACGACGGGGAAGATACAAGCATGTGAATCTATGAAAGATAATACTGGAGAACCATAGTGTACAGGTAAGTAACTAGTTTTATCTTGGCTACCTTAGGCAACACTGCAGTATAGCGGGCTAGATTTGGGAGCGAGTAATCTTCCATGCTTTTCTCACTACGCTCCATTGGAGTCTCTTTTACTTGCATAGTTTAGCCATATATTCTTTTTCCCACCTGGGGAACACACTTGGAATTCAGCAAGATCCTTTAGGGTGGGCCTGAGGGGCTCAGAAACCTGGCATACATGGAGTGACGTCAGACTTGAGACCGAAAGTAACCTTTTTAGTAGTTTGTTCATCTAAATTAATGTAATATATATTTATTTTTAAATTTCATTATTTTATTATCAGATTTTTTTTTTTTAAATTAGCCACCGAAAATATGTTTTTTATATTTATTTATTGTCAATTAAGCTACTAAATGTAATGCATAGAATAATTTCAATTAATGTGATTATTTTTTTTATTACATTTATTTGCAAATGAAAAAGTTATTAATCTAGTTTAAAATAAAATAATAATTTTTATTTATAGATCATTTGTTTTACTATTTAATTAAATATATATTTTTAAAAAGAAGAAATAAATTAATTTATTTTAAGATTATTTCATATGCGGTTCTATTTTAAGTACCTTCCTCCATTGTTTTCTATTAGAGGGTGGTTGGGCAGTGGTTGCCCAGGTCTGGGCTGGAGTACATTTACTGCTGTTTTGGGTTCTTTCTGACTGTCGTAACGTTAAAAGTGAAGATTGTTAATAGCAATTGGGCTACTCTGTGTATGTGGGTGCATATCTGTCTCTAAACCCCTCCCTGCCCCTCCTTTAGCCCGTCCTTGTTCCTTCCTGAACTCCTCCCATGTAGTTATCAATATTCCCCATTTTCCAGCCACTCCCCGTCCCTCCTACATGAACTACAAAAACATATTCGCAAGTTTATGGAGACTCCGCACTCGGGCTGAGGTCTCCACACAGAAAAGATAGGAGAAATGGAGACCGAGACCTCCATATATAGGTGTGTGAACAGGGATTTTTTTTAGTACATTTAGTAGCACTAATGTAATACTGCATAATGTTCTGCTTGTGAATAGGCCCCATTGTTTTCAGATGCTTTAACCAGACGGGCAGCAGCTGCCAATGCAATCGGGCACAGCAGCATTCCGTCTGTTAGTGCATTGAAGGCACAGTAATAATAGCCAACCAGTTTCTTGTCGTTGCCTTTATCTTGCAATAACACACCCAAAGCAGAGCCCTCCCTCTCTTGGCAGTTCAACATAAAAGGTTTGGCATACTCGGGCAATCCTAATGTGGGTGTAAAAGACAGTCCTGTTTTTTAAAGATACTCGCTCTGCCTACTTGACCAATGCAAAGGTTCTGTGGTCTCTTTTTTAACAAAACTTTGCAACAGTTGGACAGTGTTAGCATACTTCAAACTCCCCTGCCTACAGTACTCCGCCATCCTCACAATAATGCATACCTGGGAAACAGTGACCGGTCGAGGTAGCTTTCGCATAGCTTTGATGAAATTAGCACACAGTGTCTTTCCCCTGCTGAGATGTCGTGACCTAAATAGCGAACATGGGGCAAACAAAACTGTTGTTTCAACTTAGACACTTTGTGTCTTTTTAGAAAAATTCAGTCCGCATATCCAGAGAATCAAACTTGCATTGATCCAATGAGCTTGAAGCAACCAACAGATCGTCAACATATTGAACCAGCGTGCATCCTTCTGGGAAGCTGAGGGTGTCCAGATCTATCTTGAGTGCCTCTTAAAAGATAAAAGATAACTTTGCATACCCTTGAGGAAATCTAGACCACATGAGTTTCCCCCCAGAACATGAGAAAGAAAAGAGAAATTGGCTGTCTGGGTGTATGGGAATAGAGAATAAAGCAGAACTCAAGTCTACCACCATGCAGTCGTAATGGTGTACATGACAGGATGGTAGGAGGGTTTGGTATGACAGTAAATCTTGGCTGCAAAACTACATTTATAGCATAAATATTTCACAGAAAGATAGGTGTCGTTACCAGGCTTAAAATTGGAGTATTGCAAGCGGTGACAGTAGGCACCAAAACCCCTTCCTTCAGAGGAGCAGAAATGACCGGGCAGATTTCCACTTCCACGTCAGGGCATTACAGATTTTGCAGCATGAAGGGAAGCTTTTTCCATTAGATTTGCTCTATGTTTGACAGGTTGTGCAATGTAAACAATCTACATCATTATCATGTTCAATAAAATAAAGCAGGTTGATCACGCACATCAGACATTGATTGAGGTGAAAGTTTCACTGTGAAACCAGTTTCACATGAATCATTATTTGCGCACACTGCACCCAGAGCAGCTTTCTCTTTTTACAGAGGAATGTTCAAACCGACAACATCAATAGTTCAAAACATAGTACAATTAAATTTGCATCGAAGATCCCTCCCCAAGAGGTTGCCAGTGGGGTATAGCTCAAGAGAAATGTGTGTTGATCCATAATTTGTTCTTCTGGGCACCACCAGGTCACAAAAGTTCGCTATCACCTGGGGCGCTCCCCAGGGCTCCATACTTTCTCCTGCCATCTTCAACCTTTAAATAGTGCTGCTTGGTGCTCTCCTTGCTGAAGTATACGATAAAGCGATGGATGGAAGGCTAGAGTTAATCTCTGCCACTGGTAATTACACAGGCTGCATCCCAGCCCATCCTTATTTTGCACTCCATCCCACCTAAGTTTAGACCCAGCCTTATGCAAATTAGCCTTGATCCTACTCCAATGGGAGCTTCCAGGCCCGGTCCTCCCGGAACCGGAAAAACTAGCACCCCTGGTTTTCCCTTATTGGGGCTCCTCAAAAGACTATAATAATAAATGTATAATTCTGGAAAGACTGCTGGTTGGTGTTCTGTTTTTCTGTCCCAAAAACAAACTAAAAAACAACAAACTGGACTACCACCAACATTGTTTGGTCTACATCTAAAACCATTGCTTAGTAATACACCAGTTAGAAGAAAGGCTGTGTAAGATTGCACCCCTGGCTAAGAATGGAGCACATATATTTTTGGTTTCTGTGTGTAACAAAAGACTTGATGATGTCTTCCTTGTCCTCAGTACAAGAACTACTTATCCATCATGGAAGAGCGAGCCGATCGGATCTTCAAAGCCTCCCTGAAGAAGAAGACATTCGTGGCCTGGTCGGACATGGTCAATGAGGAGAAGATTGCCAGCTGGGAAAAGCAAAGGATCGCCACCGAGCACAGTCAGAGGTAACTCAATCTGTTTAACTTGTGTCGTGTCATACTGTGAATATTACAAATGCCAATGTTACGGAGCAGGCATTTTTCAGCCAATAGAGTGAGCCAGTTCATTGGAAAACTAAGTACAAATCAGCTACACTTATGGATTAAATGATTGAATGGGGTTGGGGCCCTCCTGTAGTGAATGACCACCTGAGGCATAGGTGGTGCTCTCCTTTTAGTAACATCAAGGTGACATCTTGAAGGAAATGCAGCTAGTGCAGTGTTAGCATGAGAGAGGGATGACCGCTTTGGTTGGTGAGCAGATAATTGGATTAAGAGTGTCTGGGTCAGCTGTGTCAGTTTCAGTTGCAGTGTGAGGCTGCGACCAGAAGTGCGCATAACAAGCCTGAGTGGATAAATAAAATAGTTTGAAATATGGGGCGGAGACCTCCCTGTTTGAAAGGAATGGTTAGTGTCTCCCATTTTAGACACAGTTACTTGCCTCACATATTAGCTTTACCATACTGGATCGAAGTCTATTGAAAGAGCGTCTAGTGAGGAGAGTGGGGCATTAGTGAAAAGACAGAGGAATTTTGGCCGAACAACCATCGTTGCAATAGTAGTCTACCAGCAAGCGACAGGGGTAACTCAGTTCAGTCTGACCCTTGATCTTCCAGCCTGACAGTAGCTGTGTCGTAATTTTCCTGTTTGATAGTTTCAATATCAAGGTAATTTACCATTGATGCTGTTCACCCCCGATTGTAGTCAAAGGAGCATACAGTCTTAGTAGGAATAAGTGGAAGTATAGTTGACTTGGGCCAGTTTATAGATATTCTAGAAAGACCCTCATACCAGACAGGCTAAAATTTGTCTGAGGGTCTCTTTCAAAGAAGGTAATGTCATTGGGATAAAGCAAAACAATTAAGCGGGTAGCAGTGAAACTGAGGCCTCTCTCTGAATTATGCTAAGTCTAACCGCTATGGGCTTCATTTAAATTGTGAAGAGTATAGGGAAGAGAGAGGCAGCCCTGTCTAGTGCCCCTTAATATATCAAATGGGACCAATGGCAGGCTATTCTGCTGGATGTGTGCTGTGGGGTTATCATATAGACGTTTAATCCAGCATGCAAAATTGTCTCTAAATCCAATCTGTTCTCAGATCTAGAATAAGTATTTCCATTCTAACGACTCAAATGCATTGGTGGCCTCTAGAAAAGCGGCTGCTGCATTAATCTGAGGGTCCAGTTGATGTATCAAGGCGAACATAGTACGAGGATAGTGGAAGATGGATTGTCCAGGGATAAAACATGATTGGTCCTCCATGTCCACAACTAGGAGCTGCGGGAGAATTCTACTGACAAGAAGTTTGGCCAGTATTTAATTGCTTGCGTTGATCATAGATAGTGGGTGACCGGAGTTGCATCTGTTGGGATAGTTTATTGGGTTTCAGTATTGTAACAACCACGGAGTGAAGGTGGGAGGGTGCCAGCCCTTTTGTACTCTTTGTGTATAGCCATGTGGTGGGACTCTAGAACCTAGACATATTCTTTGTGGAACTGAGCCGGTAGACCATTGGTCCAGGGGAATCTCGTGTGAAGTTTGGCACATCTAGAAATTGGTTATGCCAATCCCTGAGCCAAGCAAGTTCTATAGTGTCCAGAAATAAGCTGATGTCAACTGAGGCAGAAGATGTTGTGGATTGATAGAATTCTTTATAGAAACCAATAGATTCCTGTAGGATTTCACTGGCCTCATATATGACAAAGTTGTCGCTTCTGCTGATTTCCAAAGGAGGGGTTTGCAAGCGTACGCCAATGCCTGTTCCCTTTAACATAAATTCTTGCCTTGGCCTCCCTGTAGAGATAGTTTCCTTTCCTTTCTGGATCCACGCTTTGTGTATTACAACCAGCTCCCTGCTCTCTCATGAAGCACAGTATTTTTGCTCAAGCATGTAAAGTTCTGTTACCTTTTCATATTGATAATTTGCCCATAATAGCCCAAAGAATTACAGATTATTTTCAAATGCAGGTTCCCCGAATGAGTACTTTGAATGCCTCTCAAATCACAGCACCACTATTTACTAAATGTTCATCAAGAGCAAAATTGACTAATATAGCTGTGCAGATCTCAGCCTTGAATATTGAATCTTACATATCATGAGGAGGCAAGCTAATGCATTTTTGTGTGTGCCTGATACAGATACATCGAGCAAAACAGGGGCGTGGTCAGATAATGTTTTCGCTTTGTCTTGTATGTGGGTAGTCTAGGCTCCATTATCTTTAGAGACAAGTCAGTAATCAATCCTGGGCCATGAACTGTGTGCGTTAGTATTAGATGTGCCTTATTGTCCCCTATGGTGTATGACACACCTGCTATCAACAATGCCATATTTAGACATGATTCGTTTACAGCTGTGAGGCTGCCATGGGCTAAGGGCGGCATGTTGTACATGTCCTATCTAATTGTGGATCAGTAACTACATGGAAGTCACTCCCTCTCCAGATAAGCGCTTATGGACATCTGGTGGAAGAAATCTGGTTATCAATGTTTAGCCAATCAGTGCACACCATAATGATATTTTTGCCTATTATGGTGCCCTGAAATCTGATATACCCTCCGGCTGTGTCCATTATGACTGTGTTTAGTCTCAGGGGGACACCCTTTCGAACCTCAATCACGATTCCACACACATGAGAAGTATGAGGCCTCATAACTGTGCCTACCAGTCTGAACATAAACCTGTACATGATGTGACCAGTGAATTGTGTCTTGTAGCATGCCAGCGATGATGCCAGTTCTATTCAAGTATACGTAGTTCATTCAGACCTCGCACATTTCATATTAGCATTTCAACAGTATACATGGTAAGGTGACTAGAGCACATATCGTAGAGCAGCCATAGGGTGAAGTTGGGCAGGGATGCAACTCTGGATCTGCTGAAGGCCCGAGCAGGGCTGCAACTGTCGATCTGCTGAAGGCCCGAGCAGAGCTGCAACTGTCGATCTGCTGAAGGCCAGAGCAGGGCTGCAACTGTCGATCTGCTGAAGGCCCGAGCAGGGCTCCAACTGTCGATCTGCTGAAGGCCCGAGCAGGGCTGCAACTGTCGATCTGCGGAAGGCCCGAGCAGGGCTGCAACTGTCGATCTGCGGAAGGCCCAAGCAGGGATGCAACTCTGGATCTACTAAAGGCCAGAGCAGGGCTGCAACTGTCGATCTGCTGAAGGCCCGAGCACGGCTGCAACTGTCGATCTGCTGAAGGTCCGAGCAGGGCTGCAACTGTCGATCTGCTGAAGGTCCGAGCAGGGCTGCAACTGTCGATCTGCGGAAGGCCCAAGCAGGGATGCAACTCTGGATCTGCTGAAGGCCTGAGCAGGGCTGCAACTGTCGATCTGCTGAAGGCCTGAGCAGGGCTGCAACTGTTGATCTGCTGAAGGCCCGAGCAGGGATGCAACTGTCGATCTGCGGAAGGCCCAAGCAGGGATGCAACTCTGGATCTACTGAAGGCCAGAGCAGGGCTGCAACTGTCGATCTGCTGAAGGCCCGAGCAGGGCTGCAACTGTCGATCTGCTGAAGGCCCGAGCAGGGCTGCAACTGTCGATCTGCTGAAGGTCCGAGCAGGGCTGCAACTGTCGATCTGCTGAAGGTCCGAGCAGGGCTGCAACTGTCGATCTGCGGAAAGCCCAAGCAGGGATGCAACTCTGGATCTACTGAAAGCCAGAGCAGGGCTGCAAGTGTCGATCTGCTGAAGGCCCGAGCAGGGCTGCAACTGTCGATCTGCTGAAGGCCCGAGCAGGGATGCAACTGTCGATCTGCGGAAGGCCCAAGCAGGGATGCAACTCTGGATCTACTGAAGGCCAGAGCAGGGCTGCAACTGTCGATCTGCTGAAGGTCCGAGCAGGGCTGCAACTGTCGATCTGCCGAAGGCCCGAGCAGGGATGCAACTCTGGATCTACTGAAGGCCAGAGCAGGGCTGCAACTGTCCATCTGCTGAAGGTCCGAGCAGGGCTGCAACTGTCGATCTGCTGAAGGCCCGAGCAGGGATGCAACTGTCGATCTGCGGAAGGCCCAAGGAGGGATGCAACTCTGGATCTACTGAAGGCCAGAGCAGGGCTGCAACTGTCGATCTGCTGAAGGTCCGAGCAGGGCTGCAACTGTCGATCCGCTGAAGGCCCGAGCAGGGATGCAACTCTGGATCTACTGAAGGCCAGAGCAGGGCTGCAACTGTCGATCTGCTGAAGGTCCGAGTAGGGCTGCAACTGTCGATCTGCTGAAGGTCCGAGCAGGGCTGCAACTGTCGATGTGCTGAAGGTCCGAGCAGGGCTGCAACTGTCGATCTGCGGAAGGCCCGAGCAGAGATGCAACTCTGGATCTACTGAAGGCCAGAGCAGGGCTGCAACTGTCGGATCTGCTGAAGGCCCGAGCAGGGATGCAACTGTCGATCTGCTGAAGGCCCGAACAGGGATGCAACTGTCGATCTGCAGAAGGCCCAAGCAGGAATGCAACTCTGGATCTACTGAAAGCCAGAGCAGGGCTGCAAGTGTCGATCTGCTGAAGGCCCGAGCAGGGCTGCAACTGTCGATCTGCGGAAGGCCCAAGCAGGGATGCAACTCTGGATCTACTGAAGGCCAGAGCAGGGCTGCAACTGTCGATCTGCTGAAGGTCCGAGCAGGGCTGCAACTGTCGATCTGCTGAAGGCCCGAGCAGGGATGCAACTCTGGATCTACTGAAGGCCAGAGCAGGGCTGCAACTGTCGATCTGCTGAAGGCCCGAGCAGGGATGCAACTGTCGATCTGCTGAAGGCCCGAACAGGGCTGCAACTGTCGATCTGCTGAAGGTCCGAGCAGGGCTGCAACTGTCGATCTGCTGAAGGCCCGAGCAGGGATGCAACTGTCGATCTGCTGAAGGCCAGAACAGGGATGCAACTGTCGATCTGCAGAAGGCCAGAGCAGGGATGCAACTGTCGATCTGCTGAAGGCCCGAACAGGGATGCAACTGTCGATCTGCAGAAGGCCCAAGCAGGAATGCAACTCTGGATCTACTGAAAGCCAGAGCAGGGCTGCAAGTGTCGATCTGCTGAAGGCCCGAGCAGGGCTGCAACTGTCGATCTGCGGAAGGCCCAAGCAGGGATGCAACTCTGGATCTACTGAAGGCCAGAGCAGGGCTGCAACTGTCGATCTGCTGAAGGTCCGAGCAGGGCTGCAACTGTCGATCTGCTGAAGGCCCGAGCAGGGATGCAACTCTGGATCTACTGAAGGCCAGAGCAGGGCTGCAACTGTCGATCTGCTGAAGGCCCGAGCAGGGATGCAACTGTCCATCTGCTGAAGGTCCGAGCAGTGATGCAACTGTCGATCTGCTGAAGGCCCGAGCAGGGCTGCAACTGTCGATCTGCTGAAGGTCCGAGCAGGTCTGCAAATGTTTATCTGTTGAAGGCCCCATCAGGGCTGCAACTGTCAATTTGCTGTACACCCAGGTGGCCTACATCTGCTGAATTGCTGAAGGTTCAGTCATGGCTACCTCTGCTGAGCAGATGCCCTGGAGGAAGGTTGTAACTATCAACTGCGTAAGATCTCCCTGAAACTCCTATGTAGCCTAGTCAGATGTGACCACAGATAATGTTTTAGCCGCACTGGTGTGGTGAAGAGCATCCACAGGTAGACAAAGTCAGTATCTGAAGAAGGTTTATCTTGCAGTCCACCTGATCTGGGGATCAAACCCTTTGGAATCGGGAGGTTGTGGCATAATAGTGGAACACATCCCAACAATTACCACATAGTGTTTACCTTTCCCCGAATAACGGTGTCTCGCATAAACTTTCCTATTTTCTTTCCCTTAGGAGAATGATTCTCAGTGTATTCAGAGCATGGAGGCGATTCCCAAGAGTACAGAAGGAAGAAAAACTAAAAGAGGAACGAAGGGAACAGCTCCGGAAGAAGGTTGCTGAAATACTGCCCGACTACAGACTGTGATGAGGGGGACCATGAGAAGTGCGCTGAGAAGATAGATGGGCTAGGGCTGCCACCACCGGGCTAGCGTGGACCTCTGCTGAGCACAAGGGGCTCCTAGTTATTGATACCGGGTAGAGTGGTCTCACAATAGCAGGTCAATACCTGCATTCAGGCCCCACCTCACTGTACCAAGCGAAGTCACATTATTCAGTGATGCAATGCCAAACCGCGTGTGTTGCATTTATTCTCTGCCTTTCAGGTTGGACTTGGTTGTCCATCATCGCAGCATGGCTCTCAGACTGCAAGATGGTACTATAGCGATGAACCACATGTTTTTGTTGCTGCCCTCGAATACCCACCGCATGAGGGAGCTAAACACAACTCTTTAATCCAAAAGGGCAAGAACCCTCTATATCCTTCGCTGTATGATGACCAGAGAGACGGGACTTCTAGCGCCACCTTGCCTTAAGCGTAGATTTGTGTCTAGCGCCTTTCTTACGGTGCTGTCTCCTCACCCTGGATTATCTTTATTGTGTCATTCTTTTGAAACCAACAAAACCAAAACCCAACAGACGGTTCTCAAATGGCGCCCATTCTGTCCGAAGGTGGTGATGGCGTCTGCCTAGGGATGATGAATAGCCATGAGGTTTCTTGCTTTTTATACAGGGGGAATGTTATCTAGAGAGGCATGTTTTTCCCTCTGGTGGGTGGCTTTTTCTCTCCACACCAATGAGAACAAACGCTTCCATCTATGTTCCATTCGAGTCTGGAGAGTTGTCTCCTATCCAGAGAAACCTCGCGGTGGAAATCATCCCTCTTGTTGAAACACCCATTGTTTACAATTGTATGCATGTATTGTTTCCAGGGACATTAATAATAACAGACTTATATTTTTTCCTAAAGGTTATAGTATAGCACAATGTTTGTAAATGAAGTAAGAAATAATTCTTATTTTTAATAGTTGTATATAGCCTTTCCGTTTTTAAGCGCTTGTTATTTTGTAATGATATTTTTGTATGTTTTTTTATCTTTTGTTTGCTGTTTAAAGTTACATTTTTCTTTTGAAATGGCTTGGTGTTTATTTATAAGAGCATGGCAGTTATGTTGCCATTTGTTTCAGGTGTCTTCCTTTAAGGGCTGAGCTGTTTTAGTTGTGGCAGAGGGGCAGCATCCTTTGTGTTTAGGAAGTGGAGCTCAGGTTAGTGAGTTATCAACATGTTTGTTTTTTCCCAGCTGTGATGTGAGGGCAATGAATAGCTGGATTTTCTGAAGTGTGTCAGTGCTAGTGACCGTGTATGGGACCCGTGCAGGGCAGACAGAATTGTAGATGGGTCGCTGTCAGCAGAGGAGTGCTCCACATGACATCATGAAAAAGAGAGAAGCCCAAATTCTCTATATTATCTCTTAGAACCTAGAGGTGCAAATCTCCCCTTTACTCGTATCTACCTTTATATGGTGTGCTTGAGCTGACAATAAACATGTTCTGGGGGAGGAGTCATGGTGACATCACACGCAAACGTGCCCTTCCTTGCCCCTCCCTGACCCTCCTGGTGCTGAAGTCAGCCTCTAGTCTGCACTGGGAGGCGGGGATAGGCAGCATAAGAAGATGGGTTCTTGTTGACTATGGGAATATGGTGGATCAGCAGTCACCTTTCAGTCAATCATTGTTATTCAGCTGAAAGCCATAAAGTGAAAATATGTTTTATCCAATCCTTAAATCCAAACATTACCATTTAAAAAATATTAAAACATGAATTAACAATCACTGCGTACAATAATCTCAAATACATTAAGAATGGTTCAATACAACGTTTCCTCATAAAAATGAATCTTGGAATCAAACACTTCAGTCCTCCTAATGTTTCCTAATTGCAAGGGCAATTCTTATTAAATCTTTAATTGCATGATAAATATCTGGCATATATATGCAATTGCTGTAAGAACACCAAGTCATCCTTTAATTGTCTAATATTAGCTCGACGTAGGACAGGCACCAGAAAGTGAATCCTTGGAGCTGACTGTAGGAAGCAAACCAGCATAAAGTTATTGGTGTTTTGAGTAGAAACATTGTCACAGCGACGAGGTGGGAGATCCTGTTGCCAGGTTTCCTGCAAAGGAAAAGCAACCATAAAGTGCACTGTCCTTGGTCTTAAATGAGTCAAGTAAAAAAAAGGTAGGCGGGATTCAGTGTCCAATCTAAACAGGGTTCCATCCCTCTTGTAGTTGATGCAAAAGAGTACATAACTACTGTTTCCAAAGACGAAGCCCTTTCTAACCGCAACCTCACACCGTGCTTAAAATACAGCTGTTTAACCATATCTTTACAGCTGAGGGTTATCGACTGACGGTTCTTAAAAATTTCAGGGTTACCCATCAACTCAAAAGTTTTCCTTATATAAAAAAAACATGGTATCTGCTCCAATTTGTCAAGTGAGAGGCAGTCCTTACAGTGAATTCTAGCAAAACCTGCCTCAGGTTTGCCCCTGCTGTTAATCCATAAAATCAGCTGTGCGAACCAATAACCTTTTCCAGATAGCATAGCCCTGACTTCTGGCAAATAAGTATCTGTACTCCAGGGTACCAGTAATACTCTACAAACCAAACTATTTTCGGTACGTATAGAGTTGCTGAATTACTATAACCCCACACACCCGCTCCATTAGTCTCTAACTGGGATCAATGTACTTTTATAAATGTTTAACATTTCCTTCACTGACTTATGGCGTAGTCCCTGCACAAACCTTAAGATAGCCTCTGTATTTCTACTAAATTGTTGTAGTCTCAAAGTTAAAAGGGGTGTCCAACTTAGAGTTGAGTTAAAAAGAATTCCCACCTAATTTAAAAGTTTTCGTCTTTTCTAGCTGTACACCCCTTATTTGGTAGGGCATAGACATTATTAAAACGCACACGTCATAGTAAATGATTTTGAAAAATGTACTTTTAAATCTGGGTCTTCCATAAAGGTTACAAAAATATCCAACAAATCTTGCAGGCCATTAGCTGACTGCATTGTCCGCATATAGTAAAATTGGAATGGACTGATTTTCCCATCCGGAGTATATCCTTTCCCTTACATAATAAATATCTATTAATCCCGTTTTAAGCTAAAATTCAAATGGGGGTAGAACGCACCCCCGTCTCACGCCGTGAGTTGGTACAATTTGGGAGGTGCACTCGCATTATATATCATAACGGACCTTAAAAGATGGATCATAATGCTGGTGTCTTAATAAAGTGAGCAGTTCCTTTTCCACTCCCATCTGTTCCCTTAAAAGACAGAGTTTTGAGCAGTTTACCAAATCGAAAGCGCTGGGGGAATCCATAAAAACTAGATGTAAAATGCCACCTCTAGCCATAACATATCTCCCAGCTAAACAATAAAGATGAAGGCACTGTTCTACAGTACCAATTCCAGATTGGAAACCAAATTTTACTTCATTTAAAAATATGTTTTTCCTCAGCCCAGGTCTCGAAGCAGGACAAGAATTCTCGAGCCAGAATCTTGGCGCTAAACCCAATTAAAGACATTGGTCAATAGCAACAAGGTGAACATCTGTTGCCTTTTTTGGAGATTGTCACAATGGTGGCCGGCCTCCACGATTCAGGCATTGGGCCAATCAGTAGTTCTTAAAACATTTGTTATCAATGGTGCCCATCAAGTAATGCTTGCTTTCAAAATATCTACTGGAGCACCATTTATTCGGCCTTGGTGCAGAAATGCTCCTTTGGATTGCTGAAGCCACGCCCTCGACCTCACTCAAGTTAAAAGCTTGCAAAGAAGGAGCATCAACGGGTGCTTCTCCGTCAGACTCCGTTAGAGGATCCTCCCTATTTTCTGAATGAACAATTGTTGAAAAATGGGCCACCCATTATTCTTCTGGGATTAAAGAGTCAACCCTAGGAGATTCGTATTCAGAAAAGAATGGATAGTTCATTACTTCCAAAATCTTGTATTATCCATCCCAATCACTGCCTCTAATAGATCGTCCCATGCCTTACATTTTAAGCATCTTTAACTCTCTCAATAGATGGCGGACGAGTTAGAAGAGCTGCTTTCAGCTTCTCACGAGCCGCCGAGCAAGCTGCAGTAAACCATCTGCAAGAGGTGCGTCAGATGGTGCAGAATTGGGAATAAGCATGTCTCATTTTGATGTGCATATACTTTTAACTCCATTTTGTATAATGCAGGGATTTAACTGCTGGGAAAGAATCCATATTCTTCAAATACTGCATCCCACAAGTTTTATTTTGTGATCTCCCAGATTTCAGATTAAGATTGCAGGAAGCAGCAATGGGATTGTGATCACTGGAACATTTACTAACAATTTTAAAATTCATAAGCAAAAGAGAGAGATCAGTTGAACTCATAATGAAGTTAATAGTACTCCATTTAGAATTTCAAATAAATGTGGAAATGTGATTCCGCTCCTTGTACAACAACAATAATCCTTTATTCTGAAGCATAAAACATCCATAAAAGTGCATAATACACACTAAAAAAACTTTGGCAAATTTATGAGGCATAAATATAAAACTCCTTGTAAATGTTGTCCCTCGTAGAGACTTAGTTACATTTCAATATTAGTCTGTGTAAGGCCTCTCCATAAACAATATGTTTAAAATGTGTCCTAAGTTCATTTTTCAAATCCTTAAAAACGCAAGCCGGCAGACCACTGAACTCACAGTTAGGAAGATTAAAATCCCCTACCCAAATTAAGAAAACAGTATGATTACTTTTCAGACAGAATTGTTTTAAAAACTGGCAAGTTGATCCATCACATTTCTGACGCAGTGGTTAAAAATATCTTAACAGAAATTATTCAGCAATATATCAAATTCTAGAAGGAGGAGAGTGATGTAACTAAGAAGTGTGTCGAGGACCAAACTTCTTAAACTCATACAGGCACATGCATCAAAGCGTTTTGCGATCGCAAACGGTGCGATTCGCAAAAATCGGCCGTTTGCGATCACAAAAATAGCTTTTGCGATGCATTAAACAACTTCCCACTCGCAAATTAAGAAATCGCAATTTTTTGCGATGTCTTAAATTGCGATTGCATTTGAGGAATCACAAAATGCGATTCCTTAAATGCAGTGCAAGAAGCCTTTAAAAATAGCGATTTCGCTATTTGGGCCTGCTATTTACCGTGGAATCATACCACATGGTAAATAGCAAAAACTTTGAAAAATGCACTAAAGTGCATTTTTCAAAGTTGTAGGTTACACACACTCATGTCCTTGGGACATGTGTGTGCGCAACATATGTGCACAGTTCAATTTCAGGGGTGCAACAGGGTGTCCTTGTGACACCCTTGCACCCTTGAAATTGCATGCGCAATTTGCAAGTACCTATTGGCACTCGCAAATTGCGCTTGCAATTTCCCATTCATTCCTATGGGCCGGCAGGCCCATAGGAATGAATGGGAAGCCATTCCTTATTTGCGACTTGCAATTTGTGAGTTGCAAATAAGGAATGTGTAGGAATCGCTATTTTTATAGCGATTCCTACATGGATAGGATTTTGCGAGTCCTTAATTGCGATTCCGTAATAATCGCAATTAAGGACTCGCAAAATCCGACCTTGATGCAATAGTTGGGGATTTCAACAGAAATGCAGCCAGACCCCCTTAGCGTGACTGGCAGTTGAGGGTGCGCTTGCGGCTAAAAGCATTAAAAAATCAATACAAAATCTATCTTTTATCCACGTTTCTTGTAAACATATAATGTTAAAACTACTAACGAATGACAGCCAGTCTGCACTTGTGATTTTGTACGCACACCCGCAATATTCCATGTAACAAGACTTGGGCCCCCACAGGATATAGGGGCCTTTTGGTCCAAAGGAAACTCTGTTGTGGCCCTGGGTAAGTGAGTGTCTTTAAGGAAAACATCTTCATTATTTTCTAACTGGAGGGTGCACTGACTAGTCTTTGTAAAAGATAAGTCGACATTTCAAGTGGCTCAGAACAGTTCCTAATAGGAACATTAGAACTGTCCTGAGTTCCAGCTTGTGACCTTTGGTCCAGTCCAGAATGTGTGCAAAGATTTTGTTAGTGGAGGGTTAGGTCTGTAAAAGTGAACAAACTTGCATTTTAGCGCCAATCCATCCTCATTTGACCCAAGTGGTCACCGGAGGCCCATCCGCAAGCACAATTACAATAGACCCCATACCCTTTATTATTTCCAAGAGGGGTGGCCGGCTGCCTTTGTAAGGGCATATTTATGTACATGTGGCCTAGATTTACATTATTCTCCTCCTGATTCCCCCTGATTCTACTGGTGCTTTCCCCACCCCCACCGAGTCAGCCAGGTGCTGGCTCCGGGCCTGTTTCTTCTTCTGGTTTTTGCTGGCAGGACCTGCCCAATGAAAACACTGGGGGTTAAGGATCTTTCTGCACAGATCTATGTGTAGCAGGCTTCAGGGTACACCAGTTGGATGTTAACTCTGGTGGTTAATGCAGCTGCTGCCGAGGTATATGTACCGCCTCTGGTCACTGGTTTGAAGCACCCTAAAATAGCACACGGGGTTAATGTGCCTTCTTCAGAGCATAGGGTGTGATGTGTAAGTCACAGATTTGTGGTTTATGTAAGAGAGCTCAGTCATTATGTTTCTATGTCTTAAACAACCTAGGCCAGATATGGGGGGTACACATGATAACTGACTTATGGCAGTGGGGGGCAGGGGGAGAGGCATCAGTGTGTGTCGAAGTTAATGTTTAGAAACCGTCCCTTTTGATCAGTGCCACTCAGTGCAGTGATAAAGTCTAAAATAGTAAAGTAAAATGCTTTTGCACATTAAAAAAAAAACACTTTTTTCAATCTTAAATTGTCTTCATTATGTTTTTATATGACATTGCTCAATTTACATGCCAAACATGCTTAACTTGTTTGATTGCTTTTAGCTCTGCCTCGGATCGCCCCATTGATTTTCAGGGCTGCCCACCTTTGCCTAAATGTAGCTAAAGAAGTAACTGAAAACAGAAGAGGAGAAAAGACGCAACCCACACAGAGCCTTGGCGTCCGTCATCTGCCAGTCCCTGCTGCAGTGTTTCTTGGTGCGGTGCTGACTCTTATGACCAGTGCCAGCTCATGAAAGGGTCTCCTGGGCAGGGGATTTTTTAAAATGTATTTTAATTTATTTTATTTAATGCATTTTTATATACCGCTGACTTTACCCGAAGGTGTCAGAGCGCTGTACAATAGAACCAGTTACGTTACATGAGAGAAAAGTTGCAAAATGGAACGTTACAAAAATAAACAGGCGACTAGAAGAGGTAGGGTAAAACCATGGAAGGCAAGAACACAATATCAAACACAACAAGCAAGGGTGGGGAATGTACAAGAACATTTTTTACAAATTTACAGTGATGAACGAACTTCCTAGAGGGGTCTGAGAATGAAGGTATTAGTTCTGAAAGTGTCTTTGGAAGAGAAGAGATTTAAGGTCAGCTTTGATGATCTGGGTAGAGGTGGTGGCACGGAGCAATGGAGGAAGCGAGTTCCAGATTCTCACCGCATTACCTGAAAACGATTGAGCCATCGATCTTTCCCTTTTGAAGGATGGGGGCTCAAGCAGAAACTTTTCCGCATTCCGAGAAGGTTTCGAACCCCCAGACATTTTCAGTTTATTCGCCAGGTAACGAGGGGAGGAAGTGTGCAAGGCTTTGTGGGTGATGCAGGCAGTTTTGTAAATAGATCTTGCCTCGATGGGAAGGCATCGGAGAGAAGACAGGATAGGAGTGATGTGGTCACTTCGTTTGGGCCCTGAAATACAGCGAGCTGCTGAATGGAGGAAGGATTTGAGAGGAGAGAGGTGGGATTTGGGTAGGCCAGTCAGAAGAGAATTGCAATAATCCAGTCGAGAGAGAACCAGCGATTGGACCAAGGTTTTTAGGGATGGGATGTTGGCTCTCTCTACACATCCGGGATTGGGCATGGCTGTGTGCTCCTGGGCTGCAGGTTACCCTTGGTTCTGGGCTCGTCTCTGAGAGTCATGGTTGGCGATGTTTGTGCCGCAGCTCGTTTTCATTGATTTAAACCGATTACTGGAAAGCACTGATTTCAGCCGCCTAGAAAAAGCGTTCTAAAATGGTTGCAATTAAGAATGCGGCCACTTGAGGGAGACAGACCACAAGCGATTCAGCCACATTTCTAATAGTGTAGCTAATTCAAGGGCCCGATTAAAATGTAGTGCAGTGTTTTGTTTTATTTGTTCATTTTCTTATTTCCCTTACTGTTTGATGCTAGAAGCAGCACACCGCGTGCTTTTATTTCCTAATAGTAACATTCACACAGTTTCACAGTATAACTTGGTTTCATGCTGTCAGTGAACGCCCTATAGTGGTTCTGGCATCGCTATGGCCGGTACTAGTTTAATTAATTCGTATGTGAACAGTTGTAGGGAGGCACTACACCTGGTGGGCCCATGGGCATACCTGGAATGGGCTCTCACCACAGGTAAGCTGATAAGATTCCAGGCACCATCACACCTCAAATTATGAGAGAACTTTTGCCCAGAAACCGCTGATAGAAATATTCACTCCACGAACATCTGGCAGAACTAAAATCTGTGAGATCGGATCTCACCTCGTAGCAAAGGCCCCTGGAGTGACAGACAGGAAATTGTGAGTGACGGGCATCAGTTTCAAAGAATGAACAGTGGTCAAGGCGCTGGGTCTAAGGTGAGTGATTTGGATGACACGAACAGACAGAAATATGTGCTAGTTTCTGAAGTACTGGAACATTTGGAACTGGATCTGTGCAAATTTTTGTCATATTTGTACCGGAAATAACCCACCCCCTCTCTCAGCCTGCCTCTGCGGCCTCACAGGGCACACAGGGTCTGCTTCAGAGTGGCCAACAGGTCAAACTTCCACAGGCAAATGCGTGCTGGAGTCCAACATTGCCAGAAAGCTCGTCAAGTGTTCTCGGTGCCCCAAGAAGGGCCCTAGTCTCTATAACACACACAGGGGGGGCAGGTTTACAAGCCCCCTGCGCCTGGTCGCACATGTTACTGCTCCATATTTACAAGGAGAGGAAAAGCCACCCTGCATGACTTTTCTTCTCCTTGTAAATACGGCCCCTTCACACGCAGCACTTTGCATGGAAGGGGCGTTCCATGGGTGTTCCCACGCAACACCCTGTAACTAGACACATTTCCAGATTTACGAGGAATCGTAAATCTGCAAATGCGTCTGAATGCTACGCCTCCCCAAGGGAGGCATAGGGAGGTGCAACGAGGAGAAATGTTTCATTTCTCCTCGTTTTTTCCTCTTTCAAAGCGTGCTGCATTCTTCACCATGCAGTGAAAGAGGAAAATACCTGTAGTGATTGTTTTTCCTGCCCAAAAACAATCTCCCCACGACGCAGGCATCCTTGCACCATGGTGCAGGGGTGTCTGTACCGGCGCATGGCTGCAGTTTGTGCGCCAGCACAGGGGAGAGCACAGGAATGTGACATATTCTTGTAAATATGTCGCATCCCTGTGCTTCCGAAGTGCCACAGTGTGGCGCAGCCAGAGGGCTTGCGTCGCCGCGCTGCGGCACTTCCTTGTAGATCAGGATGTTTAGAACGGCGGATTTCGTATAGGACAGCAACTTTTTTTTAAACATCTTTTTATTAGCATATTCAACCGTGATACAAACATGCCCACTCCCCATACATTTCGTATCACAAAAAACATCATTTTGCTTTGAGCTGATTTAATATTACGTGTGACAGTGGATTCTATACGCAGCGCAGCTATGTTGGCGCGGACCCTCGTGCCTGCTCGTGCAGTAACAGATTCTCAGGGGCTTATTTACAAGCCCCTGGCTTCGCCGGTGCGTCACTTTTAATATGGGAAAAAGTGACGTACTGGTGACACATGGCCCAGGGCTTGTAAATAAGTCCCTTTGTTCATTAGGCGAGTGTGCAGTGGTCGAAGTGGGGGGGATCGGCAGGGCACGGCGTGCCCCTACTGCTTTCTTTTAACCGATTCCGTTCCCCTACTTCTTTTTAGTTAAACACGCGTCCCAGGGCCAGAAATAGCCAAGGAAGGCCGTTCGTGGCAAGTCGAGGAGGCAGGACTGGCAGAGAAGGAAAAGGACTCTGTTTCTTCCTTCCTGCCCTCCCCCCCCCCCACCCCTCAAAAACACCCCTCGAGTGTGAGTGTCAGCCTGGGCTAAGACACCTTCCCCGGCACACACAGCCGCACCCGAGTACTTCACAGGTCTTTGAAAGTCCAATTACGTGTTAACGAGGCTTTGTTGCTTTTCACCCCTTCTCAGAGCCCATGCAGTTCCACTCTGCAAAATGCTGGAGGAGTCAGCCCCCCCCCCCGCCCCCCGAAATCTTTTGTAGTCCCCCTCTCCCCCGCCCCCCAAAATTTGACTCTAGTTGCGCCTTTGCTGCCCAGAGAAGTTAACAATAAAGATGTAAGGATAACTCCGGTGATTCATTTTCTTCGAAAAGAGAGATGCAGTGTCCACTTCTCCTGCTCTGCAGATGCCCACCGCCCCCAGCAGCTGACCCCACCCACTTTCTTACTCTGTCTCACGCTCTTTATGTCTTGCTCCTTCTCACTTATTGAAACTATTGTATTACAAATGCTTGTTTGAGGTAGTATCCCGTCGTCAAACTTTAAATAAGCCAATAGCGTATTTGGCTATACCAGACTTTTTGTTATGTAACACTAATTAATCAGTGTCTTTATTCCCAATCTAAGTGGTTTTAGTTAATCAACCTTAGAGGGATGAAGGGCTGTGCTGGCCACAGTGGCACTGGAGTCCATGGGTTTCAACTGCTTTACAGATTTCCTCAATAGAATCATTACCTCACTCGGCTATTGTAATGTTTGAATGCGGGCCAGATGCATCAGATAGTAAGATATCTCAGTGGGTTAAGGGACTTGCTGCAGCGATCCGTGTGTAATCAAAGTCACTGCTTTGTTTCAAACGAATGGAATAGCTCAGTTGGTCAGTGTGTTTGATGCAATGCGCTGTGCGTGATCTGTATGTCACATGGTTGAATCCTAGCAGGGTGCTCCGTGGGCTCACGCATTTGTTAGAGATTTAGTGACCACCTGTAGGGCATAGGTTCTGTTACTGATAAGAAAGCGAAGTGTGTTATGCACATGCTGCAATCATCTGCATGTCGTGTCCGTAGCATACATTTGAATCCCTGCAGGGCCATCTTGTGTTTTCATTCTTCTGAGGGCGATCAAACGAGTACCTTTGGAAAGTAATTAACGCAGTATTTAACACTAATTAAAGGGTAGTTAACAATTACTTATATGTTCTAAGCCTTGTATGTGGACATTATTGGTTGAATGTTGACATACACTTCAAATATATGAAATATATTGTCCACTCGGGAGACCTGTTTTCCGTACCTGCTCTAAAGGTGAACTGCAGCACATTTTATTTTTGTATGTCAATCCGCAGAAATACTATGTTTGCCTCTTCAGTGGGCTGGAGCACGGAGACACAGCTCTGTTGGGCCCTAGCTGATGTGTGCTCTTGTGCTGAAGCCCCCCCGACCTCCCACCCCAACTTCCAGGATACTTAAGTGCCTAAGATAAAACTGGCACTGTGAGTCCTCGGGTCAGTGGTTACAGAGAGGGCTGGGCCAGCTCTCTGCACTACTCCCTTGTGGGCTGGGCAAGCTTTGGTCGAGAAGGAGAAGGGGTAGATCTGCCTATGGTGGCGAGAGGGAGTGAGTTGGTTATACACCCTTCCCAGGGCTGTGCAGTATGGGGACACCAGCTAGACTCAGCCTCAGAAAAATGTCTGCTCCTTTCAGTCAGATCACTGAATGCCTGCCCACTCCCGTTTGGGTAACAGACTAACATATCCACCACTCAATTTCATATATCACTATACTAATTCACCACTAATCTTTTATCGGTTCCGGAGTAGCGTGCTAGTCGCCGAAAAAGCACTAAAACACCCTATATAGGGGTAGCAAGCACTATATAAATACAAACCTTTTTCCCTCTTCTATCCCTACACTATTTTTAGGTCTTGCCTACGCAGCGCGCATGCGCTGCGTAGGAGGACCTTTAGCTGTCGTTCTGCTCTTTTTCGAAGCACATACTCGTGCTTGTGGCGGCACACACCTAGCGGTAGCGCTCAGGGGCGCGCCACAAGCACGAGTATGTGCTTCGAAAAAGAGCGGACTGTGCGCGAGCGCACGCACGCACACACGCACGCACCACTCCTGGGCTTGTCGTGCTTGGATTGGCTTGTTTTCGCCTCTTACATCTGGGACCATCCGCCATGATATGCTGCTTCATCGATAAGAGGGGATCAGATGGCAGCATTGACTTGGCTCCCTGATTCAGCATCCGCCGCAGCACGCAGACTCTATCTACCAACCAAACACAGCAACAACATGGACATGGCAGGTTCCCATTCAAATACAGGGCGCCAAGCGGCAACCAGAAGAGCTTTATTTTACAGCCACAAAAGCCAGCTCCCTGCACGGCTACACTTGGTCCCCGTGCCCGTGTGGGGGTCGCTGGTGCTAGAGCGTGTAGGTGCTGAGACAGGAGCCACATCTCCGCCGTGACTCAGATCCCATGACCATGTGGGGGAATGTGCCGCTTGCGCTGCATGTGCTGAAGGCACGGCTCGGCCGGCCAGCGCTTCCTCCTGGGCAGCAGCGCTTTCAGCTGCACTCTCAATTTTTGTTTGCTTGCTAGCGCTTAACAGCCCGGGCTCACCTGAGCACATGACTGCAGAGGATATGTTCCAGGGGGAGACAGAGGGACAGTGGTGCGTGCACAAAGACAGCAACACGTGCACACATACACACACACACACAATCCCTCACATACACACACTCAACACACATGCTCACTCACACAAACACAATCCCTCACATAAACACCCCCACACCCCCACCCGCAGTGTTCACATTTAACAATAAAATGAAAGTGGAATTTCAAGGATCCTTGACTTCCCCTACCCACTTGTGATGTTTACAGAGGGATTTACTCATTCACCCCCAGCCCTGCAAGGCACAGAAGAAACGCACCAAAAAACTGCCCCATCTGAATTATGGCTACTAATCTGCTAATATTTTGCCAGGCACACTTTTGCTCACAGTGCCATGTTAAGTGTTGCTTCCTAAGTGCCATGCTCACGACAGCGTGTCTCTGTGTACCTAGGTGTGTGGAGCGTGGGCCGGGGGGAGGGGTGGGGGTAATTGATAGCCGCTTGGGCTTCAGACCCTAACCCTTGTCTTGACAGAAGATGCTGTCGCTTTAAAGGGCTCGGAGCACAGATGCAAACTGTAAAACAAAGACAATTAACCCCTGCTCTGCCTATCAGCACCCACCCCAACCTCCACACCGCTTCACCTAGATTTTGCCAAATGGGCGCCACTCTCGAGCTGGAAGACAGCTGTTCCATACTGTGGCTCAGAAGCGCTTCGACAACACCACTGGGCGTGTAAAGTTTCAGGAAGCGGTGCGTTAGAGTGGAAGAACTTTACGCACCAGCCCAGCAAGAGATGAGGTTACACTACAGTGCGAGCGGTAGGTAAGTCAGTGCGGACCCTTCCACAGACCGCACGCACCAATGACATTCTTTCTAAGGCAGACTTAAGGGTCTGCTTGAGGAGGGGGGAGGCTGTAAACTTTATCTTCGGCACTTTTGTTTTTTAGCGTGGCGCTAGTAATCTCTGCATCAACCGAATCTCGAGAGCACGAGATAGGAAAGTGGGCAGATAAACACATTTTCAAAAACATGACGACCCCTTTCTGGGCAGTTTCACATCACTCTTGCACTAAACAAGCCTAATTCACCCTCCACTGGTATTAGTGGTGCTGTAAATCAAATCAAATGCATCTGAGCGAGACAGTGGTTATGGAGACTCGAGGGGCACTGTTGAAGGGTGGTAGTGAGGAAATCCATGGCGGAGGGAGTCATTGGGGGCACCAACAAACATTGTCGCACAGGGCTCCACCAGCGTTAAAGCCGGCCTTGCCCTTGAGACCAGTCCGCTGCAGCCATTGGTACCTCCATTGGCCTTGTTTCAGCAGTAGTAGTAGGTGCAACTCACTAGGGGTCGGTGATGCAGGATTTGCACACACACCAAACTTAGTTCACATACTTCACGGTCTCTCTGCTTTATGCACAAGCACTTTAAACATGTGCTGCCTGCTTTGGGACCAGTGTAATTATGTAGCAATGGAGGACACAATTATTCTGCACTGTTGACTAAATTATGCAGCAAAACAAAAGCTGCAGCGTAATGCTGTATATTTTCTGATACTTTATATTTTTACATTTTTACACATGCTAACAGTCGGCAAAGATTTTGCCTTATTCGTAGCAGTGCATCATACAAATGCAGCAGTGAGAAGCGTGATAAGTCAACCTTTGCAAAGGATTGTCCACTTCGCAGAAACACAAGTCACGTTTGTTTGTAACTTTTGATCGGTTTGAGCTACAAACAATTTATTAGTTAAAATCGTTAAATTATGCAGCAGGTGATGCATTATGTGGCAAATATTGCAGAGCCATAATTGTATGGAAAACATTTGCAAACTAGGATATTTTGCCATTCATGTTTGAACAGCTCTTGTGGAAAAAGGGAGAAGTGCTGATGACAGAAACTGCATGGCTCGGAGACAAATGGCTTGTGATTCCACTTTTAAGCGTATTTGGGACATTCTGTGATTGGAAACAAATCCCACTCTGTGAATGTATTTTATTGTCAATAACTCATATTAAACCTTAAATAAACGTGTATCCATTGGCTGAATTAAATAACGTAACAAGCTGCAGCTGGGTAGTAAAATGCCAAACACAAAAAATTTGAATGATTTGCTCTTTCTGGCCACACCTCTGACTCCGCCCACTGACCCAATCCTCGGGTTGTTCCCGCCCCCTGACATCCGCCCACAGTTCCCCTACTTTTTTCCCCCCACTTCCACCACTGGTGTGTGACACGTATTGAGCCCCCTCCAGTGCCATCTGGGGGTATGTCCCCTTTGTGTCACGTGTCAGCTCTAGGTCAGTATCCTATGCGTATCCCGCCTATGGCGGTCTCGCATCGCCCTTCGCCTCCAACTTTTACAAGTACATGTCCCATGTTGTGAGTCCCTGCTCGCCCCCACCCCCTCCGCTGGGCGTCGTACAACACCGCGGCCTCGGCCCTCGCCCGGCTCAACATAGGATGGAGCCAGACCGGTCTGTCCGGGCAGCTGGTGATGTCCAGGCCTTTGCGATCTCGCGTTTACACAGCACGAACGACAGAGCATGGGCGTAGGAAGTGTGGGGGACGCGGGGGATATATCCCCCCAGATTTTGGAGTGGGGGGACACGGGGGACAAGGGTGGGGGGGACGAGGGGACAAAGGAATTTCCCCTCTCCCTTCTGTTATCGCAGGGCCATTAGCACGCGAAAGCGCTACCTAATGGCCCTGCACTTGACCTGCCTGGAGCCAGAGGCCACCCGCCCTCTGCCTTTTGTTATGCTGCAGGAAGGCTCAGCCATTCTGGGAAGGGCAGAGAACGGAGAATAAATAAACGCTGTCTCTTTTCCTTCATGGCAAGGACCGTGTCCACTACTCCTGATCTGCCTCTGGCGGCTGCCCTCCTCTCTTTATTCCTCCATCTCTTTCTGTCTCTGTCTCGCTCCTGCTTACGTGCTGATTTCAAGAGGCAGCTCTTAAGGTACTCTCTCTTGCCTCTCCTTTTCTTTATTTGTTCCCCTGTGAAATGGATCCAAAAAAGGCTGAACACTTTGGCTGTAAATGTCCTCATTTTCTAACCGTTTTCTATTGAAAAGAAAAACCTCGGAATGGAGAGAAAAAATAATTAAATACCTAAATAAAGCAATACAGAGTGGACAGCAGACAGGCCAGACTGTTATTTACACCCACACACATTAGTGCCACTTTACAGAGTTTGCCAGTGAAAGCGCTACTTTCTTTTTATCTTCTTTCTGTGAACAACATTGTTTTCCCAGGGTGGGTAAGTGCGCCATTCCTAAAGGGACGGCAATACCTGGTTGATGGGTAGAGTGGAAACGTTTAATATGATCGTTTTCAACTTTTTAATTATTTTAGCTTATAAAATGCGGCTCTGTGTTTGGGGATGTGGTCTTTTTTAAACCAAACGGCATACATTTTGAAAGGATATAAGCAATGGACATTGAAAGGGGTCCCTTCCTGGTCCAGTAGCCATGTCTTGAACTTTTCAGGCAAAATCACTTACTGATTTCTGAATAATGAGTTTAAAACCGTTAAGGTAACCATGTTTTTTTCTGATTTACAGTTCACATGCTTTGCTTATTCTTGCATTCACTATGAGTGTTTGCTTTTTCCAGGGTGTTATTCATTTTTTTCAGGCAGCATTTTACTGTTGCTTAGTGCATAATTTGAATTTAGTTGCAGCACAATTGAGTTGTGCTGAAGGCAGTGCGAGTTTCTCAGTGGGGCAGTATGGTGTTCAGTGTGGGAGAGAATGTGGCACTCTGGCCAGAGCTGCTGAATTTGGAACTGGAGAACCATGTTCAGACCTTCATGACCAGTTCACCATACCACACTCCTGACAGAGCTTATTCCGATGCTACACCTTAGAAGGCCCGATAGACCTTAGAAGCCCAGGTGTCTTAGCACCCGCAGGTGGACCTGTCCACCACAATCCATACTGCAGTTCACTTCCAGTCTTACGGGCAGGCATATGAAGAAGCACATCCTAGATCGACAGTGAATCTGTCACTGAGGTCACAAGACCCTTGAGGCCAGTCCACCTCACCTATTGGTACCTCCATTGGCCTTTTTCCAGCACTAGCAGTGCAACTTGCCTGGGGTTGGCAATGTAGAATTTGCATACACACCAAACTTAGGGGGTGATTATAATGGCAGTGGGACCGCCACGTCACCCCGTCGGTGGCGGTCCCACCGCCACTGGTGACTGCATCACAGCCCGCCATATTACAATGGCGGTTGGTTACCTGGCAGTCGGAAAGACCAACCACCACGCACCCGACGGGCTTCTTGAGCTCGCCGGTGTGGTGGAGGGGCTAGTGGTTCCTACAATGCTGGTGGTGCCTACCATGCACCGCAGCAGGGATTACGATGTCCCTTACCCGCCAGCTTATCAATGGCGGTTCACCTGCCATGGAAATGCTGGCGAAAGGGACATTGGGGGCCCGTAGCAGGCCCCTTTACCCCTGGCCCTCAGACATGGGTCCTGGGGGGCATCTATGATGCCCCACAACATATCACTGCACCATGTGGCAGGCACCGATATATTTAACATGTTCCTTTTTTTTTTACTTTGCGGCGGATGATGCAGCCAGCTGCACCTGCTGCAATGTAAAAGATAGGCACTGCGAACACCGTAGTGGCAGTCGCATTGTAATGCCTATCGTGGGGCCTCCACCTTGAAGGCCAGCGGTCCCATTCCCCGATTCGATGGCGGTGGTACTGAAGTCCGCCTGCCATCGTAGTCCGCCCCTAAGTTTGCATTTTATGAATATGATTCAGTGGGAAATAAATTGATGTTTGCAATTTAATTGACTTTGGGGAGCCTCGACAACATCCCTGTGAGGAGCACGGGGAAATTACCTGCTTTGTTGGTCCTGTGGTCCCTGGCCGAGTCGTCACAGAATCCCTGGGTTCATCGCCGGTCTCCCCCGCCGCCTGCAGCCCCGTGACACCTGAGGGCGCGGCCGCTGTGTGGGGAGACTACACTACCCAGGAGCCTTAGCGGCCGGACGCCGTACACCGCCAGCTCGCGCTCAGTGGCGCTTAAATTCAAACCTGGTCTCCCGCCTCGCGGGACGCGCGCGGGCGGCGCCGGGTAAGCCCGGGACAAGGGCGGGGCCGTCTGCGGCCGTCCGAGGCCAGAGGAGGCTGGGCTGGGCCATCCCTTTTGGCTCGTTTGTTCAAGCTGTTCATCGTTCCTCTGCCACTGAAAGACTTCCGAGAACGCTAAGATAAGTCTGGGAGGGGTGTGCAGATTCTATACTGTCAGTTGTGTGAGGCACCACAGTTGGGGGCACAACATTTCGTCCTGTTTTGTAACACCTCACTGCAGTCTCCGCCTGCGTGTCACCAGAATAGGGCAATTTCTCACTGTAGTGGGCAAGTTAGCATTTTGTGGACTTTCTCTCCCGGGTCAGCCTCAAATCGTCATTTTGAGAATATGGGGAAAACCAGAAAAACACCAATTAGACCTGGGACGGGAGTTAGGGGCACATTAGATGCATTCATTACACGGGCGGAATCACTGCTGACACATGAGATACAGCTGACGGAGCGTAGATTGTCCCTCGATTCCTTACTGGCACATAAACGCTCTTCATTGGGGACAATAGCGGAATGTGTCACACCTGGAGCGAGCATATCGGCAGGTCAGGGTCCTTCCTTGCCTAGTAAAACCCAGGGCTTTACATTAGCACAAGTTTATACAAATAGGCAAAGTGACGGGGGGACGAGCCACCGCCAGTGGTGGGTCCCGCGGTAGAAATGGAGGTTAGCGCAGTTATTAAGATTTGGAATGCATTTAGGAAGAAATTTGGTATGGGTAGGATAAACAGATAAACTCGATTATATCGGAATAAATCGTTCCCGGAAATGATTTTTGCAGATAATGTTATGGCAGAATGGATGAGTAAAGGGATAGTGCAGATAGGGGACATGATGGGACAAGAGGGCATTGCACAGTTTGGGGTCTTAAGAACTAAGTACCAGTTGGACACTAGAAATTTTTTTAAATATCTCCAAATTAGGAGTTTTCTGAATACTAAGAAAGGGGGGCCTGCCGGGTTTGGGAATAATGTAATATTGGACAAAATAAGCAGGGGGCAGGGCTGTACAATACGTGATTTTTATGCAACATTAGTAGAAACTAAAACAGATGATATTGATAAGTCTGCTAAGAAGTGGGTGGAGAAGCTCCCTATCGAGGTGGGATCTTTTCAGGAATCATTGACTCTGGGATATACTGTTTTGTGTTCAGCCCCACTTCAGGCCCAGCATTATAAAACAATATATGCTCTGTATTATACTCCTGCTAGAATTCAACAATGGGGAGGTACCAGTGGGACGAGCTGCGCAAGATGCAACTCCGTTGGAGCGGATATTATACACATATTTGCATCTTGTCCTCAGCTATATACATTAAAACGGGATCTGGAAATCTTTTTAGCAACACACTTAGGCATTAGAGTTGTGCTTTCACCAACTTTAGTACTACTTGGGATTAGTACAGACCCATCGGTCCCACATCGGGAATTCCTTTTTATAGCAATGGCAGTATATAGATTAATGATCGCCAGGGCTTGGCTAGATGCAAGACCTCCGGACATGCATCAGTGGTTGGCAAGTTTATTGTCTGCCTATAATATAGAAAAAGCAATCTATGCACGTAAGGGTAAAAAGAAGAGGCAGCTTGGATTAAAAATTTGGGAGCCTGTAAGAATATGGAAGCAGGGAATGGTGTTAAGTTAAAGATGTTGGATTGTTTGTTAGCTTAAATATCTTTATGATATAGTTGATCACATATACATGTAAAGAGATGTAATATAATGTGAATATTGGCTGAATTAATATTGTTTGTAGGGTTACTTTTCAAAAGTAATATACTGTATTATGCTGTGATAATGATGGATTATTGATGGATGTAAGGGAAAACTTTTGAAACTCAATAAAAATATTTAAAAAAAAAAAAAAAAGAAATGGAGGTTAGCGGACCTGGGGGTGCACAGGTGGATGTCCAAGAACATAATGCGATTACTCCCGGGGGTGAGAGGGATCTTAACGCCCTAGTGGAGAAAGAAAGGGTAGTAGTCACCCGATCAAAAAAACCCTTAATAGCGCCAGACCCCCCCCCCCAGAAAGCGCCACTATTGTGAGTTTGAAGTCCTCAATCAGGCCACAGAATAAGGGGACAAGCAAAAATAAAAATGATACAAATACAAAAAAAGGTGGTCCCAAAATAGACCCTATAATAGTTGAGGATGAAAGCAATAGGCCAGATTGTTCACAAGGTCATTCCAGCTCCCCTGTAAACAGAATGGACTGGTCACAGGAGATAATGAAAACACTCGATTCCAAGTTGGAAGCCCTTTTCCTTAAATACTTGGCCCCCTTGGTAGAAGATATAAAGAAAATCGAGGAAAAGGTCAATAGGCTGTTGGAGATGGATAAACGCGTTCTCCCAGTCCCCCATCAAATCTCGATACCGGAGGGGCAAGAGATTGCAACCTACCCGGGACGAGCAGTGTCAAAGCAGAGGGTTGATCGCAATGTGAGCGATGATAGAGTTACACACCCGGTTCAGGCCCCTGTAAGTCCCCAACAAGAGTCTAGTACAAAAGCCCAGTTAGCAGCCACCGGTTCTCATAATGCCCAGGTGCCGAGCTCTCCGGGCCTTCAGACGCTAGATTTGCCTCCGGCATGCTGCCCCTACACAATAGTTTTAGCAGGGGTCCCGGCCCATAATGGGGAAAGAGAAGAATCTACAGTTTCCTTGATAAACAAGGTCAGTCACTGGTTGCATAATAATGTGAAGGAATCTATGCAGCGGAGAACGCATATTCTCATGGCAAGGAGGGTAGCTTGGATTGGTACCTCAAAAAAGAAGTTTGCTGGAGATTGCGTCATTGTCAATCTCAGACACCGAGAGCTGGTAAAAGAACTGTTGGGTTATAGTTATGTGGCTTTTGACAGTGGGACGTCTATTAAAATGCTCCCTCTAAATTTCTTCTATAGGGACCAGGCAAAAGTACTGCGTCAGGGGCCACGAAGTAGAGTGGAAGTCCCGCTATCAAGATCATTCAGACTGGGGTCAGTCTCCAATAGGTTCAAACCATTGTCTGATGCGGCAGTGATGGATGAACTAGATTGACAGACTCAAGTAGAAATACCGGTAAACCCATCACCTCCAGACAATATTATGCCTGGGGAGAATGTTGGCTCCATAGGAAATAGCCCTCTTCCCGAAATCCCCCAAAATGAGGTTGTAACAACTCAATTAGCGACTAGTTCCGCAGCAGATCAGAGTAGCTCAGCAGAAGGGGGATCCCAAACTCAATATTCCCAAGTAAGGAATGTGACCACCCCGGGGAACGGGGAACTTAGGGTAGTATCGTGGAACATTGCCGGAATCTCTCCCAAACTAAGAACCAAGGAATGGTTGGAGTACAGCAAAAAGTTTCACATTATTTGTTTACAAGAAACATGGGAATTGGATAGTAATGCCCCCCATCTAGATGGGTACAAAATGTTTTTTGTCCCCGCACAAAAATCCATGATGGGAAGAGCGAAAGGAGGACTAATAACGTATGTATCTCTGACGCTACAAGGGACATGGGAAGACTTGGGCTGGAACTCGGAATATATTCAGGGTCTTAGTTATAGTAACAAGGGGACTAAATTTGTTTTGATAAATTTTTATAATGCGGGCCAATCAATGCAGAGGTTGGCTGACCTGAAGGATAGACTGGCTGACTTGCATTCTAGGGGAAAGCATCCCCCAAATATAATTTTGGTGGGCGATTTTAATTGTCACCCATGCCCATATCTTAAATGGGTCGGGGGAACATGGAATTCTTGTCCTTCCACCGGTGATTGGCACCTTGAACACACGCAGGAAGGCAGTGAATTAAGCATGATTCTGGGGATATACAATCTCGTCCCTACAATGGACCTGATTAAGCCCAGGCTCCCGAACATCATAAATCCCACGTTTAAAGGCAGGGGAAAAGAAACTATTATAGATTTTATCTTTATTTCTTATGAGTTCAAAAGTAGGATCATAGATTTTAACATAGAAATCAGTTTCTTTAGTGATCATAACCCATTGGTGTTATCATTGATGGACGCTGATGATTCCGTGCAGTTAATGCCTCGGATGTTAAGGGGAAAGTTGGAAGCAACTGATCAGGGTAGGCGACTACGTTGGTCTAACACTGATGGGGAGTATTTTATAAAAAACTTCTCGCAAACCCAGAAAGCGGGATATGGTTGTGCCTAAACCAAGAAATCAGAGGCCAAGATTTGATAAACGCATTTGAAAGCATGGCAAGGGATATTGACAGACTATTGAGGATCAAATCACAAGCACCGCCCAATCTCACACCGAAATGGTTTGACAAAGCATGCTCCAGAGCCCAAAAAGAACTTAAACGGGCACTTAAAAAGGTTCCGAAGGACAGGAGTATGATAGTGGAATGTAGGGCCAACTACAAAATGGCCATAAAAAAGAGGAAAAAATCTATCCACTATGAAGCTTGGGCGAATTTAAGGGAGGCAGCCGAAATGAGAGATATGTCACGGTTTTGGAGGGTGATTAACGATCCTAGTTTTCAGCCCCCAAACAGTGCGAAGGTCTCCTGCAATATCTTGCCTGAAGCGTGGGTCTCCCACTTCAAAAAATTGTATAATCAGGGCAGCACCATGACTCATTACATCTCTGATGCAGGCGTGTTGCCAAGTTCATGGGTCCAGTTCTCAGTGGACGAAATTAAAATTGGAATTCAAGCCCTGACAAAGAATAAGGCCCCGGGCTCAGATGGGATTCCTCCTGATCTATTCTTATCCCAGGTTGACCTGTGGGCTCCCATACTCACTAGAGTTTTTAATACAGCAGTGGAAAGGGGTATGCCCAGGTCTTGGTCGACTGCCACTATCGTTCCCCTCTTTAAAAAGGGCAATAAAAGCGATCCTCAATGTTACTGCCCGATTTCACTAATTGATGTCTCAGCAAAAGTTTTAGGGAAGGTAATTCTAAACCGTCTGATGGACTGGGCTGAGGAAAACAAGATTATCACAGATACCCAGTACGGTTTTTTCAAACCCTAATGCACTTGCAAACACGACGCCCCCAACCTAAGTCAGCGGCCTTTGTTTGCTTTGTGCATTAAGATGCAAGATTCATATACATGTTTTTTTTAAACATTTGGTCTCATTACTATATGAATGTAAATAACAATAAAGCATACATGCAAACTGTGACTACATGCCTGCTTTTCTCAATATTTCACCTCGAAAGTATGCAATTGTATTTGTTTAAAGGGCGGTGATTTGTATAGGGTCACTGGAAAGTGCACAAGGTTGTCCCTGTCCCCCCCAGAATTTTAGTGTCTCCTACGCCCCTGGGTGTATGAATCTGTGGGGATACGTGTCCCCCTTGGCTTTGGGTCGGATACCCAGTAAGCAGGACTCCAGTGATGGATGGTAAAACCGCTGTCCCCAACCAGGGTAGGTAATCTCCCCGCCTCTTCCCAGCCCCGCCACATCCCGGGCAGTCCCCTACCGTGTGGACGAATCCTGCGTCCCTCCCCCACATCGGGGGCACTCAGAGTCAGATGTATCAAACATGTGTGACAAGCGGTGGGGTGTGAGGTTGGTGTGGTGCGGGTAATTGAATTGAGTGAAATGAAAACGCGAGTTTCGTGAGACATCGCTGACCTGCCGCAGGGTTGGGACCATTGTCCGTAATGGGAGGCGGATGTCCACCCGTCCCCTGACTTAGCGTTCGGTTTCTGTCCCTGTCCAGGAGCTGTCCAGGAGAGTCACGTGCAGGGCCTTGATGGCTTGACGTGTGTCCCCATATGTCATCATAGTGGGAAGCGGGAGCGAGGTCACAGACCCCATCTGTTCCTGTTCCCGAGTTGAGGTTAGCACGTGACAGACAGCCACCCCCCCCCTCTCTAGCCCCCGGATCTGCACCCCATCTGCGTAGATGTCCCCAGTGCGAGTCACCCCCGCTTCTTTCCAGCAAGACACGTCGTGATGTCGGGTGAAGTCCTCTAGAAACCGCAGCTGCCGTATCGGTATGAGGGCAAAGTACGGGAGGGAGCACCCCGGCCCGGGACATATTTCTGCCAGCTGCGTCTGGCCACCCTCATCTGTGGCGGCTCTCCGAGTGGCCCAGGACCGGGGGACAAGAGCCAGGTTACATGGAGTCCCCGAGAAGAGGCGTTTGATCGCAGATAGCAGGACAGCATCTAAAAGAAAAGGAGGTTGGTGTTCCTCAAGCTAGCACTCTGCAAATGAATGAATGAATGAAATATTATTTATAATGCGCAACTATGCCCAGTGGGCGTCAAGGCGCCTAAACCAAAATATAGAGCTAATAGCAGACAGAAACAGAACCTACTGGTATGCCTTAATAAAGAGCCAAGTTTTCAAGGACTTCCTAAAGAGGTCAAGGGAAGGAAGTCGTTTGATTTCAAGGGGGAGTGAATTCCACATTAGAGGTGCCAATATGGAAAAAGCTTTGGACCCCCATCTAACCTTCTTGGCTCTGGGGATTACCAGTTGGTGTTGCTCGCTGGAACGTAAATATCTACTCGGAACATATCTGGTAAGTAATGAACCAAGAGCATCAGCCGAGCCTGCAGTTAGAGCCTTAAATGTAAGGCAAAGAAGTTTAAAAGTGATCCTTGACGGAATGGGGAGCCAATGGAGGTTCTTCCTCGCTAAGGTCATTGATGACAACCAGGGCAAAGCGAGGGCAAACCGCGCTGCAGCGTTCTGTATGACCTGTAGACGCTGGAGCAAACCCTTGTTGGCCCCGGCGTACACAGAGTTACAGTAATCAAGCCTTGAGCCAACAAGGGCAATCACCACCTGTTTCCGCGCCTGTGGGGACAAATAATTCACAATCCTTTTTAGGGTCTTGATGACACCCCAACAGGTCGCCACCGTTCTATTCACCTGTAGCTCCATGGAGAGCTGGGTGTCAAAGATGACACCTAGGTTTCTAGCAGATTTGGTAGGTATAGGGCAGCTGCCTAAAGAAGGGGGCCACCAGTCATCTGACCATATGTCCTGGTCCTTGCCAAAGACCAGGACCTCTGTCTTGTCCCCATTCAACTTTAGGGAGTTGGAGACCATCCAATCTGCAACAAGTTGCATGCAGGCCCTAAAGTTAGAGGCAGTTTTACTGACAGAGTGGGTCAGGGATACCATAATCTGCGTGTCGTCCGCATACGACACTACCTCCATCCCCTGAGATCTTACAAGTCTTGCAAGGGGGGCCACATAGATGTTAAACAGGGTCGGGCTCAATGCCGACCCCTGTGGCACCCCACATTGCAACGACTTGACAGGGGAGAGGTATTCACCTAGCATGACACGTTGCTCTCGATGTTGTAAGAAGGAGCTCATGAGACTGAGCGCTGGTCCGACTACCCCTGCCTCCCTTAACCTAGATGTTAAAGTCAGGGGAGACAGGGTGTCGAAAGCTGCTGAAAGATCAAGCAGCACCAGTACGGAGGTAAGACCCAAATCTACTTTTCTGCGGATGTTATCCATGACTTTTGTCAATGCAGACTCCGTGCTATGTAGCTTTCTAAAGCCGTGTTGGGACCCATCCAAGAAGCCAGAGGCGTCGAGGAAGTTCGAAAGATGGAAGTTCAAGTGGGTCTCCAACATCTTAGCAGGGGCTGGCAGCAGAGAGATGGGTCTAAAATTTTTCAGCACTCCAGGGTCCAAGGTGGTCTTTTTCAAAAGCGGCTTTACGATGGCTCTCTTCCAAAGTGATGGAAAAATGCCCTGTTCCAAGGCTCCATTCATTACCTCAAGCATCGGAGGAAGAATGATTTCTCTGCAGTTTTTAAGCACCTTGAGAGGCAGTGGGTCAAGGGGAGATGAAGATTTAGTTTTATCCAACAGGCTATTGAGATCTTCTAGCGTAAGAGCCGGGAAGTGTTCAAGGGACTGAGGGGAATCTACATTCCAGGCCTCCAATCGTGTGATTTGCACGGAATCCTCCAAACTGAGTGAGTTCCTCTGCGTCTTTAGGGCTATGTAAATATCGTCTATCTTTGTATAAAAAAAAATTCGATATATCATCACATAGCTCCTGGGAAGCAACTACTGGATCAGGAACCTGAAGGGAGCAAAGGGAGTCTACAATTTTAAAAAGCTCTCTGGAAGATGTTAACGAACAGGTTAAGTTAGAAAAATAGTCCTGTTTTTCCTTAATGATTCGCTTTCTATACTCCCGTAGTAGACTCTTATGGGAGATCATGACGATAAAACAGATTTCTGTGACAGGGGCTGCTCCCCCATTTGGGCGGAGGAGCGTTGACCCACTGCTTTCTCGCAGCGCGAGAAGCAGAAACATAAAATGGTATTTTAAATACCATTATATGTTTCTGCTTCTCGCACTGTGAGAAAGCATACGGCAGGGTATGCCTGGTTGGGGGCGGGTGGGAGCGTATGCCTGGTTGGGGGCAGGCGAGTGGGCGGGTCGGGGAGGAGTGGCTTTTGTGGACCCTTACTGTTCGGTCAGCCCTCTGGGGCCGACCAAACCAGTCATGCGCACCCTACATTTTCTCTATGTAGTCTGCATATAGAACCCCCCCCCCCCCCAGACGCACGGCTCTGTTCTGTCTGCACTAATAATAACGCTGCCATTGCAGCGTTGTAATTGCTGCAATGTTGCTGCCTTAGACACGTCACAAATTCGGAACTGGTGACAGAACCAGCTTTTATTGAAGGGGCTGGATTGAGGTGAAAGAGAGACTTTATGGTCAGAACAAAACTACCTGGAACCAGTCCCAAAGACATGGGAAAGCACACGCAGCCCCCAGTAGGCCCGAGTAAATAAAAGAGAGTCAAATAAAGCATTACTTACCGATAATTGTCATTACCCCGATTAAGGTCCTCCTCTTCCCAGTCATTACTATATGAGGCAGTCAGACTGCCAAAAGGTACGCTAGTATTGCTTTAAAATTTCTACTGCATAAAGGCCCCTCCCGACTTTCTCCATGCTTACTAGTAACAAGACCAGACACCCAAAGGGGAGGGGGACCTGACCAGGACGAGGGAGACCGTAATCAGGGTAATGAAGATTACCGGGAAGTAATGGTCAGTGGCGTAACGATAATTGAGGGGGGCCCCCCTGCAAGGTACATGGAGGAGCTCCTCGGCCGAAGTGCAGTGCTGAGGGGGCCCCCTGGAGCTTGGGGGCCCCCCCGCACTGCAGGGGGTGTGGGGGCCTGTGTTACGCCCCTGGTAATGGTTCCTTACTCCCTCATACGACCTCTTCGACCCAGTCATTACTGTATGAGGACTTCACAAGCTCCAAAAAAACAAACCTGACACAGAAACAGCAGGAAAACCAATTCTATAGTAAATTAAGCTTATGTCATTGCTGCCTTCACAACTCCAACAGCAAAATATCCACCAAATCATACAACACCTCTAGACGATGGTGCTTAATAAAAGTGTGATGTGACTGCTGGGTGGCAGCTCTACAGAATACTGCACAGAAACCCCTGCAGCCTCAGCCCATGAAGCTGAAACAAACTTGGTAGAACTGACCTGAACAAGGCTGGAGGATCCAAACCCAAGGACCTATAGGGCTGACAAATCGCCTGCCGCACCCATCTACTGAGCGTGGAGGTAGCAGCTTTCTCCCCTTATTAACATGAACAGAGACAAACAACGCAGTAGAAGGGCAAACGTCCTCTGTGAGTTGCAAATAGATCTGAAGACCTGATTGTCGTTGTTCTTCAGATTCTGAGAAGATCTTCTTAGTAGAGCTTTGTGGACCAGACAGCATATCTTAAAGAAGATGCGCTTTCTGACTGGCAGCCAATGGAGGAATCTGAGGATAGGTGCAGAGGGAAAGCCTGCCAGGAGATTACAATACTAGAAGGCTGCCGAAGGATCTAGCATGACTGGCATAGATGATCTCCCGATGACCGTCACAGACATTCTCCTAGGATCGATCAAGGGCAAATCAAACACCACATCCAGGATGGCAGGAAGATTGATGATAATCTGACAGACTAGAAGACTCCAGGGCCCAAGGGAATACATGTGATTTGTAAGAAGCTATGATGCAGATTGGGGTGTACAAAATCTCCCTACTTCCACGGATAGGGTAATTTCACAGTTACACGCACATACACTCACCATACACTAGGGCCCATTTCACTAACATACACTCAAATACTCCACCAGCACTGAACCTGTGGAAAGAAAACTCCTAAACACCCCACATCTACACTGAGGTCGATAAGACCTAGTTATTGTAATTGTCATAATCTAAACAATCTATACAACAATAATCAAATAGAGTACTCAATAATTGACAAGAAATAATCACCAACACCGTATTTAAAATTATGATTCTTTATCTAAAATTAGTCAAAGAAATTAATCAGAATAAATCATTTTCTCATAATTACCTATTCTAGCTAAATGTCAGAATGGGTCATCAGGACAAGTCTCTCAGTAGAAATCTCCCGAGTCACCGTCCTCACAGCATCGATCCTCACCAACGCAGGTTTGGGAAGAAGTGGCAAAGTGGCCTCCCACCCTCTCTAGGCTAACAATATTTATAATGAAACTTGCAATATTATAGAAACATTAAATGTTCTACACGTCCGCCGAACCGCTGAGCAGAGCGAGCAGGAAAGGATGTAGCATCGCTACATTTGGAAAATCTCCGCTCAGAAAAAATCACAAAAATAAAAAGACAGAACCGGAACTAAAAAATGTATCCTTCAACATCCACATTTCCTCGGAACTAACATGATGACTTCAGAGTCCATTCAGTTCATTCTTTATGGCTCCTTTGTCCTCCAAGGCTATTCAAACATTTCTTGGTGACTTGGAAACTTGCCCAGCACTACTGCTGTCCTCACGGAAAATTTTAACCAGGCGAAGACTGTGGTCAGATGATTCAACCATATTCAGCAAGGCCCTCTCATCACAAATCTTTCACTCGAGGCCAGGCTGCAATCGGCGGACATTTTATGCTAGGCCAAAATAGACCATCTTAATTAAAAGAGACAAAAACAACGTTACCACAGCATAGTGATTAAACAGTGTTAACCCCACTAATACCCTTATGTGTATGTAATTATCTAGCTTTTGCAACACAGAAAAGCATTAATTCAAAAGCATTTCGTGCTTTAAAATAAACAGCACTCAGCAACGTTTATTTAATAAAACATGCACATTTATTAAATAGCAATACAAAAGCATTCCCCCGTGTCGGTTTTCTTCTCATTAGTTCACGTTGATAAGTTTAAACATATACACAAAACAAGTAATTAGTGATTACTAATTAGTAATTTTAATTATGACAAATAGACAAACCAGAGCTTAAAAACCCAATAGATTTTCATCAGAAAATCCTGCTCCAGCAATCCCCCCTTTGGTGATTTTATCACCAAATAACCCCAAAAAAAAAATTTTGTGAAATTTAGTCCCATTTTAGGAGAAACTGGAAATGTCTTTTTCCTCCTTACACAACACTACACACCAGACACTCTCTCATCATCCCTCTTTGTTTCTAAATAGACACTTTCCCTTAATTCTTCTAATTCAATTTCTTGTGGTTCTCTTTTCAACCTTTTATTTCTCTTTTCATTGTTTCTTTTAATTAATTTCTTTTTCCCTCCCCTGTTTTTACAACACAAACACACCAATCTCAATATCAATAAAGCAACAATTATACAAGTTAAAGGAAACAATATCTTACCTATAATAGTACTACCTATTTTTGCAATAAAACTCTTAACAGCAACTATTTTATTAGCTATTTTAGTCCAAATACTTTCAGCTTCAAGTGGTACTAATTCTTCATGCAAATCAGTAATATTTTTGATATAGACCTTCAGGTCTTTGCTTTCGTCTGGAATGTAAGTGCAACAATGTTGAACTTTCAGCATTCCACAAACTCCACCCTCCTTAGCCAATAGAATATCAAGAGCAAGTCTATTTTGCATAGACATGGCACGTACGGCAATTAGTTCCGTATTCACCAAAAGAAACCCTCCAGCGGTATTTGTCGATAAGCGATCCACCACTGTTGACAGTTTCCGAATCCCATAAGCATTTAAAGAAATTCCCACTGCTGGAATTAAAGCTCCAAAAATGTCACCCACTATTTCAGACCAAGTTTCCCTCTTGAAGCGCATTAGTAAATTAATATGTTCTACATCTTCTATTCTATCTATATGAAAGATCTTTGGAAAAACCAGGCCCACATAACACGTGCCATACCAATGGTCAGGCAACTTGTAATAAGCCTTGTTCCCACAAACATAATACACCCCTGGAAAAATTGTATCTTCTCCACCTCTGAAACCCCATCCTGTTGCAATGAAGTATGTATCATGACATTCACTAGTCCCAACAAAATATGTATCATATTGGGATTTCCCTCTTGTAATGCACAGCTTACCCTTCTGTGGTGCATCTAAAGCTAAAGTTGGACTAGCTCCATTTCTCAATTCTTTTCCCATCTCAATGTCCCAAATTGTCTCACTCACTTTATATTTCCTTGCCTTTTCATGCATACTCAATCTTCTTTCCTCCACCATGTTTAGGAAAGCTTTCTCCTCTTCTTCCAAACTACAAGTTAAATTATTCTTAAAAATGTAATCTAACGTTAATTCTTCTTTCTCAATAAAAATCTCACCAAAAACGTTAGCTTCTTTAGCTGGATTCAGCTCTTTGTTCATTGGCAAGTGCCCAAAAATACTATCTTTGTTAGACATCTTATAATCTATTTTCCCTAGCAAATAAAAAACACTACTTAATACACTACAAGAAATTCCATACGTAGCTGGTAAATGGTGATAAGTAACACCCTCAAACGGATGCAGGTAATTGCATACAAACATAGCAATCCCTAACTTCCATTGTTTTCACATATTCGTATAGCAACTTTGAAAAAACATTACTAGAAAAATCATTAATTGACCTATCTTTATGCATGTAAGTATTACTAATTCTAGTTGGAACTACTTTTTGCGAACTCTTCTCTACATTTGTCTCATTCTCAGTATGTATTTCAAATGTACCTATTGAAACTCTAAATGTAACTAATAAAGCTAAAACACCCCATAGTAGCATTAATAATCCAGTACAGCAGCAGCACATTCTACACCATCTTCTTAAGAAGGCACATCTACATTGATTATTCTCTATATTAGCCATTTTACTACTTTGACCTTGTCTTTTGACTTAGCCTCTACTACTCCACTACTGAAATTTCTCGAACTTTGGATTACTTCAGACAGCTGAATTTCAGACTTTCCTTTTCACTTTCTCCAAGTGATTTCTTCAGTTCACTCAATTTGGATATTCATCACTTTTCACTCCTTCTTCTTCAGCAACATCAAATTGTATCAGATCATCAAAACATCCTGTGCATCCGACTCTTCTCCAATGTCAGTCAGGATAACTTTTAAGATTCCAACAGATTCTTCCTTTTCCTCAACCACTTTTCTCAAGATCCCCTCCGGATTGTCTCGATTCACTGTTTCTTCCTCTCCTTCTTCAGACAGTGCCACATAAGACCATTCCGGTGATCTGTACTTTTGGTTGGGTCTTCTAATTCTCTTTATCTCCTCAGGTTCTCTTGACTCCTTTTGTTCCTTCCTCTTTACTTCGTTTTGACTCAACACTTCATTCACTTGTTCAGCTTTCGATGTATTCCCTCTTATCAGTCTGTATCTCAGCCTCTTTACTCTGTTGTTAGGCCAAAAATCTCCTCTTACAACCTTTTTCGGTCTTGTTTCTGTATTATTTCTTTCTCCAATCCAAGTTCTCTTTCTCAGAACTCGACCCTCTGATTTTCCATTCTCACTTTCATCCGATTCTGTTTCAAATGCCTCTTGTTCTTCAGCAGTTTTCTTTCGCTCCACAGTCTTTTTCACCACTATTTGAGACTTCCCTACTTCTGTCCCTCCTCGGGTCTCCGACACGCAATCTTCTTGCTGTCTACTTGTCCCTTCACCTAACTTGTCAAGAATGTTCCCTACACCTCCTCGGGGGTCTTTCGCAATCTGTCCCTCTCGATCTTCTTCTGACCCTACTTCTTCAGATATAATCTCAAGTGGTTCTTCAATCTCCTCCTCTTCTGATTCAGGAGTAATTTCTGTGGAACTGCTCTTTTCTTTTCTTTTTCCTCCACTGCTTTTTGGAACTTCAGGCTCTCTTTCAGAATCTGATCTCCTTTCTGAGATTCTCAATTGTTCCCTTGAAGCCTTTTCTGCTTCTTTTCCTGAACTTTGATTTTTTCTCACTGGTTCTGGGTCTTCATCATCACTGGAATCTGACTCTTCAAAATACTCTCTACCAGTCCCATCTTTTGGGTTTGGAACTCTCAGAGTATGACTCGCATGTACCCAGTTTTTCACACCAGCACACTTCACTGCAGTTGTCGTAGTTAGAATGACTTGTCTTGGTCTTCCCCACCTTGGAACCAAGCAATTTCTTCTTCTGTGAATTTTAATCCTCACCCAGTCTCCTGGACTCAGATCATGAGCTTGCTTCTTCTCAAGTGTGGTAGCTTCTTCTCCAATCTGGTGAAACACAGAATGAACTGAGTCAGCCAGGCCTTTACAGTAATCCAAAATCATGTCATCAGTTATTGTCATCAACTTATTGACAGGTACATATGCATGTCGCATTGCACGTCCCATTATGATTTCATGCGGACTTAAACCAGTAGTTCTATCTGGAGTAGATCTAATAGTCATTAGCACTAGAGGCAAGACATCCGGCCATTTCATACCAGTGGCTAAACACATCTTACCAATCCTGTTCTTGATTGTGCCATTTATCTGCTCAACAACACCAGAAGCCTCTGGTCTGTATGCACAATGTAGCTTCTGCTGTATGCTTAATGCTTCACAAATCAAACTCATGAGTTCATTATAGAAGTGTCCACCTCTATCAGACTCAATTGTTACCGGAAATCCGTACCTAGGAATCAACTCTCTTAACAGTAACTTTGCCACTGTTACTCCATCATTTCTCCTAGTCGGATAGGCCTCAACCCATCTTGAAAACAAACAGACTACCACTAGTACATACCTCAGTCTGTTCACTTGGGGCATTTCAATGAAATCAATCTGCATTCTTGTAAAAGGACCTCCTTCTCTGCCTATTGTTCCCAGACTCACCACTGTCTTTTTCCCAGTGTTAAATTGCTGGCAAATCAAACATCTTTGACAGATATTTTCTGCAATTGTCCTGAACTTTGCATTGTACCAGGTTTGCTTAAAAGACCTGATCATCGAATCCCTTCCCAAATGTCCCTGGCCATGATACATCCTTGCCATTGCTGACAGCATGGAGTTCGGTATTACTGGTCTGCCATCTCTATAGACCCAAACATGGTCTGTCTCTCTTGGGGCACAACCTGCCTTGATACAATCTTTCTTTTCTTCCTCCTCTGCCTCATCCAGCAACTGTTTCACTTCATCCCACGTCTCTAAGACATTAGTAAACATCACAGAACAAAAAGACATTTCACCTTCTCGTTCCCGATTGATTGATTGGTTATTCTTGGCGCAATATTGAGCAATGTCATTTGCATAACGGTTGCCCACTGTCACAAAATCATCTCCTTGTCCATGAGCAGCACATTTCACAACTGCTAATTCTTTAGGCAGCTGTATCGCCTCAAGTAATTTCCCAATCACTTCAGCATTCTTTATTGGAGTCCCACTCGACGTCAAGAAACCTCTTTGCAGCCAAAGTTGGCCAAAGTCGTGCACAACTCCAAATCCATACTGACTATCAGTCATCACAGTCACTCTCAAATCTTTCCCAATTTCACAAGCTTTTGTCAAAGCCACTAACTCAGCAACTTGCGCAGATTTCACTCCTTTCAATGATGATGCTTCCATTACTTCTGAAACCTTACACACTGCATATGCTGCACATAGCACACCCTCATCATTCCTCAGGCATGATCCATCCACAAACAACACATGATCACTCTCATGCAAGGGAAGATCCCTTATGTCTGGTCTCGGTTTTGTACAGTAATCAAGCACATCCAAACAATTGTGATCATCTTCTGTTTTCACACCCACATTTTCAATATCCGGCAACAATGTCGCTGGATTCACATTCACACATCTCTCAAGAGTCACATTTGATGCTCCCAGAATGACTTTCTCATATTTAGTCAACCGACTATGTGACATGTACTGAGTTCTGCTTCTTGTCAAAAGAATTGCCACATTATGAGGTACGAATACCCTTACAGGATATCCCATTATGATTCCCTCACTCTGTTCTAGGCTTCTGCATGTTGCAGCCACAGATTTCAGACAACCTGTTAAACCTACAGCTACAGGGTCAAGTGTCGATGAGAAGTACGCAATAGGCCTTCTCAGTAATCCATGCTTCTGAATTAACACTGAAAGTGCACATCCATTTCTCTCACTGCAGTACAATTCAAATTCTTTTTCATAATCCGGCATACCCAAAGCAGGGGCTTCACACATTCTGTTTTTCAACTCTTCAAAATGCTGCCATTTGTTCTCCATCTAGTTCCAATGGGTCTGTCATCTCACTTTTTGTCAGCTTAATCAGTGGCTTTGCTATCAACGAAAAATTAATTATCCACTGACGACAATAACCCACCATTCCCAGGAACATTCTCACTTCCCTCTGGGTCTTTGGGGCCTTCATTTCCCTGATAATTTTGATCCTGTCATCAGTCACTTTTCTCAGACCTTTCTCAATATTGTGTCCAAGATAATGCACCTCTTTCTTGCAGAATTGCAATTTGGCTGGAGATACTTTTAACCCTCCATCTGCCAGATGATTCAGTAAAGCTATAGTATCTACTTCACAAGCTTCACGTGTCTTTGATGCCACAAGTAGGTCATCAATATACTGCACTAGTACTGAGTTTTCAGGCATGATCAAACTCTCCAATGACTTTTTCAATAACTGATTGAATATTGAAGGACTCTCTGTATACCCCTGTGGGATACGACACCATGCTAAAATACGCTGGCCAAATCTAAATGCAAAAATCGGCTGGCTGTCATGATGCAATGGAATTGAAAAGAAAGCATGACACAAATCAATCACTGTATACCACTCAGCATCATGTGGAATCTGATACAAAATCACTGATGGATTTGGCACAATAGGACAACATGCCACCACAATTTGGTTAACTTTTCTCAAATCTTGTACAATCCTGAACTTCCCATTAGGCTTCTTTAGCCCCATTATCGGTGAATTACACGGACTACTCAGTAGTTCTCTCAGAACTCCCTGCTGAATCATTTTCTCAACTATAGGAGTTATTCCCTCAATTATTTCTGGTGTCATTTTGTACTGAGGAATGTTAGGATAAGTAATTCCCTCTTTCACTGAAATTTTCACAGGATCTACATTATTCATCAATCCCACATCCTCTCCAGTAAAATCCCAAACTGTCCTTTTCACTGTGTCTCTTAGCTCTTGAGGCAAATCCTCCGGATCAAACACAGCATATGCACCAATTAACTCACTCTCTCTATTTTCCAGAGTCATTCGGTACAAAACATCCTCATCTGGTGTTTCAAAAGCTATTCCATCCGGTGTACAAAAAATTGTACAATTCATTTTACAAAGTAGATCCCTACCTATCAGGTTCACTGGACTTGTGTCACAGACGATAAATCTGTGCATGTCTGAAAATTTCCCTATTTGTACTCTTACTGGTTCAGTAAGACGTGTCCTGATTTGTGTATTGGCTACACCAACTACTTGGATTGCTTCATCCGAGAGAGGAAGATTTCTAATATCTGTTGACCTGACAGTTGATCTTGTCGCACCTGTGTCTACCAAAAAAGTAACACCTTCTTCATTTATTTTTCCATCCACAAATGGTCCTGCCTGGTCTATTTCTAGAGTTGCACCAAGTATGCACTCTTCCTCCTCTCTTCGGCACCGTCAATAATCACCCTCAGACTCACTCCCTTCATTCTTTAACAAGTACTGTTGTACCTGGTTAGAACGCCTTGGTTTGTTTACCTGCTCATCATTGTAGAATCCCGAATCCGGATTATACTTTTGTGATCCTCTATTCTGCGGCAAGGGCGGTTTTGGCTCTTGACTCTGCTGTCTCACAACTTTCTGTTGTTGCTGCTGTTGATTATTCCCTTCGTTCTGCACCTGTTGATTTAAGGATTTTCCCTCATTATTCACTAATGGTGGATTGGTACACTCAGATCTCCAATGTCCCAGTTGGCCACAGTTGTGACATGGGAACTTTTTTTTAGCTTCCTCAAGATTCCCCTTTCCTTTCCCTGCATACCTAGGTCTATTCCCTGCATTATTTCCTGCATTATTCGCCTGTTCCACCAACTGTGCTTCCTGTCTTTCCGCAACTTTCACTTATGCCCACATTGCTTTCTCTTTCAGCTTTCTCTGTTTTGCTTCAATCTCATCACTGAAGTATTTTGCATGTCTCAGAATCTCATCTATTTTCTTACTCTGCCAATCCACAGTATGCTCACGAATTCTTTCACTAATCTCAGGTCTCAGGCCATATACAAATCTGTATACAAAATGACTCAAATCCTTGTCACCCAGGTGTTCATCTCCACTTAATTGTTTAAATGCCAGTATCAGCCTCTCGTAAAAAGCATGAACTGATTCTTTTGCTTCCTGATGTGTTCGATCTATTTTAACCCAGTCTGTCTCTTTTGGAGGTACTTTATTTTTCAGGTATACGATCACCTGCTCATACTTTCTCATTACTTCTGGATCTGGTGCTCCTGTTCTCTGATCTCTTGGATATTCCTCAGTAGGCCAACTCACAACTATTTTACACTCAGCCCACAAGTCTGCTGGAACAATTATATCAAACAGACTATTCAGGTCAATCCACAGCACTTTTGACAATTTCACAAACCTGTCTACCTGCCTATACCACTCGACGGGCTTTTCTCTCAATCGAGGGAAATCATTCGTAAATGATAAAATATCCTGTCTGGTCCATGGAACATGTACATATCCTCCTCCAGGTATTTCTCTCATAGGATAAGTATCCACTGGTTTCTCTTTTTCTCTCACAGGAAATGCTGAATAAGTCCTATCCCCTGATTCTTCTCTCTTTTTGTACCACCTATCCTTCCACTTCTCAACATCACCCCATTTTCGCAATAAAGCGATCATCTCTTTAATCTGTCCTGTTCTACCAGTACCATTCAAATTTTCAATATCAATGTCAATTCCATAGTCATTTGCTATTGCTCTTAATCTGTCATGTGTATTTCTCGCTCTCCAGGTGATATTTTTACACATAAACAACAATTCACCATCATGATGATTTTTTAGAATTTCTGTTGGAACTGTCCCTGCAACAAGCTCTTCTAATTCTACACGTAACCTAGCAACATCAATTGCTTGTGAATCTTTATCCGTCTTTTGAAGAACTTTCATCCATTCATTCAAATCTTCAGCTGTTATTTCAGTAGATTTTCTCACTGGAACCACTTTCTTCTGCGGTTCTAAAATTGGCATCCCTGAACAACTAGCTTCACCAGCATCCAGTCCTGAATTAGACTGTACCTCTAATCCTTCACTACATGTGTCATGTCTGAATTTTCCTGCCCTTTTTCCTGAATCTCCTGAAGGACCAGCCAAACTTGTCAATCTATTCCCAACATATGGAATAACCAAACCATTCTCACCCGTCCTCTGCTTATCAAAAACAGGCATAACCGGACCGATGGTTACGGGTACCGTAACAGCGTCTAGATTCTTTGTCAGCTCTTTAATCTTTTCAGTCAACTCCGATGTAGTTCTGGCTAATTCTCTCGTATTTTCGCCACTGCTTCTATTCTCTCTTTCCCTGAAAGGATTACCACTTCTTAACTCAGGTGTCACATTTTCTGTCTCAATGATACGCACTGTATCTCTTATCGGAGAAACAACTGGTGTACTCTCTTCTGGTTCCGGTCTATATGGAGGTGGTCTTTTGTAAATCATGTCATTTAAAACCTCATCCTCATATTCATTAACTCCATATCTTCTCACTTCTGCCTCAGGAACCCTTTCTGTTCCCTCTTCAACTGTTCTCATAGGATATAATCCCTCTGACATACTAGCATCTCGCCATCTCGTCATTCGATCATGATGAGTTTCACGACCATGTCTCCTCCCGAACATGTACCTATAGTTGCCTCCAGACCTCTGTTTCTCTCGCTCATGCACTTCCTCTTCCCATTCCACTAAAGCCTCGAACTGTGTCGGCCTTGGTCTTGGGTCAAGACATAACATCTTTTCCCGTAAATTTTTCAACACGGCCAGATTAAATGAACCATGTTCTGGAAATGCTAAAACTCCATCTTCCTTGGTATACCTAACCCAATTTTCCAACCATATACAGGTATGATACCCATATCTCGCAGCCATGAAGGATGCAGGCGTTTTCGATGGAGGTAACAATTCACCCTCTCTCGTTTTAACATCTTTATCCTTGTCGAACGAATTTTTAATCTTTCTGAACAAAGATTTTTTCTTTTTCTCTTCTTGGTAATACATTTTAACGTTTACCAAAACTCCCTAATCCCTTCCGTAATACAACTGCACAATATGATTTTTCAACCAATAACAGCGCGACCAATCCTTGCGCGGCTCACACCAACGCACCAATCTCAGCACGAGCACTATTCTGATCTAATATCCAATCAGAGCGCGGTCTGTTTGACGTCAGCGATCGCTGCAGTTGCTTCTGTCTCCTGTCTCTTGTCACTCGTCTACCCCTCCTTTACAAAATTTCTCAGTAGACTCCGTATCAAATTTTCACAAAATCTATTAGTTACAACATATAAACATCTCCATTGTCTGCTTCGCTAACCACAGAATAGTAAAGAAAATCTATTTCACAAGAATCCCGTTGACACAGTAGCACATCCCTCTACTCTGCCCTTCTAACATACATTCATTAATTGTTTCCTCTAGGACTTGTCCAAAGAGTCTTACAATCAACTAAATATATGAGCATTCACGCACATTCATACAAGAAAATATATAGTACATACACACAGAATCCTGCTTTTCCCGAGAACAGCGAACAATCTGCTCTACTACAGAATTATAACACACATTAACCAAGCAGCTTACCTCTGCCCAGTTTCTCAAACAAGCTCAGAGAATACCTATTACTTCTCCCGCGATAAGCTTTAACGGCGAACCTTACGGATCCCTGGGACTTAAGACCAGAGTTTCACAGATAACCTTTACTACCATACGCACTCCTTATATACCAGAAATATTTCTAATAGTAACATACGACAATGTCACTGATTCCGAATCCAGACAATGTGACGCGCAACTTCGATTGTCACACGTTTTCATTTTCCTGCATACATACAGGACCAACAATCCCGTCTTTCCCGAGAGCAGCATATACTTCCCTCTGCCTTACTACGGAACTGCTACTAGCTCCCAAGTTCCAGAAGCACTACATATAACTCAACATGACGACTCCAACATATAGTATTAGTACATATACCAACATCAATCAATGATCAATAATCAATAAGCTAATGTACAAGCAATCTAATCAGATCAAGACAATCATCAATAACCATCCTCACTCTGCTACCAGGAAATTGATGCAGATTGGGGTGTACAAAATCTCCCTACTTCCACGGATAGGGTAATTTCACAGTTACACGCACATACACTCACCATACACTAGGGCCCATTTCACTAACATACACTCAAATACTCCACCAGCACTGAACCTGTGGAAAGAAAACTCCTATACACCCCACATCTACACTGAGGTCGATAAGACCCAGTTATTGTAATTGTCATAATCTAAACAATCTATACAACAATAATCAAATAGAGTACTCAATAATTGACAAGAAATAATCACCAACACCGTATTTAAAATTATGATTCTTTATCTAAAATTAGTCAAAGAAATTAATCAGAATAAATCATTTTCTCATAATTACCTATTCTAGCTAAATGTCAGAATGGGTCATCAGGACAAGTCTCTCAGTAGAAATCTCCCGAGTCACCGTCCTCACAGCATCGATCTTCACCAACGCAGGTTTGGGAAGAAGTGGCAAAGTGGCCTCCCACCTTCTCTAGGCTAACAATATTTATAATGAAACTTGCAATATTATAGAAACATTAAATGTTCTACACGTCCGCCGAACCGCTGAGCGGAGCGAGCAGGAAAGGATGTAGCATCGCTACATTTGGAAAATCTCCGCTCAGAAAAAATCACAAAAATAAAAAGACAGAACCGGAACTAAAAAATGTATCCTTCGACATCCACATTTCCTCGGAACTAACATGATGACTTCAGAGTCCATTCAGTTAATTCTTTATGGCTCCTTTGTCCTCCAAGGCTATTCAAACATTTCTTGGTGACTTGGAAACTTGCCCAGCACTACTGCTGTCCTCACGGAAAATTTTAACCAGGCGAAGACTGTGGTCAGATGATTCAACCATATTCAGCAAGGCCCTCTCATCACAAATCTTTCACTCGAGGCCAGGCTGCAATCGGCGGACATTTTATGCTAGGCCAAAATGGACCATCTTAATTAAAAGAGACAAAAACAACGTTACCACAGCATAGTGATTAAACAGTGTTAACCCCACTAATACCCTTATGTGTATGTAATTATCTAGCTTTTGCAACACAGAAAAGCATTAATTCAAAAGCATTTCGTGCTTTAAAATAAACAGCACTCAGCAACGTTTATTTAATAAAACATGCACATTTATTAAATAGCAATACAAAAGCATTCCCTCGTGTCGGTTTTCTTCTCATTAGTTCACGTTGATAAGTTTAAACATATACACAAAACAAGTAATTAGTGATTAATAATTAGTCATTTTAATTATGACAAATAGACAAACCAGAGCTTAAAAACCCAATAGATTTTCATCAGAAAATCCTGCTCCAGCAGCTACAGGTTGTTTTTTGAGAGCAGGGATTCTAGGATTATCTTGTACATAGGCTCTTCTTGTACTTTGTTCACACACTGCGCAGGCTGCACTATTGTCATGTTATATTGTTATGCATCTACTTGCTAAGTTGACCAGGGTCAAAACAGACTTGATAATTCTCGCCTCGGTACCTACTCTAACCAGGAACACACTCGGCAACTCTGGGCATTAAGCTTGCCTCATCTCTACAACGGCCCCCACAGACGCCGGGGATGCCTGGTTTCACCTTGGAGATACCCAGAAAGGGACCATCTCACAGGGAAAACCAGGACGGGTTCCCCAGTGGTCTTCAGCGCCAGGATACTCCATGGAGTCACAGTGCGCTTTACAAGTACACCCACATTTACATTTACATTTAATATATAATGGGAATGTGAATGCAAGAACCCAACTTTTTTTAAATTTATTTTATAAAGACGGCACGTGTCCAGTATTCATACGTTGAGTGAATGACTGAATTGATTTACAATACTGCAGATCCGGATGTAATGGTCTCCACAGTGTTTCAGTAATATATAGACCCAGGTCTTAGGTGGCATAGTGGGTTGGTCTTTGTTTTGAATTATACCCTTGATACATAAAGCGGTGCAGAATGATATTTGTGCTAACAAAAAGACACCTTTCCAGCACAAAATACGATTTGCGCTTAAAAGTAAATAACCTTATGTCAAAATGCATGGGTGAATGCATGAGAGCTTCCAGGTAATGCCTATCGACGCAAAGTAATGCAAGGCAGAGCTGTGTGCTGCGGTGCCGTACTTTTTATTAACTACACCACGCAAATCTACTTTGTGTGGTTTAGTAAATGGCAACAATAATTTTGCATTGGGCTGCGCCACAAGAGTGACAGAAATACGATGCAAACTGTTAGTAAATTTAGGCCCAAACGTTGAGTGCTTGGGCCTGCTTCAATCACCAAAGCCTTCCCTGCCTGCATTCTCTGCAGCCAGCCATGCCGAGATCCGAGCACCAACTTCAACACCGCAGATCAACAGCTCCATAAGCTCGCAGGTGTTCCCATGCAGTTTCAAAACTCCAACGGTAAGTAACCATAAAAACTTTCTCAGACCCTGAAGCCCCAAAGCGGGAGCTAACAGGGCGAACGGTTTTCATTTCTCCAAACATTCACCACACTGCTTGTGTGCTGCACTGTACAGCACATGTACAATGTCTGGCATCATTAAGGATTAGTCAAGACACAGGCTCTGTACCACAGTGCAAAGGTTATGGGTGGCACTAGGCAGGCTGTGCACTAGTGTTTTTAATAAATATGGCTCTATGTTGCTCTTTCTCACCCTTTGGTTTTTGTGCTGTATTTCGCAAAAAGAAAAGTCTGTCTCCAAGTCAGCTTGGACCTGAATAGACCATTTTTTACAAAGTGAAATATAAAATGGACAAAAGTCTTGCACGTTGCAGGGTCTATAACCAATTTGTACATATTTAGGGGATATTTACAAGCCCTGTGCACCGCCGAAACATCAGTTTTTCTGACGTTACGGTGGCGCACAGGGCTTAGTGATATCTACAAGGCCAGGTAAAGCCACCCTGCATGACTTTTCATGGCCTTGTAGATATGGAGTGAGGCAAGGCAGCTCTAGTCACTGTCTTACCGTACTCTGCATGAAAGAGGTGTTCCATGGGTGTTGCTGTGGGTGTTCCCACGCAACACCCATGGATCTTTACTCTGCCCCAGATTTACAACATCTTGTAAACCTGGGGCAGCGCCAAAACCATGCGCCGGCTGAAAGGACAGGAATGCACTGTATCTTGGAAATACGGGGGCATAGTTACAAAGAATTGGAGTAGGGCAGTGCGACAAGTCATTTTGCTTCACTGCCCTACACCAATTCAAAAGGACATGCATGCACCGTATTTACAATATATGGTGCATTCCTGTCCTTTTAGTCAGCACTGGTGCACAATTAGCAGCTGTGCGCCAATGCAGGCACCCTTGCACCATGGTGGAAGGGTGTCTATGTTGTTGGCACAATTGTTTTTGTGCAGTAAAGGGCATCTTCCTGCACAAAAACAATCATGAGAGGCGTTTTCCTCGTTCTCTGTGTGCTGCAGACATTTCTCCTCGTTACGCCTGCTCTAGGGAGGAGCAAGGTTTTAGCCCTGCCCAGGTTAATGGGATGTTGAAAATCTGGGGCAGCTTCAAATTCCATGGGTGTTGAGTGGGAACACCCACAGCAACACCCATGGAACGCCTCTATCATGCAGAGTAAGGAAAGGCAGCGTTGCCTTACTACATATCCACAAGGCCATGAAGAGCCATGCAGCGTGGCTTTACGTGGCCTTGTAGATATGGAGTAAGCACTGCACGCCACCGAAACGTCACAAAACGTGACGTTCCAGTGCATTCCTTTCCTTTTGAATTGGCGTAGGGCAGCACAGCAAAGTGACTTGCAGTTACTTGAAGTTGCCTTACTCCAATTCTTTGTAAATATGCCCCCTAAATCTTCAGAAACTTTGGACAGAAGAGAAGCTTTATTATCTGTTTGTATGATGGCGTCTCTTTCTAGCCTTAGAAGTTCACTTTCCTTGGTAGTCTGTTTCAGTCATTAGGAACAGAAGACACTAAGGTATAAGAGTAAGGACACCTAATGGGTGCAAGAACGCCATTACTCTTAAACAAGCCCGTGTTTCGTTTTGCTAGTATCCTCCCTAATCTCCCAGCTCAGCTTCGGTGTTGGATGTTGGGTTCTAGAGCAAATTAAATATCTTTGGTGAGTACGCTAAAAGAGGTAAGACCAAGCGCCTGTGAGCAACATGCCTACGAGTAAGGGTTGTAACACTTGTATTTGAAGAGCTGTAAAGAAATGATGTGTGATAGCCCGCAAGGTAACTCCCAGTGAGCTATCGGACATCTTAATATGCAGCACCCCTTTAGTTTATCAGCTCAAAGCTTCAAGGTGTCCCCCCTCAATAGAAATAGGCCATGGCATCTTGACTGCTACCAACAGTTCTACATCCCTCTGGCCTGGTGTTTGAGTAAACACTATGGAAGGCCCATCTAGGGCCACCATGTAGTAGGAGTCAGGCCACAAAGAAGTGTCTGTCAAGAGAAAAAAACAAATGTGATCAAATGTAACCGCGTCACATTGCTGGTGGCCAATGCTCAAATGGCCTTCCATTTGTCTCAGGCTCTGCGCTGGCCTATTATTGAGTCAAGAGACTGAAGCAAGGAAGTGTATTCTACCACACAACTGGAGGGGGTGCTGTCCGCGTCTCAGGAGAACTTCCAGCTACTCACTTTGAAGTACAATTCCAGAAGATAGACGATGGCATGGAATGCCATGGTATACACTCAGTACAGGGTGAGTGTTGGGACACAGCACCTTTCCATTATTTCTGTACATTGGCATAGGAGGGCAACTCTACCTGGCATCCAAAAAAAAGCACATCCTTTGGACTGGCATGGGTGCCAAGTAGGCTTACGCCTTTCTGCACAAAAACAATCATACCTGTAATGCAGACATTATTGCACTATGGTGGTGCTAGGCAGCACTCAGTGTGCCATGTTACAGCAGAAAAGCGCCACATCGCATTAGATATGGTGCATTTTGCTGTCTCCCTCTCAGGCAACGCAGCAGCTTTGCTTGCCAACCGGTGTTGCGTGAAATGTAAGTAAATATGCCCCAATTTTTTTATTTTTTTTAAACTAACGCTGACAAGGCCAGTAGATCCTGGATTTAACACGTTTCCTCAATGGTTACAGTGTGGTATAGAAAACCTTTTTAGTTTTAAGGCACATATCAGGAGAAATGATTCTGATGGTTTAAAAGAAAACATTCTATTGGTTTCTAATAACTGTAAATTGATTACATAGTGTAAAGACACAAAAAAGACAAACAAATGAAGCATAAATGATGGAAAGGAAAAAGCAATGTCAAAGTAAAGTATTGGCCCACCAACTCTGGCACTGAATCGCACTTCATTTTATATGGATGTACAAGAACCTCAAAATCTGAAGTAGACGGCCCATTGCTCCATACTGTATGCTGTGGTGGAGAGTAACAGAATGTGAATGACAGCTGAACAGACCAAATGATGAAGCGGGTCGACACATAACTCACGTACATACTAATATGTATTTTTTAAAATTTACATTATTTTAATAACATGCAGTACACCCACAGCTAAAGCTGGCTCTAGGCAAAACCTAAAAATGTGGCAATGAGGGAAAAAAAAAACTTGGAAGAAAATGAAACAGAAACACTGACTGTCCCTTGGGTGTTGAGTTGTGTGCAGGTCTGGAGAGCTCGGCTCATAAGGCACCAAAAATAGAAGAAAACATCCCTCATGCCATGTATTACTGGCTGCCTTTCCCCGGGCACAGCGCCTCCGGATATGATGCAGACGGTCAGAACCCGTCCATTGATAGACTGGACGGAGACATGAATGAACAGCATGCTTGGAAGTCCGACTGCAGAGGATCGGGTTACAAGTCGCCGCCATTTTGATAAGCTGAGAGGAGGATGGGCGGCATCTCAGGCATGTCCATGATGGCATGGCACCAACTACTCAAAATAGCTCTCCTGGATGGGCCAGCTGGATGCCAGTGCAGACTAGAGGAGCAAGAAGCATCCTTCACTTCTGTCTGTGGGTGCTGCCATTCTCAGCGGCAGCCATAGACCTTGACAGCCATTTGTGGTACAAGAAACTGATTTCTGGTTCTGCAGAAAGTGCAGTACAGTAAAGGGACGCAGCATTACAACATACGCCCCTTTACAGCAGTCCAAGGGGATCAGTGTCAGTTCAGGGATGCCACCCTTCAGCGATGCCAAGTCACATCCATCAAACAGCTCACACCCTGAAGGTGCCCTGAACCAATGCGATGCCTTCGCTAAGGCTGAAATAACCCTCTTGTGATCCCAAGAGACGAGAAGACCCAGACACACTCTAGCACTGAAAGTCCTCACCTCTGCGGGGCCTTGCGTGCGCCAAGACTTTCTCCCTACCTAGGCCACCCATACTGGCGACATGGTTAACCAAGAAATTCATCGGCACAAGCCCAATGCCAGGAAAGCTGTTACCAGGGATTGTGAGTAGGGGATGGCGCTGTGCGACCTGCAGAAGAATGCAGGAATCTGGAGCCCTTACCCAAAAACAAATCAGTGACATTAATTGAAACAAATTATGGCAGTGGTTTACTTGGTCATGGAATTCAAGTTTATAACATAGATCATCTCAAGTACAAATATATCATCAGTCTGTACTAGGTATGTGAATCACCACTGCATTGCCAAAGTCACATTGTTTATGCTTTTACATCTCCAGTTCCTTCATTCTTGCCCTCCCTGACCCTTTCCTGAGAGGAGTTCTCCAAAAGGCATGTGAAGCTCATAACACATGAATCATTGAACATGCCTCACCTAATGAACCTAATAGTTCCTCATAAAAAGAAACCTTTAAGGTCCTCTTGGGTGAAGTCTTCCAGTGGTTAGCTTGTCAGAAGCCCTCTGACTGTTCATGTCTCAGCACCGGGGCGTCCCATTGGAGGGAGCCATCCAATGGTTAGCCTATCAGAAGCCCTCCCCTGATTGTTTATGTCTCAGCACTAGGACCGTCCCCTTAGACAAAGACTTCCAATAGTTACCCTATCAGAAGCCCTCCTCTGACTGTTTACCTCTCACTATCGAGGCCGTCCTGTCGTAACCTACTGTTATCGTTTTTGAGGATCGTGTAACTTGTAACCACAAGTGAGGACCTGTGGCTTATTCAGCATTATACAGCTACATCAAGTGAATACTTTGGCGATTAGTGTTTAACATCTATGTATGTTGCTAAAATACAACCAGCAGCAAGTAAAAACATTCAGCACTAAGCGAACTGACAGTGAGACTCTTGTGGGGCCGATATCAATCAATCAATCAATCAATCAATCAATCAATCCATTTGTAGAGCGCACTACTTACCCGTAAGGGTCTCAAGGCGCTGGGGGTGGGGGGTGCTGCTACTGCTCGAACAGCCAGGTCTTGAAGTGTCTTCTGAAGGCCAGCAGGTCCTGGGTCTGTCGTAGGCGGATGGGGAGGGTGTTCCAGGTTTTTGCGGCGAGGTAAGAGAACGATCTGCCTCCGGCGGTCGTTCGACAGATGCAGGGGACGGTGGTGAGGGCGAGGTCAGCGGAGCTAAGCTGGCAGTTCGGGGTGTAGAAGGTGAGTCGTTCGTTGAGGTACGCTGGTCCGGTGTTGTGGAGAGCCTTGTGAGCGTGGGTGAGGAGCTTGAATGTGATCCTCTTGTTGACGAGGAGCCTGGGTGACCGTCCTTCTGGTACTGATGGGGATCCAACGGTAGATCTTGCGAAGCATGCGGAGGGTGTTGAAGCAGGAAGAGGAGATGGCATTCACTTGTTGGGTCATTGACAATGCGGAGTCCAGGATGACTCCCAGGTTGCGAGCGTGGTTGGTGGGCGTCGGTGCAGCTCCCAGTGCGGCTGACCACCATGAGTCGTCCCAGGCGGAGGGGTTGGGCCCGATGATGAGGACCTCCGTCTTGTCCGAGTTCATGTTTCAGGCAGCTGTTCGTCATCCATTCGGCGATGGCCTTCATTCCTTTATGTAGGTTGGATTTGGCAGTGGTGGGGGCCTTGGTGAGGGAGAGGATCAGCTGGGTGTCATTGGCGTATGAGACAATGTTGAGGTTGTGCGATCTGGCGATGTTGGCGAGCGGTGCTATGTAGATGTTGAAGAGTGTCAGGCTGAGGGACGAACCTTGGGGTACGCCGCAGATGATCTTGGTGTCTTTAGAGCGGAATGGGGGGAGGTGGATGCTCTGGGTTCTGCCGGCGGGGAAGGAGGTAGTCCAGTCCAGTGCTTTGTCGCGGATCCCTACATTGTGGAGGCGTGAGCGGAGGATGTGGTGGCAGACAGTGCCGAAGGCGGCCGAGAGGTCCAGGAGGATGAGGGCCGCTGTTTCTCCGTTGTCCATCATGGCCCTGATGTCGTCGGTGGCGGCAATGAGGGCTGTTTCGTTGCTGTGGTTGCTTCGGAATCCGGATTGGGACGGGTCCAGGATGTTATTCTGTTTGAGGAAGGTCAGTTGCCTGTTGACGATCTTCTCGATGACTTTCGCTAAGAACGGGAGGAGGGAGATTGGCGGGAAGTTCTTGAGGTCCTTAGGGTCTGCCTTGGGTTTCTTGAGTAGGGCGTTGATCTGGTGTTGATGGTGGATGGTGTTCATGATTTTGATGGTGTCTTTGACGTTGAAAGCAGGGGGTCGATGTGGCTGGGGGGCGGTGAGTCTGAGGAGTCTGTGTCTGTTGGGGGGGCCTGGTTGCTGAAGCTGTCGTGGATGTTTTCGATCTTGCGGTGGAAGAAGGTGGCTAGGGAGTCGCAGAGGTCTTGTGATGGCGGGATGTCGCTGGAGTTGGAGCTGGGGTTAGAGAGTTCCTTCACAATGTTGTGTGCATTGTTGTCAATGCGCTATTTGAAGGAGGTCCTTTTGGCGGTTTGGATGAGTTGGTGGTGTCTGCGGATGGCGCTCTTGTAGGCTGTGTTACAGTCCGGTGTCTGATCGTGGTGCCACTTCTTCTTGAGTCTGCGGCAGGCCTGCTTGGATGCCTGGAGGTCAGCGTGAACCAGATGGCTTTTCTGTCGGTGCGTCTGTTCGACGGTTTCTTGATCGGGGCGAGGGTGTTGGCACAGTCGTTGATCCATTGCCTGAGGTTGAGGGTGGCGGAATCGGTGTCGGTAGAGTCCTTCGGTGGGTTGCGGGCGAGGGAGGTGACTAGCTGGTCTTCGGTGACTTTGCTCCAGCTGCGGTGGGGGGCCCGTTGTGTGCGGTGGTGCGTGGTAGGCTTCTTGAAGGTGAAGTGGACGCAGAGGTGGTCTGTCCAGTTGAGTTCGGTGGTGTGGTTGAAGGTCACATGGTTGCTGGCTGAGAAGATGGGGTCGAGCGTGTGTCCAGCGGAGTGGGTGGGAGTCGCGACAAGCTGTTTGAGTCCGAGGTTGGCGAGGTTGTTGAGCAGTGTCGTTGGTGTTCTCGAGGGGGAAGTTCAGGTCTCCGAGGAGGATGTAGTCCGTGGACGCAAGGGTGTGCGTGCTGACGAAGTCGGCGATGGAGTCGCTGAACTGAGGCTGGGGGCCGGGTGGTCTGTAGATGAGGGTTCCTCTGAAGGTGGTGTTGGGGTCAGTGTGGATCTGGAAGTGCAGGTGTTCGGCGGTGATGAGCGTGTTGTCGGTGCTGGTCGTGACTCTGAGGGTGTTCCTGTGGACGATGGTGATTCCTCCTCCTGTTCCGTTGGTGCGGTCCCTACGGGAGATCTTGTAGCCATCAGGGATGGCTATGGCGATGTCGGGTGCCGAGGAGGGGTTCATCCAGGTCTCCATCAGGAAGGCAACATCTGGGGAGGTGGAGTTGAGTAAGTCCCAGAGTTTGATGGCGTGTTTGCGGGTGGAGCGCGTGTTGAGAAGAATGCATCTGAGGTGGTTGCGTCCTTTCTCGGTGGGCGGTTTGGCGGCTCGGAGGCTGGTGAAGCTGCAGCTCCGGCAGGAGAAGGGTCCTTGGGTGCGCTTTGGGGCGGCCAGGAAGCAGATGTGTGATCGTCCGGCGTTGAGTGCGAGAGGGACTGGCGTCATAGCAGTGTCGGGCGTCATGGCGTTCACAGGGGCCCGGCGCGGACGGGCGCGCCTTTGGCGTGTCAGCAGCGCGGCCGCCATAAGAAGGGGAGGTGGGAGGGAGGAGCAGCTGGGAGGCGGGATTGAAGGGCGAGAGAGGGGGGCGGGGTCGCAGGAGATGCAGCGGCGGGAGAGGAGAGGGGCTGAAGGGAGAACGGACAGAGACTGAAGGGCAGGGGCAGTGGAAAGCAGACCACAGCGCAATCACAAGCAACTACAATTACCACAACAATATAAATACAGTTGAAAAATACAATGCAGAAGTAAGAAATACAGGAGATCCAGTACAATTACAGAGCGAGTAAACAGATACTTACAGTGCCACTAGACAACCAGGGATGAGGCGCAGGCGGGGGCCTGCGGGTGGAGGAGGGCCTCAATCTCGCAGCAGCAGCAAGAGCCAGGAGCGGGGACACGGGCACAGATAGGTGGAGCTGTGTGGCGTGGGGCGCGAGCTGCCTGGAGCAGGGTCAAGGGTTGCTCTCTTCACCGCGCAGCAGCCGCCATAAGAAGGGGAGGTGAGAGGGAGGAGCAGCTGGGAGGCGGGAGTGATTGGGCGAGCGAGGGGGGCGGGGCTGCAGGGGACGCAGCGGCGGGAGAGGAGAGTCCCGATCTCGCAGCAGCAGCGAGAGCCAGGAGCGGGGACATGGGCACAGATAGGTGGAGCTTTGCGGCGTGGAGAGCGACCTGCCTGGAGCATGGTCAACGGTCTGTTTTCGGTGGTGCCCTCACTTGGACTGGAATTACGCCCACAGGTAATTCTATTAACTTTGGGGAACAAACATAGCCTTATCGGAGTGTGTACACCACTGCGTTTTTGTTGTTTATTTACAAACTGATTCACTGCAACGGCTCAGCTCAAGCGTCAGGACTGCACAGTGACAGCGTTTTGGAGCATGCTGAGTGAATGTGCTGTGGAGGTGCGAGTCCAGACATTGGCTCAAGAAAGGTTTCAAGGCAGCAGCCGTGAGCATGACCACTGTGGAGGTGTGAGCTGGGGCATCAGCTCGAGTGAAGATTTCATTACAAGATCGGAGACTACCATTATGTATGTAATCTTTTAATGCCACTCCTGCAGCTCCTTTAAAGAACTTTAGAACTACACTACAAACTAGAGCCAGAACAAATAGGTCATAAGAAGTCCATGCTCATGACATTCCTCCTCTTTTGAATGCTGCTTCTGTGGAGGTAAGTATATCTTCTTTACTGTTTTTGTCTTTTTTAATATGGTATAAGCTTAGATTTATTAAAAGAACTATATTGTATCTATAAAATGAAGGAAATGTATATAGGATTATTTATTTAATAGATTAGGTCAAGCTCCTAAATTTCAGAAGCATATTTTGATAGATTAATTCAGCGTATTTTACATTTTAATAACCGAACTTAGTTTAAGAAGTGTATAAACTGTATTTACCGATACGTGAGAACTGAGTAGTTGAAGTGTTGCGTTTTGAATTTGCCTCGCAATGGCTCGAGCAGAGCGTCTCGCACCGTGAGTCTTCTAAATGGAATAGTGCTTGGAATGCCTGCTTATTTGGCACCACACGAGAGTGTGAGGCAGGGTCTCGAGGGAGCACTGCTTCTCGAGCGGGTTGGCGGTGTTATTCTATGTCAGGATCGGAGGCTCCGATTATGCTTCTCATTTTCTTTGCTTTATTACTGCAGCCAATAAAAAAATTATCTTTTTTATTCAGCAAATCATAATAAACCACAAATCTCATGAGCACCCTGTACTCCATAACCATAGAGACTGTGCCTATATCGTATCCAACCGAGTCACACATGTCCTCTTTCTTTGCTGCTCCGCAGCCAGTTAAGTGCCTCTCCCTTACTGCTTTTCTAACACTAGTGGTGTATGGGTTGGGGGCACCGCACTGTATGTTTGCGCATTTATGTTCATGTTTATAATTTCTGATTGTCTTCTATTAACGTTGCCTCGCTGTAATTTTGGCATTCTCTAGCGCTCTTGCGGGCTCGCTGCTGACGCGGACCTGAATCGGTATACTCACAGCGCCGAGCCCGCTCGCCGCTTCTACCCCTTATCCCGCCTCCGTTCGTTTGCGCGGCAGACAGGGGGCGCGTCAGCCTCCCCGGCCGGGCACGAGCCGCCCGAGTCCATCTACAAGTGGAGCGGGAGATTTGGGGGTTTAGGGACCGCGCGTCAAGATTGCGCTAGGTCCTCTTTCTGTGGTAACGGGCGGCCGATACCGCGCATGCGCGGTGGCCATTTTGTTCTATCAATTTCACCGCGACCGCTATGGAGCTGATCGGAGCGGGAAACTTGCAAGTTTAAAAACAAAGTCTGTGTATTTTATGCCCCCGCTGACGCCCAAGGCTTAATTGTGCTGCAGGCTGTATAACTCTGCATAGGCACTGCCTAGAGAGGTATTTGGTGTAGACAGGCCCTCCCTCCACTCCTGAAGTTTGATTGGCTGTATAGCCTGGCTTGCCTGGGGTTGTGCCTCTCCCCCCTTACTCCTCTGTTCTATCACAATAATATAATTGGTTTCGTCCACCCTACCATGGCGGATTATTGTGATGAGGATGATTACTATTATGCAGAGCCGTCAGGCTCCCTAGAGCAGGACCTCGTGGAGGCCCTGGATGCTGGTGTGCAGCATTCTGTGAACTCTGCCCTGGTGCGGGCTATTGCTCCCCTTAGGCGCCACCTGAATAAATATGCCATACAGCAGGGATGGATCCTGGCTGAGACCGGGGGTAAAAAGGCTAAAGACACCCGAGCTGCCAACCCTCATGCTGAGGACTTTGCACGACTCTCCAAAGCCTTGGCCAATGACCACGCGTATGTCGCGAGAGCAGATCCGATGGAGTTTACCCAAGGCGATCAGGGAGACACCTCATCCTCCCCCAACACCAATACGGACTCGGGTGAGGAAGTGAGTCCTAAACCGGGAAAAAAGCTCAGGAAGGAACATTATACCGAGCCTCTGCAACCCAAGGTGTTAACCTTTGAACCAACGGACATTGCCCACCCCAACTCTACGGCGTGGCTCCCGCCGCAAGAGGTGGCGGATTACGTTCAGTCCCACCTCCGCCAACCCTTTGATAAAGACGTCAGAGCCCGGCTGCAGTCGGAATGTCCCAGACCTGATCTGGCAGCTCGGGTCGCGGAAACACCTGAAGTGGATCCGACAATGCTCACTTATCTAAAAAAGTACGCCAAGGATCCCAAAAAAGGCATAGACTGCACCTGGCGGTCATGCCAGGATAAACTGCTGGATCTTTCGGGTCCCATAACAAAAATTCCTGGAAATGGGATTCCAGGCTAAGGAATCTGGATCACTGGTAAATCCCTCATTGGATGGGCGCAAAGGGCGGGGTGCCTGTTAGGCAACGCCAATCGCGCCATGTCCAGCGAGAGGAGGAGGTCTATACTCCTCAAGCTGGACCCTAAATTGGCTGAACTATCCTCGTCAGAGGTAGGTCCTGTGGCTCAAGGTCTCCTCTTCGGCCAACCATTCCTAAAAGAGTTGACCAAATTCGTGGCCACTTTTAGTGGCCTGAGAAAAGGCTCAAGAATCTCTTCGCCGCACCTTCAAACCGGTTTTCACCAGGGTCGGACGAAGTAGAGGGCGGTCGTTCGGCCGAGGAAGCAACCAAGGCGCCCCACGTGGCCAGCAACATCACAGAGGTAGTTATCAAGACAACTCCGCCGGCAACCCAAACTTCTATCCTTCACGAAGGGCGAGGAACCGGTTCCGCAGAGGACGGTTCAGTGGCAACCAGGGAGGTCACCAAGACGCCGGATCTACAGGTGAGAATAATCTCATATTCCAAGGTGGTCTTGGGGGGACGTGTTCAGTTATTTCAACAACAATGGCGCGCCCTCTCGCAAGATCCTTGGATCTTGGAGATGGTGCAAGGGTACAAGCTGGAGATGTACGAGACACCCTCCCAAACTCTACACCCCCTCCCCCTAATTTTTTCCCAACTAGATCAGACCTTTATCTCAGAAGAGATAAATTCCCTCCTGACGAAAGGGACGATTGCGGTCACTCAATGTCATCCTCAGGGTTTCCTCAGCAACGTATTCCTGGTCGAGAAGAAAGGGGGCGGGTCCAGGTTGGTCCGAATCTCAAGGAGTTCAATGGGTGAATCGTCTACCGCCATTTCAAAATGGAAGGTGTCCATCTGCTACGCGATCTTCTACAGGAAGGGGATTGGATGGTCCGGTTGGACCTGAAACACGCGTACTTATCCGTCCCCATCTACGGCCCGCATCAGCGTTTCCTTCAGTTTCTCTGGCAAGGTGTTTATTACGAATATACGGTCTTTCCCTTCGGACTTTCGTCAGCACCTTGGTGCTTCACGAAACTCCTTCGTCCAGTGGTAGAATCCCTGTGCGCGCGAGGGGTGCGATTGATCGTCTATCTAGACGACATCATTCTCATGGTGCAGTCCCCTCAGCTGGCGATAACTCATCTGGAATGGTCCATCCATCTCCTTCAGAGCCTGGGATTCGTGGTGAATTCCCAGAAATCAGTCCTGATCCCTACGCAATCCATAGAGTTTCTGGGGTTTCAAGTGGATTCCCGGAGCTGCCAGCTTTTCTTGCCCTCATACAAGATCAGAGCGATCAAGAGAGAATTGAAGTTGATTGTGAGCAGGCAGATTGCGTCCTTGAGGTCCATTGCCCGAGTAGTGGGGTTACTGGCCTCGTCGATCCAGGCAATCTTCACAGGCCCCCTTCACTACCGCGCACTCCAACGCTTGAAGATCCAGCATCTCCGCAAAGGCCTCGGTTATGCCGAACAGATTCCTCTTTCAGAGGACGCGAGGTTGGAGATGTTATGGTGGTTAGATCACATGGAGTTGTGGAATGGGAGAGCCATCTTCGGCTCGAAACCCGAGGTGGTGATCGAATCGGACGCCAGACGCTGGGGCTGGGATGCCCGCTGCGGTCCAATCTCAACGAGGGCCCGCTGGTCTCCGGAGGAGCTCTCTCTCCATATCAACTGCCTGGAGTTGCTGGCAGGTTCGTTCGCCATCCGCAGCCTTTCCCCACAGAAGACAGACTGTTGCATCCTATTGCGGATGGACAACGTATCGGCGGTTCGATACGTGAACAAGCTGGGCGGTACGAGGTTTCGTATTCTGGCGGAAATTGCCAAGGATTTTTGGCATTACTGTCTGCACCACAGACTGTCGGTGGTGGCGGAATATCTCCCGGGGCGCAGGAACAAAGTTGCCGACTGGCACTCCGTTACCTACGGGATTACAGCGACTGGCGGTTACACCCTCGAGTTTTCCGGTTGCTGAACCTCTTATGGGGTCCTTGTCAGTTGGATCTATTTGCGTCACGTCTGAACAAACAACTCCCAGAGTTCTACAGCTGGTGCCTGTTGGACCTAAAGTCCTAGGGTAGCTTGGCTCAGGTGGAAAGGCCTCGTTCCGGAGTAACATGTCGTGCTTGCATCACACTCACCTCAGCACTCCAGCGTATCACCACTAAAAACGACACTACACCAAGGTATTATAAATGTTAGAAAAACTTTATCTTTCCTTTTATCAGGTTTCTCTTTTATTTCAAATGAAACCAATCAGTTTTTATCTACACCACATTAGGGTCAAAACATTTCGTTGTGGTTACATTGGCAGTACTTAAGTACCTTAGCCCTGATGTGAAATCAAGCGCGCCGCCTGGTGGTCAAACACAGCACAGCAAATTCAATAACGCTTTAAATAGAGTCATTAAACATAGCGCTGCACATAGCAATTTCATAGCGCCTTAAATAAAGTCATTAACATAGCACTGCACTTGGTAATTTCATAGCGCCTTAAATAGAGTCATTAACATAGCACTGCACTTGGTAATTTCATAGCGCCTTAAATAGAGTCATTAACATAGCACTGCACTTGGCAAATTTCATAGCGCCTTAAATAGAGTCATTAACATAGCACTGCACTTGCTAATTTCATAGCGCCTTAAATAGTGGCCCTTCCGCTTAGCGGTGTACTCAGTACCTCATTAGTGCTATCCCCGGCAAGTACCTAAGGCCTTAACGGGACTCTCCGTCTGAGGCGAGGTCCTCGGGCCCCCAACTCCCTTGCCCTGGAGCCCCACAGAGGCAGGAGATGCTGGTGAGGTGGGTCCCAGGTCAGGGGGAAATGTTGTGGCTCACTGGGCCTCCCCAGGAGAGGGGCGAACTCTGGGCCTCTCTACGGCCTTCCGCCCGCCTCCCCCAGGGGTTACCTTTCTCCTCAGCCTTCTCTCGGCCCCTGCGCTGGTTTTCGCCCCTCACGGGCCTCCTCTCAGTCAGCGCTCCACTCGGCGCGGTCCGGCGAGGTGGTGGGGGCTCCCCAGGACTCCAGACGGCTCCGGAGTTTCCCTCAGACTTCCAGGACCCGCGCCCGCAGCCGCCGATGCAGCGCGACCTGCGGGGCGCGGCCCAGTCGGCAAATCACCCAGCGGCGTGGGCGGCGTCTCGCAGTCCGCCCCCGTCACGTGATGGGGGGAATCCGCTTCACGGCCTTGCGCGGCCCTCACAGGATGGCTCCAGGCCTGGTGAGGCCATCGCAGGGTACCAGTGGGCTTTCCTGCCTTCCGACTGCAGCGATGGGGCCCTGGGCTTCTCCACAGGCCCCGATGACTATGTGGGCGATCTTTCCGGCCCGGGGCCGCAGCGGTGAGCTATTCTCTGGGACAGCCCCGACGGGGTGGCACAAATTAAGGGGTGGCCGGCAGTTCGGGGGCGGCGAAGTGTTCGGCGCCTAGCGCCCCCTGTCTCCTCACAGCGACGCCCAGGCTCAGGACAGGTTGGTTGGAATGCGGCAGGCCACACGCCAGTGGCGGAACAAGATAGGGGGGACCCAGGCACAGTCAGGAAAATGGTGGATAAGGTCAGAAATGGTCACTCTCTTCCCCAGTTCTCTTCAGGGGTCCTGACTAGACGAGGAGCACAAAAAGTTGACGTGATCCCAGGGTCAGAGGCTGAAGGCAGGGCTAGGTCACGAGGTAGGGGGTGGTGTCAACCGAGGGGGGAGAAAAAACAGTCAGTTCCCCCCCTCTGGCGCTCCTACCTCCCCACTCAGGTGCCTTACTCCTGACTACCTCCGTTCACCCCCAAAATGGCCGTCGCACCTCATCTCTATATATAGCCTGGGCCCTGATTGGCTAGAGTGGCCCAGAAGGTTCTGGAACTCCTCATGCCAGCCTATGGCCCAGGTTCTAAGGTGACAGTTTAGGCCACCATTTTGTGGAGGAGCTCTCTCCCTCCCTCCATTTTAGGGAAGCGCCTTGCGCTTCCCTAAAATGGAAGCGCAATTAGTGATGGTGGGGCACCCAGAGCCTCTAAGTCAACACCAAAAAAACTAGTGGACAGAAAAATTAGAGGGTAAAGGAAGAAAAAATGAGGAGGGGACAACCAAAGGGCTGGCAGGTCTAACAGTGCCCAGATCCAGAGGCTCTGGCCTTGGATGCGTTCTTCAGACGTGGCCCCAAGTCCTTTGTTATGCCTTCCCGCCCTTTGTCATGATCACCAGGGTCCTGGCCCAAGCCAGGTGACAACGGGCGGAACTGGTGTTAGTAACACCTTTGTGGAGAGCACAAGCATGGTTCCCGATGGTGTTGGGAATGTCTTGTGCTGTACCTGTCCTCCTCCCTCAGACTTGGAATCTGTTGCTGGACCCTCACAAGATCCCTCATCCTCTAATAGGCGTGGGTCAACTGCCACTAGTGGCGTGGCGAGTTTCCGGGACAGATGGCGCGTCCCTGGCCTTTCGGCGGACGCTTCCGAATTCATCAAACAAGCATGGTCAGCTAATACCCACAAGCGGTATTCATCAGCATGGAACAAGTGGTGTAGCTGGTGTGTTCGACGGGACGTCGATCCCACTACAGCCGATGTCTCCATGGTCATGAATTTCCTAGCTTCTTTGGCTTCCTCGGCCTCTGCGTATAGGACAGTCAATAACTTTCGGTCAGCGATTTCGGCAGGGCACACTCAACTTGAGGGCAAACCTGTGGGGGAGCACCCCTTGGTTTGTAAATTACTTAGAGGTATTAGGATGGTCAAACCACCATGTCCAAAATATTCATTCCTGTGGGACGTGTCAGTAGTTCTCCGGTTCTTAGAAGCTTGGCCGGCGAACAAGTATCTATCACGAAAGCAGCTTTCAGCCAAGTTGGCTATACTCTTATGTCCAAGTTGGCTATACTCTTATGTCTAGTTTCTTGCAAAAGAGTTTCCGACATCAGAGCTTTAGACCTGGCTGGTCGTCGATTCTCCCCGGAAGGGGTCACTTTTACTATTTCTAGACGCACCAAATGTAATTCTACCTCGGTGTCTTACCCAATGTTTCCAGAGAACCCCAAATTATGTGTGGTGCAATGCCTAAAAGCGTACGAGGTAAGTACCTCTGAATTTCGTTCTGATATACAAGGTCAACTGTTTATTGCATTGCAAAAGCCTTTCAGGCCAGTGACTCCGGCTACCTTAGCAAGATGGGTGCGTTGGCTCATGAATGAGGCAGGCATTGAGGTATCTAAATTTGGTGCCCATTCTGTTCGAGGCGCAATGGCCTCTAAATCCTTTTCATTGGGAGTAAGCCTCACTGACATCATGAATACAGCCGACTGGTCAACGGAATCTACATTTAAATCTTTCTATTACAAACTGATTGTGGATGTTGCATCAGTGGTGGTGGCTCAGCTTTAAACAAGCATAATCTGAGCCTCCGGTCCTGACATAGAATTAAACATTTGCGAACATTTGTGACAAGAATTTTCAATTCTATTAAGGACAATGGAGGAGAGGATTATCCCACCCGGCAGTTATGGCTTTATCTATGTGTTTCATAAAATGTGAAAATACGCTTGCTGTATGTACTGCGCTCTAATGACATTATGTTGGATATTCTTTCCCCCCCTGTTATATGAGTTGCTGTTGGCACATAGTTCGGGGATGATCGTTATTACGTAGTTTATTTTTTGTTTCAGATTCGAATGGCAAGTGAGACTCGCACATGTTGGCTTCAGGTTACCACGGAGAGTAGTCTCCTTCTACGAAGGTGGTGTTTCTTCACCAGAGTTATCAAGCAGGAGCTGGTCCATCGAACCCGAGTTTTCCCTGTTGGTCTTCGGGATATTTGGTTCTTCTAAAGTTTCCTCACGGACTATGTGCAAGAACGTGCTAAGTTGACAATGTTGGACTTACCTGTTGCAGTTTTGCAAAGAAAGAGGACGTGTGTGCCTCGGTTGGATACTATATAGGCACAGTCTCTATGGTTATGGAGTACAGGGTGCTCATGGGATTTGTGGTTTATTATGATTTGCTGAATAAAAAAGATCGTTTTTTATTGGCTGCTGTAATAAAGCAAAGAAAATGAGAAGCATAATCCTCGCCTCCGTTGTCCTTAATTGAATTGAAAATTCTTGTCACGAATGTTTGCAAATTTTTAATTGTGACACGTCTCTGAGCACATAGAGGAAAGGAACTGTGTGAGTACGGTGGACATTTTGGAAAGGGAAAAGGTGCATTGAAATGAATAGAGATATGGCAGCGCGAATAAGAGAATGACAGTTGAACTGACAGTACACTTCAGAAGTCATTTCTGAGATCGCCAGTTGGAGTCGCTACAGTTTTTAAGAGCATTACAGTTGAAGATAGATTTATTTGGATTGTAGGATTAATATTTGAAATTATCTAGATTTTAAGCATGGATGATGAACAGGGTCCAAGTGGAGAGATGTCTAGTGAGAGTTTAAGTAAGGAAATGATCAAGAGAACAATTGAGAAAAAATTGAGGGTCCAAGTAAAGAAAACTATGGACAATATTTTGTCAGAGAGGAAAAGGAAATAAAGGGATTCTGGAGAGGAACATTTTTCAATATCTGAGAATGAGAAAAAAGGAGGTAAAAGAACAAAGAAGAGGAAGCATGTTGAAGAGATAAGGTTAATAAAAAATAAGAAAGGTGGTTCACACATCACAATCAAGAAGGGTGTCCAGAGCGGCATAAAAAGAAAAGGTGTTCTTAGCGGCATGCAAAGCAATAGTGTCCTTTGTGACACAATGGAGGATGAATTCAATCATTTTGAAATGGGATCTTTAGAGAACAGAGATCAAGATGAGTACATTCTAGATATTTTGCAAGAAAACAAATTTGATGAGGAATTTGTGGCGAATGTGGAGTCAGATTATAAGGAAATTTGGAGAAATCCCTTGGGTGAGGAGATGTTTTTTCCATTAAGTATGAGACACCTGAGGATTGGTGATTGGTGGCCTATGGAACACGTGAGTAAATTTATAAAGGAATGGATAAGGAAACGCTTGGAGAAGGAAGTGCGTAGGGTTTTGAAAGCAGAATATTCTAGACCTGTGATAGATGAGAAGGTGTGTGTGACACCAAATTTAGAGCCAGAAATTATAAGTTTTCTGTATAGAATGGGAAGAGGGGGGCGTGGCTTGCAGCCGAGCGCAATGGCCGCTACCTAGTTGAGCTCCGACCAGCGCGACCACATCCCACAGTAATCCGGACATGAATCCTGCCAGAATACTACCCATCAGGACTGCGATGGGCATCCGACTGCATCAGCAGCGCCCAAAGTGAGTTTGGGGCAAAGCGGCGGTGTCTGCATCATTTTGTGAGGCAGTGACGCCGTGCGGCCTGCGGCCGTGGGCGTAGCCGGGGACTGGCGTGAACAGAGGACCCGCGGTCTGCTCAGGCTGGAGCCGCTTCGGCGGGGTGAGAGGCGGCACTGCGAAGCCGCGGCACTGAGGAGGCGGCCCCGGGGTGACGAATCCTACACTGAGGTTGAGACTGCGAGTAACGTAGTGCGGCACACCGGCAGTGAGGCGGCCTGAGACGCTGGATACGCCCCGGCCGCGATCGGCGTTCTGAATCCGGAAATCATCGGGGGCGCTCGGAGTCTTGGCGGTCCGACCTGGGCCAGGCACAAAATCTATGATGTGGGGTCCCCCACCGCTCCTGGAGGAAAATAACAGGTCAGGAGGCTGGGAGCGGGAGAAAGGAGGCAATCGAAAGGGACAGGCCTCCTACCACTTCATCCGGTAAAAAGGCCAATCCTGACGGCTGATGGGAGAGTGAGGGGTGCCAGGAGGCCCGGCTGAGGACCCGGGATACAGTGGTACAGACCACAGTGCTCCCCCTAAATTTAAGACCACTTGCCACTCCTGACTGTATTGAAGGGACACAAATTGTGCGCATGGTGCTTTGGTGGTGCTCCCGGCGAAGGAGGCACCCAAGTGCAGCACAAGCGCCAGCGCGGGGTGGTGGACTTCCCCCGGGGACCACCGGATATCAGGAAGGGTTGCCTTCTGCTTGCCCAGACGCCACGACCGGGGCCCTGGGGCCCATGCCCAGAAAGACACTTCGTCCCCGGATCGACACATCGCAAGGCGGCAGTCCACAAGGCGCTAACGGCCACAGACTATTCTAGCGGGCTAGAGGGACCGGGCGCCATCCTGAGCCAATAACGTTCCACACTTGGGCAGAAAACCTGACAGGCCGCAGGGGACCACGTAGTCTCGTGGCAGGCGGCGGTGAGTACTGCACAAATACTGCAGCCCCGCGCCCGTGGCCAAATGGGGGGCCGAGACCCTCGGGCGGCCCAGCAAGCAAAACTTGAAAAATATGCCTTTTCGAAGGATGCTATGGAAGCGACACCTCAGCGGGCGCCTTTCGGAAGTGGGTGCCAAACCGGAGAGCCAGCCAGAAGTCACATTGCTGGACATCATGTCAGCACTAACCAATGTCCAGACGACGGTGGGATCCATCTCCTCAGACGTATCGTTCATCCGGGCCGACTTTCAAAAAATGACCTCCAGAATGACGGAGGTCGAGACCAAGACAGCGTCCCTCGCTGAAGATACGGCCACCCTCCAGCAACAGGTCCATCACCTGGAAGAACAGAACCGTGTGATGGCAGCCAAACTGGACGACCAAGAAGGCAGGTCAAGATGCAACAACGTCCGTATCACGGGGGTTCCCGAGTCACAGGGGATGCCGGCCATGGACCTCTACGTGGAAGACCTCATCAAGAATCACCTCCAGCCAAGGGGTCTCTCCGGCTTCTTCTCGGTGGAACGCGCACACAGAATACCGGGGGGTAAACCACGGCCCGGGGCTCCCACCCGACCGATCCTGGCCAGGATCTTCAACTTTAGAGACCGTGACGCCATTCTTCAAACAGATAGAGTGGCTCCGCCTTTGCGCATAGAGAACTCTGTCATTTCCTTCTTCCCGGACTACACGGCGGCAGTCACCAAGCAAAGACAAAGTTTCCTGGAGGTCAATAAGGAACTCCAGCGTAAAGAATTGGCGTACTCCATGCTTTACCCTGCAAAACTGCGAGTGGTGGCGGATGGTAAGGTGACAGGCCAGAGGATGCCCACGACTGGCTAAAAGGCTGGCGACAAGTCAACAGGCCCAAGAACGGTAAGGGCCATCAGCAATGTCCGACAGCGGACGCAACTATACATGGGCAGAGACGGATGGACAAGGAACTCGAATCCCATCATGCGGACACAATGGGCTGACCATCACTAGATGCCGTCCTCTCACTCAGTAACAGTACGGACAACAAGATGGCGCCGCGGCCCGCCTCGTATGGAAAGACCAGTCCCGGCGCGGACCCCCATGTGGTGCTCCAGTAGTGAACTAATATGGATACAAGACCATTTACTGCACTTTAGTTTAAGATGCCTAGTCTAAAATAACAAAACCTTTCCAAAGTCCTGAAGGGAAGGGATGTCTGGCGCACCCTGCATCCTCTTTCCCCCTACACCCAAGTACTGTTCATGGGGTTAAAGCGCTCTGCACAGTTGGGGTGGCGAGTAGTTGGTAATCCGTCCAGCAGGGAGGCAGGGTGGGGGGAGGTAAGGGGGGAATTTGAGTTTGGTATTGCTGCAAATTGCATTTTTCGTTTTTTAGAGTTGTTTTGTTTTTACGAGCTGGTATCAGGTACATTGGGGTGGCACGCAGTGAACACATCACTTCACACGCACGGGTCCAATGTCACGGAACAGCCCTAGAGTCCTCGGCGCAGAGCTCCCCAGCCCCACGCAATCAAGTATAGATGGCAATGGTAAACCCGGCCCACCTCTTACCCTCATGTCCTGGAATGTCAATGGCCTAGGGGATAAAATTAAGCGGGGCTCGTGCTGACTCACTTACAAAAACACGCCCCATCTGTAGTCCTCCTGCAGGAAACCCACTTAGTGGGAACCTCTACCAAGGCGCTGGACCGTTGGGGCTTCAAAACGGTCATACACTCAGAGTTCACCACGGGATCCAGAGGAGTGGGAAAACTAGTGCGTAAAAGTTGCCCACTGATAGTACAAGACACTCAGAGGGACGAGCAGGGGCGCTTTGCCGCAATGTCCTGTCAGTGGGAGGGACGAACCTACAATTTAATCACAGCATACATACCACCCGCACTTCATGTCATGACCCTCGCCGCCCTGATGAGTTCTTGCTTACCCTGCCTCCTGGGGAACTCGTTATAGGGGGGGACTTTAATGCAGTCCTTGACGCCACTCAAGACAAGTTGCCGGCGCGAGAGCAGTGGAAGCCCCGTACACATTTACGGGATTTTGCGGAGGCGATGGGCCTGATAGACATCTGGCGCACACTCCACCCAGAGGGGTGACAATACACGTACCCTTCAGGGGTCCATAACAGTCTGTCCAGGATAGATTACATCCTCTCTCCCCCGACCAACCTAGTAGCTATCCTGGAGATCAAGCATCACCCCAGAGGAATATCAGATCACTCCCCCTTACTAGTGACATATGCATCACAACATGTGGGACATAAACGCATTTATCCGATTCACCCAGGGTACCTCAAAGTCCTAACCATTAAGAAACAGCTGCGCAAAACCACAGAACAATACTTCCGCGAGAATACACACTCCGTTGACTCCCCTAGTACTCTATGGGAGGCGTATAAGACGGTCCTGCGAGGGCAAGCAATATCTATAATAACAGCGCACAAACGTGACAAGGCCCGCCAAATGTTGGAACTTGAGATAAAGGTTAGCCAGGCTGAAGAGGAACACACCAAAACACAGACCACTGAAACTACACACAGGTTAGAACTGGCCAAACAGGCGTTTAGGGACTGTGCGTGGGAGGAAGCTAAGGAAAGAGTCAAGAAAACACAGCATACAATTTACGAGACAGGGAACAAGGCCAGTAAGCTACTGGCATGGCTGGATAGGAAAGAGCCAGTCGTAGGGTGGTCCGTCTGCACCTACCATCCGGGGTGGAAGTAACGGACCCACAAGAGATAGTGACTGCCTTCGCAAGCCACTATGAGGCAATTTACGCACCCTCCACTGACGCCACAGTGGCAGAGAACCTAGAATTTCTCAAAGACATACGGTTGCCCACGTTGACGCCTAGAGAAGCAGACCCATTAGAAGAGCCATTCACGGCAGAGGAGATCATAATCGCGATTAGTGGTCTCCAATCAGGCAAGGCCCTCGGCCCCAACGGCATTCCTGTAGAAATTTATAAAATACATGCAGAAAGACTGGGACCCCACTTACTCAAAATGTATGAAGATAGTTTCGATAAAGGAACACTGCCAAAAGACCAAAAAACAGCGACCCTAGTGACGATCCCAAAATCCGGCAAGCCCCCGCAGGAGTGTGCCTCGTACCGTCCTATCTCACTCCTTAACGTGGAGGCAAAAATTTTAGCGAAAGTGCTGGCCAGTAGGCTACAGCCACACCTCGCGTCCCTGATCCACCCCAATCAATCTGGGTTCATGTCCGGCCGTAATACGGCAATGAACTTGCGAAGGCTACACGGGCTAATGGCTCGAATGTCTACTATCCGCAAGGATGCAGTCATTCTCTCGCTAGACGCCAGCATGGCTTTTGACCGGGTGGAATGGCCCTTTATGTTTGCGGTGCTCCAGCGCTTGGGCTTTGGGCCAAACTTCCGGGCATGGATCCAGTTACTATACACACAGCCCCTGGCGCATGTCGTGGTCAATGGGTGTATCTCAGAGGACTTCCCCCTGAGGCGTGGGACCAGACAGGGATGTCCTCTGTCCCCACTCCTATTCGCCCTGGTGCGCGAGCCCCTGGCAGCTTGGATCCGGAGCGACCCGGTGATACGGGGGCTGCGGTGGGCAGAGGGGTGGGAAGACCGCATATCGCTATACGCGGATGATATACTATTGTATATGTCCTCCCCCAGCCGCTCCATCAATTGCCTGCTAGATATATGTGCTGCCTATGGCAGATGTTCAGGATACACGATTAACTGGACTAAATCGGTTCTGTTTATTCTCCACGGTTCCCCTCCGCGTCTGCCAAGGGGAGTGTCGATACAACTTGGGACAGACGGATTCAAATATCTAGGTATCCAAGTTACTCCGGATCCCACTCTCTTTTACGAGCTAAATCTCAGACCCCCCTTAGGAGGCTCAAAGACAACGTAAAGCATTGGCATACACTACCCCTCACCCTATTGGGCCGTGCAGCCCTATTTAAAATTATGGCTCTCCCGAGATTCCTATACGCCCTGTAGAATACACCCACCCGGGTCCCCGATTCCTATTTCAGGGCAGTCGAGGCAGAGGTGGGACTGCTCCTCTGGGGGCGGGGGAAACCCCCCGTATAGCTTTAGCCAAACTTACTAGGAGCTGGTACGATGGAGGAATAGCCTTGCCGAGTATACGCCAGTACTACTGGGCCTCACAACTTCTTACAGTTAACCAATGGCTTCACGCCCCTCCGGACGAGCCGGCTCTCCGGCTCGACCGACACGCTCTTGGGATTGGAGGACCTCTGGGGGCGTTGTATCATAAGGGGAAGAAGGACACATGGACGGGTCCCACCGCACACACAATACACATCTGGTTCACGGCACAGCGAGCGCTGGGATGGGAGGGAGTCATGACGCAACTCACACCATTATGGGACACACCAAAACTTGGTACACTCCGCAACAGCAAAGGGTTCACGCAATGGAACCTGATTGGTATCTCTATTTATTTATTTATTTATTTATTTATAGCATTCGTAAAGCGCTCTGCAACCCTACGGGCATCCTGGCGCTGTGTACATATAGCTGAAAAACGCTGTGCATCAGGGGCAGAAGGGATATCTTTTGATTCTGGATAGTTAGATTTTAGGGAAAAGCCATGTTTTCACCTTTTTTCGGAAGGCCATCAGTTCATCTGTTTTCCTGATGTCAATAGGTAGTCTATTCCACAGATGAGCTGCCGCTATGCTGAAATCTCTGCCACCACAGGTGGCTTTCCTGATCCTGGGTATACTAATAAGATTAGAAGAGGAGGATCGAAGGGACCGAGTGGGTTCATACCACTCTAAAGTTGGGGATCTGTGGAAGAAGGGAGACGTAGTGGCTTTTGCGCACCTACAAACAACATATCAAATGGCAGACACAGAATTATTCTGTTACATGCAAATCAAGCATGCACTTACAAGGGCAATACCCAGAGGCACGGCTCTTCCCGAATCGTCACCACTTGAAGACCGTCTCCTTACAGACCAGCTCACTAAGAGGGCCATCTCCCTCACCTACCGAAAACTTATTAATAATCAAAACGACCCCACACTAGCTCTGCGGGACAAATGGCAGGCAGAGCTTGGAGACATAGATGAACAGGACTGGCAAGAAGCACTTGTGTCCCCCGAAGGAGGTGGCGATCCCGTCCCGCCTACGGTTGGTGCAGCTGAAGGTCCTACACAGGACTTACTACACTAGGGTTATGCTCCATAAGATCGGTCGAGCTGTGACGCCCCTCTGTCTGCGGGGATGTGGAGCACAGGGTACATTCTACCATACACTCTGGGAATGTCCACACATAACACTTTATTGGGAGGAGGTGATGGACACCATAACCCGGGTGTGTGGCTTTCCGGTTCCACCCGAACCAAAACGGTGCCTGCTCAATATTTGGGAACCAACAGACCTCAATCATGCATCACAAGACTGGGCAACCCTAGGGATCATGGTGGCAAAGCGCAATATAGCACAACACTGGGGGGTGCCAGTGACCCCACAACAGAGACGATGGTGTCAAGACATGGACAGCTCAATTGTGGCTGAAAGAGCAGTTTTTATACATAGAGGGTGTCCCAAAAAGTGGGAGCGGGTCTGGAGTAGGTGGAATTTATTTTGTGGTAACATCTGTGCCCCCCCCCCCCCCCCCCTCACCGCCGGACTCTGATCCGGACCTGAGCGACTAATCGGACGAGCCACATATGGGGACAAAGCAATGGCCAGGACAGAGGTCCAGGAAGTCTTATTTTGATACATCCAACTATGTAAGTTATGATGTGTTGGGACCTTGCAGTACCTATGTCAATGAAATGCATCAGACTAATACGACTAGTGTAATACCTAATGTACCACGCCATTATTCTGTATTGTATTCTTTGCAAATTAACAATAAAATGTTGAATAGAATGGGAAGAGACCCCAGACAAGTTTTAGAACGCTCCTTAAAGCAATGCCAAGATAAGGTTTTAGATATCATGGGTCCTTTGGCAAGAAAATTCTATATGGCTGAGGAGGCTCATTTAAATGAAAATGGGATAAATTTGAAGTTACTTAGAGGTTGGAGCCAGAGGGCTGTTGTTTTGCTAGGGAATGCAAATGCAGGTGTGATGGCCGAAAGCAGGACAGCGATTCTAATGAAGATTAATCCCAAGTTTGGCAATATGTCAGAAAAGGAACCCAGGCGTGGCTTCCAGGGATCTCAAGTTGAGTACATAGAGGGTTTCTGGTTTTACCCTAAGAAAGGTAGGGGGACGACTAAAAGGATTTGTGAAAGAGTGGAAAAAGATTACAAGAGATCCATGGATTATAAGAACAGTTATCAACCTTAGAGATTTAAATAAATTTGTAACTTACAGACACTTCAAAATGGAAGGGATTGATTGTCTGAGAGATATGTTACAAAAAAGAGATTGGTTAGTAAAACTAGATCTAAGGGATGCTTATTTAACCGTTCCCATTGAGAAGAGCAGTCAGAGGTTTCTGCAATTTTTTTAAATTAGCTCTACAGTCCAATAAGGGAGCGGTTCAATGTGGTCACTGCACATGAGGATTTGTGCAATCTCCCAGGACCAGCTGCCAGCATGTATGCCAAGTATCAAGGCATCCCATAAACGGGTATCATGGTGACACTCCTGGTCATGGGCCAACAGGGGGCGCACACACATCCAGTTCATGTACTGTCTTGTTGGATGGACCACTCGAATATGCATGATCAACAATGCAACACAGGCTGAACGCATGTGACGTTGGCAAGGCGGAAGCTTAGCCGGTAACTGATCCGCAGCACTGTCAATGGCAGTGCCACCAGTAAATGCAGCATACGTGCACGGTACAGTTCCACGTGACAGGGGTCATGCATATGTCCGGGATGTTCGGCCATTGCGATAGTGGCTCTTGTTGAAGCGGCACTATTCTGACCTGCGCCAGTTCTGTGGCTGAAATGCCACATCTCGGATCAATGAGTTGTTTTAGTGTGCACCGGTTGTACGCCTGGGTTGTTGTGGGGGTAACTTGAAGGCCATTCCATGCAAGATAACTTCGAGCAAGGACTCCTGTGTGTGGGGTGTGTATACATTGGTCTCTCGTCGGGCTGTGCATAGTGTGGGAGTCGGCATCAGCTGCTATAGTATCTGTCTGGGGTTGCCGGGCACATGCAATTCCGAGGTCGGAGGTGCAGATGTGCTGCCGCCTGATAATTCAGACAAAGGAGCTTTCATCTCTAGTGTATGTTTGTAATCTGCTTGCATTCAGGAAAAGTGAAGTGGCTTGTTGGGGGTGGGGTGGGAGGAGTGCGACTTTGGGATTCATTTTTGACATGTCTTGCATGGGGCATATGAGAGGCCTCACTGTGTGTTACGTTGCCACACAGCTGCTCCTCCCTCCCCCGAACACATTTACTTATGTGCGCTGCGCGATTGCATCACTTGCACTCCTACAGCACAGTATTGTCATGCCTGTCTGCGCATGTCCACAAGCCTGACAACGACACTGTGATGTTGGCCATTGAAGGTGGCCACAATAAGGCGGACACAGATGTAGGGTACATGCCTGGCTGAACTGGCGCTGCTAATGTGGCTAGACATTTGGCTCATGCTGTGGCAATACAGATACACACAACACTTGGCCTGTATGATCCTGGACCCCGAGCGGTCTTGCGCTCCTTCGTTACTTCGTCCGTGCGAGCCCGCCCTCCGGATGCATGCTACATTGCAACATTGTCGCTTACAGGGGGGGATACTTAGCTACATGTCCATGTTCTTACCTTCCTGAGGTGACATGGTTGTGTCCGCAGCACAATGTAATGTGGTAGGGCCAGGGGCCATCATTCATACATAATGACCACACGGACATACTTGGATAGGTAGTGGAACTGGCTACGGGCACGTGTTCCTGGCCCCTCTTTCTTACCAGGATCACATATCCAGTGACGCCTGTGCTGGATGGGTGTGGGGCGAGTGTGAGCCAGCCCTCGGGGGTGGAGAAGGGGGGGTTTGGTGCTGGCAACAACTTGAAACAGGGATCACTGTTAAAGCGGAAACAGAAAACACCAATATAACACAGACAACTGCGAGGCATCATGGAGGTAGCCGGAGCAAGTGCAGAGGTCACCCAATATTCAATTAGAAGGGGCCATGACTTGTGGTGCACTGAGGTAGGGGCACCAGAGCTGAGCGTGCTCATGTGAAGGAGTTGTCAATGATTGTGTCCCTTCGGGATACTCCTGCTGCAGCTGCAGTGGGGTGTGTTACACCTGCCTCATCTTCATCATCATCGTCCAGAGGTGACACTGTCACATCCGCAGTCCACAGCACATAACTCAATCATAAAGGGTCCATGAATTGTGGTGTGCAGAGTTAGTGGCACCTGTGGCGCTCAGGGGGTGCCCGGTCTGCGATGATGCGTGGTCCGTGCGGGCCGCACTGGTAGCAATGTCTGTGGCCTACTGGACTGCGCCATAAATTAATGAAGACTGAATTCTAATTGTGAGCCCTGCTGCCCGCAGTGTAAGTCGAAGGCAATAGTCAGCACAGACATAACTCCGCGGTGCTGTGCCGCTGGGGGCCTGTGGTGCGGATGCCAGCGATCAGCTGAGGAGGCCAGCGGTCATGGTGGTGGCCTCGTTGCAGGGTGAGGTGGCGCCGCCCTGGCAGATGCGTTGGCCATCCTGGAAGTGAACCACGTCCAGAGCCTCGGCCTATATATTCACACTCCTACACTGGACTGGCGTACGCCGGACCAGCCCACTCCACTTACGTTTACGGGGGGGGGGGGAACACAGCTACATGACCGAGGTCTTCCCCACTGCCTGAGGTAACATGGTTGCGTCCACTGTCCACAACACTGCAAACACCAGCAGTATGTACACTGAGGTCTGTCCAGCACATCACCGCCACACTTCGCATTGTGTGCATTCTTATTCATGGGAGACTTGCCTCCTTCACACATACTTGGTACCCACCTCTCCCCACATTCTGTTATTGTGTGGCTGAGGGGCCATGCCGTTTTCGGAACGTTCTGCGCTGCCTCGGTGGTAGTCGGGGTGGGGGGTGGTCAGGGGGGGCATCTGAGTGGTGGCGGTGGGTATTGTGGACCTCTAGGGTCTCTGAGCTGCACGATCAGTGTCTCCATGACATGTGTTGGTCTTCAGATGTGGCTCTGGGCTGAGCTCCCTTTCATACTGCAGGTAGTCTTTCTGCTTTACACCAGTGAAAGGCAGGTGTTAATTCCCTGCTGGTAACGCGCCTTATCGCCTTTTTTTGGATCACATCGCAGATCTGGCTGGCCGTTGAGAATATCGCGCAGTTTGCACCAGCTTGAGGATGGGGCGATAATTCTTTAGCCACTTTTGCTGCATTAAAGTGCGGATAACTCGATAAGTCCTTGAGAATATGCCCCTGAGTCTACTCATGTGTTTTATCCGAAATACGAGAAATGTCAAAGATTATGTGTGGTTGAGTGTTTGAGAGAATACGAAAGTAGAGTAGAGGAAAACAGAAGGGATGGTGTGAATCAAGTTTTGATTTCTTATGTTAAACCTTTTAAAGCAGTAAATAGTGCAACTATTGCAAGACGGGTGAAATGGACAATGGAGCAAGCTGGCACTGATATTAAGGAGTTTAAGGCACATTCTATTAGAGGAGCTATGGCAAGTAAGGCCTATTACTCAGGAGGTAGGATGGAGGAGATCTTGAAGGCTGCAGATTGGGCAAATGCAGGGACTTTTGTAAGAAATTATTTTAGAGTGATTAAACATGTTGCAAATGAGGTGTTGAAGGGCTTTCAACATACATAATGGTAGCCTCCGGTCTTGAAATGAAATGGTGATTCTCCAAATAAAATGAACAGAGAATGAAGATTTCATTAAAGACACGGAGGCTAACATTATCCCACCAGTGGTGGTGCGTTCCTTAGGGTGTGGGGGCATTGCCCCACTCATATTTTGCCCCCTTGATTCCCCAATTACATGCAAGTATGTGTAGTATTTGTATTTCACTGACTAAAAGTGAAAAAACTATTCAATTGCAAAAACGTCAGCCACGGCACTGCAGTAAGTAAAAACTGCCTGAGGGGGTGGGGCTTATAACAGACAGACTCTGCTATTAATAAGTTAGCCAGCCTGGGCCCCAGTGCGCATGCCGGGTTGGACAGCTGCCTCTCTCCGGCCAGCCCAACATGCGCACTAGAGGCACCTCTACCTACCCATTAGTGACGCGGGGGAGACTCAAGCCACACCCCCTGGTCTCAGAAATGAGCGGTGAGGTCCCCTGCCCCAGCAAATCCTGGCACTGCTGCAACAGCACGAGCAGCACCTGCATTGGCTCAGAGAGTGAGACGAAGGGGGTGGTAGGAGGATGTCTCTCTAGTCTCTTCCCCATTCTCATGAGACAGATTGCAACCGACGAGGACGACCTGAGCTGCCAAAACAGCACTTCCAGCAGACCGTTAGAAACTCAAGGCGGCCATGCTGCAAGGTAAGGAGGTGGGCCCACTAGATACCTGCATAAAATATAGGATTCCCATGACACTTTTGTTTGCTGGCTCTGCTCTTATTTCAAACCCCTTGCTCGGCCGTTCCATTAATTTCTTTCATGGCTCGCCCACCTCTTGTCTAGGAGTGAGCGTAAAATGGCTCCCTGCCACTGAGGTAAGATTGCACGGCTTAGCAGAACCTGGAACGGCTCAAATGCATGGGCAGGTCGGGTCCAGGAGTACCGCCAAGGGGGCATAGCTTAAGTTATTTTCTACCGTCCTACCCAAGGCTGCTTGGTCACGAACACTTGTAACACTCAAGAAGGATTTGAATGGTGTGGATTAGATGCCAGATCACAACAGGATCACACTCAGCACAACACAGAGGTTATATAACGGGTGACCGCATTACAACCACCTCCACATGATCCGCTGATCACATGCTCTGGTTGTGAGAAGTTGGCCTGATGTATGATGTCACTAGTTCTAGTGTACACCTTATATCAGTCCAAATACCCTTATGGTGATTGGTTGTAAAGTCAACCTTATAGACCAGCTATCCTAGTGGTAGCATGGACAAGAGCAGTCTTAGGCTAAACTCTGAATGGCATGTGAAGCCAGCTGTGATACCATATATAATCCCTTGAATACCAAATGAAAGGACACCACAACAGATATATATATAAAATAAAGTGTATTTATTCTAGTCAAACCCTCAGCACTCTTTATGAGATTAGAGGTAAGTACAACACAGTCTTATTTAAGCATACATTAAGTCACACAGGTAAGTAATACAGTTAGGCCCTAGGGGCCACGCAAACCATATACTAAGTAAGTGGTATAAGGACCACTGTCACGGAAATAGGATAGGCCTAGGCCTAGGCAATCACTGGGGCTACACTACACTAGCAACAGTTAGGAAGTGGGAGGCCCACGGGATTCAGGTGCAGAGTGGAAACACTCACGCGTAATGCGTAAAAGTCGATAGAAATAGTAGTTGTTAGCAATTAACAGTTTAAGGACACTTCTAAAGCAGCTAGAGAGTCGAGACTCGGAAACTAGACCCTAGGATAGTCACTACCCTTGTGAGCACCGGAGTACCCAAGTTACCTAGCCCACAGGCTGCGGGTGCATAGGTGTGAACTTGCGTCGGGTTTCGTCGTGGACTTCTATGGATGCCTGAAGGAAAGTTGCTGACAGGCAGTCAGTGAAGAGTGTCCGGTGGATCCCAAGGCTGGGATCAAGAAGAGAGGAGACCTGCAAGCAGAAGGGACAGAGTCAAGGTCACTAGCCAGTGACCACGTGGAACCAGGAAGGAACCAGGCGATGTCGTGAAGATTGCAGGTGAAGGTGAAGCTTGTCGCTGCAGCCACGAGGACCAGGAAACGTCGAGGACGACCAGGACCAGGAGGCGAGCTGTCCCACGAAGGCTCTTGCTGTCGACGGCGTCGAAGTTGGACTAGGACTCACCAAGCCTTGGCAAGCAGGACCCACGAAGAACGGAGGACTTGCTTCTGGTGCAGACCAGGAAGGTCTGGGGTGCTTCTCTTTTTCAAAGGAGCAGGAGCCAGTCTGGAGGAGCCAAACCAGCGCTGAAGATTACGGGATGCGTCGTCACAAAGGCCACTAGCCAGCGGGCAAGCAACCGGACATACGCGGCAAGCAGGAAAATGCAGACGGGCCCCACGCAGGACTCGTGGAGTGTGGGGGGCTGGTCTTCGGTGCAGATGGTGCTTGGGGTTGGGGCTTCTCAATCCCCGGTGCACAACTTCGAAGGTGCCTCAGAAGCTGCGCTTGAAGATACTAGCCACTTTTCCCAGGTAGCCGGTCCCACGTCTCTCGTCGCCTCCACGGATCTCAGCTCTGCTGTGGATGTGGATCAGGGTCGGAGAAGTCTGGAAGTCAAGGCTCTGGTCGGGCTCTGCAGTCGGTCCCTCGTAGAACTTTAGCAAAGCAAAGGGTAGTCTCTTGATGGTGCCTGTTTGCACAGGGTAGCCACTCCTTGGCCACAAGGGAGATTCTTCAGTCTTCTTCTTTCGTCGAATGTCGAAGGTCCAGAGTTTCTGTTCAAGTTGCAGGTTCAGGATAATCTAAAGTCTTGAGGCCCAACTCCCACTCTTATACTAATCTGGGGGGCTGGGATACCTGCTAGGTCACGCCTTATGGGTGGGACCTGGGAGGGGGTGGTTACACCCACTTCCCTTTGTCCAGTTTCGCGCCAGAGCTGGGGCTGGAGTGCCCCAGCGCCGGTTTGAACTGGACTATGCAAGGAACACCTTGTGTGCCCCAGGCATGTCTCATTCCTTTCAGCCCACCCTGCCCCAATACACTAAAGGCTGTCTGGGGAGGTGCTAGCACCTCCCCAAGCAGGAAACCTATTGTCCAGGCCTCCCTGGCTGGGATCACTCCCAGCAGCAGGAGGTCAGACTTGTGTCGTGGCAGCAGCATCCATTTTGTGATGCTGAGGCTTTGGTCAGAGGCTAACAGTAAAGTATGATTTCAACATGTCTTTCCCTCTAGAAGGGGGGAATAATATCCTCATGTCCAGAAAGGGTATGGGGGTATTATTCCACAGTGTTAGACACCTTACACGACATGTTTCGATAAAGCCAAACCATAGTTACCATAACCGTTTAAGATTATAAGGCACTTTAAGAGTATATGGTAGGCTATATCATAGAACAGCTATAAGGACATGGTTCCGAAAGCTGCAGACAGGCTCAGCTCATGCTAGAGCACCATCTCACATGTTACCAAGCACTCTGCCTCCAGGATTGTTAAGGCCTGCCATAGGAGTGGCTGATAGGTACACATGTGTCTATATGTAAATTAGGTATAGGAATACTACACCTAAGCAAGGTGTGATTACACGACCTTGCCCCAGCTGAGTGATCAGCCAGTTGTGTCAAAATGGAAGGCCAGGCCAGGGGTGGCATAATACATGCTGCAGCCCCTGGTAGGCCTAGGGTACACCTATGCCCTGGGTACCTAGGGTACACTGTACAGGGGCCAATAAGGTGATCCTATCCAAATGGGTTATGCACCTAAAGTACATAGTATCAATTTAGAGAGAGAACAGCAGGGCTGTGGGTCTGATTAGCAGGCCCACAGCCACATCTAAGTCGAAAACCAGTAAAGCAAAAGCAAAAAGTGGGGGTGAACATAGAAAGCAGACCCTACTCTCCTACACAACCCCCCCCCCCCCCCAACTTAGGGACATTAAACTAACCATGACCAGTTGAGTCTTCATGTTCTAAGTGGAAATATCTGGAGAGTCCATCTGCATTGGCATGGTCAGTCCCAGGTCTATGTTCCACTGTGAAGTCCATCCCATGTAGGGAAATGGACCACCTAAGAAGTTTGGGATTTTCACCCTTCATCTGATTTAGCCACAAGAGGGGCTTATGGTCTGTCTGAATCTTGAAGTGGGTGCCAAACAAGTATGGCCTCAGCTTCTTCAGGGCCCAAACCACAGCAAAGGCCTCCCTCTCAATAGCTGACCAACGTTTCTCTCTAGGGGTCAGCCTTCTACTTATAAAAGCAATGGGCTGGTCTTGACCATCTACATTCAGTTGTGAAAGAACAGCTCCCACACCTAACTCAGAAGCATCTGTCTGGACAATGAACTCTTTGGAGTAGTCTGGACTTTTCAGAATAGGTGCACTGCACATGGCCTGCTTCAGGTCATCAAATGCTTTTTGACAGCTTACTGTCCACTGAACTCTCTTTGGCATCTTCTTGGAGGTCAAGTCATTAAGTGGTGTCACAATGGACCCATAGTTCTTAACAAACTTTCTGTAGTACCCAGTCAGGCTCAAGAAAGCTCTGACCTGAGTCTGGGTAGTTGGAGGAGTCCAGTCCTTTATGGTCTGGATCTTGCTCTCCAGTGGTTGAACCTGACCCCCACCAACTAGGTGGCCCAGGTATACAACCTTGCTCTGCCCTATCTGGCACTTAGTGGTCTTGATAGTGAGGCCTGCCTTTTGCAGGGCCTCTAAAACATTCCTCAGGTGGACCAGGTGATCCTCCCAGGTGGAGCTAAAGACAGCAATATCATCAAGATAAGCTGCACAATAATCATCCAACCCAGTAAGGACTTGATTCACCAACCTTTGGAAAGTGGCAGGTGCATTCTTCAAACCAAAGGGCATTACCACAAATTGATAATGTCCTCCTGGGGTCGAGAAAGCAGTTTTGGCCTTTGCATTCTCAGCTAGTCTGATTTGCCAGTAGCCTGCTGTTAGGTCAAATGTGCTCACAAACTTAGCAGCTGCCAGTCTGTCAATGAGCTCATCTGCCCTAGGTATTGGGTGGGCATCTGTCCTAGTGACAGCATTGAGACCTCTGTAATCCACGCAAAACCTCATCTCTCTCTTACCATCTTGGGTGTGAGGCTTTGGCACAAGGACCACAGGACTAGCCCAAGGGCTCTCTGAAGGTTCAATGACTCCCAGCTCCAACATCTTTTGTACCTCAACTTTTATGCAGTCCCTGACATGGTCAGGTTGCCTGTAGATTTTACTCTTCACAGGCAGACTGTCACCAGTGTCCACCTCATGGGTGCACCAGTTTGTCTGACTTGGGGTCAGAGAGAACATATGTCTGTAGGACTGCAGAACTTGCCTGCAGTCCTGTTGCTGATGGACAGTGAGGCTGTCAGAAAAGACCACTCCATCAACTGAGCCATCATCAGGGTTCTGAGTCAACAGGTCTGGGAGAGGGTCACTCTCTTCCTCCTGCCCCTCATCTGTAGCCATGAGTAGCCCCATGTCTGCCCTGTCAACATATGCCTTCAATCTGTTGACATGAAGCACCCTGTGGGGGCTTCTGGGAGTCCCAAGGTCCACCAAGTAGGTGACTTCTCCCTTTTTCTCAACAATAGTGTGGGGTCCAGACCATTTGTCTTGGAGTGCTGCTGGGGCCACTGGCTCCAACACCCACACTTTCTGTCCTGGCTGGTAAACAGTCAGCACAGCCTTTTGGTCATGCCAAGCTTTTTGGAGTTCTTGGCTTGCCTCAAGGTTTTTAGAAGCCTTCTTCATATACTCTGCCATCCTGGAGCGGAGACCAAGTACATAATCCACTATGTCCAGTTTGGGTTGTCTGAGAGGTCTCTCCCATCCTTCCCTTACCAAACACAGGGGTCCTCTTACAGGATGCCCAAACAAAAGCTCAAAAGGGCTGTAGCCAACCCCCTTTTGTGGGACCTCTCTGTAAGCAAACAGAAGGCAGGGTAAAAGGATGTCCCATCTTCGCCTAAGCTTGTCTGGTAACCCTTTTATCATTCCCTTTAGGGTCTTGTTGAATCTCTCAACAAGCCCATTGCACTGTGGGTGATAGGGTGTGGTGAACTTGTAGTTCACACCACACTCCTTCCACATTGCAGTCAAGTATCCTGACATGAAGTTGGCACCTCTGTCAGAAATGACCTCCTTTGGAAAGCCCACTCTGGAGAATACTCCAAGCAGGGCCCTTGCCACAACAGGAGCTGTTGTAGTCCTCAGGGGAATTGCTTCTGGATACCTGGTGGCATGGTCCACTATCACCAGTATGAATCTGTGCCCAGATGCTGTTTGTGGGTCCATTGGTCCTACAATATCTATGCCCACTCTTTCAAAGGGGACCCCCACCACAGGTAGTGGTATGAGGGGGGCCTTTGTGGTGCCACCTGATTTGCCACTGGCTTGGCAGGTGACACAGGAGCGACAAAACTCCTTAGTATCTTCTGACATATGGGGCCAGTGAAAGTGAGGGACAAGCCTGTCCCAAGTCTTGTTCTGGCCTAAATGTCCCGCAAGGGGAATATCATGGGCCAAGGTAAGAAGGAAGCCTCTGAACTTCAGTGGTATGACCAACCTCCTGGATGCACCAGGCTTGGGGTCTCTAGCCTCTGAATACAGTAGCCCTTCATCCCAATACACTCTATGGGTACCTTGAGCATTCCCTGCAGCCTCAGCAGCAGCCAGCTGTCTGAGGGGTTCAAGAGAGGGGCAGTCTAATTGAGCCTGCCTCAGATCTGCCCTTGAAGGTCCCCCTGTCCCAAGAAACTCAACCTGATCAGGTTCAAGTTCTTCTAGGACAGTTCCTTCAGGGCTCTCAGAATCATCCTCCTGGGAGGGTTGATCCACCACCTGAGGCAGGGGGGAAGGCACAGCCTTAAACCTACTGCTCTTTCTCTTGGGTTGTGACTGGTCCATAGTTTCAGGATCCAGCACTTGTTCAGTGGTGCACTTTTTTGCCTGTGACCTGGTCACAGCAAGGACATGTGCATCTATCCCCAGCATTTCTGCATGGGTCCTATACTCCACTTCAGACCAAACTGAAGTTTCAAGATCATTGCCCAGTAAACACTCTACAGGAAGGTCTGAACTAACAACAACTTTCTTGAGGCCAGTTACCCCTCCCCAGGAGAAGTTAACAATAGCCACACCATGGGAGGTAGTGGCATTGCTAGCGTTGGTCATTAGGTAATTTTCACCTAGTATGATCTGTCCAGGGTCCACAAAAGCAGGTGTCACCATTGTGACACTAGCCCCAGTGTCCCTGTAGGCCTGAGCCATTCTTTGGTTGATAAAAGGAGTCTGTCTGTACTTGCCCAGGTTACTGGGGCCTACAGTAGAGGACAAAGCTAAGTCCCCATCACAGATCAGAACAGCCTGAGTAGGTATTCTGACTAGGCCAGAATCCTCCTCAGTTCCCAGGGTTAACCCTACTACACCCTTTTGCTGGGAACCACCACTTACAGCTGAACTAGGGGGTACAGTTGCCTTAGGGGCAATGATGGCTGGGGGCTTATCCTTTTTGGTGCACTCACTAAACCAATGTGAGTTGGACTTACAATAGTTGCACCATGGTTTCTTTTGGCCTACTTTCTTTTTATCCTTTTTGGGACCACCCTCCCCCTGAGCCTTTTGGGGGCCTGGTGAAGACTTCTGGTCTTTTTGTTTCTGATCATTACCCTTCTGGTCTGCCTTTTTCTGATCACCGCCCTGGTTCTGGTTTTTCTGCTTAACTCTAGTCCTGACCCATCTATCTGCCTTCTTTCCCAATTCTTGGGGAGAAGTCAGATCAGAATCAATCAGGTGTTGATGCAATAGCTGGTTTTGACAGTTGTTAAGGATTTGTTCTCTCATGATCAAATTATACAATCCTGTATAGTCCTTAACCTTACTTCCCATTAGCCAGCCTTCCAGAGCCTTAGTGGCACAATCTACAAAATCAGTCCAGTCCTGAGTCTGTGTCTTCTGGGTATCCCTGAACAACAACCTGTATTGTTCAGTGGTTAGGCCAAACCCATCAATTAGAGCACTCTTCAGGACAGTGTAATTATCTGCATCCTCATCACTAACTGTGAGGAGCTTGTCTCTACCTTTCTCAGAGAAGGAGAGCCACAAGATAGCTGCCCACTGACTTTGGGGTACCTGCTGTACTTTGCAAGCTCTCTCCAAAGCAGTTATCCATTTGTGGATGTCATCCCCACACTTGTAGGGAGGGACAATCTTGCTCAGGTTTCTATTATCATAGTGCCTGTCTCTATCCTTAGGGATATTGCTGCCACCAGTGGGTTCTGACCCACTTAACCTTTGCTCTCTAGCCAGAGCAAGCTTCTCCTTGGCAAGGGCAAGTTCTTCCCTCTGAATCCTCAGATTAGCTTCCCTCATTCTGGCTTCATGCTCCTTTCTCTCAGGGGAAGTCATTCCCCTATGAGAGGAAGCATTAAAGATGCTAGAGACATGGGAGTGGATGGATTCCCTTGAAGGGGATCTGTCCCTCCTGCTTCTCTGTGTAAGCCCACTTGGGGGTCTGTATGGGGGGACCCCATGCAAACTCCCATGTAAGCTTAGGTTAGCCTGGCTAAGTCTTCCTACTTGGCCCTGGCTGTCTACCTCTTCATCTGAAGTCCCATCTGACTCATCTGTGGTGGGTAGACCCTCCTTTGTACCTAGGGTACCTGCCTGTGAGGCTTTAAGAGCATCATACTCCTCTAGGAGTTGTCTTAGCTGAAGGAGGGTAGGGTTTGCACCATGTTTTATTCTTCTGGAGGTACACAATTGTCTCATCTCCTGAAAAGTTAGGGTATCATATCTAGAGGGGGTCTTCTGCAGACCTGACCCTCCTGAGAGAGCATCTACTTGATCTCCTCCCAGAGACATGATCTAGTGAGGGTGTGGTGTGTGCACCTACCTACACTAGTTGTTTCTACTAAACCTCTCTGGTAGTTGTAGTCAGGGTGTGTTACTCCCTTCAACCTACAACTACTAAGTCCAGTAGGACTTAAGTATTATAATCTATGTTATATGTACCTAGACAATATCTGTGTGATCTTTCAATTTAGTATCTCAAGATTACAATGGTATTACAACAGCAAGCTCAGATCCCAACCGCTGCTCACCAATGTGAGAAGTTGGGCTGATGTATGATGTCACTAGTTCTAGTGTACACCTTATATCAGTCCAAATACCCTTATGGTGATTGGTTGTAAAGTCAACCTTATAGACCAGCTATCCTAGTGGTAGCATGGACAAGAGCAGTCTTAGGCTAAACCCTGAATGGCATGTGAAGCCAGCTGTGATACCATATATAATCCCTTGAATACCAAATGAAAGGACACCACAACAGATATATATATAAAATAAAGTGTATTTATTCTAGTCAAACCCTCAGCACTCTTTATGAGATTAGAGGTAAGTACAACACAGTCTTATTTAAGCATACATTAAGTCACACAGGTAAGTAATACAGTTAGGCCCTAGGGGCCACGCAAACCATATACTAAGTAAGTGGTATAAGGACCACTGTCACGGAAATAGGATAGGCCTAGGCCTAGGCAATCGCTGGGGCTACACTACACTAGCAACAGTTAGGAAGTGGGAGGCCCACGGGATTCAGGTGCAGAGTGGAAACACTCACGCGTAATGCGTAAAAGTCGATAGAAATAGTAGTTGTTAGCAATTAACAGTTTAAGGACACTTCTAAAGCAGCTAGAGAGTCGAGACTCGGAAACTAGACCCTAGGATAGTCACTACCCTTGTGAGCACCGGAGTACCCAAGTTACCTAGCCCACAGGCTGCGGGTGCATAGGTGTGAACTTGCGTCGGGTTTCGTCGTGGACTTCTATGGATGCCTGAAGGAAAGTTGCTGACAGGCAGTCAGTGAAGAGTGTCCGGTGGATCCCAAGGCTGGGATCAAGAAGAGAGGAGACCTGCAAGCAGAAGGGACAGAGTCAAGGTCACTAGCCAGTTACCACGTGGAACCAGGAAGGAACCAGGCGATGTCGTGAAGATTGCAGGTGAAGGTGAAGCTTGTCACTGCAGCCACGAGGACCAGGAAACGTCGAGGACGACCAGGACCAGGAGGCGAGCTGTCCGACGAAGGCTCTTGCTGTCGGCGGCGTCGAAGTTGGACTAGGACTCACCAAGCCTTGGCAAGCGGAACCCACGAAGAACGGAGGACTTGCTTCTGGTGCAGACCAGGAAGGTCTGGGGTGCTTCTCTTTTTCAAAGGAGCAGGAGCCAGTCTGGAGGAGCCAAACCAGTGCTGAAGATTACGGGATGCGTCGTCACAAAGGCCACTAGCCAGCGGGCAAGCAACCGGACATACGCGGCAAGCAGGAAAATGCAGAAGGGCCCCACGTAGGACTCGTGGAGTGTTGGGGGCTGGTCTTCGGTGCAGATGGTGCTTGGGGTTGGGGCTTCTCAATCCCCGGTGCACAACTTCGAGGGTGCCTCAGAAGCTGCGCTTGAAGATACTAGCCACTTTTCCCAGGTAGCCGGTCCCACGTCTCTCGTCGCCTCCACGGATCTCAGCTCTGCTGTGGATCAGGGTCGGAGAAGTCTGGAAGTCAAGGCTCTGGTCGGGCTCTGCTGTCGGTCCCTCGTAGAACTTTAGCAAAGCAAAGGGTAGTCTCTTGACGGTGCCTGTTTGCACAGGGTAGCCACTCCTTGGCCACAAGGGAGATTCTTCAGTCTTCTTCTTTCGTCGAATGTCGAAGGTCCAGAGTTTCTGTTCAAGTTGCAGGTTCAGGATAATCTAAAGTCTTGAGGCCCAACTCCCACTCTTATACTAATCTGGGGGGCTGGGATACCTGCTAGGTCACGCATTATGGGTGGGACCTGGGAGGGGGTGGTTACACCCACTTCCCTTTGTCCAGTTTCGCGCCAGAGCTGGGGCTGGAGTGCCCCAGCGCCGGTTTGAACTGGACTATGCAAGGAACACCTTGTGTGCCCCAGGCATGTCTCATTCCTTTCAGCCCACCCTGCCCCAATACACTAAAGGCTGTCTGGGGAGGTGCTAGCACCTCCCCAAGCAGGAAACCTATTGTCCAGGCCTCCCTGGCTGGGATCACTCCCAGCAGCAGGAGGTCAGACTTGTGTCGTGGCAGCAGCATCCATTTTGTGATGCTGAGGCTTTGGTCAGTGGCTAACAGTAAAGTATGATTTCAACATGTCTTTCCCTCTAGAAGGGGGCAATAATATCCTCATGTCCAGAAAGGGTATGGGGGTATTATTCCACAGTGTTAGACACCTTACACAACATGTTTCGATAAAGCCAAACCATAGTTACCATAACCGTTTAAGATTATAAGGCACTTTAAGAGTATATGGTAGGCTATATCATAGAACATTTATAAGGACATGGTTCCGAAAGCTGCAGACAGGCTCAGCTCATGCTAGAGCACCATCTCACATGTTACCAAGCACTCTGCCTCCAGGATTGTTAAGGCCTGCCATAGGAGTGGCTGATAGGTACACATGTGTCTATGTAAGTTAGGTATAGGAATACTACACCTAAGCAAGGGGTGATTACACGACCTTGCCCCAGCTGAGTGATCAGCCAGTTGTGTCAAAATGGAAGGCCAGGCCAGGGGTGGCATAATACATGCTGCAGCCCCTGGTAGGCCTAGGGTACACGCCAATAAGGTGATCCTATCCAAATGGGTTATGCACCTAAAGTACATAGTATCAATTTAGAGAGAGAACAGCAGGGCTGTGGGTCTGATTAGCAGGCCCACAGCCACATCTAAGTCGAAAACCAGTAAAGCAAAAGCAAAAAGTGGGGGTGAACATAGAAAGCAGACCCTACTCTCCTACACTGTTTCTGAGTAAAGCGTCATTTTATAAGGATGTAATTTGTGTTCTACTTTATTAAACGCCTGATGCCTCTGTTTCCCTTGTAATTATGAGCAGCAGGCCCAGGCCAGGACTTGTTCTTAGCGACTTGAGGCACTGTACGAAGGCTGCTCATTTACATTACAATTACAACACAAAAGTGCAAGAGTGCTCAAATACACAGGATTAAAGGAGTATCGGGCATTGTGTATCTAAGTTTGCACACACGGGGGATATTCTCAAGAACGTGTGATAATCATCGCAAAATTAGCTTAACGCAACTTTGCATATCGCAGTCTATCACAGGAAAATAACACTGTGTTAACGTTGCATTCTCAACCCGGCGGCACCATGCGATAGTCCCACGATAATGCGTAAAATGACCGCGCTAAAATCAACGCGATGCCTCAAAAATGCGAAACACCAACGCGAAAAAAGTTGCAATGGCCCAAATCGCGATACAAAAATCAGCAATAACCAGCAACAGGCCTGCAATTCCCACATGTCATGCGGGAAAATGCACTATAAAAGCAAAAAAAAAAACCCACCAATATAACACAGACAACTGCGAGGCATCATGGAGGTTGCCGGAGCAAGTGCAGAGGTCACCCAATATTCAATTAGAAGGGGCCATGACTTGTGGTGCACTGAGGTAGGGGCACCAGAGCTGAGCGTGCTCATGTGAAGGAGTTGTCAATGATTGTGTCCCTTCGGGATATTAGTGCTGCAGCGGCAGTGGGGTGTGTTACACCTGCCTCATCTTCATCATCATCGTCCAGGGTCTTCCACACTGCCTGAGGTGACACTGTCACATCCGCAGTCCACAGCACATAACTCAATCATAAAGGGTCCGTGAATTGTGGTGTACAGAGTTAGTGGCACCTGTGGCGCTCAGGGTGTGCGCGGTCTGCGATGATGCGTGGTCTGCGCGGGCCGCACTGGTAGCAATGTCTGTGGCCTACTGGCCTGCACCATGAATTAATGAAGACTGAATTCGAATTTACACCAGTGAAAGGCTGGTGTTAATTCCCTGCTGGTAACGCGCCTTATCGCCTTTTTTTGGATCACATCGCACCTCTGGCTGGCCGGTGAGAATATCGTGAAGTGGTGTTTTTGTGTGTTTTTGCACGGGAACACCTACTCTGCATATCATTAGCGTTAGTTGTTGCTGTCATCCGTGGTGCTGTTTTTTGCGGAAGCTTTTGCTGGAAAACTGCAGATTTCGGCAGTTTGCACCAGCTTGAGGAAACCAAAACCAAATCAAACTGCATAGCACCATGGATGCACCCGGACCGAGTGCAAAGGACAACCCGAACCCCACAAGCCCTATGGAGGACCAGCCAGGAACCCCGTGTTCGGGGAAGGGCAAGGAGAAGAGGAAGACGGGGTTCAGTCCGCAGGAAGACCGGATCATCGTCACGGAGGTGATAGAACACTACCAACAACTGTTCGTCACCTCCACTGCGTCATTGGCAACACAAACAGAACAAGCTGGCATAGCCAATAGGTCTCGCTTTTGGGACCTTATAAGTGTTTAGCCATGCAACATTTGCATAACTAAATACTTATAAGGTCCCAAAAGCGAGACCTATTGGCTATGCCAATGCTTGTTTCTGTTTGTTACTGCTCTGTAGTAATGGCGGCGCACGGGTGCCACCATTACTACATAGAAGTAATAAACTGGAAAAAAAAAACTGGCTCACGGAGAACATCAAAGCCGCGAAATTGAAAGTGATCGCGATCAAACATCAAAGCGGCCGCGAAAGTGAGGCGCGCGCCCGCGCACATGCACTGTAGCTCTAGGCTACAGTGGTAGCACTTTTTTGAGCCCTCACAAAAAGTCTTGCCAGACCAGCGCATGCGCTGGGTCAGGCGAGACCTAAGAATGGCAGTCCATCGTCACCAACGTGAATGCAGTCGGAGTGTCAAGGAGGTCAATGGAGGAGGTCAAGAGGTGCTGGCATGAAGTGCACAGCCAAACCAAGGACAAACTCGCTGCCAACAGGAAGGCAGCAAAGGCGACTGGATGAGCTGGAGGAAATAGTGCCACAGTCATCAGTGTGGAGACGGTGCAAGGGGTTGGGGGTCTGGACAAAGCTCGATATGACCTGACCCAACAGCAACAGGGTAACAAGCAGGGACTGGGGGGACGGAGGGAGATGGGCACAATGGCACACATGCACAATCATGTGCAGCACGGGGCGTGGCCTGGCGTTCGGCAAGATGGCCGCACAGTAGTGTTGCTCTGCCGGCCGCCAAATTAATCCTGTCATAATCCTGCCTCTACCAAGCCATCTACCGCTATATTTTATACAGAAGTGCTGCTGACATCGCAGGCGTCCTGGCGGTGTCTCTATAGACGGCGTAGCCAATTTGGGAGGCGACGAGGAACTGACGGCGCACTCTGGCCGAGATTGTAATGGCGGCCGCGAGGTCCCGGCTGTGAAGACTCCTGAATACTCTGGCCGCGGCTGTGAAGCCAACCGAGGTGCCTCAGAGGGCCTGGAGAGCTGCGTGGACGGCAGCGACTGAAACAGTGACTCGAGGTGTGTTCCCGACGATGCGGGAGGGCTTACGGAGTGCGGCAAGGTGAGCACGTGTGTGGTCCCTGAATCGCTGCTGGAGCCCTGATCTACGCTAGCGGCTGGCATCAGCCTTGGAGGTAGGCCGCGAAGAGTCTGTGAAAGCTGGGACATAATTGCCGAGGGGCTCCACGCGCGCGCTGGAGACTACTGCTTTCCAGTTGCAGGTGGCGTCCCTGGATTGAACAGCGCCGCTCCCCACTCGCACAGGTGCCCTGCCGATGTGCGCCATATGGTTGTAAAGCTGCCGGTGAGATACCGTTCATAACATCTAAACTTTACTGCATTGAGGGGGGGCCCACGAGCAGTGAGGCTAGAGCAGATCAGAGCTTTGATATATAAAGCACGCGTGTTGTGGACAATCGCAGTTTCACCACTCCGCCTTGCAAAATCCCCACTTGGGTCCTGCTGCCGGGAGAGCTGGAAGACTGACCCAGGAGACCTTAGGCCTTGGGATTAAGGTGGTGGTCACTGACGCCGCATTGAATCACCCTGCAGCGAAGGGGGGGCACCGCACGGCGCGCTACTTCTGTCACAGGGCTCTGATAGTTGGGGACCCAGGAACTCTCTTGCCCGTCCCTAGATAAAGGAGTGCTTTTACTTTGTGGAGCGCGACATTGCCATGCATGCTCAGGGCGCACCATAATCCGGTATCTACGTGCACAGATAAAGTTTTTCAGCTTGTGATCACGGAGCACAATTTCTCCATTTCCACCCGCCACAAGTAGCACTACGTCACATCTGAGCAGGGCCCCCTCTGCTGTGAGCATCATGAGCAAGCCAGAGAAAAATCAGCCATGGCTCACATTTGAATTGCGCAAAGGCGGTAAGTCCTCACAAAATGCGGCCTCGGACTCGGAGCTGGACTCGTCAGCCCACGCCCCCAGAGCACTCGAAAAATCGTTATCTGCCATACTGGCCAGCTTGCAGGCCATTGATGGTAACATTGAGGCCCTCAACGGCAGGATGGACCATTTCTCGGCAAAATTGGATAAACATGCAGCGCGGATTGGAGAGACTGAGCAGCGTATATCTGATGCTGAGGATGGCCTCCAGCAAATTGCTACGAAGACTTCCGACATCACAAAACTCCTGGCGGTCATTCAGGTGAAAAATGAGGACATTGAAGTGCGTTCTCGGCGCAATAACTTGCGCAATTTGGGCCTGTCGGAGTCGACCAATGTTGGGCGTCTGGAAGACTATGTGGAGACTTTATTGCGAGATATCTGCGGTGCTGACAACCTATCGACAATGTTTGCCATAGAGCGGGCGCACAGATCCCTGGCGGCGCGCCCACCCGCTGGCGCCCCCCCCAGACCGATCATCACCAGGTTACTAAATTTTAGGGACCGAGATACTGTGCTGCGTATCACTCGCCAAAAGGGCACAATCAACTACCAGAGCAATGTGTTATCATTTTATCTGGACTTTACAGCTACAGTACAGGTGGCACGGAAGGAGTTTCAAGGAGTTAAGAAACTGCTCATGACAGAACAGATCCCATATGCTATGCTTTATCCAGCGCGGCTGCGCATAGGCGAGGCGAACGACGCCAAGATCTTCACGAATCCTAAGCAGGCAATGGAGCATGCCAGATCCATCCGCCGGCAGCGGAACTCTCCGGCTCATACTTCAGACATTGATGACTGAGTAGTAAGGGGCTTTGGGCTATGCCACCTAATCATAACTATTTGTAAATCAGTGTGCCATGATGTAGAACAGAGTTGCACTACATGCCTACATAGCTGAATGTACGGAATGTGATGACCGCACATTGCATATTCGGGGGAAGAACCCCAGGTTTGTTGTTTCTCATTGAAATCATGGTTGTTCATATTTCACTGCTAATTGGGTGGGTGTTCTTAGCTCCGACATTCACGGTTCCGGAGTGCTCCCTATCTATGTAGGGCTATGCCCCATGTGTCTACCGCTGTAGACACGGAGCCCTGCGTCCAGCATTCCTCACCATGCCCCTCGCCACAGGATCGGCAAGATGGCTAATGTGTAGTGGTCCGCAATGGCTTATCGGCGCCCCCCTCCCTATTAGATCTGGGAGTGGACCTCGCCGCTACGTCCCCCAATGGGTACACCCCACTTGATACATCACATCGTTTTGTTGTTGTTGGGATGGTTTATACTGGAGGGCTTTGTCTTTGGCAAATTGGGGCTGCTAAAGTGGGTGGGGGGAGGGCAAGGTTGTTTTCTCTTAATAAATTGGAAGTACTGTGATCGGATTTATAATTGTAACTATGATGTCTGTCGCTATATGTGCACCTTACATACACTGCAATACTATATGAGGCGGTTAACTTACCTGTATAGATAATGGGAGAAATGTATAAATGCATAAATTGGAATATCCGTGGTCTGAACACCCCTAAAAAGATCCGACAAGTGTTAGCACAGTTAGATAGACATGCTGTGAAGATCGCTTTCTTGCAGGAGACCCACTTGAGCAAACAAGCGGAAGTAAGGACTGCACACAGATGGGCGTCTTTCCGTTTGGCCTCATCATACTCTACCTATTCCAGGGGCGTTCTGATCCTCATTAAAAAGGGAGTACCATTTCAACCTGTACATACCTGCACAGACACCGAGGGCCGATGGGTCATGGTTCAGGGCAAGCTGGGAATGGCACTAGTGACATTGGTAAGCATGTATGGTCCTGTGGTGGATGACCCAACGCCTTTTCTACAAATGTTTCTGTGTTGCGAGCATGCCCTGAATCTGCGGTCCTATGGGGAGGTGACCTAAATACCCATCTCAATCCACAAATGGATAAATTCAACCCACCGGGTGCGCGCGCGCTCAAAGTTGCCCAGTGTATCAGGGATGCCATGGCAGGAATGGGTTTGATGGACGTTTGGTGTCTGCGCAATGAGGGGGCGCTGAAGGGCACACACATCACTCCTGCATTTAATAGTTGGTCTCACCTAGATTACTGACTGCTGAATGATGAAGCTAATGGATGGGTAGAAAAGGTTCACACGCTTCCACGCACATTATCTGATCACAACCCCGTTGTCCTTGCCATCTGCATTCCCACAAATCCTCACCGCCCTTTCACGTGGAAGTTTAGGGCTGAGGCATTGCTAGATCCGATATACAACGAAACTATAAGAACAGCCATTATACACTACTTTGATTTAAATGTGGGCTCAGTGGACAGTCAGGCCATCTTATGGGAAGCGTTTAAGGTGACAATACGGGGAGTGTGCATAGGTACCACAGCGGGGATCCTGAAAGACATCAGAGGCCAACTGACCAAAACAGAGCGGGCTCTGGAGGCGCTCGAGAAACAATACCTGCACTCTCCGGCCACAGACACACTGGCGCGTATTCACGAGTTACTAGCGGAATATAACGACCAAGCTGACACCGAGGCAAAATACCTATCCAGACAGCATGTGGCCCGGGCCTGTGGGGAGGGGGGGAGACCGGGTAGAAATCTAGCCAAAAAACAGCGCTCTAGAACTGACAATCCCCCAATTGACTATATCATCGATACTCATGGGTCTGCACACTACACTCCACACGCTATAATGGGCCAATTCCAGCAATTTTACTCATCTATGTATAGTACACGTGGCGGAATGGATGAAGTAGCAATGGATGAATACTTAGCAGATACGACCTGTGCATGGCTCTCGGATGCCCACAGAGAATATTTGAGTCAACCCATAGACGAGACCGATGTTAGAGAGGCTATTCTTTCTCTCCCTAATAATAAGGCCCCCGGGCCTGACGGCCTGAAGGCGGAGTTTTACAAGGCCTATGCGGATCTCCTCATACCACACTTACTGGAGATGTATGCAGAAGCCCATGAGGCTGGGACTCTCCCTCCTTCCTTGCGTCAGGCCTTGATTATCACCCTCCTTAAAAAAGATAAATCGCCCACACGGTGTGACTCATATTGCCCACTTTCATTGATAAATTTGGATGCCAAAATTTTTGCGAAGATTCTGGCCACGAAAATACAACCTATAATGCCTCTTCTAGTGCTCCCGGACCAATCTGGGTTTATTCCAGATCGTTCAACCTCACATAATCTGTGCACTATTTTTGCCATGTTCCACGTTCTCAACCCTGACTTATCTGCAGCTGCAGTTATGTTGGATGCTGCAAAAGCATTCGACTCCATAAAGTGGAAGTATATGATGCACATATTACACAGAATGGGATTTCCCTTTATTTTGACACGCTGGATACAGGTCCTATATACTGACGCTTCGGCGAGAGTACGCGTAGGTGGACTCACGTCAGAACCTTTTAACATAGAACGTGGTACCAGACAGGGTTGTCCTTTGTCCCCCCTCCCTTTCGCCCTTGTTCTGGAACCTTTGGCGTGCAAGATTCGGAAATGTCATAGAGTGAGCCGCTGCCCTTAATTTTAATCACCGGCCGGTCGGGATCTCCATGTACGCGGACGATATGGTCCTATTTATCTGTGATCCCCAACTTCACTTATCCCCGATTATCCGGGAATATATTAAATTTGGCCTGTTTTCAGGGCTCCAGATTAAATGGGTAAAATCTGTTATCATTCTTCTAACGCTGGCTACGACCCCGCCCCAGTTAGAATATCAATTGGTATGGTCTGTGGAGCCGGTCAAATATTTGGGTGTGTGGGTGCACCGAGATCCTGATATTGTGATCAAAGAGATCTATGGCTGAGCATACAACACCCTGGTGCAACAAGTAGATGAGTGGTCCCACCTGCCATTGTCCCTGGCGGATCGTATAGCAGTTATTAAAATGGTAATACTTCCTAGGTTCTTGTATGTGTTTTAAAATATCCCAATCCAATTGACGAAACACTTTTTTAAAACGGTGCAAACCCAGTTGCTGAGATTAATATGGGGGAATAAACAACCTAGAATTAGCTGGCTTACATTAACGCTTGCCTATGAAAAGGGGGGGTTCATTGCTCCTGACTTCTATGTCTACTATCTCTGCAAGCAGGCCCAATACGCTTATTATTGGTTCAGAACCCATGACTGTATTCCGCACGTGGCTGTTGAGGACGGTGATGCTCACTGTGTGTCTTTAATGAGTGTCATCACACATACTCGTAAGCAGACGCCCAGGACAGAGATCAACACAATTGACACCACTATCGCGGCCTGGCAGGCGATTGGCAAGCGCGCACACAAGCTTCCTTTATATGCTCCTGCGTTACCCCTAGCTGGACACGCGGCTTTATCTGTCACACGAGAAAGTGGGCCCATAACCGCTTTAAAGGAGGCTGGAATCACACACATGAGCGATCTTTGCCCGAGGGGAAGGTATATTGCAGGTGACGACCTAAATTATATCCAGAGTCCCATCCCGCTCTTTCAGTACACATGCTATCGGTTGAAGCGCGCAGTAAAAGACCACTATACTGACTTCCCCGCTGAACCGGAAACACTTAAGTCACTTCAGTTATTGCTAGTAGCCCCAACTAAGAAAAAAATGATCACCAAATTATACAAGGCGGTGCAGGAGGAAACAGTCCATAGGCCAGATAAAAGCCTGGAACGTTGGAATACTATAATGACTCCCCCGATCAATCCAAAGGAATGGGAACAGATCTGCATGCTAACTGGCCGCCTGACTCCAAATGGTAATTTGCAAATTATTCATCTCAAATTCATACACCAAGTGTACTATACTCCTGTTAAATTACATAGAATGGGTCTTAGGGATTCAGACAACTGTCGGCGATGTGGCCGAAATAGTGCTGACTTCCTCCATCTTGCATGGCAATGTAACCATGTGTTCACGCACTGGGAGAACGTTATTGCCCGTATACATACTATGACGGGAGAGGTGTTGCAGTGCACGCCCCTGGAGTACCTCCTTGGATACGTCCCCCATCTAAAGGCTGCCATAGGAAGGTTTGTGAGAGTGGCCCTCTTGCTCGCCAAGAGGCGAGTTCTATTCATGTGGGAGAGTAAACTTGCTCCGAAAGTTGATGACTGGGTTAAGGATATGGTGTTCTGCCGTGAGCAGCTGGACCTCTATGCTGAGGAATTGCCGGCAACATCTAGACCCACGGATATCTGGGCCCCTCTGAGAGAGTATTTGTTAACTCAGTCTGTTGCTGACTCTGTGTGACTCTATCTGTGACACTGCGCTTGATAAATTACCGCAATACCCGAAATGTTCAACATCGTAGCAAATGCAGAGTAATCCGTATGCATATGTGACATCTTCTGATCACTGGAATGTACCTATTGATGTTTTTATTTTTTTATTTGTGTTGTTTTCTTACATTGTAGATTTTCACTGCATTGTTTTTCTAGTCTGTTCACATGCTGTTTGCTAAAATAAAAAATAAAAAAATGGTACCGAAACGTAATTTGGCAAGAACCTGGAAAGGAGTTACTAGGCTCAAATTCAGGGATTGGGAGACAGATATGGATTGGTGCATGCAGGCTGAGAGGGTGATATATGAGGGATGAGGATGCCCACAAAAATGGTCCAGAGTTTAGGGAGCGTGAAACGGAAGTAGAGGGATGATATGCACACCATTTAATGACACTTCCCCACTGGCAAGGGACCACTTGGGAGAGTAAAGTCCAGAATGCGAAGGAAGTGATAAGATACGATGCAAAGAAATAGGTCCTGTGTAACGAATTGATTGATACTGTACTAATGCACTGTGCTTGTTTGAAGTCAATGAAACTGCACTGTAATTTGTTTGTGTCTTTTGTTTATTCAATAAAAAGATTCTTAAAAAAAAATAAAAATCATGGGCAGCACACTGCACACCCACAATGAGTGTGGAACATGTCCCTGATACCCTTGGGACACTGCAGCACACAATAGACCCCCGTCCACAATGTGCACAAATGGGCCCCCCTCCATATCACCAATGCCACAACCAACCAATGCACATTTGCTGAATCCAGAAAAGCAGTGGCTCTAAGAGCCACACTGACAATGTAAGTGACACTGCATGCCAGATAGCATGGCTGCAGTCACAATACATGACATGGTGCACGAGACGACATTGAGGTGGCTGAGTTTGGACCACATCCGTAAAGGAGCAGGTCACACTCTGACACAACCACGTGCACCTACAACCCATGATGTCAAAAACACATCTGCAGGCAAACAATGCACAAGAGTACAAAATTTGTCCAAGAGCACAAATGACCAAAGTCGTAAACATCCCAGCACCCGAAAAGCACACAAGTCAAAGGCACACCGACTCAAAGGGATAAGGGGCCGCCAAATCAGAGCTGCAGGGGCGACTCACCAACAATGCAGCACACACATAGCAATCACAGTACATCAACATTGACGACAATGTGGTACAAAGTGCAACCCTTACACCACAGGACAGAGGACACAACTGGTGCCGCTCGTGCGTAGAAATTGGCCAATGACATCTGCCATTGCATGACACTGTGAGATGATAATGTACGAGTACAACCACACATCCGTCATGTAGTCGAAATGTCCACTGTCTCCCATCAAATAGCCAGCTTCACCAAAACAGTCACAATGTACATTGTCATGCAGTCTGAATGTAAACACCTACAATGTGTCAACATACATGGGACACACTAACCTGCATCTCCCCTTTACATTGCAGAGGGACAATCAACACCTCCTGCAGAGCAGACCACACATCTCTTCAGTGAAGAGGACACCCTGTACATTTGCCCAGACACCCTCCAACGGCTAATGGACAGCCTCCGTACCCCACCCGCCGGGAGCAGGGCAGCCCAGCTGCATCGTGGTGACCCCACACCCTGCACAGACCACACAGCAGGAAGCACACACCACCACGGCTGGCTCCCAGGAACCCCACAACCAACACATGGAATTCCAACGCCGTGTGTTAGGGTGCCAGGAGAAGATGGCTGATCAGCTGTGGGTGGGGTTTGACCTCATGGCAACCAAACTCGATGCCATCCGTGGGTGTCTGAGTCCCATCAGGGACCACTTACGGTCCCTAACAGACACCCACTGTCTGCACCATGCTCCCCAACAATCCTTGTCTGACCTCGCTGTGCCATTACACGGATACAAGAACTGTCTAGTCAGACAGGCTCCAGCGATGACAGCACAGAGTTGGCACAGATGCGGAGGACAATAGAGACCATGGAGCCGATGCAGCCTGGAAGTATGGCTGCCATGGCTGAACACCAGCAAGACGTAGCTGGGATCTTCCATGCCTTGCAGATCCTCATCTTGCCATTGCTGCCACTGAGCCGGTACCAGATGAGTGCTGCAGGAACCTCGACACACACATCACCCTGATGTGTCAGTGGCACACAGTGATGCAGCCATAACACCACCACACACACCTGACACAGAAGACGTCTCAGAGGAGTAAGATGTGTAGGGTAATGACTGTGTGAGGAAGGAGGTAGTAGCATCCGTCCCCACCACATGGCCTGTCCCTGTCTGGCTCAGCCCTATGCATCATGCCCTGGAACAACACCTCCCACTGTCCCCCGAAACACTCTGCGACGTTCACCTGAACACCGACATGGCCTGCGATATCTGCTCTGGTACCAATGACACAGCAATCAGGCTGCGTACTGAACTCTTCCTCTTCAAGGACATCTTCAAGGTTGGCCCACGACTGGGCAACCATGTTATGTGGGCTTGAAATGGCCATGTACTGATCCAGCTCCGACACTCCCCAGAATGTGAATAAAACATTCCAAATCACACAGATGTGTCAAGTCTATGTTCACTCACGTATAAAAGTATGGATGAATGTAGGGACATTGATTGCAAAAAAAGGTACACCCTGGTAAATGTCATCAATGCACATGTTTGACCCTGACCCACATGGCCAATTAGATGACTGTGAAGGTGTGAACTAGCTGTGGCCTCATTGCACATGAACAACAATCTCGCAACCCCCCAACGTAGCCCCACGTCCATGTATTAATTAGGGCTGTGTGTAGAAATATCAAAAGCGGTAGCACGCCTGAAGTAGTGTCCCCCATCGCATGTGGCTACAGAACATCTCTTCGCATGACCTACTCACACACATCAGTGTGGACACAGCCTGTTTTGATGGATCACATTGATCCACATGGCTGGAAGTTGGACACCATACTCACATTGCTGAAGACACGTAAGAGCACAGGTCTACCAGCAACTATCCCAAACACAATGTCTGGCTCACAGAGCTGGAGCTGCTAATAGGGACTGACTACCAATGTACATGCGGCAGTCTGTCCCTCCCTGTGTACGGACAATGCTCATCGAGGCACACGATTTGTCATACTGTTTAACACTCATCACATTTGTACACTGGTGAAGTTTCGTAGACTTTATTAGCATGTGCGTGTCAGTACGGGCAAGGAAAGGGCCACAACATGCAGACAAATTCTTAAGACACTTACAGGTAGTGAGCGACCACTGCGCCTCTGGCCTGGTTGCCCCCTCGCTCCTCTACGCTCCTGCTCCAGAGCTCCTTGCTGAGTGTGATCTTCACCGCCGCCGATAGCAGCGCCCCAGCCGCCGCAGGGCCGCCCGCTCAGCCTGATCACGTTTCCCGCCGCTTCCTGCCTGCGGCCCCGCCCCCTCGCAAGACGATTGGTGGACGCGACCCCGCCTCCCAGCTGACCCGCCCTCCCGGATCCTTTCTTATGTCGCCCCCTCAGCGACCGCGCAGCCGACGCGCGCAGCGGGAGCACCGACTGAGCGCCGAAGGTGCGCCAAAGGCAAGCCCGTCTGCGCCCGTCCGCGCCTGGACCGCGACCAGTGCCAGGACCCCTGGCCCCCGCAGACCCCAGCCCACCCGCCGGACCTACGACGCCACCGAACTCTACGCACTCAACGCCGGAAGAATCCCGGGGTACTACCGAGCCACCCCGAGACGCACCCACGGACCCTTCTGCTGCAACGCCTGCAAGTTCACCTGCATACGGACCTGCACCACTCCAGCAGTGCTCAAGACCTCGACGAGCAACAGCAGCAGCCACCTAAAGTGCATCCTGCTCAACACCCGCTCCGTCCACAGACACGCCGTCGAGCTCTGGAACCTGCTCGACACTACTTCACCAGACGTCGCCTTCCTCACGGAAACCTGGATGAACGCCTCTTCAGCGCCCGACATCGCCATCGCCATCCCAGACGGCTACAAGATCATCCGAAAGGACCGCATCAACCACACCGGAGGAGGCATCGCCATCGTCCACAGGAACACCATCCGCATCACGACCAACACCGACGACACCCTCGCAACCGCCGAGCACCTGCACTTTCAGGTCCACATCAACCCCAAGACCACCCTCAGAGGCACCCTCATCTACAGACCCCCGGGACAACGCACACAATTCAGCGAAGACATCGCCGACTTCATCAGCCCGCACACCCTCTGCTCCGCTGACTACATCCTCCTAGGGGACCTCAACTTCCACCTGGAGAACAACAACGACCGCAACACCACCACCCTGCTGGACAACCTCGCCAACCTGGGACTCAAGCAGCTGGTGACCACCCCCACCCACTACGCCGGACACACACTCGACCCCGTCTTCTCATCCAGCAAGGACATCGCCTTCAGCCACGCCACCGGACTCCACTGGACGGACCACAGCTGCGTCCACTTCAGCTTCGGAAGGACCACGACCCACCACCACCAGCAACAGGTTGCACGCAGGAGCTGGAACAAGATCACAGCCGACCAGCTCACGACCTCCCTGAACATGAACCCTCCCACCAGCACAACGAACCCTAGCCAGGCGGCCACCAACCTCACGAAGTGGATCAGCGACTGCGCAGACGAGCTCGCCCCCCTTAGGACCCCGCCTAGCAGACCCGGCAGCAAGAAAGCCCCATGGTTCACCGACGAACTCAAGAGCTCCAAGAAGAACTGCCGAGCCCTCGAGAGAACCTGGCGCAGAGACCCAACACCGGACAACATGACTGCCCTCAAGCTCGCCACCCGAAAACACCACCAACTGATCCACGCCACCAAGAAAACTGCATTCAAGGAACGACTGGACAACAACGCACACAACAGCAAGGAACTCTTCAACATCGTTAAAGAGCTCTCCAACCCCAACGCCGGAAACAACGACATCACCCCTTCGCAAGACCTCTGCAACTCCCTCGCCTCCTACTTCCACAACAAGATCGCGGACATACACAACAGCTTCAGCACTCAACCGACGAACGCCACGACCGAACCACCGCCCCCCACACCACCCTCCGCGCCTGGACTCCGATCAGCACCGAAGACACCGTCCGCACGATGAACTCCATCCACTCCGGATCTCCGACCGACCCCTGCCCTCACCACGTCTTCAACAAAGCCGACGCTGTCATCGCACCCCACCTGCGGGACATCATCAACACCTCCTTCGACACCGCCACCTTCCCGGAGAGCTGGAAGCACGCCAAACTCAGCGCCCTACTCAAGAAGCCATCGGCCGACCCAACCGACCTCAAGAACTACCGCCCCATCTCGCTGCTCCCGTTTCCTGCAAAAGTCATCGAGAAGACCGTCAACAAGCAGCTGGCCGCCTTCCTCGAGACAAACGGATCCCTCGACCCCTCGCAGTCTGGCTTCCGGGCCAACCACAGCACCGAGACCGCCCTGATCGCAGCCACCGATGACATCCGAGCGCTGCTCGACAACGGAGAAACAGCGGCCCTCATCCTCCTCGACCTCTCCGCGGCCTTCGACACTGTCTGCCACCGTACCCTAGTACAACGCCTCAGCAACGTCGGAGTCCAGGAGAAGGCACTGGAGTGGATCATCTCCTTCCTCGCCGGAAGGACACAGAGAGTCTGTCTCCCTCCGTTCAGATCTGAAGCCACTGAAGTCATCTGCGGCGTCCCTCAAGGCTCCTCGCTCAGTCCAACCCTCTTCAACGTCTACATGAGCCCCCTCGCAGACATCGCACACCAGCACAACCTCAACATCATCTCATACGCCGACGACACCCAGCTGATCCTCTCCCTCACCAACGACCCCGCCACCGCCAGAGCCAACCTTCACGAAGGGATGAAAGAGGTAGCCGAATGGATGAAGAACAGCCGCCTGAAACTGAACTCGGACAAGACGGTAGTCCTCATCCTGGGATCCTCACCCGCCGCTTGGGACGACTCCTGGTGGCCCCCCGCCCTAGGCAGCGCACCCAAACCAACAGACCACGCACGCAACCTGGGCTTCATCCTGGACTCCTCCCTCTCCATGACCAGACAAGTCAAGGCCGTCTCCTCGTCGTGCTTCAACATCCTGCGCATGCTACGTAAGATCTTCCGGTGGATCCCCACCGAGAGCAGGAAGACGGTCACCCAGGCCCTCGTCACCAGCCGTCTGGACTACGGCAACTCCCTCTACGCCGGAACCACCGCCAAACTCCAGAAGAGACTCCAGCGGATCCAGAACGCCTCAGCACGACTCATCCTGGACATCCCCCGTCGCAGCCACATCTCCGGACACCTGGGAGACCTGCACTGGCTCCTGGTCAACAAGAGAATCACCTTCCGTCTCCTCACCCACGCACACAAAGCCCTACACAACCAAGGCCCAGAATACCTCAACAGCCGCCTCAACTTCTACGCTCCCAAACGCCAGCTTCGATCGACCAGCCACGCCCTCGCCGCCGTCCCCCGCATCCGAAGAGCCACCACAGGGGGACGGACCTTCTCCTACCTCGCCGCCAAGACATGGAACTCCCTCCCCACCCACCTCCGCCTGACCCAGGACCACCTCGCCTTCAGGAAGCAACTCAAGACCTGTCTGTTCGAGCAGTAGCGGACCCCCCTTCCCCAGCGCCTTGAGACCCTCTGGGTGAGTAGCGCGCTATATAAATGCGATGATTGATTGATTGATTGGGAACATGTCGAGGTGCAAAAAATGGGGAGGCAAAAAGGAACACAAATCATTACGGATGGCAATGGTCTCAGCCCACCTTGCCTTGCTGGACGAGCCATGTGATGTTTGTCATCTGCTCATTGCCCCGTGTCAGGGGACACAACTCACAGCCCATTGAATCTGAATGGATATGTACCACCGGACTGCACCGACTGTGTGCTCTGCTGACAGTGAGCAGGTGAAAGGGACCAACAAGGTCACATGTCGTGCTACATTGCCATGTGTGTAGTCTCCCTCCAGCAGTAAGTCAGATTTAGGAATGTCGCCCAACGACGCTGTGCAGCTCCGCCCATGGGGCTGCATCACCTTGCACAGGTGTGTAACAACACTCGTAGGTGCACGCACATGCATTCTGAGTCCGGGCGAATGCAGACACGTCCACTGTTGTTCTGGGATATGTGACTATTCCTCCACGATGCAACAAGGTGTTGGGACCTGTGCTCTGGGTGTCAATCAGTTGTGGCTGCAGGAACGAAGTTACTCGTCCATGAATGCAAGCGCAGCTTCATAGGCAATGAGTTCCAGAAGTACGTTGTTCTCGAGTTCAAGGAACATGAGGGAAAGCCAATCCATTAACTGGTCCAGACAGATGTGCTCCGTCCACGCAGTTTCACCAATCCGCAACACAGCCCAATAGGGGAGCGCCTCCATGTGGTCACTGCACACGATGACTTGTGCAATCTCCCATCCACTACTGCCAGCACATGCGCCACAGATCAAGGCATCCCATGCACGGGTATCCCGGTTGCACTTCTGTTCGTGGGCCAACAGGGGGCGCACACACGTCATAATCCAGTTCAGCTACCATTGTGTTGTATAGGCAGACCTCCATGGGCCACTCGAATGTGCCTGATCGACAGTGGAACCAGGGCTGGACGCATGTGACTTATGCAAGACGGAAACTCAGACGGTAACTTATTCACAAAACTGCCAGTGGCAGTGATCCCAACAGATGCAGCATTCGTGCACGGTACAGTTCCACGTGACAGGGGTTGTGCATGATCCCGGGATTGCCTGCCATTGCGTTTGTTGGTCTCCTACCACCGACACTCCTCAGACCGGCGGCAGTTCTGTGGACGATATGCCACAGCTCGGAGCAATGAGTCGTATGTGTGTTCAACGTTTGGACGTATGGGTTGTATTTTACCAGTGTCAGGGGCATGCCATGCAGGTGTACCTCGAGCAGGGAAAAGTGTGTGTGGGGTGTGGACAGGTTGGTCTTTCATTAGCGCAGTTTGTGGTGTAGGAGTCGTCAGAGTCTGGTATGGTATCTCACTCAGGGGGTGCCGGCCATATTCAAGGCCAAGGTCGGAGGTTCATATGTCCTTCTGCCTTGTGCATTGAGACAAAGGAACTTTCATGCCTAATTTTAGTCTGACTACTGCTTGCATTTCTGAAATGTGATGTGGCCTTCGCGCTGATATTGATGCCAGGCCTTAGATTTAGGGTGCACCAATTGCGAAACACATGCAACAGTTGGCATGTATGAGTGAAGGGCCCGATTGGCCTTGCGCTCCTTGTTCAGTCTCTCTCTTTCTCTTTCTTTGTCTCTTTCTTTCTCTCTCTCTCTCTCTCTCTCTCTCTCTCTCCCTCTCTCTCTCTGTCCTTTGATGAGTGCCTGACACACCTTATCTTGGATATTGTCTTGCAGGCTGTCACTTACAGATTGTCCAGGGATGACCCGCCATAACTCTTCCAAATAGTTGTTTGGAGACAAATTTGATTGTGATATTTTGTTTGGACCTTCAATGGTGAATGAATGATTCTGCTTTTCCTGTACTCACATGACTGTTATTTGCTGTAATTGTGCGACATCAGACGAATGATTTTGTTCATGATTTTGTGACGTTGATATGCAAAGTCTGGGGTAGATGTGGGGTGCCCAGGGTAGGGCCCGAGGCGGTTGGGTGGTGGTCTGGGGGTATGGCGGTGGGTGTTGTGGCCCTCTTGGGGGTCCGAGCTGCATGATCGTTGGCTCCATGGCATCTGTTGTTCTTCAGGTGTGGCTCTGGGCTGGGCTTCCTTTTCTGGTGCAGGTTGTAGTCCGACTTTACACCAGGTGAGAGCAGGTGTTAAATTTCTGCTGCTAACGCGCCTTATCGCCTGTTTTGTGATCTTATCGCAGATCTGGCTGGTTGTTAAGAATGTTGTGAGGTGGTGTTGTCGCGGCTTTTTGCACGGGGACACCTAATCTGCATTTCATTAGCGTTAATTGCCGGAGTCATCTGTGGCGATGTGTTTTTTGCGGCTGCTGTCGCAGGTAAACTGGTGATATGGGCTGTTAGCACCAGCTTGTGAATGGCGTGAAAAATGTATTGCGACTTTTGCTGCGATAAAGTGGCGATAACTCGGCGATAGATCCTTGAGAATATGCCCCACGGTACCTTGAAGAGGTTGTGTAAAGGTGACTTCGAGCTATTGATTTTCTCCACTGATGTAATTACACTCCTTTTGCCACTGCCCCCATAAGTCACATTTCTCAGTTTGTTTATGTGCACTGCGAGTTTCTATCAGCCAATGTTCGTGAGGTCTATTCATACCAAAGTACACTTACTTCATAGTCTAGAGAGCAGTCAAAACAGGCACTAATTCATGATGAACGCGAGTCTTTAATTGTTGACAGGCAAGCAGAGGAGCCGGAGCGCAGCAGCAAATGTGAGCATCTTGGATGCAAAATGTGAATTTATTTACAGTAAAGTGGTGATTTATAAGGGTACCTTTTTGTCCCTGTTATTATTTCAACCTGTAGTATGCATCATTGAGAAACCTGTTTGCTATATCCATGCCCTTCCCCTTTCACATTCATTAAAAAAGGGAATATTAAACACCCTTTTTTTAAATCTAGCTTTCTTCTTCATGTCCGAGCAAAACCAAAGCACTCACGAGCAGATTCCACCAATTCGTCCCACATTTAGTTCCCGTTTTTCATGGAAAATATATGTCAAACTCTCTTTTACCCATTCTATGACTTACAAGAGCTTATCACAGGCAGAAAATATTAGCTCATTCGTTTGAAAGGTGCCTTTGTTTATCCTTCTTTTCTCTTGATTACTCCAAAGTATCTCCACGGTCTACACCTCTTTTACATTCAGTGATCCACTCAATACCTTCCTATATAATTAATCTGTGCATCTTTCAGAGGCACATTAATTTCTTGATGAATACTAGAATCTTCGTAAATGTAGGACAACCAAGTTCTGCTCACTGAGTTACGCATGCTGAGATAAATGTGAGGTTGTGACATGAAGGGAAGAGAGGTCATTAAACATAAATGACCATCCCTTTTCTGGGGGGTAGAAGCACCCCGAATCCCTCTTATGGTGGTCGGTCTCACTTGCTACGCTCGCCACTGAGCACTCATACACAACATTTACGTCCCACCTCTTTCAAATGTCCCAGCCACCACTGTATCCCACCCTCCTTAACCCTGTGTAATAAAAAGGAGGATGTTGAATAAGAATTGAGTTTATAAGTGGTGTTTACATATCAAATGTGTTGGGAATAACGATGACATTGAAGTATTGTTGAGTGTGTACAATTTAGGATGATGCTTTGAGAATATATTTGATCTTTTTTTCTAGATTCGGCGCAGTGAGAAGATAAGAGGCGAAAAGACGGAAAGAGGAATGGAATTAAGAGGTTAAAGTTTTTAAAGTAAAGAAATGTTTTGGCGCATTCAAAGAGGAGGAATGTTATGTGCATGGACTTTTTATGACCTATGTGTTCTGGTTCTAGTTTGTTGCGTAGTTCTAAAGTTCCTTAAAGGTGCTTCAGGAGTGGCCGTAAAAGATTAAATGCATAATATTAGCCTCTGTGTCTTTAATGAAATGTAGATTTTCCTAATAAGTTATGATGGAAAGTCTTAATTTTATTAAAGACACGGAGGCGAGTATTATGCTTTCTTTTCTTGCATTTATTCCAATAGCAGCAAGATAAGTATAAAAACTACACTCCCCAGAAGGCTGTAGGAGAAAACCACTGGCCAATGGGGAGACCAATAACATAAAATAAACCAATTAGGTCAGGCCAACCATATAAGGACCTATCTGACCGCAAGCAGTCCTCTTTTCTTGTGCGAGTTAGGAAGAAGACGAAAACAAAGGAACCAAAAATAACAGTAGGTAAACAGTCAATATCCAGGTAAACAGTTCTTGAGTGAGGAACACCATGGACGAAACATCCTGAGGAAACCAAGATGGCAGACAGATGGACGTCGACGTCAATGACTCCGGTGAGGTAGGACCAGACTCACGAGGAAGGCGGTGGTAATGCTGGAGTACCTAAGGGGGGGAAAAACAGAACAAATTAGAGCTGTTGTGGAGGGATAATACTCGCCTCCGTGTCTTTAATAAAATTAAGACTTTCCGTCATAACTTATTAGGAAAATCTACATTTTATGGCAAGACCGGAGGCTCCTATTATGCTAGTTCAAAGCATATCAACAACCAGAGAAGAAGCAGTAATCACAGGTTTACAATAGAAGGTCTTGAAAACATTATCATTAGACCAATCTGCTGACTTAAGGATATCTTCTAGGCGCGAGCCCGACCAAAAGGCTTTCGAAGCCATGGCACCCCTGGTAGAATGAGCCCCAAACACCGAAGCATCAATGCCCGCAAGAGACATGATCCAACGGACCCAACGGGCCAGGGTAGCAGAAGAAACAGGAAGGTGAGGTTTGTGGAAAGAAATGAGCAGTTGGGTATGGGAAGAAGTCCTAAAGTCAGCAGATTTTTGTTCATAGGCTTTTAAGCAGCGACCTACACATAATTTCGGTTGAGCTGGAAAGTAAGGGTAAAACACTGACTGTAAATTTGTTTTTGTGCGTCTCTGCACCTGAAACAACACTCCAGTAGGAGAAAACTGCCTTGAAGAAAGGTCTAAAGCCCTAACATCAGACACACGTTTAATGGAGACTAATCACAACAACATAGTAAGTTTTGTAGATAACATTTTCAGGGATAGGGCAGCATTATCAGGCCAATCCATAAACAATTTAAGAACCAAATTAACATCCCATAAAGAAGAATACTTAGCCAACGGAGGTTTGGAAAATCGGATTCCTCTTAACAAACGGCAAACCAGCGGATGAGAGCCAACCGGTTTATTGTCGATGGGATGATGATTAAGTGAAATAGCTGATCTGTACAGGTTCACCGTGAATGAATGAATGAATGAATGAATGGCGATTTATATTGCGCAGAACAGTAACCCGCAGGTATCAAGGCGCCTAACAAAAATGATCAGAGAATGATCAAAGAAGGAGACAGGAAACCTTACATGTATGCTTGCCGAAAGAGAAGGGTTTTTAGAGCAGAGCGGAAGTGCTGTGCGATAGGACTTGCCAGCGCTGGCCTCCGAGGCCAGAAAATTAACCACAAAAGTCACAGAGGCTGAAAAGGGATCGTTAGACCGTTCCAGACACCAGCTTGACCAAAGAGACCAAGTGGATTTGTATGCTCTGGAAGTACCGGGAGCCCAGGCCCGGCTGATAAAGAGTGAAGCTTCCTGAGAAAGGAGTTGGTCAGTAGAGAGAGGCCGGAGAGCTTCCAGGCCAAAGAGTCAGTGACCGATCCAGAATGAGGGTGTGAGGGGAACCTCGAGGGTCCAGAAGAAGGTCCGTGGAATGAGGGAGAAGGCCCGGAAAGTCCACTGCTAGTTCCAAGAGAGAAGGAAACCATATCTGGGATTGACAAAAGGGCACTACCATGACTAGAGACGTTTGCTGGCGTCTAATCTGGGAAAGAACCCTGTTGATCATAAGAAAGGGAGGAAAAGCGTAATTGAGATGAAGTGACCAATCCTGAAGGAACGCATCGGTCGCTAAAGCTAGCGGATCCGGGAGCCAGCTGTAAAAACGAGGTAATTGGGAATTGAGGCGGGATGCAAACAGGTCGATGAAGAAAGGACCCCACTTGAGAGAGAGAGAATGAAACACGGAGGGAAGTAATCTCCGATCGCTGGAATCCCGGAGATAACGAGAGTGCCAATCCGCGACGGAATTGAGATCGCCGGGGAGATACTCGGCTTGGAGGGAGAGATTGTGGGAGACAGTAATGCCATAGACTCTTGGCGAGTTCCGCAAGGGGTTTGGATCTTGTGCCACCGAGATGGTTGATGTAACGGACCGCAGAAACATTGTCCATCCTGAGAAGAATGGAACAACTTACCTTGTTTTTTGCGAGACTGCGGATTGCAAAGGAGCCTGCAAGCATCTCTAAACAGTTGATGTGCAATGACGACTCCTCTAGAGACCATGTACCTCCAGTCGAGATTGGTCCACAACGGGCGCCCCAACCCGCCAGACTGGCATCTGATTCTAATACAAGATCTGGGGCCGTGGCGAAGATAGTCCTTCCGTTCCACGCATCTAAATTTTCTATCCACCATTGCAGTTCGGAACGCGAATCTCGGTCTAGGAGGATACGATCTGAGTAAGCCAGCCCCTGACGTAGATGTCGTATTTTTAGGCGCTGAAGGGCCCGATAATGAAGAGGACCTGGGAAGATGGTTAGAATGGAGGCGGAGAGAAGCCCCACGATCCTTGCGAGGGAGCGAAGGGAGATTTGGGAGAGAGAAAGAACTTGAGAAATTTCTGAACGGATAGCTGCGATCTTTTCGGTAGGGAGAAAGAGAGACGCTGAGGGAGACTCCACGCGAAACCCCAGGAACTCTACACTTTGAGAGGGAATCAACATGGATTTCTCCGGATTGATCAGAAAACCGAGATCGAGCAGAAGGGATTGGGTCACCTGAAGGTCCCGCAAGAGACCTGGTTTGTACGCATTCATCAGAAGAATATCGTCCAGATAGATGATCAGGCGAATTCCCAAAGCTCGAAGATAAGCCACCACAGGTTTCATGAGTTTGGTGAAACACCAAGGAGCCGAAGAAAGCCCGAAGGGGAGCTAACAAAACCGATAAGTGACGCCCAGCCATTGAAACTGGAAGAACTTGGAATGCGAGGGATGGATAGGGACCGTCAGATATGCATCTTGAAGGTCCAGGCGGACCAACCAATCGCTGGTTCGCAGAGTGTCTCGCAAATGGATAATGGTCTCCATTTTGAAATGCCTGTAAACAACAAACTGATTGAAAACTTTGAGGTTGATAACAGGGCGCATCTTTTTGTTCTTTTTGCGAACCAGAAACAAGGTGCTGAGAAAGCCCGAGGGATCGAATGGTAGTCTTTGGATAGCTTTCTTTGCCAACAGGGAAAGAATCTCTTGAGAGATCAAGCGCGACACGTTGGCGAAAAAAAACGGAGGAGGAGGCAAAGTAACCTGGAAAGGAGGAGGGTAAAACTCTATGAGATAGCCTTGGACGGAACTGAGAACCCAAGGGTCTGAGGTTAAAGTTTGCCATTTGCTTAGAAAAAGAGCTAAACGCCCTCCCATGGGAGGGCCAGAATACAGGCTTACCTTGTTGGGAGAAGTTGGAGTTGTTGTTGTTGCCTCTGTGGCCCCTCTGACCACGTCCCCGGAAGCCACGGCCACGCTGGGGGTAAAACTGAGGCTTGTACTCTTGAAATCCGGCGTTGGAGGCGCCTCTGGAACCTTGGTAGGTGGAAAAGCGGCCGGAAGAGCGGCTCCTGCCTCTGCCGGCCCTGCCAAAAACCTGAGGGGCAAAAACTTTTTTGATGGAAAACTGAGCCTTGTCAAGAGAGGCGAAAGTGGAAACAAATTTAGACAGGTCTTTGACCAAAGAATCACCAAAGAGTAAACCGTCCGCTTTGACTCCAGGGTCCTGAGAAGCCAAAATGGCTAACTTAGGGTATAACTTAATTAGGACACCTTTGCGCCTTTTATGCGTAATGGCAGCATTGGCATTGCCCAATAAACAAAAGGTACGCTGGGCCCAAAGCGAAACCTCTTCAGGATTTAGCACCAACTCCTCAGAGCGCGCCGACTCTGCCAGATCCAGAATGCAGGCAAGGGGGCCCACCATATCCAAGAGTTTGTCCTGACAAGAGGACCATGCTCTATCGACCCCCTTACGAGGGTCCTTACCGAACTTAGAAAAGAAGGTGAGGAGCGGTTGGTCAATAGCGGGAGTGACCGTAATGTTGGCGGCCAAAGAAGGTTTGGGGCATTCAGATTTCAATTTAGCTCTGACTGATTTATCCAGAGGTTGTCGCAGTTTGGAAGATATATACTCTCCCACATGGGGAATTGGAAACCATTCCGTAGAATTCGGATGTCTAATCAAAGCAGGATCAAACATGGGCATTCCCTCTGAGTCCAGGATAGGTTCGGACTCAAAGGGTGATAACTTCTGCTTCTTGGGCGAAGAATCGCCAACACCAAAAAGATCAAAAAGAGTGTCTTCGTTTGTGTCACACAAATCAACATCATCCGCACCTGGATGGTATTAATGACCAGCTTCTTAGGAACCTCCACATTTTTAAGCTTGGCTTTACTTTTGCCAAATGTCAAAGTAGACCCCTCCTTTGACTGAGGCCTGGGAGGAATAGCATCCTCAATCTTGCGCGAGGAAACCTCGCTAACCACATGTGACACTTTTTTGGGTAAAAGAGTGGAAGGAAACAGTTTTCGTTTTCTGCTTTCCCCCGCAGACTGGGCCAAAGCTTTGGTCATTATACGGATTAAAGAATTTTCCATGGTCTTTGACACTCTCTGCATGGAGTGTTCAACTGCAGTCTCCACAGAAGAATTAATAAAGTGGCTAAATCTGATTTAAAATTAGTGTTTTCCTCATTGTCAAGCACAGGAGAGCTGGGAATCTCCATTATTACAAAACTGGTAAATAAGGGGTTAATCCAGACAGAAGAACAAAGGGGGCGTATACCAACGAGCTTGCCGATGAAAAAAGAGCTTGAGGAGGTGTGTCACAGAGACAGGCAGAGGAGCGCTGAGGAGACTGTGTAGGCAAGCTACAATACAAGGGCAGACAGCGCTGAAAAAACGGCAGAAAAGGCGAGGCGTCACTAAGGCAGCAAACGTGAGGGGAGAAAACCGGCAAAGGTAAACAAAGCGCGCGCGAGCAGACACGCTGAATTTGAACTGTGGGGGAAGTTAAACACGCATTTTGGAACGAAGCCGTAACCACGGCAACCTAGCGCATTAAACGCGCATGAAACAAAGCGTAAGCAAAGCAACGGAAATACTTTCAATTTGCCCAAACAAGTAAAAATACAGAATTTAATAAAGGAGAAATAAAATAATCGACTTATCTGACTGCGAGCAGCAAGAAAAGAGGGCTGCTTGCGGTCAGATAGGTCCTTATATGGTTGGCCTGACCTGATTGGTTTATTTTATGTTATTAGTCTCCCCATTGGCCAGTAGTTTTCTCCTACAGCCTTCTGGGGAGTGTAGTTTTTATACTTATCTTGCTGCTATTGGAATAAATGCAAGAAAAGAAAGCATAATAGGAGCCTCCGGTCTTGCCATAAAATCTGGTTACTCCTATGTGCTACTTCTACGTGGGAGAAATTAATGCGGTAACCAATTTCTTTGACAGTTTCTAAACGATTGAACAGGCTCGTTTGACACATTAACAACTGGCTGCTTATGTGCACTGAAACTGTTCCTGTTTGGAAGAAGCACTGGTGTGGAGCGAACTGGTTGCAAGGAACATCTGACCTGCCTAATGTTCATCCGGAAACAAGTACTTGCAGTGAGCGTTGGAGTTGAGAGACTCGAAAGGCCAATTTTAAGTGTATGCCTGCCGCTGCTGGGATTCTTTTTTAGGTCTCGCCTGACCCAGCGCATGCGCTGGTCTGGCGAGACATTTTGTTAGGGCTCCAAAAAGTGCTACCAGGCCAGGTTAGAGCTACAGTGCATGTACGCGGGCACGTGCGTCGCGCTTTACCGCAATTACTTTCCCTTTCGCGGCTGCTTTGATGTTTGATTGCGATCACTTTCGCACGGCCGCTTTGATGTTTTCCATGAGGCTTCAATAGATTGCAGCAGTTAACACAAGTATTGGCATAGCTAATAGGTCTCGCTTTTGGGACCTTATAAGTGTTTAGTTATGCAACTGTTGCATGGCTAAACACTTATAAGGTCTCAAAGGCGAGACCTATTGGCTATGCCAATGCTTGGTTTTTTTTTCTCATAGGAATGCATTTGGTATCTGTAAATACCCCGAAGACCTAACCCACTGATACTTTAAGTCTGATATAATGTATCCTATTTCCTTTAAAAAAAAAATGTATTTACTTATCTTTATGAAGAAGCCTTCTAACATGCAATGAGGGAATATTTGTAATATGTATGAGAAGACTGGCGGCGGAATCTAAGAGACCAAAATTTTGTGATATCTCAAATTCTTTTTAGTGATTTGTTTATTAACATCTCTGACCCTCCGCAAGTTGTCTGTAAACAATACATCTAGATTTTCAGTCGAAATCTAAAGTTCAACTTGCACATGAAACTTACTGCAATATACTGCACTTGACAGTAGTTATTGGCATATTATTGGAATGCACTTTGAAACTACCAGTACTGACAGACAGATTGACACTTTGGTGGGAGAGGAGAATAAGGTTGTTTACAGAGCTGGCACACTGATGTTTAAATAACAGGGCTAACCTAGGCGCTTACCCTGTCCTTTACTGTGATTTCGTGCCCTTGTCTGTGGTTGGGGCTTATAGCCAGAAGGTTAGTTAGGGCTATCAACTAGTGAAATGGGCTGGGTCTGCTGTCAGTAGTGGAACACTGTGACTGAGCATACCTTTATATTTGGGCTTCAGTGGAGCTTCGCCAGATATTGGCGTGGGAATCAATCAATTAATTTATACTTGTAAAGCACGGCTTGTCACACGAGAGGCCCTTGCTGCAGCTCTCAGTCAAAGAGCCAGTTATCACTGTTTCCACTGGCAGTGACACCCCTGCCTTAGTTTTCAGAAACACCCTCATAGTGGGACATTTTCTGGCTGACATGGCATTGGAAGCTATGCACTATTTATGGCGATCCATCAGATGCCTTGTGTATTTTTTCTTCCATACTGTGAAAGGAAAGAAAATGCAGTGTCTTCACATGCTGGGGGGAAGACTTTCACTCTAGCAGGTATATCATTTTCTAAAAGAAAACCTCACTTTGGGGTTTGACGTTGGTAAACAAAACATGCTGTCTGCCTGCATAGTTTGTATTTGACAATAAAGGAACCACTGTGTTGGCATGGAAAATTAAATTTGGCTGCACCACCTCAATATGGCGGCCAGCTTATCATACATACTTAAATTGCAGCTCTGGGTACTATAGTTGCTCAAGCCAAAGCTTTGGCATCTAGATTGGAATATTGTGTTCTTACCTTATAACTTTACCCCCTTTCACTGGTATCCCATTTACCTCCAACTATATACTCTTCCAGTGTTACTGTTCAACCCCCCACCCCAAAAACCCCAACACATCCCATCAGATTTATCACTGAGGTACACTAGAGTGATTTTGTGAATAGTCAGTCCCTCACACCCCAAATCTTGTTGCCTGAGATGAGTCTCCCCCTTAAATCTGGTTGTACTCATTTAAATGGTTGTGGTCTCCATAACTGGATCTGTGTAAACATGTATACAGTGTGAAGCATTCCCTACCAGTAGAACTCATTATACTAGCCAGTTACAAATGGTGGGGTCCAAACGTCTGGCATATTTGTCTTCACTGCAAACGAAAAGTATATAATATCAATTTAAATAAAAATGACCTTTCTATCACAATATCACAACTTCATATACATGTACTGGCCACCAAACCATTTTAAGCCTAGTGTTGCTGCACGCATGCGCTGCTCGCTTTGCGAGAGCTATAGTAATCGATATTTTAGAAGGGGACTTTAAGCCACGCCCTTGTTTTCAATTGGCTGGCGTCCTAGTTTAGGGTAAACGCTGGCTTGTGATTGGGGATCAGGCTTTTTGGTTACCGCCCTGTCGCTTTTTGGGACGGCCCATCTGGACTGGCCCACACCATCTTTGTTTCCCATTGCAGCGAGCATGCGCTGCTCGCTCTGCGAGAGCTATAGTAATTGATATTTTTTCTTCTTTTTCCTCCTTCTGTTCCCAGACAGCTACTTCAGAAGCGATTTGCACGGAGACACAACTGTATGCGTGGGCTCACCCGCAGCTATAATCGCCCAGCTGCATAATAAATGGCGGGGACACATACACACTCAGCAAGAGCTGGCCAAAAAATTAAGTGTGAGTTTGGAAACTTCAAGCGCCCGCAATGACATGTTGGAATTTATAGTCCTGATAATGCGCAGAGTTCAGTCCGCGAGCTGGCTGTGTATATTTAAACTAGGTGTGATTGATTCGGCACATTACACGTGCACTGACTTCATGCACCCGCGATAACAAGTTCAGATTACAGTCTTGATGACGCGCTGTGTTCAGTCGGCGAACTGCGTTTAACTCGGCAATTAACAAGCACAGCAACGAGCTCACACGCACGAAGTCTAGCAAGGCCTGAACACATGTTTCAAATATACACACCATCGCAACAAGCCTTTGTGCGCCCGATCAGAATAGATAAGCATTTGGAACTTTTAAAATCTCCACGCTCCATGCAGGTAGTAATCCATTACTGGCCCACTGTTTATTGTGCGTTGACTCCCCACATTAATTACAGCCTAAATCACAAGCAGCGCTTGATAAACTTAACTGCTTACCAACATCTAGTTTCCAGGCACCAAACTCCAACAACCACAGAGCCTGGCATTGGTACACTTGTAAACCTCACTGCTTATTGCCACCGAGGCTCTTCCAGGAATGGAGATGTCTCCTATCTGTCCTCTGCAAGGAGCCCAATCTTGTCGCCATGTAGAAGAAAGTCCCACTTCAGGTTTTCTTAGTAACTTATTTATTTAAGGGACAGCTCCAGCAATCATCAGCAGTTAATTCTATCTTCCCAGCAACCGTTCCTCCCAGCTACTGCTCCATCCTACATTGCAACTGATGTCACCTGGAACCCCTTGGTCACCTAGGCAAACCTCATTAATAACATCTCCACAGGCCTGGCAATGGCAAACAAGCATTTGCAATGCAATTGGTCTCGCAATTGCGAGATTTTGAGCAATTGGCATTGTAAATGGCAGTGCCTCTAATTTATGTGTTTAAAAAACCTGTAATAATAAAAGGCATTATCATTTACAATACCAATTGGTTAAGTTTGTAAAATGCGAGACCTATTGCATTGCAAATGCTTGTTAATGTTGTTTTGAATTGAGAAATGCTATGCTTATGCTTACAAATTTAATGTTGTATTGATTTGAGAAAATGCTATGCTAATGCTGACAAGTTTAATGCTGTTTTTTTATTGATGTTTTGAATGCTGATTTCACAATGCCGTTCTAAATGTTGGTTACCAACAGTGTGTCTATAGAGTGCTGACGTTTTTTATGCCATGCTGAATTTTGGGATTTTTAGGTTGTATGCTGCAGTGGTACTTGCGGTTGTGATATGTTGGTGTCATGTTGAGTATTTTCCCTGGCCCTGTTGTGTAGGCAGAAGGGAGGTGTGTGTCGAAGGTTTGGTCCCTGGTCCTGCCATGCGTATTTACGGGTGATGCAGTAGAGGATAGGAGAAGCCCTGGTCCTGCGTGAATGCAGTAGAGTGTGGGAGAAGCCCTGGTCCTGTGTGAATGCAGTAGAGTGTGGGAGAAGCCCTGGTCCTGTGTGAATGCAGTGGAGTGTGGGAGAAGCCCTGGTCCTGCGTGAATGCAGTGGAGTGTGGGAGAAGCCCTGGTCCTGTGTGAATGCAGTGGAGTGTGGGAGAAGCCCTGGTCCTGTGTGAATGCAGTGGAGTGTGGGAGAAGCCCTGGTCCTGTGTGAATGCAGTGGTGTGTGGGAGAAGCCCTGGTCCTGTGTGAATGCAGTAGTGTGGGAGAAGCCCTGGTCCTGTGTGAATGCAGTGGAGTGTGGGAGAAGCCCTGGTCCTGCGTGAATGCAGTGGAGTGTGGGAGAAGCCCTGGTCCTGTGTGAATGCAGTGGAGTGTGGGAGAAGCCCTGGTCTTGTGTGAATGCAGTAGAGGATAGGGGAAGCCCCTTTCCTCTATGAATGCAGTAGGGGGTGTAGTGTGTCTGTGAGCTTTTGCCCCTGGTCCTGTGTGGATGCGGTAGGGGAGTGGGGTGAGGTCAGGCTGTGAAGCCATGTTTTGAAAATACACCTGGTCCTGTCTGTCGACAGTAGGGGGGTGAAGTGAATGTTTCTGATGTTGAAATTATGCAGTAGAGGGAGTTAGTTCCTGGTCCTGCTTAAGTGCTTTGGGGGGAACGTGGGGTTGGTTTTCCCCTAAGTATGAGCAGTAGAGGTAGAGGGCATTTATGTTCCTGGTCCTGTCTGGAGATTTAGTGTGTTGTGGAGGAGAAAGTATGGTTAGTTTTCCCTGAAGTGTGAGCAGATATGTTTTGGATTGTCTGATTAACCTTTTCTGTTTATTTCTTTAGAGTGGGATTTAAACATTTGCATTACGTATTACTTGGATATCTAGCATCCCTTTGTATTTGTAAATTTGTAGCACGTATTTATTGCTCGTGGATTTTACCATCTTAAGTCCCATTGTATTGTCTATTGTCTCTATAAGGAGGCAGATGTATTCTAACCTACTGGTTGGTACAGTGCATCCTCCCCATTGATGTTCTTCCTCCTGCTGCTCAGCCAGCTTGTGAGATCATTGGAATGTTAAGAGGGTTGGAGTTTGGATGAGTGTGCACTGGAGTGGATGAGCTGAAAAAGCAAGGATGCAGCTCCTGGTGGGCATTACATAGGTATCTACCATTTTACTGATATCCTGTAATTGAAGACATAAATTATAAAGAGTAAACCTACAACTGTAATCTACATGACTAGGCTATGTGGCTTATTTTGTTACAGCAGGTACCATTGGAGAAAGCCTTTCAATGATTAGCCAATCAGAGGCCTTTCTCTTACTGTTCAGTTTTTATCGCTCGGACCTTCCCATTACTCAGGTGTGACCCATTCCTCTGATCCTACCCAAACAACAGGCAGATTCAGAGCAATAATAAAAACAGAACATGTTCATTAGACTCTGTGACTTGAGATCTGTAATGCCTGGCAAGCATTATCTGTTAAAAAAAAGTGCCAGACAAATGCATCAAGTGTGTCGTTATATAACAAGCCTTTTTTCTACGTTCTCAGGGGCCATTTGATAAAATCAATTAATGTGAGGTGAACCAGCTGAGAATCTGACAAAAAAAAAGTTCCAAAAAAACCCATCCTTTCTGCCCCCTGCCTAACCTTATTGGGATTTCCAGTCCACAAAAGTGAACATGCTGGTTGGTGAAAGAAACGGATCTCAAAGTCAAAGTTCCAGTGTCCATTTGATGGCGGCGACCAGGAATCCAGTGGTCGGTGACAGTTGGGGTCCGGACAAAGCAGAGGGGAAAATCTGTTACAGCTCCAAATAGCTTCTCAAGACAAGGTTTCAAATTCTGTCTACTAGCACAGGGAATAATTAGGTCAGCTTGGGATATCAAACTTCATGGGTCCACATATATCAAATGGATGGTCCACTCGATGTACTCCTCTGGCAAGGATGCTGATGGGGCCGGGCTTAGCAACTGGAAAGACAGGTTTGTAGAGTGGGGTTTTGGTCCAAACTGTACATGCAGACTGTTATAAAGAAGACTCCAACAGAAAGGTAAGTGTAGAGTCCATTATTCTTTGCTCCTCTGTCCATCAATACATCTCTCAGTCACCAACATTCTAATATCCCCTTCAGGGACTTGGAACAAACCATAAACTGTGGGGGTGGTTCGGAATGTACCAACTAACGGTACAGGTGATAACATGGCGTTACCTGGCATGTCTTATAAATACATCGTAACACAGACCATGGTTCAAGCAGTTCATGACCCAGGGAAACAATCCATAGTTGGCGTTGCACACCCCAAAAAACTAGAGTGAAAGTGAAAAACCATCATGTGTGTCTCAAACAAAACAAGGAGGGTATACGCTCACATAGTTTGGAGCTACTAACTACCACAATGTCAGGCCAGTAGAGATAATGACAACATTTGTTACATGGCTGCAAAAGCTGGAAGATCCTGATTTTTCCACTCATAGATCTGACATGCCATGAGTCCACCGGAGGTGCTCCACAATTGTTACTGACCTTCAAAAGAAGAACCCAAGGCTCTGTTAGAAGAGAGTGGATACCCGAAGTGTGCCCAATATCCACCCCCTTCTGTATCAAGCAAGTAGGAACTGGTGGCTGGGGAAGGCTAATAACAGTTCAGCAGTACAGACATTTTTAAATGTACCCAATTAGATGGCGGGTGTCCTACTGACCCTCACCCATTAAACTCTTTGAAATGCCCCATAACTAAGGTTCGCAATGGGGTTCTGGTTTTGATGAAATGGGGCCCCATTGACCACAAGTAGTTAGCACAATGTGTTTTGTGGCTTGTTCCACAAGTTTAGTGACTGTGAAGTTGTGCGCAGTGAATTCTGTCCTGTGAAGGATTTGAAGCACCCGCACAAGCTAGACTTCCACTTTGTGAAAACCTGCATGCTGCAGGACCTGGGGGTATGTCAGAGACTGTGTGCATGCCTGGCAGGGAGGAGGTTCATGTAGATCTGCTTCACTTGAATCTTCTCTTTGCCACATTACCGAAACTCCTTTTTATGATCAGGCTCGACAGCGCAGACAATTTTGAGAGAGTCAACAATAGAGAAACTTGGGCTCCGCCCACATGTTAAGAGAGAGAAGTGCTTATTTTGATTGGGCAGAAGCTGTGGGCTTCCACAACAAGTGATTGCCTTCCACGCCGCTGTGATCATTTTGTTTATTTATCCAGCTGCCTGAGATTGAACTTTCAGGTACACACACATGACATTGTAAGGCTTTTGATAACTAGATAATTTACGGATAGATGGCGCAGGTCTATACTGGCCTGAATTTATAAAGCAGATCTAACCTCCTTACCCTCCAACTACAGGTTGATTGCTTTAATGGATGGGGAGGCAAAATATTTTGCTAAATGCCTGCTAGCCGAATTAACAGATTGGCCCGATACGAGATCTTTGGTGTCAAAGAACCAGACGGAGGCCTCATTTACTATGTTTTGGTGCACTGTAGCGCAGCAAGTTTCCCCCTGGGGCCCATTGTATATTGTGCTATTTACTGTCGTTTAATAACTGTGTTATTGTGTGCCTTCCTCTCTAATTTATGAAGAGAGTGTTTAGAAATAAATACATATTTTTTATATACATATACCTCGTGTGGTTCTCCTTTCATTTAGTTATTCAGGAGGTTATAATCTGGTAAACCAAGCTGCTTTACACTCCTTCAAGACTTAGCCTGAAGGCTGCTCTCCATAGCTACCACTAGGCTAGCTTTCAATAAAGGTTGTCTTAAACCTAATCATCAATAAGGGTTGTTTGGACTGGTGCAAGGTCCCCACTATGACTAGTGGACAGCATATACCAGGCCAACTTCTCACATTGGTGTGCAGCGGTTGGATTCAACCTTGCTATTGCTTTACCAGATAATCTCTTTTGACTAACTGAAAACCACCATAGGTACATATAAATCAAGTAATAGAATACAGTAAGTTCTACTGAACTTAGAGTTATGTGTCAAGGGCTTAGCACACCCTTTCTACAACTTAAGAGAGTTTAGTAGTTCCCACTAGGTTAGGTAGGTGCAACACCTCACTACACTAGTATGCCTTCAAGAGCAGAATCCAGTGGCTCCTTGCTGACTAAGTATGACCACCTCTCATTTCAGGAATTGAGAAACATGTGTGCATCTAGGAAATTGAAGACAGGGAAGAACCCTAGGACTCAACGCCTCATAGAGGCCTTGCTTTTAGATGACCTCAGAAAGACCCCAGGGTCTGATGAGGCAGGCAAGTTGGGTGGGGCATCAGAAGATGACAGAACTGGAAGTGAAAACATCCAGGACCTGGACTCTGAAACTGACCAGGAGGATCAAGAGGAATCTAACCTGGACAAGCCAATCCATCCTGAAGATTAAGGTGAGGAAGAAGGCATTTTTGGCCCTCTCTTTACCCCACCTGGAAGGGTTAACAGTTTACCAAGAAGGTCTAGATCTCCTTCTCAGGAATCTAATCATTCTGGTACATCTGTAGGGACCTCTGTTTCAAATAGGACCACTACCTCTCATAGGAGGGAGTCCTCTTATGACAGGAAGTGCAGACTGCTTGTCTTTGAGAGAGCAAAGCTCGGAATCAAGAAAGAGCAGCTGGCCCTAGACAGGGAATCCCTGGAACTCCAGAGAGCTTCAAAAAGGTTGGGGCTAGAGCCCCATGGTGGCAGCAACAGTGTCCCTAGATGTAGAGACCATACTCATGACCATAGGAACCTGAACAAGATTGTCCTTCCCTACCAGAGTAGGGATGACATCCACAAATGGATAACTGCACTTGAGAGGGCCTGTAAAGTACAGAGGGTTCCTCAGGAGTAGTGGGCAGCAATCTTGTGGCTCTCCTTTGCAGACAAAGGTAGAGACAAGCTCCTCACTGTTAGAGAAGAGGATGCTGACAATTACAAAGTCTTGAAGAGTGCACTGATTGATGGGTTTGGCCTAACCACTGAACAATACATGTTAAAGTTCAGAGACACCCAAAAGGCACCGACCCAAGACTGGGTTGACTTTGTAGATTGTGCTACTAAGGCTCTGGAAGGTTGGATACATGGCAACAAGGTGCATGACTTTTTAGGATTGTACAATTTGATTATGAGGGAGCAGATCCTTAATAATTGCCAAAAACATATTTTACACAAGTACCTGGTGGACTCTGATCTGACCTCTCCCCAAGAATTGGGAAAGAAGGTAGACAAATTGGTCAGAACCAGAGTAAAGCCAAAGACACAGGGTGGTGACCAGAAGAAAGATTCTTCCAAGAGAAAGGTGGGGATAAGTCTAAAGATAAATCCACTACAGGGCCCCAAAAGTCCTCCTCTGGGGGTGGGCCCCAAACTCCTTCCTCCCCTGAAAAGAAACCCTTTTGCCATGTGTGCAAGAAGCCTGGCCACTGGAAAAATGATCCCAGTTGCCCTAGGGTTGACAATAAAGAAAATGTTCCTCCTAGCAATACTACCACTCCTCCTGGTACTACCAGTAGTAATCCCCCAGGTGGTGGTAGTGCACCCAAAAAGGTAGGTGCATTCTCATGGGGAACAGAGGTGGACCATGGTTTAGAAAGGTCCCCCTCACTGGCCTCCTCAGTCTGTGATGGTGGCATGGGATTTGCCACTTTTACTATGAGTCCCAATACTTTGGGCAAGTACAGACAGGAGCCCCTAATCAATGGTCAGAAGGCGTTGGCATTCAGAGGCACAGGGGCTAGTGTCACCATGGTGACAGGAAAACTAGCCCTCCCCCCCCCCCAACAGCTTTTACTTGAGTTTAAGTATCAGGTGACCAACATTGATGGTATCAAGACAGATCATCCCATGGCCATAGCCAATCTCTGCTGGGGAGGGGTCACTGGCCCAAAAAGAGTGGCAGTGTCCCCAAACTTTGTTGGGCAATGATCTGGAAATTTCAGCCTGGGCTGAAGTTGAATACCAGGCCCATTTAAGAATGTTAGGCCTCCCTGAGAGAGTTAGTGGGGCTTTTAAGGGCCACAGCCCAACCCCAGGGAAAGTTTGGAGTGGTGGAGGCTGAAAGGATGGCCCACTCTCCTGCAAAAGAGAGCACAGGGGTTGAAGAAAGGTCTATTTCCCCCAGACTATAGGTAAGGGTCACTCTTCTCAGGGAACTGATCCTACCCCTAGTAAAGGAACTGCCCCAGAGATGGTCAGGCCTGTCCTGACTACATCCCTGATGGCAGGGGGTCCTTCCAAGGTGGCACCCAGTCTGGAGCAGGTAACCTGCCCCTCTCTACCCTACCTCAGTCAGCCCAGGGCTGCAGAGGTCAGGGAGGTCTGTGGACCCCAAAGGGCCCCCTGTCCAGAGGAACCCCCCCCATCTGCAGATTAGGGGCACCCAGTGTAGTAGCCCTAGCCAGATGAAGATTCCTCAACACACTGAGGGATCCCCCTTACCCTTGTGGAAGAACCTCCCCCAGATGGACTCTATTGGGCAAAGGCAAACCTGGGACCAAAAGGTTCCAAACCTACCATGTCCCCCCAGTGTTCCAACCAAAGAGACCCAACCCCCAGCTGTAAACAGCCAAAGGTTGACCCTTAGGGCCAGATACAACTCAGTCATGGAAAGAAAGGCCTCCATGGTGACCAGTGATCTGAAGAAGTTGAGACCAACTTTATTAGGGCCTCACTTCACTACTCAGCCACCCCACCAGCCTTTTACTTTGCCAAAACACACTACAGGTAGTTACTCCAAATGGTTGGAGTTAGGGATTGCTTAGTGGACTATAAGACGGGGTAACCTTGCTAGTGCAGGTTCTTCCTTATTTGGCCACTTAGTCAATAAAGGCTCAACTGGGCAAGGTTAGCCTTATCTTCTTTAGTTTGGGGGAGGGTTATGTAGGAAGGTGGAATCTGACTGCATGGTTGCCCCATTTGTTTCCTGGTGTTTTGCTGGTTTTCGACTTAGTCTGGCTGGGATTCTGCTATTCAGGACCCCAGCCTATCTGCTTTCCCCTTTAAATTGATTATATGTACTTTAGGTACACTCCAGATTGGATTCTGGGGTACCCTTATGAGTCCCAAGTATATGGTATACTATGTACCCAGGGCATAGGTACCCCAGAGGCCTACCAGGGGCTGCAGGATGTATTATGCCACCCCTGGGAAGCTATTCAAAATGACACAACAAGTCTGCTACAGCAGCCTGTGTAAGGTGGTGTATGCACCCCTTACTGAGATATAGGTCACCTATATCTCTCAATATCACTGCACATGCAAACCTATCAGTCACCCCTATGGCAGGCCTTAACAATCCTGAAGGCAGGGTGCTGGTTTTCATGTGACAGGGTGCCCATGCATGAGCAGAGCCCCTTTGCAGCCTTCGGAACCTTTATTCCGGGGTTGTTTGTGATGCAGCCAAACCATATACTCTTAAGTGCATTATAACCTCGCTGTAAATGCTAACTTTGGAATAGCTGCATGGAAACATGTCGTGTTTGGTGTCAAACACCTTGGAATCATACCTCTACAGCTGTAACTGGTGTGGGAGGTATGATTCCACCCTACTAGAGGGAGAAACAGGGCACCACTGGTACACCCGGTACCAGCTTAACAGACCCTGGCATCATAAAATGGATGCTGCCAGCCACAGACACGAGTCTGCCCTCCTGCTGCTGGACGAAACTCCGGCAGGGGAGGCCTGGACAATAGGTTTCCTGTCACAGGGAGGTGTGACCACCCCCAGACAGGCTTTAGTGTTTTGGGGCTGGGTGGGTGTACTCCAAGTGTGCTTTGATGTCTGCACTGGGGGCACATTTGGTGTCCCTGTGCATAGTCCAGCTCAAACCGGTTGCAGGGGCACTCAGCCCCTGCTCTGGCATGAAACTGGACAAAGGACATGGGTGTAGCCACCTCCCTGTCCTGACCCTCCCATAGATGGGTCCTCAGAGTTTGTACCACCCCTTCCTTGGGTATAAAGTAGGAACCCCTGACTACAGGACTTTAGATTTACCTGGATGAAACTCTGCTACAAATCCCAGAACTTCTACTATCTACACGATGTTGGATGACCGAAGAATCTTTCTTGGAGTAAAGGATTTACTCCCCTGCAAGGCAGGCACCAAAGACGCATCTGTCCGGTTTGCATCGACAGCTTTCCCGAGGCCAATCCATGCTCTCAACAAACCTGAGATCCAAAGCCCTCGTGGGGACCGTGCAACCCGAACCCCTGGACAGCGTGACCATTTGCAACAACATATGATCCCTGAGGCTGTGCTTTGGGCTACTTATAGTCCAGACCCTAATCAGTGATTCCACCGAAGAGTGCTGGCCTACACTCCTCGAGTGACCCGTGGGCTGGTATCTAGTGATTCCTGTCGAGGTCCCTTCGCGAGCCCTTGTCTGTCGCCTTGTGGGTCCCTGAGAAGGGTACTTTGACTTTCAATGGGCTTACCTGGTTGCTCCAGACGTGCCCTGACTCTCCACCGCTTGAGGAGTCCACAGGACCTTGCTGGTCCACACTGAAGCCATTTTTCTCTCACCGCGTGGGTTCCTGTTGCCAAGGCTTGTTGGTCTCCAATCTGGAAACTGACCCCCCCCAGCACTCAACATTCTTCGTGGGACAGCTCACCTGCGGACTGTGGTCATCGTCAAAGCCTCCTGGTCCCCGTGGCAGTGGAGTCAAGCTTCACCTCTTCACACCTAAAAAACACCCGACAACGGTGGGCATTAGTCTATCGTGCCCCTGGTCACTGGCAAGTGACCCAGACTCTGTCCCCTCTGCTTTCAGGTTCTTCACATCTTCGATCCAGGCTTGGATCACACTGGACACTTCTCCTTTCCACAGCAGGAGCACTTTGCAGCACATCGCCATTGAAATCAACAACGATTCCCGACACCATTTAACACCTATGCACCCGGCTTCCATGGGTGAGGTAACACAAGTACCCAGGTGCTCCAGTGGATGCTGGCCCTAGTACCCTCTAAGTCTAAAAGGGTTTGCTCAAAGTCCTCTCCTAAGTGTCCTTATTCTTTAAAATTCCAACCGCGACTTTCCCATTGAATTGTACGGGGCTCGCGGCTGTGTACTCACACTGCACACGTCTCCCGTGGGTCCCCTGTGTCACTACCTTGGGTGGTTCCTTGGGGTCGCAGCAATTCTACGTGCTCTAGGCACTGTGTCTAGTCAAGTCGTGGTTCTTATACCACTTTCTTAACATATGGTTTGGTCTCCCCCTGGGGCCCATTGTATATTGTGCTATTAACTGTTGTTTGTTAACTGTGTTATTGTGTGTCTTGCTCACTAACTTCATAAAGAGGTTAGTAGAGCGTGTTTAGAAATAAATACATATCTTTTGTATATATACCTTGTGTGGTTCTCCATTCATTTAGTTATTCGGGAGGTTATAATCTGGTAAACCAAGCTGCTTTACACTCCTTCAAGACTTAGCCTGAAGGCTGCTCTCCATAGCTACCACTAGGATAGCTTTCAATAAAGGTTGTCTTAAACCTAATCATCAAGAAGGGTTGTTTGTACTGGTGCAAGGTGCTTACTATAGTGGACAGCATATGCCAGGCCAACTTCTCACAGGAACACCGACAGCAACACCTAGGGAACACCCCTTTCATGCAAATTAATGTGTGAAGGGGGCCCATATTTACTAGGCCATGAAAAGTCATGCAGGGTGACTTTACGTAGCCCTATAAATATGGGCAAGACCATTCAGCTGCTGGAGCATCAAAAAGAAGTGACGTGCCAGCTGCGCAATGGGCTTGTAAATGAGGCCCTGGGTTTATAAAGGGAATTGGCACAACTACCAACATCCAGATGCTGGCCTTATTGATTGAACAAGCAAGGCACCACTCTTTAAATCTACACCTTTGCTATGTAGATTTTTGTTCATCTTTTGATGCGGTGCAGAGAAATATTTTGTAGTCTAAGTTGTTGAACTGGGGTTTCCTACTTTCCCTCTAAGGGCGATCCAATTGCTGTATACAGTTACCTGAGCAGGAGTAAGGTTGGGCAATGATACAACGATTTCCCCAAAAATTCCAACAAGAAATGGCCTATAACCAGGCTGTGTACTGGCTCTGCTTTTATTTAATTTGTATCGTGCCTAAATGTCTCCCGCCTTAAATTGGGTCAACTTCCATTCACCTATGGTTGAGGATTTTAATGCTTCACACATGTTGTATGCTGACAATGTTGTTTGGATTAGTTGAACTAAGGTTGGTCTTCAGTGTTTAATCAACGCAACCGCTTAGTATGCAGCAGATCATAGATTAAGCGTTAATCTTAACAACAACAAAAAGCATGCTAGTATCAAGGGGATGATCTTCACCACCTACACATTATATAGAAGGGACAGCTTTGGAAAATGTGTCTGAATATAAATACATGGGGGTGTTTTTGTATTCTAGAGGCTCATTTAAGGCCCAGAGTTTGGCAATTCAAAGAAGAAATAATACACTATCTGCTTCTTTTTCTTCACTACATAATTCTTTAAAAGGCCTGTCCTTTCAACCACTCCTGCTAGTAATGGCTGCTAAACATACCCCTTCTCTGGCATATGGAGTAGAGGTATTGAGAGGAAAAATTCGCTTAGAATTTGGCCTGAGGAAGCAGCTTGGGAGAGTATTTGAAATTTTGCTACAAGCTCAAAAATTATCCAAGATCTATGTTACGCTCAATTGCGTGGGAAGCGATAAGTGACCAAATAAATACAGCAGCCCATGATAATTTTAATTTGGCCCTATGCACCTTCCAGGCAGAGTAGCTTTGGGCCTTACCCCTCCCTCAAACTGAGTCATAAATGGAATGGGGAAAAAGATTTTATCCCTTATGGATAAAGCTGTACAGTCTAAAAGAGCTCATGCATGGACGGTAATTGGAACATAAGGTCCCCTTAAATTTCAGTGATATTCAGGGTGGTCGAACGGTCTAAAGCCAAAATAAAGCTGCTGGGTTACCAAAGTGGTGATCTGCAAACTCGTTTTAATTCACCCATCTGGAGGAGATTGTCAGAAGAGTCTTCACACAGACTAACTATTTTAAGGAAGACATGTGTCACATTCTTTTTACCTGCCCAGCCCTTATGGTGGAGAGTAAAGGACTGTTGAGACCGTTTTTTATAAGAAATGGTATACTTACATGTCGGCAAGCAGTTAAAGTCTGCCTCCAAGGGGAGGATTTGAGATTTTGTGGAAATTCCTGTGGTTCATGTCTATTGCTGAGTCAAAACTAGCAAAGTTTGAGTTATAATGGTAATGTCGGTGGTACATGTAGCACGCAGGAGAGGTCTATCTGCCAATTTTTTATGTGCTCAAAAAATGACACAAATTAGTGGCCTAATCAAGCGCAAATTTAATTGGCAATGCGGTGAGAATCTGGAACTCACCTCCGCCTCAGCTCCAGACCACCACCTCTTCCCAGACCGTCAAAACTGACCTCAAAGTTCTCCTCCTTCAAAGACACTTCCAAATTTAATTCACACCCTCTCTATTATCTGAAGGAAGTCCTTCCATTATAGGAAATTCTGTTCTCCATGCCTATAGAAGTGCCTTCCCAGTGTGTTCTTGTGTTTTGAGTGTCTGTCATTTAGTGCAGTATTATACCTCTACTTGTACTTTGTTCTCTTTTGTAACATGCACACGTCACCTTTCCTTTTGTAACGTATCGTTTGCTACCTCTTGTATTTTGTTTGCTTTTGATACATGCACAACTGCCACCATTGCCTCATGTAACGTAACGTTTGTTTTTGTGTTTTGAGTGTCTGCCATTTATTGCAGTATTTTACCTCTACTTGTACTTTGTACGCTTTTGTAACATGTACACGTCACTTTTTCCTTTTGTAACGTATCGTTTGCTACCTCTTGTATTTTGTTTGCTCCCGATACTTGCACAATTGTCACTAATGCCTCATGTAACGTAACGTTTGCTTTTGTAACATGCTCATTTGTAATTTTCTCCTCGTGTATCAGTACTGTTCCTATTGTGAAGCGCTCTGACACCTTCGGGTAAAGTCCGGGCTATATAAAAACGCATAAAATGAAAAATAAATAAACAACAGCCTGCACCTGTGTGTAGTTTTGGAAAAAGGTGTCTAGGGCAATGCCTGCCTCCCGTAATTCTGCATCTACACTGCGCATGCGCGTTGCTGAGCCACGGCATTTTTTTCAAAGGGCACTTTTTAAAAAAAAAAACAACTTTATTGCACGTGAGTCCCTGCATGCATTTATGCCAACATAAACAGGCTTGATAGTTAATTGTTTATATCGCTCTTAAATCATAAATAAATGTGTGAGCAATAAAATTAAAAATTAATGATGAGCGCCAGTGACGCACATATGGCAAAAGAAAACAAACCTAAGCGGTGTGTACTAAACGCCTGGATCGTGATGTCATAATTACATCTTGCATTTCTCCCTGGTGGTCTGAGGGAATCTGGAAGGTATAGAATTCCAAATCCTTCACGAACTCGGTCTGTAACTCAGTAAAACATCTTATGAAGTAACTATTGTAGTTAATGGACTCGTACCGTGGAGCAATTCATGTTTGACATAAGGCCAGAAAGTGTAAATGGTATCACCTCTAAACTCTTGAATTTCCATTGGGAGCATGAATGTACTACACTCCTGGACTAAAGAGATACCCAAGGAATATCATCATTGAGTCCAGTGCGGTCACTCTTGAGGCTATGCACCCACCATTGTTCGCATCTAAACAAGAATTTATATACACCGGTAATGTGGGGAGGAATCCATGGTTGTTCTAAGACTATCAAGTTTAGATCTTCAGTGTGGTTCATATCGAGAAAGTGATTTGTCATTTTGGTGGATCGCTTTTTACACCGAATAGTGCTCTTATGCTCTAGTATCCTGGTTTTGATCTTGCGCGTCGTCATGCCCACGTAGTGCAAGCCACATGGGCACGTGATCAGGTAAATCAATTTCTCGCTGTTGCAGTTGGTATGTTGAGACAAAATCCATGGCTTACTTGTACCAATGTCAATATCAGTGGTTCGTTTTGTTTGCGGGCACACAACACAAGAACCACAGGGGTAATTCCCTTTGATCGGTGTTAGGCCCCAGAGAGACTCCTGGTTAGATGATTTCTTTTGTCTAGGACGAGTAAGTACAAGTTGGTCTTTGATATTGGTGCTCCGCTTGAATGCAAACAAAGGACGGGGCAGCGGTTCATTACCTATGTTGAGGATTTTCCAGTGTTTGAGGATACTCGTTTTAATCTGGTTAGAATAACTACAAAATGTGTTAACGCAGGTCAGTCTTAGCTGCTCTTCTTACGGAGGCGCTACATTGATCAAAGCCTCTCTATTGTTGTTAGCTGCTCTTTTCCTGGAAGTACGAATAGTCCTTAGTGGGTATTTCTTTTCTTTGAGTTGAGAGTACAGTAGGTTTGCATGTTCGATGTACTTCTCTTTAGAGGAGCAATTCCTCCTAATCTGTAGGAATTGCCCATAGGGCAAATTCTCACAGAGCGATTTTCAATGATAGCTCTGATAAGACAAGAGCGAATTACGTGCCATTGGTTTCCTGTGCAATTCTGTACCCAGTCCAGCTCCTTCAGGAAAGATGCGGATATCTAAGAATGGCAGACTGGTATTGGAGAATTCAAATGTGAATTTGAGATAATCATTCCTTGTGTTTAACCACTGGTAGAAAGCCTTGATGGTCTCTGATGTGCCCCTCCATACGGTGAACACATCGTCGATGCAGCGTTTCCAAACGTGGATGTGTTCTTTGTAAGGATTGTTCTCCTGTAAAATCTCTGTCTTTTCAAACTGATGTACTTAGAGGTTCGCCAAGTTTGGGGCAAAAATGCTGCCCATGGATGTCCCTGACATCTGTAAGTAGAGGTCATCCTTGAACTTAAAGAAGTTCTTTTCCATGGCAAGGTGTGCACACACCATTATAAAATGCACTGGAGTGTTGGAATCTCTAGTGTTGATGTTCAGTAAAGCCTCTATCGTGGTCAGTGTCTCCTCCTGAGGTATGCAGGTATAGAGGGATTCCACGTCGAATGTCACGAAGTAATCCTGGTCCACATCAAAGGGAGTCTCTGCAAGGAGGCGTAAGAGATCTTTTGTATTCTGGATGTATGTCAACATCTCTAGTACCAATGGTTGTAGAAAAAAATCCACAAATGTGGACAAGGGCTCGAGAATAGAATTGATGCCGGAGATGATGACGAAAGCCTAGATACTTTTTTAGATCAACCAGGCTGAAACAAGTAGACCATCTCTAGATACTAAGCAGTTTATATCCATACTGCTTGTTGCAAGTTAATAAATAGTTTTGTTTTGCTCCAACTAGGTAGTTTTAACTTCACCATTTCTCCTGTCACTTTTTTATCTTGCTCTGCGTCCTCACCACACCGTGATCCATCTGTGGGATTTAGCATCCTTGATAGTGTAGTAACATCTTAAAAAACATCCCTGAGCTCCTTCTTCTCATTGAGGAAGTTGTAGCCCTTAGTGGGACTAGGTTTTCCCACTAAGAGGAGAAACCGATATGATGGAGCATGCCACCTATGGTGGGTGAGGGTATTCGTCCTAAAAGGGATTTCTCCCAAATGGAGATTTTGTGAGATACCAGCACGTCTTCTCACAGGCTTTATTGTGCTAGCACAGACCCGAGGAAGTTTGTGTTATAATTCTATTTAAAAGGGGATATTATCCGTGCAGGTCTTTATAATTAAAACAGCACCTAAGCATGTGTTAGCAGCGAAAATAAAGTGAACAGTTCTTTCATGATTAGAACGTTCCATGTAGCCTACTACCCTAAAGCTACTCCAATGCGCTACACTTTGAGAGCATGGAATAGCTAACTTGCATCTAAAGTTTCTTGTGGCCCAGCGCACTGCAAACCTGTTCACAGAAGATCAGCTGTGATTATCAGATGTCTGCCGGGAGAGAGTTTTCCTCTCAGAAGAAAAACACGTGATAAGCTAGGCTCAGCTCCTCTCATCACAACTCTTGGCATAGGAGTAGATGGCCAGGCAATTTGGTAGGACCTCTCGTGATAACTAGTGCGCAGGCCTCTCTATTTCAGTGGCCAGTCCAAGGGGTTTATATTGGGCTGACCACTGACTTTTAGCCAACATTGGGAACTTTCCAATAATCCGAGACATAACCAGTCTAAACCAGCATGATGAAAATACATCATTTGACTACATTTTTATCGTACATGTGTACTGTAAAATCTTGAAACCTAGATATCGCTGATCTTGTTGAAGACCTGTGCTGCCTGATGTTATAGCAAAGTTACTGCTTAGATGAATTGGCACTTTCACAAGTTCTGGGAAAGTTAATGCCATGCTGAATGTTGACCAAAGGCAGACAAAGGAGTCTGACTTTGGGAGTTTATGACATTCCTGGCTTTTATTTCAGAGTATGACATAACTGAATAGCCATAGATGATGCCGAACAAGCTACTTACCTTCGGTAACGATGTATCTGTAAGAGACATTAGTAGTTATAGATTCCTTACCTTAGATTTACCCCAAGGCGTCAGACTGGATCCAGAGAATATTTTTCTGAGCAGTATACCTGCGCGTCAGTAGGTGGCGTCGGTCAACTCCGCGTTCGTCGGCGGCGGCGTCGTGGTCGCCGGGATGACGTCAGTGTCTACTTAGATGCCGCCCCTGCGCGGTGATGTCAGTTCTGACACAACTTTCCACACCAGAAGCGCAGAGCAATGCAAGACACTGACCACTTGCGCACATAACTAGGACCCTGTAAGGGAGTCCCTATCCCTAGAAGTCAGTTTGCAGAACGGAGAGGATGAGTGGGGCGGTAAGGAATCTATAACTACTAATGGCTGTTACAGATGGTTCCTTTGTAGCCAGAGAATAACAGATCTTGATACATAGGATAACCCATCGAGAGATGGTACGTTTGTGCACTGCCCAACCTTTCTTAGTGCCCACATAACCCACGAAGAGTTAATCGTCCACCCGGAGGTCTTTTGTGCGGTCAAGGTAGAAAGGCAGCGCACGCTTTGGGTACAGGCGGAGGAGTCTCTCCTCCTCTTTGGAAGGTAGCGGACGCAGGAAGAAGGTGGGCAATGTGATGGTGTGACCTATGTGTAAGGAAGTAACCACTTTGGGCAGAAAAGAGGGCCTAGTAAGGAGGACTACTTTGTCCGGATGGACAGCAAGAAAGGGAGGTTTTGAGGATAAAGCCTGAAGCTCACTCACCCTGCGAGCAGAGGTGATGGCAAGCAAGAAAGCAGTCTTCAAAGTGAGGAGAAGAAGAGGACAATTATGTAGTGGCTCAAAGGAAGCACACACAAGATAAGTGAGCACAAGGTTCAAGTCCCACAGGAGTATTACAAAAGGAAAAGGAGGAAAGAGATGAGTAATGCACTTCAGAAACCTGTTAACAATCGGGGACTTGAAAAGAGAAGGCTGATCAGGAAGGCGAAGGAAGGTGGAAATGGCTGAAAGATAGCCTTTAAGAGTGCCCAGAGCAGAGCCTCGCTTGGCCAAGGAAAGAAGAAAGAGGAGAAGCTCTGAAATAGGAGCAGAAAGGGGATCCACAGCCTTTGCTGTGCACCGTGCCGAAAATTTGTTCCCTCTACAGCCGTATACCGTTTTGGTGGAGGGACGCCAGGCTGCCAAGATCACGTTACAGACTTCGGGAGGAAGGTCAAAAGCTGTCATCTGTCGCCGCTCAATCTACACACAAGGAGGTGGAGGCTTGACAGGTTTGGGTGGAGGATCGTGCTCTGCTGCTACGACAATAGATCCTCCCGAAGAAGCAGTCTGATCCGCGGACCGATGGCTATGCTCAAGAGCTCGGGGTCCCAGACTCTTTGTGCACAGTCCAGAGCCACAAGAATTACCTGGCCCCAGTCGCACTTGATCTTCTTCAGCTCTCTGGGTAGAAGTGGTACAGGTGGAAAGGCATACAGGAGGCCACAACTCCACTCGCGACGGAAGGAGTCGCCGAGCGAGTGCCGCCTTGGAAACTCCAACGCGCAGGACTGCTGACATTGCGCATTCTCTTTGGTGGTGAATAGATCTAACCAAGGCTCTCTACTGCTGAAAGAGACCTTGCACCACCTCCGTGGGAAGGCGCCATTCGTGATACATCATGCACCGGTAGCTGAGCTTGTCCGGCCTGGCGTTCAGAGAACCGTCCAGGTGTTTAACCACCAGGGATATGCCCTGATGTTCCAGCCATGTCCAAAGGCGAAGAGCCTCTTGACATAGGTTCCCCAACCCCACCCCACCAGCCCTGTTTGTTGCAGTACCACATGGCGGTGCTGCTGTCCGTGAACACCTCAACTACTCTTCCTTTGACAGAGGGAAGGAATGCCTTCAGTGCAAGACGAATCGCCCGGAGCTCCAGAAGGTTGATGTGGAGCCCAGACTCCGCCAGAGACCAGAGGCCTCTGATCTCTGCTTTCCCCATGTGGCTGCCCCATCCCAGAAGTGACGCATCTGTCACTACTGTGAACTCTGGTTGGGGAAGGGAGAGGGATCTGCTGCTGACCCAATCCTGGTTCGTGAGCCACCACTGCAACTGACTTGCAGTCCCCTCCGAGATCTGGACGACATTGGAAAGATTGCCCTGATGCTCCGCCCACTGGAACTTCAGGTCCCACTGCAGAGCCCACATATGCCATCTGCCATGATCTACCACAGGATGCAGTAGGCTATGAGGCCCAGCAGCCTCAGGGTCATTCTCACCGAAAACCGGGATAGAGGCTGAAACTTCGGCATCATAGCCCGAATATCCCAGACTCGCTGCTCGGAAGAATAGAACCGAAACTGTGATGTGTCCAGAACCGCTCCGACGTAAAGCATCTGAGAGGGAATCAGGTGCGACTTTGGCACATTGATAGTAAACCCCAGGAAATGCAGGAGGTCCACCATAGTCTGGAGGTGGAAAACGACAGCCTGGGGCCAGCCCGCTTTCAACAGACCATCGTCGAGATGGGGAAGACTGGAACGTCTACGTGCAGATGAGCTGCGACCACTGCCATCACTTTCGTGAACACCCAAGGGGCACTGGTAAGGCCAAAATGGAGCACGGAGAATCGAAAATGCTCCTAGCCTACCACGAACCGTAGGTATCGCCGATGGGCAGGCAAAACATGGCGGCAAGTCCAACGCTACCATCCAGTCTCCAGGGTAGAGGGCAGACAAGACCTGAGCCTAAGTTAACATCTTGAACCTCTCCTTCCGGAGGAAGCGGTTGACGTCCGCGAGGTCTAAGATAGGATGCAAGCCTTTGTCCTTCTTGGGCACCAGGAAGTAGTGGGAGTAGCAACCACGACCTACTTCTGGCACAGGGACGCGTTCTATAGCTCCCTTGGCCAAGAGAGCAATAACTTCCTGGCGGAGAAGGACCAAATGATCCTCCGCCATGCGATGGAGTGTAGGTGGCATGGAGGGAGGGTAGTCTTGAAGGGGAGGGAGTAGCCCCTTTGAACTATCTGCAAAACCCACTAGTCCGAGGTGATGTTGGGCCATTGGGGGAGGTTATGGCGGATCCTGCCACCCATTGCCAAGTGGTGGCCCTGAAAAGTCGGACTAGGAAGGTTTGGAGGCTGCTGCATTGGTGGACTGGGCCAGACCCACGACGTTGGGTCCCACATCACCGGCTGTCCAGAGGCTGGGTAGCTTGCGCAGGCCTGTGGCTCTGGGTGGAGCATGTGGGGCATCCCTTCCGTAGCCATGAAAGGGGCAAAAGGCAGACTGCATGGGGAAGAGAGGTGGCAGCGAGGCCAATGGTTCTGTCAGTAGCCCTAGAGTCCTTGAAATGCTCAAGCACGTTGTCTGCCTAGTCGCCAAGCAGGCGATGGCCATCAAAGGGCATGTCTAAAAGGGTTGATTGAACATCCCCAGAGAAGCTAGGGGACCTCAGCCAGGTGTAGCGCCTCCGAGTCGGTGGTATCCAGCCCACACCGGATGGTGAACTTTGCTCTGTCTCTACCCTCTGCGACAGCGCGGGTGAGCACGGCCAGGGTCTCCTCCGGGCACTGCAGCAGCACTTGCGAAACCGTGTCCCACACAGTGTGTGTGTAACTGCCCAAGAGATATGCTGTGTTTACGAACCGCAGCCCTACGCTGGCAGAAGAAAAATCTTCTTCCCAAGATGGTCCAGCTTCTTGGATTCCCTATCTGGGGGAGCAGTAGGGAACGCGTCTTTTCATGTTGAGGCATGGACTACCAAGCTCTCAGGGGTAGGGTGATGGGAGAGAAAACGGGGGTCGCCCTTAGCCGGGCGGTGGTATCGGGCAATCATCCTATCCACAGTAGCCCCTGTGCTGGGCTTGGACCAAGTGCCAAGAAGGAGGTCAGTGAGGGTCTCATTAAAAGGCAGCAGAGGCTCCGAAGAGGCCGCTGCCAGATGAAGCACCTCAGTCAGGAGGTTAGTTCTGACAGCCACCGCAAGAAGCTCAAGGCCCAAGGCCTCAGCTGCCCTACGCAACACCACAGCGTAAGAGGCTCCCTCTTCCATAGCCACAGTAGGGGGAGAAAGCATACCAAGGTCCAGAGAGGTATCCAGACCACTGGCATCACCCAACTCCCCTCTCCAGTCCGGCTCTTCAAGCTGGTCTGCTAGAGGGTCACCAGACCCCTGCCAGTCCTCCTTACCCTCCTCTGGCTGCCAGTTAGGGCAGTAGGAAATGCCAGTAAAGAACAGTGGTACAAAAGTACCGGTCGACGCCGGTCCGGCTCTGTGTCCAAGTCGGGGGTGAGGCTGAGGTCGACGCCGGTTGGGGGCACAACTGGCGTCGGGTGCATCGTCACTGGAATCGGTGCCGGGGAAGGTACAGTGAGGTTGACTGGAACCAGGCCTGGATCCTCGGGGGCCCTCCAGCGCCGAAGCCGCCAGCCTTGAAGGCCCAGGGCCCCCAGCAGAGTCCAAGGGGCCTAAAGGCGCGCCGGCGGAGTCAGGCTGCCCAAAGATGCTATGCAATGCTTTGTAGAAAGCTCGAAGCTGGGCAGGGGACGTCCCGGCTCCCAGGAAAGGGAGGGAAGCGCAGTCGGCCCAGAAGCAGGACAGCAGTGACGCTCCGGTTCCTGAGTCGCGTCGGCTGACAGATGGAAAGAAGGAAAAGAGCGACCATGTTTCTTTACCTTCTGTGCTTTGACTTACCCAAGGAGTGCAAAGACTTCGGAGCTGACTGCCTGACCTCCAGAAGCTTTCGGGGCCTCTCCCGTAAAGACTTTTGGTTCAAGGCCAGACAGTCGGAGCATGACTTTGGGTTGTGGTCCCGCTCCAGCCACCAGAGTCACACGAGGTGCGGCTCCGTGACAGATACTAGCTTGGAGTCACAAGGCTTGAAGCCAGTCCGACGAGTCGAAGGACTCAAAAAAGATGTCAACAAAAATCGATCTTTAGTCAAAAAGTGACTAAGGGTCGCCGCTCTCCTCGGATCTCCGCTAGCTGGCGCAGAAAAAGACAAAATCCGAGGTCAGCGAGTAGGGGCGCGTTTTAGTAGACACCGCAACATCATCCCATGCGACCAAGACGCCAAATGCGGAGTCGACCGATGCCACCTACCAACGCCAGGGGTACTGCTAAGAAACAATTTCTCCGGATCTAGTCTGACGCCTGGGGGTAATTCTAAGGTAAGGAATCTAGAACTACGGTCTCTTTCAGGTATAAAAATACATTTCGGCTTCATATGAATAACCTACATAAAATTCATGCTCTTTAAAGAAGGAAGTATAAATTACATTTCGAAAACAGATTAATAAAATCAGCTTAAATCAATATATGTTAAAGTGCCATATAAATAAAACAGCATAAAATGATATGTTAAACTTTACATGAATTCTGTTCTTTCAAGCCTTGTTTCAAGCAGTAGTTCTAGAAACAACTGTACTGCATTAAAAGACATTGTAATAACTGTACATCAATTAGGAAGAGATGTGTTTTGACACTAAGTAGACCAGACATGATACTGAATTAAGTCTAATGGAAAAAAAAATGCTTAGTAGGTAAAAACTGGGATTCAAACCAGTCTTAACACTGGATTTTGTCTATTTCCTCAGTCGGACTGCAGGACAACGAACTCTAGTTGCTGACTGAAGAGGTTTCCACAGCAGTGGGATCGCAAGCAGCGTTTGAATGATCAATCAATTGAATTCCCACTGCAGGCATGGAACCGGATGCTTGTAAAGTTGATGGACAGGAACACTGGAACAGATTTTGTGGTTCCAAAGCATTCCAAGATAATGAGAGGGCCTAGATCGGTGCTCATGTGATATCAGATGTGCAAGCCAGTCCACTGCAATTCTTCGAAAGGTAAAGCCGGTCCATCATAACAAGCATTTCGCAGCATTGGTAGGTACACTGTTCAACAGTACTTCTGGTTTAACTGCAACAGTTGCAGGAGTTTTTTTCCATGTCCAGGAAAAACCATTGGGGGCTGCTCCAGATGCAATTCCAGGATTATTTCAAATGTGCAGTTCATACACCAAAAGACTGGTTTTACTTGTATCCATTTTCCGAAATGACAAGATCCAACTCTCACTTAGTTCAGAAAGCCATTTATACCCCGGATAGTGCACCAGGGTTTCTGTACATTCTTTCTCAGCTGGATAAGTGTACTCCATGTTTGAGGAGTTTGATACCCTTGTTTGATTATGAAGAAGGTGACAACAACAGAGCAGATCAATCAAGATTTATAAAGCAAGGCTAATCACCCGATAGGGTACCCAGGCGCTTGCTGGTACCGGAGGCTTATTCGAATAGCAAGGTCTTAAGGGCCATTTGGAATTTCGAAAGTGAGGTGATGGCATGTAGGTTCTGTTCCGGATTGTTGCTGCGATGTGGGTGGAGAAGCATCCTCATGTCATGAGTTAATTGTTGATCATCTTTTCCAGTACCTCCGATGGGGCTGATCAGTTTATCAGAAGGATAGTGGGGAATCCTCCCAAAAGAATCTGTCAAAGACACGGTAACCAGTCCAAATGCAGCTTTAAATCTAGTCAGCTAGATCCAATGTCCCAAAAAAATTACACAATGCCCTTTGTACTAAAAGAGTTGAATATTGTTTGTACAAAGTCTGCAAAATTAGAAGGGCAGGGTGTTTGTAACAGCCTCTGTATCTGTGAAGCAGTTTGTGGCTGTTTACACATCGTAGATCTCAGCCAGAGAATTTAAAACAACCTCCTTTTATAGAAAAACCGCAACAAGTTTATTAATCTCATCAAAATACATCTTTTATATATATTTTAGGCCAAGGAACACCTTTGATTACATGAGGAGGTGAGGGATACAAGGTTATACCACAACACTGTATTGTTTTAGAAAATATAATTACATAAGATTGGCCAGGTTCCAACCCACAACTGCTAATCTTGGTTAATATTAATACCAAACCATTACTTAAAAGTGCATATTGTATTGGGATCTCTGAAACAGGACTTACAGATCAGACACAGCTTAACTTTGGCTTCAAAGGGTTACACATTCTGTGCAAAAAAATAGAATTGCATAGCAGTGATGGACCTTGAGGATTTCTGCAGGTACAAATACTAGCACAGGGTTGTCTTCATTTAAGCACGCAAGAAAAGTCAAAATTCCATAATGATACAGATGTGTATTGTGCATTTTCTCGTACAAGCTTAGTGATTGCATTCCTGACATTCATGAAAGTGACTTCTTTGGTCTTCTAACAATAAAAACTTCAATCTGCTGACAAAGATTGCATTACTTCATGTGTCTCTCGCATAAGTAAACCTGGCCGCCTGCAACATTGCATCTGTGGCAATCATCCCAGCATGAGCAGATGGTAACCCCTCAGGAACTGCTTTAATTAGGTCTAATCTAGACATTTTATTAGCTTTTATCCTATATCCTACTCCAAGCATGGAAACCACTGGAGTGTTATCTGAATTAAGGGTGTAGGAATATTTCAGAGGAAAGCTGACAAGGGTTGTTTCACTCTTTACTGTTGCTTGTATCGCTGCCAGAATATCTGTGTCGATCTTTTCACTTAAGATCTGGGTATGACTGCTAATTTAGCAGCCAGCCCTGCAGCATTTGCACCAAGGTAAGCTGCACACTTCCACTTTGGCATGAAAACCATCACAGTGATGACTCAAAATATGTGTCACATTGAACAGTGGAAGATTGTCCTGTCTCTGTAAGGTACAACAGGGCCCACGCTAAGTCTCTATTTTAGCTACAAGTTTTTAGCTTGACATTTTTTTCTAATGGTGACTTTTTACTTGTTTTACACTTACATGATAATGAAACCAGAAGTTATTTTATATGCAGTTAATTTTTTAGGAAGCAGCATTATCATGTTGCTTGTACACTCTGTCCAATGCTAAGCATGTAGAATGTGATGCCCTTGTATTTGGTTGCCCGACTGGAGACAGCTCTAAGGCTCCAGACAAACCATTGTATCAGCTCTGCACTTTTGACACAGTGCGATTAGACCAGTACTTTTATTATATTAACTGCCTCTGTGCTACATTCAGCAGAGGAGCACTTCTGCTGGGATTATACTGGAACGCTGTGCACTGTGACAGAGTTGCAACCCTGCTGACTCTAACCTTTATCCTGCAAAGGACGATAGCCTGTTCCATCTGGACCTGCTTCCTGGCACATCATACTCAGGTATGCAGGATTAGGCTGTCATAATGGATCTGGCAGAGGATATGCCTACTATACTCTTGATCGTATATGTAGTGTAAGTATAATCACATAATGTTATAATGGTTGAACTGTTTATTTTTTTCACCATTCTTGTATCACTGGTTACAACGCTTTGTTTCATCTTTCTTATAACTGCAGCTCATGCTTTCTATACAAGATTACAATCATTTCAATAAATGTTTGTAAAGCCAGATTCGTATCTTTCTTGTGTTTACATTGGACATGTAAAAGTAACAATGAAAAAGTAGATCTTTTTTCATGATTTCCTTGGGGAATAAGAGTGGTCGTGTTCAAAGTTGCAGATACCATCTAGTACCTTGGTAAGGTTAGGGGTTCAAATGGGGCACTGTGAGCTAGCTAGGAACTGGGTCAACATTTTCTAATGACATGTGGACCATGTACGCATATGCTGAAGTTTATGTTGTCCATATACACAGGCCTAATTAATTTGTAGGAATCGTATAACACTGTACAACAGCTACCTTTTCCCAGAGCTGTTTATTTTTGATTGTTTTCCCTGTTGAATCTCTGAATCAGTCAGGGGCCAATGTTTAAAATCTACATTGTACACTTTAATGTAGAAGGATGAATCCACCACTAAGTATGGGAACTGGTGGTTTATCCCTGTGCAATGCAACCACCGAGGCATGAATATCTGGATGTTGTGCAGTGTGGTCACCAAGAATTCTGGTGTAGGTGGAATTTGATGTTTTTAACTTCACCCTGCACTGCTGCACAGGCTGGGGGAGTACTTTTTAGAGTAAATCGCAGGTTTCACACTGCCATCTGCATAAAATACACTCTGCGATGACTCAATGGGTACTGCTTGCACAGTCTGTGGTATATTCTGTTCATATTGGAGAAATGCTTGCATCTGAAGAGTTGCTTCACATTCAACTTTACATTAACTGCATTTCATGCAAAAGCCACTGCACCCCTCTTGGGTGTAGAGCATGAGCCTTGGGAATGCTTGCCTTAGGGGTTTCACCTGTTCCTACACTAGAAGTGACCACTATCATTAGTATTTCAAGAGTGTATGACGATACATCGCAAACTAAAACAACGCGTGCTTTTACAACGCGGTTTTTAGTTCGCATTTACCATCACAACGCATGTTTTTTCTACGCATGGCATTAGTTCGCATTTCCTTTTAAATACATACTATATGCCTTTACAACGCATCCAAGTTTCCCGCATGCCTTTAAATCGCAAAATATTAACACTAAAATAAAATTATAACACTACCATACCGGACCTGCTTACACAACCCTAAAGCCTAAACCAATACCATGCACTACAACCCCGACACTACCCTAAGCCCTAAACTCAAAAAGACTAACATACACTACAACCCCCATACAATACCCCAAGCCCTAAATCCTAAAATACTTGTATGCACTACAACCCCCATGACACTACCCTAAGCCCTAAAGCCTAATACACTACATTACACTACAACCCCCTGACACTACCCCAAGCCCTAAAGCATAATACACTAGAAATCCTAAAACTCTAGCATACACTACAACCCCCTGACACTACCCTAAGCCCTAAAGTAAAAAAACACTAGCATACACCACAAAGCCCTAAAGCCTAATACACTAGAAATCCTAAAACTCTAGCATACACTACAACCCCCTGAGACTACCCTAAGCCCTAAATCATAAAACACTAGCATACACTACAACCCCCTCACACTACCCTAAGCCCTAAAGTAAAAAACACTAGCATACACTACAAAGCCCTAAAGCCTAATACACTAGAAATCCTAAAACTCTAGCATACACTACAACCCCCTGAGACTACCCTAAGCCCTAAATCATAAAACACTAGCATACACTACAACCCCCTGACACTACCCTAAGCCCTTAAGCATAAAATACTTGCATACACTACAACGCCCTTACACTACCCTAAGCCCTAAATCCTAAAAGACTATCATACACTACAACCCCATTTTGACTACCCTAAGCCCTAAAGCCTACACTACTACCACCCGAGACTACCCTAAACCCTAATCCCTCTTACTTCTGTCCTTCCTCGTGGTCGTCTCTGCTCCGGTTTCCTGTGTTCCGGTCCCATTCCCCGCGTTGCTGTCTCCGCTCTGACGCCATTACATCGCATGCGTTTTAAAAGCGCATGCGATGTAATGCCCTGCGTCGTAATGTGTACGCGTGGTTACATCGCATGCGTTGTAACGCATGCGACGTAACGGCATGCGTAGTAACAGCAGCGTTGTAATGGCTGTTTGCTGTATTCCATGCACCAATGGCAGCTCGTTCTAAGTGGCTTTTTTGACAGCTACAATAATTTGATATATATGAATTGTCTGTCCTTCATTATAGATTACATGTGTGTTACCCAAGCTGCTTGGTACAATTCTTAATATTAGGATCATCTCTTTATCCCTAGTCTGAAAATACTTTATCCCTAGAATGTTTGCTTGCAGCTAACTGTTGGAAATGGCTCTTTTTGCAGGGTCATCCCTAAGCTTTTTGCATTTCTCCTGGATTGGTTCTAACCTGTTTTTGTTGGCTTTATGACTCTGGGCACTTTACCACTGCTGATCAGTGCTAAAGTGCATATGCTCTCCCTGTGTAAATATGACATGTGAATTGGTATATCCATGATTGGCTTATTTGGTTTACCTGTGTCAGGTGCCCCGCAAACGCGCACACAGAAACGCCGGGAGACTCACTTCCGGTTGGAAGGGTGAGTCCCGGTCTAGTGGTTGCGGCGCACGAGAGGTCGAAGGAACACTTCCGGGGGAAACGCTTACACTGCGCGTTTCCCGCCGGCTCCGTGCTTCGTATTCTACTGAATCCCCCGAAGACGTGACTGCGGAGTTCCGACCCCCGCAACCTGGTTCCAGTAAGTTGAAGGCGTGCTTGTGCATTCCTTCCCTCGGCGCTGGAGCGCCCCACTGGGTATCGAGAATTCCGGCCACAGAGGCTGCCTGAATCCCAGAGCACCGGAGTGCTCATGGGATACTTGTATATAACATTGGAGACCTGTTTGTTCGTTTAGCGCAGGAGCGCTTGGGGGGTGTTTTAGTTTATTCGGCGCAGGAGCGCTTAGGGAGCTCTTTAGTTAACTTAGCGCAGGAGCGCTTAGGGAGCACAGTTAGTTTACATAGCGCAGGAGCGCTTGGGGGTTTTTCCTCAATCCTACAACGCAGGAGCGTTGGTGGGATACTCTTGGTTTTGCATCACTTCAGCGTGGGTGTGCTTCTGGGGGTACTGAAGTGTCCATAGCGCAGGAGCGCTACTGTGACAAAGTACCCACTTCATTTTGGAACTGTGTTCTAGCACCTACATTGCCTTTGTTATAGCTTGCCCCCGTAGTTGGCCGCCTTATTGCGCAAGAACATCTTTGCGCATGGTTTGACCTTTCTTTCAACTCACCGGCGCAGGAGCGCCTTACTTTGATTTCGGAAGGAGTAGTGTCCAGGAGTTCTTCGCCCTGAGCAGCGCTGATTCTGGTTGCCCTGATCCGAAGAAGCATCGGTGAGTCCCCGGAATGATTTTCTTTTCTGTGTGTGGGTTAGCGTGGGTGCTGTAGAACAGGGGTTAGGACTCCTTATCGAATAGTTCTTCCTGTCTTCCATAGGGCCCCCAGGATACATCCACACCCAGCCACTACGTCCTTTCTGGCTCCCTTCCCTGCGTCCATCTCATCTCCGTTGGTTACTACTATTCACGAAGGTCAGGTGGGTACAGGGACGGGTGCTCTTGTCGTCTCTGCGGAATCACCTCGCAAGCAAAGGTGAGTCTTGTGAGGTACACGACAACCTGTTAGTCCCTAGTAGAGTGGCCTGTGTGTGCCCAGGGCTGGTAACCCAAATGCTGCTGGTGGGCCTGCAGTGTTGGTTTGCACCACCCACAGAAGCAGCTTGTAAAGTGTGTCTCAGACCTGCCACTGCAGAGTCTGTGTGCAGTCCAGAACTGCCATCTTGGCTGTGAAGTGTACCCACTTCCCAGCCCCTGAACCTTCCCTTGGCATCATGTAAGTCACCCCTATGGTAGGGTGCATTGTATGTGTAAGGTAGGACATGCCCCGGTGTGTGTAGCATGTCCTGGTAGTGAATTACACCCAATGTCGTTTTTCACTACTGTAAGGCTACCTGTTTTCAATTCGCCAGTATGGGCAGTTTGACTATTACATTCTATAGTCCTAACTGACCCAAAGAACATGGTAGAAAAACGAATTTAGTATGCCTGAATATTAAACTACATCTTTTAGTGGAGTTTATTTTCATATTCTGTGTTTGAAAATACCACTTTTAGAAAGTAGGTATTTTCTTGCCTAAGCCTTCCAGTGTGCTCTGCTGTTATGCGCATTGGCTGTCTGGTTTTGGAGTGACAGGGCTGGGGAATTCCAGGAGACAGGGTGAGGTGTTCCAGTGGTGCAAAGAGAGATCTGCATCTAGATGGGTGGGAGGAGTTGCACCTGGGACCTGAATAGGGCTGTGCCTTCCCTCCATAATGCTGGCTCCACCTCCTGTGGTGCGTCTGATGGCAGACCCCCTCTTTCTGAAAGGAAGGATGCAGCCTGGTAAACAAAGTGCTCCGGGACTGAGCAGAACTGGTTCTGGCTGGGTTCAGTGACTTGTAGCTTTTGAGAACAAAGACTTTTGGGGTATAAATATCTGTGCTGAAACCCCTACAATTTGTATTGCTCCAGGACAACAAGAAGAACCTCTGTTTGTGTAACTGAAGGAATCTGCAGGAGGTGACTGTCCCTGCGCTTTTGCTGTTTCTTGGACTGGCCTGCAGTGGTTACTACTGGACTTGGAAGAGGAGGAAAAGGACTTTGAAGGAACTTTTATTTTATCTTCCTACAGCAATCACCCAAGGGCTAGAAGAGAGCTAGCCTCCTGTTGGAGTCTCAGGCACATCAGACTCCACCATCAGCCTCCTGTTTCCTCCCAGCGAGGATTTCTATCTGCAGGTGTGGCTCCTGTGAGTTCCAGGGCCTCTAGTTCTACTGTGGAGAAGAGAGTGCTGAAAATAGTCGCTAACGCGTTTGCGAGCCGCCGCAGCTGAAGCACATACGAAAAATCAGAGTGCTCACTACCGAAGATCATCGCATCACATGTTTGCGGGCTGCCAAGCGCTCGCTGACCTCAAGATTATCGCATCACCTGTTTGCAGGCTGCCAAAGGCTCGCTAACCAGAGATCATCGCATCGAGTTCATCGCTTCATAACATCGCAGCGCGGACGCCGAGCGTCCACCATTTTCATCGCATCAGGATCGTCGCTCCCTTGCGGAGCGCCATTTCTTTTCATCGCAACAAGATCGCACACGCACCAGACTCGGCGCATCATCCTCCCTTCGCGGCAAGGATTTCAACGCATCGCCGGCTTAGCGTGCAGAAGTTTGTCGCTTTGTCCTGCACACAGATCAGTGCATCATCCTCTCTTGCGGCAAGGATTCAACGCATCGCTGGTCACGCGTGAGAAAAATCATCATTACAACTCCTTAGCGCCATTTTGGTTGTTTTGCTACAGAATCCAGGTACTTTGTAAGTAAAAGGGTCGCAGAGACCACTGCCTTAAACTGAAGTCCTCTTTGCACACTTTGAACTATTTTAGCAGCATTTCAAGAGTAACCCTATTTTTCTAGTATTGTGGCTTTTTACTGTTATTAGTCTTGTGTTAAGTCTATATATAAAGATACTTATTTTTTATAACTACTTGTGTGGCGTCCCTTCATAGTGTTCCTCACTGTGTTACTGTGTATGGTCATAAATGCTTCACACACTGCCTCTGAGATAGGCCTTGCTGCTCGTGCACGTTACCGCAGGGTTGAGCAGGGGTTATCAAAGGGTGTAGCCCGCTTACTCTGACTTAGGAAAAAGGGTCCCAACTTGGACAGTGGCCAGCCATTGCCAACTAGAGACCCCCATTTCTAACACCAACCAATATCTGTGTTTTTCTAAATCCATTGTTTTAAAGAAAAAGTGGGAGAAATTAAGTCGTAGAAGAGCTTCACTCGCACATCATAGGAGTGCAAGCAAGTTTGCCCCAAGTTAAGAAATCCCAATAAGGTTTGTAACTTCTTCATTGTGTCGGGAGGCTGCAAAGTAGCAAATTTCTGAAGGAAAAAGGTGCTAATCCCTTGCCCTCATTGGATAACATGCCCAAGAAAAGTCACATTCATGTGAGCAATTTTAGATTTATTAAAGTTATTTTTATAACCATGTGATGTCGGAATTGTCACTATCCATTCTACCCTAGTCAGGTTTGCATTTAATCACCATCTGAGAAGTAAATATCATCAATGTATATAGCACCTCAGATTTTGGTTGTAAAATCTCCATAACACCTGATGAGAATATTCTCATCACGGGTACCAATGGGTAAACGTTTAACGGAATATTGAATTCCATCAAAACTGAAGGCTGTTGGATACCTGTTTCCAGGCGCTATGTTCTAACTGAAAACCCCATTGGACATGTCCAGGGTTATATTTAATGTTGTTTATGTGATGGGTTTGTCATTAAACCCGTACTGTGTGCATTTTTAACGGCTTATGTCTGTGTGCGTGTGAAATCAAATTTCTATAATCTAAAACTAAACAATATGATCCATCTGGTTTTAAAATGGGAAAAAGAGGAGTGTTCATTGGTGAAAGACAAGGTGCTATAATGCCCTGATATTGTAGTTGACTTAATATTGCTTTTATATTGTGCTTGGTTTCAGGCTTCATGGCGTATTCAGCCTCTGCTTGGGACTCACTGATTAAAGGAATTTCACGAGGAATAGTGTGTTTGTCCCACCCTACTTGGTTTCTGTACAAGGCTGGGCTTGCATCCCTCTCTTTTGCATACATTTCCTTGATATTCTCAGGTACCACTGAGATAAAGGCCACTCGCATCACTTCCTCTCGTCTGGGGCTTCCCTCAAAAAGACTGGATGCCAGTCACCTTCTGCAAAATTATATCATAAGCATTAGATGAATGTGGCCAGAAAACTGCTTTAACGGTGTGCAGGATATTACTCTCAGTTTGTATATCCGATTGTAAACCCTATTTGGAAGTGTTTACCTGGAGTCTCAATCTGTAGGAGTTTGTCAGTTGGACTCCAAACCCAAACTGCTGGAGAATCTGATGCACTAATGTTACTTTTGCTGCGCTGTCTAGAGACACCCTTGCCCGAGTCGCATTCCACAGAACTATCCGTAGCTGTTATTTTATGCTTCTTAGAAAAGCCTGTCACCTTCTTTTTAAACTGAGTCTTAGGGTTCGAACCTTTGTCTACACTATCACCATAACCTCAGCCTCTTATCTGTTAGACCTGGCATGTTTTGGATTGGTTTCCCCTGACTTTGCCTTTTGACCTCAGGTTTTTGACTGTGTGCTAAACTTCGTTTTTGCTGGCTATAGAACTCTGGGCACATTTTCACTGCTGACCAGTGCTAAAATGCATGCGCTCTGTGTCTAAAATGTTATAGCATTTGGTTTCTCAATGAATGGCATATTTGATTTACTGATAAGTCCCCAGTTCAGTGCACCACATGTGCTAAGGGCCTGTAAATCAAATGCTACTAGTGGGCCTGCAGTATTGATTGTGCTTCCCACATGAGTAGCCCTTCAAACATGTCTCAGGCTTGCCACTGCACGGTCTGTCTGAAATTTTAAACTGCCATTTTGGCATGACTACATAACCTACTCGTCAGGCCTAAACCGTCCCATTTTATTACAAATAGGTCCTGATGCAACTTTAAGCCTGCTATATTCTTTTCTTCAACTTTGTCCAACACCCTCACTCTGTTCATTTATTGTCAAAGTCCTGAAAAGAAAGGGAACATCGGCAATCAGAATACAGATATTGTTCTGGCTTATAGTTTGATTGCGGCTCCTCAAATTATAACCACTCCACCTGGAGTCCTAGGTTACCGGATATCCAGTCCATATTTTCACCCCCTCCCGCACCTACCACCCTATTTCTTTCTACCTTCAGTTACAGGTTTTTCCTTAGTGGACCTCTCAACCTCATCCTTCGGTTTGTAATATGGTTCAGAGGCTCGCGTATCAAAGTATCACAGGACATGGAAGTACATACTTTGTTTTAGTGGGGGGGGGGGGGGGAGTAAACACTGTTTTTATGCTGGTTTTACTTTGGTGATACAAGATATGTGAAATACAGACTGTACTTACTGGGCAGATTTTGCACTCTTTCACGAAGCACTTGTACTTTCCCCGCTCCCGGTCCCCGTTCCACCGCAGCTGTGTGCTGCTTGAGTGGAGGGACGCGGCTCCACCCACTGATCCTGCTCTCTCTGCAACCTTAGCAGTATTTAATTCGCCTGTGTGCTCGGCCGCGCAACGATAGGTGGCAGCGCGCCGACAGGCATTTTACTTTACTTTTAGATATTTCTACTTGTGTTTTAGTGGGGTGGGATTGATGCTGTTTTTATGCGGATTTTACTTTGGTGATATAAGTTATGTGAAATACAGACTGTACTTAATGGGCTGATTTTGCACTGTTTCACGAAGCACTTGCACTTTCCCCGCTCCTCGTTCCACCGCAGCTGTGTGCTGTTTGAGTGAAGGGACGCGACTCCACCCACTGATCTCGCTCTCCCTGCATCCTGAGCAGTATTTAATTCACATGTGTGCTCGGCCGACGGCGAAGGCGCGCCAAAGGCAAGCCAGTCTGCGCTCGTCCACGATCGATTACAGAGGCTGGAGGTAAATCATTGGTCAAGAAAAGAGCTTCTAGCCTTCAATGTCAATCAGTGTGCGATGCACAACTGCTGTAATTTAGTCTTTGGGGCGATCTCTAGCTTGTGTCCCGCCTGCAGTTGGGCCCCGGAGAGCAACAATCAGGAAGGACAGGCTGGTTCAAAAATAAGGAAGATTAAGCACACTACTCAGATTAGAGCTTGCTTAATTAACTGTAGATCACTGGTAAAACACGCAGAAGATATATGGTTACTCCTTGCGAAAAATGACTGTGAGGTTGTTTTTCTAACTGAAACATGGTTAAAGGAAGACTCCACGGCAGTGGTGGCATTAGCCATCCCCCAGGGTTTTAAAATCTGCTGCGCTAATAGGGATGGTTAACATGGATAAGATCGAAGGGCTCAACTTTTTTATTAAGGTTAGCCCGACCTCCTCTTTCACCGGACTATTCGTTTACAGACCTCCGGACTGCAGTCCTGGTATACTGTTGGATTTCTGTAATTTTGTGGTACAAAATCAATTTTGTTCGCTAATTATACGGTTTTAGGGAACTTTAACCTTCATATAGACGACGGTAGTTGCACCCAGGCTTGGCAATTTGTGTCTTCTCTCACGGGGGCTAACCTGACTCAACATGACATAGCTCCCACACATAAAGCAGGACATAGCCTCGATTTGGTATTTTCTAATATCCAGAATTTAAACATGGATACCCCAAAGCAGTTGACCTGGACAGACCACTGCCTTATACCCTTCTCCTTTAGCTTAGGAAGATCATTGGCACATGCAAACGCCCATTCCTTTTTAAAACAGAACTGGAAATATATGACTGAAGAGTTTTTAGGGCCTACCCTGCAGACAAGCCAACCTGAAATATCGGAGGATCCCAATGCTGATGCCCTGACCTTTCATAAGTGGATCGTGGCTGCAGTGGAGGCCCCTGCCCCGGCTAGACTCATCAAATCACTGAGAAATTCACCTTCCACCCCGTGGTTTTCGGAGTCCCTCAGGTCTCTAAAAAGCAGTTGCAAACACCTGGAGCGCCAGTGGAGGGTGGACTACTCTGTCGCCGCTAAGCTGGCTTATAAAGCCTCTTTGAAAGAGCTGCACAGAGCAATTAAGGTGGCTAGAAAAGATTACAGAGCTACACAGATTAATAACTCAGATAAACCAGGCAAAGAACTGTTTAAGATGGTTAATTCCTTTCTTAAACCCCGCGAATTAGCTATTGACGTTCAGCCGTCGCACTTACTATGTGAGGAACTCTCTGACTTTTTTGACAATAAAATTCAGGCGGGCTACAACTCTTTTAAAGATAGAGTAGAAACAGTCAAATCAGAGGTCAGTGAGAGGAGTGACCCTAAATCCTTTCTATCCTGTTTTTCCCCCATTTCTCTACAGGAGGCTTTGGCTGAGATGCTGAAGTGCGGGTCAGGTGCCCCAGGGGACCCTTGCCCTCCCAAAATCTGGAAGGAAGTAGCACACTCCACCGCTCATGTGTTATTACACATATGTAACTTCTCTCTTGGTTCTGGCACCTTCCCTGATTTATGGAAGCATGCCACACTTCTACCTTTGAAGAAAAAACTCAATGTTGATGCTGGGGTATTGGCTAACTATAGACCTACTCCCTTTCTGCCGGCACCAGCCAAGAGGCTGGAAAAGGTTGTCCAGCGTCAACTGGCTACATTTTCTGACAGCAATAATATTTTACATGATACTCAATCTGGCTTTCGTGCCGGCTTTAGTACAGAGACGGCCCTGGTAGAGGTGGCGGAATTAGTAAGGGAGGCAGTAGATTCAGGGGCATCAGCCATGCTGGAACTCCTGGATCCATCTGCTGCATTTCATACGGTAGACATTGTTATTTTGGTTCGACGCTTTCATGACTTCAGCATTAGGGGAAGCGCCCTGGAGTGGGTGAGGTCATTCCTCCACAAGCGGACACAAAGGGCGGCTCTACAACCTTATCAGTCTGAGCAGAAGCGCTTGTGGTGTGGGGTGCCACAAGGATCAGCTTTAAGCCCACTGCTGTTCAACTTCTATTTAGCCCCCCTGTTTTCACTTATTGCCAACTGGGGGGTCAAGGCAATTTCTTATGCCAACGACACCTGGCTGGTGTTCCCTTTTAAAGACGAGTCGGCTGTTTCCTTTAAAAGCTTCAAGAATTGCCTTAAAGATGTGGCAGCTTGGATGAATGTGTAATCAAGTTGCCTCTTGCACAAAGACTTGCTATCTTACCATCGTTTCTCTAGTTATTAAGTCTTCGCTACCCAAGTCTCTCTGATGCGTTTTCTTCATTTACAGGGGTAGACCTGCTGTGCCCCTCTTTTCTTACCTTTGTTACCATTCTTTGACTCCTCACTACACCAGCCTCCTGAGAGGAGTCTTCACTCCTAGTCCTACTTGTATAGCTCGGGTGCAACCAAGACTTTATCATTAAGGATTACAGAGTGTGGTGGGTGAACACTATGATGGCAGTAAAAAAAAAAAACTTTCAGTGAATGTGAGGATGCAATAGTTTACAAAACGTTCTGTTGGGTAAAAGACAATTCCTTTCATAAAATGACAGTTAAATGAAAGACATTACTTTTTATGTATTCAGAATATAGAACAGGACACCCACAAACAATAAGTATCCTGCCCAAAAAGGAATTAAGGTTTAAATGTGCAGGCACAGTTCTCAATCCGAGGGGTGGTAATATGCTTCTACCACTGTTGGGAGCAATACCTCTTTGTATAATAACCCTCACACACTCTAGTAGTGTCATGTTTCATCATCGGGTTCACCCTGGCTCCTAAAGGCCAGGGTGGGCTCAACCGTATCTCAGGGAGCGCTTATGAGGAAAAGGCTAGGGGGGGGTTAAATATTAAAACTCCACCACACTCTCCAGGTATCCTTTTAATATGGGGAGATAGTGGATATTAAAACAACAAGAGTAGGGTGTTCCCAGGATACAATGGTCATATGACCCTAGATAAATGCCAACATGTTTCAGCCTATGAACGGCCCTATGGGTCCACAGCTTTCTTCAGGGCACAACTCAATGATAAATCCCTCCCTGGAACCATCAGCAAATTACGTAAGTTTAAAGATTATTTAAACAGCAACAGACGCCGTATGGATATACTTATCCTTGAAGAGGCGTTCACTCACAACTATGTCCACCTGAAATGGAGACAAAACATAACATAAAACATTTGTTTATATACGCCAGACTGAAAAGTTTAGAATTAAAAACACGTGCCCAAAGCAGCGCGCAACTCCTCTTAACCACACTGATTGGGGTGCATTACTGCGATATTAGTTATGCCGGAGTTTCCGCCGTGTACATCATAGTTATTGTACAGCACAAATAGGCGGCAGCCCAGAGCACTGACGTCACTTTCTTTTCACGACTTTCCATGTCAGGAGCACGAACCCAAGAAAAACACTGACCACTGATGTGGAAAACTAGATCCCTGAATGGTGAACAGGCTTGACTATAGAAATCTGTTCACAGAGCTAGGAGGACGGGTGAGTCGTTAAGGAATCTGCGGCTAGACAGTCTCTACCAGTTAAAGAGTTAATGAAGTTAAGTAACTTGTCCATCTACTTGAGACTTCTAGCTACAGACTAATTACCTTCGAATAGATACCAAAGCAATACCTCTCCAGAGATGGGGCTGCAAAACATTTCACACTAAAACATCCTGCAGGACCGAATGGGCAAAGTGCCCATCTTTACAGACCTGACTGTTCAGGCAGTAGTGCTTGGTAAGCATGTGCAGAGAAGCCCACGTTGCTGGCTGGTAGATGTCCAGGACAGAACTCCGCATGCTAACACAGTGGCCACAGCCCTGGCTCTGGTGGAATGACCAGTCAAACCCTCAAGGGGTTGCTTTCTTGGCCAGTGCTTGGCAGATTTAATGCAGAGCAATGTCCATCGGGAGATGGTCAGCTTGCGTGCAGCCTTCCCCTTTTTGGCAGCACCATACCCCATGTATAGTTGGACGTCCATCTATAAATCTTTTGTGCAGTCATGGTAAAACGACAATGCTCTTTTTGGGTCCAGCCCGTGGAGTTACTCCTCTTACTTAGAGGGATGCGACAGAGCATAAAAGCTAGGCAGGGTGATGGACTGGCCTACGTGAAAGGGAGTGACAACTTTAGGCAGAAAGGAAGTTCTAGTGGAAAGAACCAGCTTCTTTGGGAAGATGGTTCGGTATGGAGGCTTGGATGACAAGGCCTGGAGCTAACTGACCCTCCCCGGCAGATGTTAGCGCCACTAGGAAGGCCATCTTAATGTTAAAACCTGAAAGAACATTTATGCAGCAGCTCAAAGGGAGCGCACATCAGAAAAGTAAGTACAAGATTGATGTCCCACAGAAGGATGATAAAGGGAAAGAGACCTTTCAAAACCTATTTAAGACAGGGGAGAGGATAACGGATGGCTATTCGGACTACTGCATGAAGGCTGAGATGGCAGAAAGACAGCCCTTTAGGTGCCCAACGCAGAACCCTGCTAGGCAAGAAAAATAATAAACACAAGAACGTAAGAAAGGGGAGCAGAAAGAGAGCCAATTTGCTTTTCTGCACACCATGCCACAAATTTGCCTTAGTGGCAGACGTACACCATCTTGGTGGAGGGACACTTGGCTGCCAAGATAACATTGCGGACTTCAGGCAGAGGGTCAAAAAGCTGTCAACTGTCACCGCATAATCTCCACGCATGAAGGTGGAGTGTTGACAGGTTTTGGTGGTGAACCCTCCCCTACTGCTGCGAGAGAAAATCCTCCCGAAGGGGCTGCCTGATCAGAGGACCAATGGCCATGCTCAAAAGCTCGGGATACCAAATTCTCCATGCCTAGGCCAGAACCACAAGGATGACTTGGGCCCCAATTGTTTCCGATGTTCTAGCGAACTTTGGGAAGAAGTGGTCAGGACGGAAAGGTCTACAGGAGAGGCCTGAGCTCCACTCGAGATAAAAAGCACTTCAGAGTGACAGCTGCCTTAGAAACTCCAGCAAGCAACTACTGACACTACGCATAGCCAGCAGTGGTTGACAGATCTAACCAAGGCTCACCTCAATGCTGAAAGAGATCTTGTACCACCTGCGGATACAGAAGCCATCCATGATATGTTGGGCATCTTGGGGTGACCATGTCAGAGATATTCCCCTGATGCTGCGTCCAATGGAACTTCATGTCCCACGGCAGAGCCCGCATTTGCCAGGAGGCATGTCACAAGCAGGATGCAGGAGGCCATGAGGCTCAGAAGCCTGAGAGTCGGTCTCGCCGAACCCAGGATAGAAAAACATCAGTATCATAGTCAGGTGTGACTTCGGCACATTGATACTGAAACCCATCGAGTGCAGGAGGTCGGACTGGGGCAAGCCTGCCCTCAAAAGCAAGCTGTTGAGATAGGGGAAAGCTGGTACCTCTGATCTCCACAGATGAGCTGCAATCACGGCCATCCCTTTGGTGAACACCCGAGGGGCGCTGGTTAGGCCAAAGGGGAGCACAGTGAACTGATGGTGCTCATGGCCCACAGTGAACTGCAGATAAAGGCTGTAGGCAAGCAGGACGGGAATGTGGGAATATGTGTCCTGCAAATCCAATGTCACCATTGAATCTACCGGGTCCAGGACAGACGAGACATGAGTGTGAGAATTTTGAATTTCTACTTTTTAAGGAGGAAGTTGAGAGGGAACAGGTCTAGGATAGGATGAAGACCTTAATCCTTTCTGTGCACAAGAAAGTAGCGGAAATTACAACCAGGGCCTACTTCTGGCGTCAGCACCCTCTTTATGTCTCCCTTGGCCAAGAGAGCCTCCACTTCCTGGCATAGCAAGGATAGATAGTCCTTCAGTCTTGTGCAAGTGGGTGGCATGGGTGGAGGGGTAGTAACAAAGGGGAGGAGTAGTCCCTTTGGACAATTTGGAGAACTGCGCAGTCTGATGTTATCAACCTCCAGTGGTGCAGGTGATGGCATATTCTGCCTCCCACTGGTTGCCCAAGATGGTTGGAGGGTGAACTAAAGAGGTTTGGAGCTGCCTGACCCCTGGGTATGGGGGTACCACGTACTTGGCCATGCAGAGGCAGGAGACCTGGTGTGCAGTGGTGGTTGGGTAGGTAAGGACGTGGCTGCGAAAGGCTGACCGAGGTTGGCGGGGGCCATAGAAAGGCCAAGAACCTGGCTATCCTTGAAGGGCTGCAACCTTGTCTATGAAGAGATGGGAGCCATCAAAGGGCATATCCATAAGCGAACCTTGGACATCTCCTGAAAAGACAGTTGTTCTTATCCAGGCATGGTGCCGTAAGGTCACTGAAGAAGAAATCGTTCTGCCTAGCGAGTAGGTTGTATCCAGCCCACATCTGATCGTGAACTTGGCTGCATCTCTCCAGTCTGGCATAGCTTGGAATAGTATGGCCTATATCTCCTCCAGGACCATGGTAGACAGCACCTGCGAACTGAATCACACAGTGCATGGGAGTAACAGCCCAAAAGCCCTGCAGTGTTCACGGACTGCAGACCCAGGCTGGTGGAAGAAACATTTTCTTGCCTAAGGTGTCCAAGCCTTTTGTATTCTCCATCCGGTGGAGTAGTAGGGAATGTGCCAGGATTTAAGCGGGAAGAGGAGGCTTGGCCCACCAAGCTCTCTGGGATAGGGTGAGGCATAAGGAAATTGGGATCCCCGGGGCAGGGAGGGGCAGGGTAGGGCGATGGCAGCAGGCAATTGTCCTGTTTACAGGAGCTCCTGTGCTGGGCCTCAAGCAGGCAATCCGTAAGGTATTAATTAAAAAGGAGAATCGATTTCAAGCGGATCACTCCCGGTTGAAGCACATGTCAAGACGTTAGTCTTGTCTGCCACTGAGGGCAGGTTAAGGACCAGGACCTTGGGCACCCTTCTCACCACCATAGCAAAAGAAGCTGCCTCCTCCATAGCCACAGTAGGAGGAGAGACCATGGCAGCATCTGGAGAGGTGTTCAGTCCACTGGTGTTCACCAATTCCTCACACCAGCCCATGCAGAGGTATAGGGGCTAGTATCCCTCAGGGTCCAGTGGCCCTCCCATTCCTCCCCAGGCCTAGCCCCAGGCGCCAGTTGGCGCCCCTTCTGCTCCATGTTTAAGTTAGGGATGAGAATGGGAAGGGACGCCGTTGGCATCAGGACTGGTGTCATGGACGGTCGAGGTGGTACGACCAGCCCCAGTCAATCTATCCATGGATCCAAGTCGCACGACTGGCACTGGGGCAGACCTGCTGGTGGGAAACCAGTAGGGGCCCCTCACAAACCCATGGGCCCAAAGTCACGCCAGTGGGACTGGTCGCCCAACTATGAGATGCATGGTCTCATAAAATTCACGAAGGTGGGCAAGGGTCCCTCTTGCTGCCGGAACCTTGGGGAGGCAAGCAGCCTGCCCAGGCGCATGCTCAACCACAGAGCCAGGCCTTAAAAGAAAATGCTCCCTTGTCTCGTCGGATGACTTTGAAGGATGGGGTGAAGTCGGAGACCTCTTTGACTTCTTACTTTTCTTCTTTTTGTAGAACTTACCCGAATTCCTGGATGATTTCGACTGCGATGAAGATCGATGGCTCCGCGATCGATCATGGGACTTTCCTTTGATTGGGATCGAGACCGTTGTAATGTCGAGCGGGAAGGAGCTGGAGGGACCACAACCTCAAGGACTTGGGGTGCATGGCGTGGCATTGACGCAGAACTTCGCGACGTGGTCACACTCCAGGCACCAGAGACAAACAAGATGCACGTCTGTTATCGACATCTGTTGGTGGCTTTCGCCGAAGGGCTCTCTCCGGATCTACACTGACTGGCGCGGAAAGCAAAGAACTGACATCAGCCCTCCAGTGGTGACGCCTATATAGGCACTGCGCACATCAGTACCGGCACGGATGATGCCGCACGCATCCGAACTACGACACCTATTGGTACTGCTCACATAAAATTTCCAGATCCAACCCGATGCCTGGATGCAATTCTAAGGTAAGAAATATGCGTCTAGAAGTCTATATCAGATAGCTATATTTAAGCTCTGCGCTTTTTCCGATGCCCCTAAAATTTCAGAGAAAACATGACAGAACAGAAAAAATGGCAAGAAGACTTGTATAAAACGATGTATATACAGAGACTTTACAAGTGCTAAACACAGCTTCAAGCTTTCACTCAGTCCTTTACCCACAGGCATAAGATCACAAGAAACAGTGACCCAAGTGCATTATAGGTTCCTTGTTAGATCATTCAGTAACAAGAAGGTGCATTCATCCATCTACCACTACTTCACATGTGCAACGCATCACCATGCTTTTCACTACCAATCGAGACAGCCACGCTGTTAGTAAGCCTTGTTACATAGAGAACAAACACCATGGAACACATTATGATTTTTGTAAAAAGTGATATTACATGACTGTTTTGTACTCAAAAGAGACTCTGGAACTGAGTGAGAGAGAACTGACAGAACACCACAAGCCTCAAATGGACATCTTGGTTCAGTGATTCACATACTTTGAGAAATCTTAGAGATCTTGTTTTGGATCTTTTCCCCACAAGTCTGCAACCCCCACAAGTCAGCAACCTCCACAGGATCTGTCTAGAAAATAGTTATTAGTCGTAAGGGTGAGACACTCATACTAACATTTATAATAGATCCACCACAGGCACAGCCACCACATCCTCCTACAGGCAGTATTCCTTCCAGCAACAACAGGAGTAATTTGTGGCACCGATGTGCATGCCCATTCCATCATGTTGAGAAGTTGAAAAGGGGCTGGAGGATTGAAACATCAATGCCCCTTCATCCTCTGGTATATTTTTTATCTAAGAGGCTGACTAGATAAACAGTGCTACATGCACCTCTTGATGGTTTTGGATATTAGAGGAGGTAAAAGTTCAGGAAGATCTTATAACCCATAATGATATTGGCTCTTTTTAAGGAGTTTCCTCACAGCTACTTCAGAAGGCTGATGGCAAACACCATCTTTTTAAGAGTAAGATTTTTCTTGCTAGCAATACTAAACCTGAGAAAGTGAATTATCAGTGAGAGAATTATAAAGACTTCAATCCGTTCAACTAAGGCCTTTACCTGCTTCCAGCTTCACCCACTGTCACAGGGGCTTGTAACGAGGAGATGGGGTCATGCAAAGAACGAGTCATAGAAATGCCGACAAAGTTGAAAAGGATGTCAAAAAATTAATAAAGAATGTGGTCACTGAAATTGCAGACTATTGAAGAAATGAAAGAGGACAGTAGGCCAATAAAGGGAGGTCCTCTGGAAAGAGAGGAAAGTTGTGGGAAGCATGCAGAAAAGAGGTATGTGGAGAATGTAGACAGATGAGATGTGGCAGTTAGCTGAGCAGGAGGCACCTAAAGGGCAGTACATAGAGGAATGTTATAGAAGTGTTGCAGAAGGATAAGGCTTGGACAGCTATACAGATAGTGGTAATGAATAGTGACTCAAATGGAGTAAGAAAGTATAGAGGGTGAAGGGTGGTGGACTACAGGACTAGGGCCGACAACGGCTCAGCAATTAATTGGGAACTCCAAAATCATTATTGTTGTAATAGCAGCCCCATACTGCACCAACAAGTTTTGAATAAGTTGTATTCTAAACCCATACTCATTACTCTGTCATACAACAGCAAAATGATAGATCACAGCTTGGTGGACAAGACCCAAAGGGGGAGGAGAACAGATCAGAATGATGGAAGTGTTGGCATGAAGGAAGGCAGGTGGTATAGGTAGGTGGAAGGTCTAAGGGAGGGGAGATAGGGAGGGGAGGTAGAGAGGGGTTCAGGAATGAGGGGGGGAATGAGGGGGGGGAAGGATTGTTGCTTTAGTACTGGTAAGTCGCTAAAATTGATGTTTCTTGAAGGAATTAACTAAATGTAAATAAAAATGTATTCAATCCCATACTAGCCTCCTTTTGATTTTGTACGCACGTTTCCTAGCACACTTGCAATTCTTAAGAGGAATGCATGAAATCGTTCTGTACTCCTGGTTTTGGTGTAGAAACCGGGAGCTTATCTGTAAACGTCCTCAAGTGTGCTTTCAGGGCTGCATTTGAACAGAGTCCCTGAAGATCCATCCACCTTTTAAGCACTAAAAGCAGCCAGCTAGGCAGGAGCAAAGAGCAGCCTAATCCTATTATTCAACATCATGATAAAATGATAAAGAATTATTCACAATGGTAACCTGTTCCACCCCCCCCACCCCATAGCTAATGTCAATGTGCATCCAACAAGAAGCAAGAAACTAGCAGACACTGTTAGTACAAATCTATTCACTGCGTACTAGTTGTGTTTTAACGCTTTGGGCAATCTCGTATGATCAGATCAGGCTGCTGTAAACAACTTTTGAGCAAAATAAAGACCCTTACGACTTGCCTATCTTTCGTTCCATAAGGAACTTACCAGTACAATGTTACAGACATGTTTCAGGATGGTCATGTGAAAAGAAGACAAAGATTTGTATGATTTGAGAGAATAAAACAAATGCAGACATTCCCGACACTGTAAAAGATGTCCCATGATAAGGAAGCAGAAGGATTGGACTACCGTTTGTTACAGTCACTGTATGAGCCAATTGCACCGGCTGCAGACACATTTATCGTTACACATCAACTGATCTCCTCATCTGAATGTCTGCGTGTTTTAAGGAGTTAAGCACCAAGATCACACTGTGGCAGTGAATCCCCACCTTACCAAGAAACATCTACACTACTACCCCTTTGCTACAGTTCTTAGGAAAGGGGTTTTGTGTACATGGCTAAAATCAGATTTCATTGTACAAGAGGAAAATCTGGCTAGATTTACTTTCTCTAGTGTGCCAAAGGAGGACAGAAGGGGAAGACACGAAGGTTCAGGCAAGGACAAACACCACTGGTTGGATTGCTGCTACACAAGGATGTAGAAAATTAATCTTTGCTACCTTATCAGTGTGCTCAAAGGATAAGGTGGTAGTGACAGATTAAAAAACCCTTGGAAAAAATTAGCCCTTCTGCTTGACACGTCAAGCTTTAAAACTTCAAAATTCACACTGGAGCAAGCTGGTATTTGGTATCTCAATTTCTTAACAAAACATGATAGTATGATGCTGAACTGTGTTGATCTTCTGTCAGTCGACAGAGTGCTTGGACACAGTTTATGTGGAAGAAGCAATGTCTCGTACTAAGAAGTTATGCAATGCCACTGAATAGTGTAAAGTGCTAGTAAAGAGCAAAACAGTTAAGGTGCTTCTTAGAGATTTCATACAACATCAGATCAGTGCCTTCTTAAAGAACAACATCGTCCAATGAATAAAGATTTCCAAAGGTGTTCAGCCAACCTTGCTCCAAGTTAACTGACTGTTCAGTTTGTCTTCAAATATAAAACATTAAGACACTCATTTGTGAATGGACAGGTAAACCCTGCTAGGATAAAATGAAGGAGGCTGAGGACAGTGACAAAGATCATTCAGAATCTTGGGTCTAAATCGAAGACGCTGCATTTTTTAAGGAGAGGTGAAATTGGGAGTATACTTTGAGTATAAATAGAGATAAATTGAATACTGATATATTATTCTACTCTATAATCACTGCACTCCTACCAGTACAGTAGTGTGGTCTACAGACACGGTGGCTTGCACATTTGTTTAGAAGAAAGATGTCGGCCAAGCCAAGCCGTAGGGTTAACACCTCTGAGTGAACATCAGACAATATCCAAAATGTTGTTCTGCTGGGCATGTTGGCCCAAGTTTAAAAACTGCATCCAGTTCTGGAAGAACCCACGGTTGTATAGGCCAGTGTCCACGATCAGGCCCCAAAGGTACCTGTGGCCGGTTTTGTCTCGCAAGGCCATTCGAGCTTCCCTCTCAGTCACATTGTAGCTGACGTTCAATAGCTGGACCATAAAAATGTAGGTCATGGCGGCTGTGACGATCGCGCAGTACCATGTGCAGGTGAAGGCCAGGGCCGAGCTGGGCAGGAAAGAAGAGCAAAAGATCAACACATTTCATCTGTAGTTCAAAGCAACCATGTAAAAAACGAATTTCAATCTAAACTTCATTGCTTCAACAAAGGGTCACTACTTGGTTCAATTTATTGATACACCAATACCAACACACAAGCTCAGAAAGTTATGTACAACATAAAAAATATATACCATTCACAGTATTTGAAAAACCTTCATAAAGCTGTTTTGAAATTTAGAGTCCACAGCATATGGCTTGTTGAGCAATTAACCTTAGATATGACTTATTTTTAACTAGTGAAACATTAACAACCCGTATACCTATCACTATGCCAAAACGAAAAGCCCATGTTAAAGGTCATGCATTAATTTTAGAGTTGCCTGAACGTGAAAAAAGTAGTACCGTAATCTTTCAGTTGTCTTTCTGTTCATCTCCAAAATCATATGGCATTCTGACATCAAACTAAACAGGTGAATTGGAAATGCACAGATTCAGAAAAATATAAGATATAGGCAAAGGTAGAGTTTAGAGATACACAGCATTCACCCACGTCAATTAATAGTATTAATTCAGACAAATATGCAGTACATTCAGACTCTTTCCAGACTCGTGTGGCTACTAACTGCAACACATGCCACATTCACACGCTAGTCATTGAAGGCACAATCAATAAGGGCCTATTTGTTGTGTTCTTGCTGGGCAGGAGGTGCGCAAGGGTGCACAGTGACACACAGGAAACACTGGTGCTTGAACAGCTTGTCAGTGACAACCCAAATAATTATCTGCCAAGGGCCTACTCATATCGGAACTAGCCTTCCTTCAACACGTGAGTTTCCTCTTCTGCCTGTCCATCTCCGCCCCCGCATCCTGTCCTTGTCCCTGCCCAGGAAGTCTGTTCCGGTCTCTATGTACTTGACTGCTAACTCTTTCTGCAGCTTAGCTAGGGTGTGGTAACATTGTATCTTACTCCAACTTGGAAACAGCAGTGACATTCCTTCAATTAGTTGAGTTGGAGTCCTGCGATTTCTCTCTAGTGTGTGTTGTGTCACACTGGTACCTTCTGAGCGATGTGGCTCCCTTGTGAGTTCTTCTTCATTCTTCCATTCTGTGTCCATTCTTGTGTTGGCATCCTCTTCGTCACGCAGTAGATGGTAAGGCAATGAAGCGTGAAATGTTCGGTGTTATTTGCTGGTCTCCATTCTTGGCGGTCATTATAATCGTTCCTTTCCTTACGCCCACTTGCAGATGGATCATAGCTGGTGTTGATCTTCCAGGCTTGTTGATGTTTCACTCTGGATGTCTGAAAACGTGGCTCGTCTTCAAGCATTTGTGTGCTCTTTCACTCACCCTTTAGCCTCTCTATCGAGAGCACTTATCCTGGCAGCGGATGTCTGTTTATACTGGTTGAGCCTTTGGTTACAGCTCTATGTCCTGGTTCTCAGCCATAAACAAGCTGTGCGGGGCACTGTCATGATTATGTGTGATGTGTTTCAATACGCCTGTGGGACTGTGTTAAGCGCTTAAGTGGCAGGTGTTCACTTGTGTCCATAACTACAATCACATATTAGCCTGATTCAGTGGCCCAAAGAAATGGACAACAATGGTGTTCAAGACGCCTTCTGGTAGAGGAGTCATCCGGAGTGGTGGTGGATCCTTCAATAACAAGTTGGCACTGATGACATTTTCTTAGTGTCTTTCACCATTTGATCCGGTTGTAAAAAACACATGCTGTCTCGAAGGGCTCTTTTGGTCGCTATTAACCCTCTGTGTCCTTCATTGACCAGGACCTTTTTGGTGTCTGTAACTAATATGCCTCACGTGTTATAATCAACTCTTTGTGGATTTGAGGGTACTCTATACCTGGGTGAGCTTTCATCGATGTTTCTCCACTGTCTTAACTGTGTCAATGTTTTCACTTCTGTCAGTGTGTAGTCTGCACGAGGGGCTTTGTCGATGTTGTTTAGCTAGTGGTGTAGCTCAACTCATTACTAAATTTAAGTACTCTTCAGCTGATGATGGTGCTCTCTTGATGGCGAGTGTGTACCAGGACATGTAATCTGCTGGGTTGTCATGTTTTCCTGGTTTGTGCAATATTGAGTACGAGCATTCTTGCAGGTGAATTCTCCATCACTCAATTTTCAGTGGCATTTTTCCTTTGAGATTTCTAAAGATTGTTGTAAGTGACCGAAAGTATTCAGGAAATATTTTAACATGCTAAACGTGTGACAGTGCTCAAATGTCCACACCACTGCCATGCCTCCTTTCTCTGCTTGAGAGTATGATCTGACGTCCAACAGGCTTCAGTTAGCATAGGACCCAATCGAATGGTGCCCTTCATTAGGGCATTATTATGCTAGGATGCCTCTTAGACCTACTGGACTACATGTTGGTGACCCACTGCTGACTCTTCTTTTGATTTCTTGAAATGCTTGTTCACGTGCCAGGGTCCATTCAAACTGGAGTCCTGGTTTTGTCCAGGGTATGCCCAGGCGTGGAGCTTGAGCCTGCTACGCCACCAAATTCAAGCTACACTGGCTGATGAAGAGTGATACCCCGAAACCGGTTCCAGGATGCTTGTTTCTGGTCCAGGGAGGTCCTGGCATGGCAGTTCAGGCTGGACTGTTCCCATGGGGAGCATGGTAAAGACTGATTTGCACATGGCTGGGTCTAAACTGGAATGGTGCGGTGTGCAAAAAAACAATGGATTTAACACAGACCTGTGCCTGGGGGTGAATGTTTGATTTTTTCAGCATTCAGTCCATCTGTTCTTTTTGCAGATGTTTCATTTAATCCTGTGATTTGCATTAGTTCTGGTCTCATGATTTGATTCGAAGATGCGACTGTACAATTTAAGTTGTGTTTTGTGATCTCACATTTGGCTGGGTTCAGGGTTAGATTGGCTCTTCTGAGTGCTTGGCATACTTGTCCTAAAGCATAGTTGTGTTCTTCGGTTATGGATCCGAATTCCAGGATGTCATCAATGTAGTTTGATCCACACAGAATTGGACTGATGACCCACTGAATGGCCTCTTGAAATATTTCCGCGACTGATGACTCTCTGAAGCAGAGTCATTTGTATAGGGACAAGCCCAAGTGAGTGGTGAACTTTGTGATGTACCTCGAATTTTCATGTAGTTCTAGTTCTATAATCTTCATTGTGCGTAATATTTGCTTTTCATCTTTTTCTCAGGATTCTTCAATACAGTCTTCAACCTCGTACTGCCATTCCACTCATTTTGATCCTGTTGTGTTTTCAGAGGATAGAAATAGCTGGTCTGAAGGTCAGATGCAATGCTGAACCCCCTTCTGGGTTTTTCTCAGGATTCTTCAATACAGTCTTCAACCTCGTACTGCCATTCCACTCATTTTGATCCTGTTGTGTTTTCAGAGGATAGAAATAGCTGGTCTGAAGGTCAGATGCAATGCTGAACCCCCTTCTGGGTTTTGTCTTGGAAGACCTGATGCTCTTTGTTATTTAATTTTTATTTGCGTGATAGGTTTCGTTTTCGTCTTCGCTGCACTGTGTTAGCTGATTTTGGTGGTGTTTGCCTTCTAAATAGCTGTTCCAATATAAGGTCATCTTATCCTTGGCTTCGAATGGCGGTCTAAGTATTTCCAATGGGGCACCTTACTTTAAAATGGCAACCTCTGTGCTTTCAAAAGGGAACCTTACTTCAAGATGGGCCTCTATATTCTCAATGGGGTGCCTGGCCTTGAAATGGTAGCTTGCTTGTACTTAGAAAATGGAGATGACCGACATTAAAATGGTGGATATTTTGAGTTGCAGTCCCCACCGTTTGGAACTGCCTGGGGTGGCTCAGTTTGCGTTCTGCGCTGGTTCTGGTTACTTTGGCGACCTCTAGTTCAAGTTGCGATCTCTTTACGGTGGGACAAGGTATGCTGGCCATCCATTTGTTTGATGCGCTCTTTGGATTGCCACTGTGCCTTTCTACTTGAAGGTCCCAATTCCCGACCTTCATCACCAGTTATGTTCCTGCCAGGCTGGGGGTGTGCAATGACAAGCTGGTGAAATCCTATCTAATTACATACCAAGGGTCTACTCATATCAAAGCTATCCTACAATATATGTGTGGTCTTCTGCCTTTACTATTTTGCCCAGCTTCCTGTCCTTGCCCCCACTGGGAAGTTTGATCACCGATTTACTAGACTGCTAACTCCTTCTCCAGTTTGGCAACATTACATTAAGCTATTTACAAACTGCATTTTGTAGTATGTTTAGCAGTACTACAACATTACTACTGACATACTACAAAATACTATTCACTAACCTACGTGCTGCAGTCTCTGCCACCTCCTCTCCTATTTCTTCTGTGCAGAGTTCTCTGCAGACATACGCCTATGTTTGAGTAGCAAATGTGGGCGGGAAGGGGAGAGTGCCTGCAAAATGTGGAGTATTTACTGCTTCCAAACCCCCTCCCATTTAGCAGTAAGTGGAGCTAAGGAGGGGTTTAGGGAGGGGCATGCAGCCACTCTCAAAAGAGTAAGCCTATTCCTACCCACAAACTGCTCTTCTAAAGTTACTAAAGCCAAAAAGGACCCAAAAAAGTGGTAAATGTACTCCAGCTCAGAGTCCAGCCCACACATGGCCAACTAGTGCCATTGCAACACCTTCCTATAGAAAATAATGAAGGTAGCGACTTAAAATAACACTGCATAGAAAATAATCATAAAATATTTTATATTGACTACCTAAAATATATATAAATGAAATTTACTTTAAAATAAAATCACATAAAAATGATTTTATTTTAAAATATTTGTATGACATTTTTACTTTAAAAGTAAATGTAACTTTACTTTTTTTAAAGACACACCAATGTAAATGAATTACATACATACTTTTAATACATAACACATCAATATAAACATTTTGATTTAGGTGAGATTTTGGAAGGATCATGGAAGTTTTCCCATTCAAAAGTTCCTGGAGGCTGGGAAATGTAAATTTGATGAGGAAAAAATGTATAATCAGATTGTTACCATTAGTGGTTAGGTAGCAAAAGCCAATGAAACTTTCAGAAGACTAAATCGCAGATGCTCGGGCCAATGAATAAAGAGCTTTTGTAAATTCTTGGTGTGAATGAGTTTTATACTAAAGCTATGAGGCAATTTTGCCATGCACAAAAAAGTACAATATTATAATGCCCACTTAACATCTCCAAGTCAAAAGAGAAAGTGTGAAGCTGTCCTTTCTGCCAACAGCTCTTATACCCCTCCTAGGAGGATAATCCCTATAAAATGGGAAGTTGTTGACAACACCCATGCCTTCCTGGGCATGGGTGTTGTCACCTAAAATCAGGTGCGCCAGGTGCAAACATGTAAAGTGGACCCTATCAGGAAGAAAGCGCTGTTCTCTGGACAGCCGCGAACTCATGCTGCCCCAGGGCAGCATATTCAAGAGAAATACGGAGCAGCTCTTTAAAAGCTGCTCCGTGTTTCCTTCTGCAGGCGGCAACCCAGCTGCACTTTTAAAAGGGATTAGAGATCCCCTTGCAGGGGGGTGAAAAGAGTGACTGCTTCCGCCTGCAAGGGGATGTCGGTGGGGTCCTTGGGACTCCATTTCGTCCCGTTAAAGGGCTGCATTTAGAAGGGGCACTAAAAATGGCCACCTTTTTGTGGGGTGCCTTCTAAAAGCACGTTTGCCTCTGCGCCCATGTCGGTTAAACGGTGCGGGCACAGAGGCATAGTGACTTCCTCATTTGAATGGGGGCCACAACTCCATGCAAATGAGGGAACGCCCTCTAATGATAGCACTGGCGCTATATGTTCGCCAGCACTATCTATTACAAAAGGAGCCGCAAAAGCATCCGCGGCCCCTTCTGTAATACTAAAGTGCCCCCAGGGCACATAAGGCAGGCGCAAGCGCCCACTGCGCCCCCGGGCCACTTCTTTAATACGGCCCCAAAATGCCAAGACCATTCTTGTGGATTGCCTGTCTGGTTGCGGAAGGGCCCTGCTTTTGGATATTACTGTTAGAGGTGCATGAACACTCGGATTAGCACAGTGAACACCCTATACACACCCAGCCGCCAGAGCCCAGATTTAACGTGGCCAAAGACTTTTGCCAATTTGATAATGTTCTGACATGGCATTTTACGCCTGTTTGCAAAAAAGTAAACAGGAACTGCCTCAAAAAGTGGCTAGAGTTGGACCTGGGAACTTTTATCTCATTGGTTAGGGAATGTCCAGGAGTCATCTTTACACAATAGCTGGTACCAGGCATAAATGTGGGACAGATGAACACTTTCTGGACCTACTGAAGATCAGAAGAGGACTAAACCTGCTGTCTGTGATCTGAGAGAAGCCCTGAAGGACTAGGCCTCTTCCCTCTTGTACACAAGACAAATAAGCGGACTGAAAGAGTCAGTTGGCTGATCTGCTATGTGGCTACAGAAGGCAACAAGATGCAAGAGGCCTTTTCCTGGAAGTACCCAGTTGACCAGTGTCATCTGGACCCAGACTAGACCCTACTGTTGGCCTCTGTCTGACAGCATGCAAGACTTAAAAAGCCTAATTTGAGGCCCTGGGGAGCTTTAGAGGTGCACTCCTGTGGTTGGATGGGATGAAGACTAACTCAGAAGGTAAAATCTTTTACCAGAATGAACCTGTTTGGTGCTACCACCCTTTCCCCATCGTGCCTGTCCTTAAATTGCACCTAGGTCCCAGTCTACGGCAACCACGAACTCATTGGCTGTTATACGTAAAACTTTAAAAATGTCTATCTTCAGTCCTCTTATTGAATTTTTGCTATTTTGTTAATGAAATTTTACTCTTTTTTTCAGACTCCATTTAGCATTTTTATTGTTTTGCAGTTTCACTTTATTACTGTTTTGGTACTGCATTAATACTTTATACATTGCCCTAAATTAAGCCTTTCTGGTCTGTGCCAAAGCTACCAGGGAGTTGAGCTCAGGTTGTTTTAGAGACTTTGAGGTTTCACGCTGTCAGGAGTTGTGGTTCTTCCTTGATGCTTGAGGTGGGCAATCGCTCACCGCAAACAATTAAATTCCCTACATGCAGATACTTAGTAAAATATATAAACATTACCATTTTGTTACAGTTCTAGTAATCACAACTAAATGGGCCACTAGACATACCATACAGCCAAAAACAAATGGTGGATTTTTAAAATGTGTGCTAAAAGTTTAATTCTCACTATCACAAAACCAATCTCCAGCAATATTCATAGTTCTATTAATGGTAAGCAGTGCAACACCTGTCTAAGCAGGTTCATGTTTTCAAACTAAATCGTCATGCAAACCAAACAAGCCTTTCCCTGAATAGTGAGCATTCTTGATTGGTATAAATATTTAGTTGCAAAAAGATGATCGCGGAAGGCAGCTGGGGTGGGGCAGGGGAGTAGGTGGTTGGCAGGGGGTGGTGGAATAAGGGCAGCTGTCAACATTCCGCTGCAACAGGTTTGCAACCTGAGGAAGCGGTCTGCAGTCCAAACCCTGCTTCACTGACACGTTATGACAGAGAGGCTCTGGTGCAGTTTGCAAAGATACAGTTCTGGTCCTCCTAGGTACATAAAACTGTGCAGGCAAAAGAGGACTGATTCAGCTGACAACGTCCCCTGAAGCACAGTTCGCAACAGTTAACAGGGCAAAGAGGCAACTATCACTTACCCTGGACCGCAGGATAGTGTATGCCAAGAATGGAGTGCTGGGGCAGCTGCTGACTTTAAGGCCTCTTTCAGCTTCATCTTGGGACACTTGACAGCTAGGCCAGTGCTATGTTGATTCTGAACTTCCTTGTGCTTTGAAATGGTTTAGGCGCTAAAGAGGATCATGACATCTAACAAATTCCTGTCAGCTGCTCCAAGCCCACTTCACCTTCATTTTGTTCTTTCAAAAGATGCAGGGACATTTAATAGTTTGTACCCTGTTTGCAACTACACACATTGTAGTGGGATAGCCGTCACCTGTCCTGGCCCTCTCTGGTCTGCAAAACAGTACAGGCAAGGGAGGACTCCGGCAGCTGACACCAGCTATGATAAGCTTTTCATAGCTGTTAACAGGGCGTCAGTTAGCTATCTGTTGTGCTTGGCCTACCTCGCCCTCATTTTTAGGTTGTGCGTCAGCATGCATGCGCCGTTTGTAAGACAGGTTGTATTCACTATACAGACCAAAATCCCGCTTGCTGCTTACTATAGGTTGATTCCAGTGCAGCTCTTCTTTGCAGCCTAATTGGTTCCCAACCCGATACATCACTTCTGTTTTGTTGTTCAAGCGCACCACTCAACTACCGACTGATTTCCATTGATTAGTGGCAGTTTGCCTTAACGTTGTACTATTTTTTCTACGACCCTCACATTCCCCCTGCCTTCCATTTATCATAATTTTTTTTTATGTACTGCCAAGCACTTCTAGCGCGGCACACTGTGATTTCAAGGCTCTGTTTTGGAGCCCGCTTTCATATTTACAACGTGGGCACAGCTGGTTATGTTTGAGCACAGCAATTGCTTTCATATTTGCTTTTAAAATACCATGACATCCACTTCACAGGCCACCATGCACACAACATTTATGTGTAGGAGCGCCGTGCTTTGTTAGAGTAGGGCACCCGCTTTTACATTTACAAAAGCAATTACTCGAAGTCTCGTTTTTTCTTGTCAGCAGGTTGGGGAGTGGCTAAGTAGCATGCAGGCAGTGGGTTACAGCTCACGTCTATGGGTAGGAGGGGGCTCTCAGCCTACCTGAATCACACAGTTAAGGCTTCCTCCCGCCAATGTGCAGCTCTCTCCATGGACACTTTACATACTCTACACTCTCTGGGTATGTCATGTGAGGAAGGACGCCATCAATCTGAGTGCTATAATTCCGATATGGCGAAGTTGCTGGATGAGTGTGTGGTGTGAGACGGTGTCTAAAGCTGCACAGAGGTCCAGGGGGATTAGAGCTACCGTTTCTCCTCTATCCAGTATCGGATGTCGTCTGCTGCTGCGATGAGGGCTGTCTAAGTGATGTGGTTGGCCCTGAAGCCTGACTGGGATGGGTCAACTAGGTCGTTTCTTTCCAGATGTTTGGTGAGTTGGATATGGATGGCCTTCTCCAGGCCTTTGGCGGGGAACGGGAGGAGGGAGATTGGATGGTAGTTCTGTGAATCTTTTGGGTCTGCGATTGGTTTCTTGAAGAAGGGCCTGACCGCCACGTGCTTCCAAGCGTCGGTGAGAGTTGCACAAGTGCACTGGATTCTCACATTTTTGCTTTTGACTCAAAAAGCCCAGGGTGGAAATCAAATCAACAAAATTCACCCACTGATGGAAAGTCTGCCATGCATTAACATTCAGTTCTTTGTGCAGAACGTCAACTACAGCAATTCCTGTGGAGAAGACACTGGGTTTGTGAACTCCCTTATAAGTTTTGACCCTGTGCCATGTTGAATGGGTGAAGTTTCACCAAGGTAGGCACATGCTGGTCAAGACGAGTCCAAGTTATAAGGTACACAATTCTGAGTGCCTCGTAAAATGCTAGCACTCATGCATACTACTCTTTCATGGGTGTTGGAATTAAGGGGTTGATGGTAAAATTGAATGGTCAGATTTAATCCAATGGGTCAATTTCAGCAGGTAAAACCTGGCAAAATTTAGTGAGCGAAAAATGTTTGTAAATATCGGGACAAGCAGATGGTGCAGCAATGCATAGCATCATCACCATTTTGAGTTGATGCAGTCCACGGTCGTCATGAGTATCCATGGACTACAGCACACAGTCAATTTTATATTCCATTTGCAAGCTCATTGGGGAAGGGGAGGAGGACACTGAAGGATCCCAAACTGTGACCTGGGAAGTCAGGGTATGCACACTCTGCCCACATATGTATTTTATCCTTTGGGGATGTAGGGTCTTTGCCCCATATCCTGAAATTTCCTCTGCCAGAAAATGTTCAGGTCCACGCACTACACTTTAATTCCACTGCCCTGAAAAGCTTCATATGGAAAAAAAGGCTCTTTCATCGAATGAGAGCATTTTATCCTTCTGTGGAAATCTGAAATAATTTCTGTTAGCATAAGCTGAAGCCATCTTGGTAGTGGCATCCATTTTGTTGGCTTTGTATTTCTCCCATCCTCTGCTGCGCGTCTTTTTCCCTGCCTATTTTAGTTGACTCCCTGACTCAGCTAAAAGCAATGTGCATGCTAAAAGTTTGTAGCTGCCAGAACACCTGGTCTCAGACTCAACTGTCAATCATTTACTGCTGCCATAAGCACTCCTGCTCACCCTCTCACTTTGCTGACTAAGTGATCTCCCATCTGCCTATGTTTGCCGGTAACAATTCCTGTGTAGGCTTGTACCTTCTATTTGTATCCACATGCTTACCAGTTCAGAAAAAGATGTATATAAAGCCTGTGTTCTGTGACTTCAATGTACTACCTCAGGCAGCACTTGAGAGAGTTGTGTGGATGTGGTCCCACTCCTGAGTGATTAATAAACGTGTTATTTATTCCCAACTCCAGTGCTGATCTCTACTTTGTTGGTTTTTGAACCGTGGACAAAACGGTGACCCTGCACCAATGTACCCCTAAAAAGGTATATTTTCACACTTCGTAAAACTGCAAACCTAGGCCCCTAACCTCAGTGGACCAAAACAGCCGTGACATGCAAAAGTGTAAACCCACCAGGCCCCTTTTCCAAATTCTTATATCTCAAAAACGTCTGAATAGATTTAACATAAACCAAGGTAAGAAAGCTTTCTGAGGAAAGATCTACTTTCATGCCATGTTTGGCAACAATCCGTTCAGCGATTTGTGCTGTAGGCATGAGCAAGCATTTCCTAAAGGAGCTAAAAAGGGGAAGTGCATCTTTTCCCACTACCCCTTAACTTTTATGCCCTGCAGTGATCCAGATTTTTCCTAAAAATATCTTAGAGTATACCCCATCCATGGTGTTTAGCCAACATGTTTCGGCTTCGCTTAATGCTCAACAAGGCCAATGGCCTTCCGCGGGGCCACTGAAATCTCTGCCTAGTTTACATTCAGGCAGAAGAGGGATTAAGTAGGTGTAAAATTGGCACCACACTCTTGACGAGCATGTGAACAAAGGGTGCGACAAACTTTACTAAAGAAAATGTATGGGAGATGTATGCCTCATCTGTCCGCATGGTTTGAATGTAAACTAGGCAGGGATTTTAGGAGCCCTGAAGGTCGTTGACCCGGTTGGGCATTGAACTAGGCTGCAACACATGGCTAAACACCATAGATGGAGGAAACATTGTTTTCAACATACATTCATGTTTAACATCTAAATCATATCTAGGTTACTCAATTAATAAAAAGGAAATCTTTGGGGCGTACCCCCAAGATATTTTTAGAAAATATTTGGATTCCTGCTTTTATTCAGTCACATTTATTTAGAATTCCTGGAATTGATTGAGTCCATTAAGGTGGTATCTACATACCTTGATTTGGAGAGGTCACCAATGATGAAGCATGCCGTGAACATCTGTGGGTGAAGTGACCTCTCCACATCTATTTTTATATCTGCAAAGTCTGAGAGGTTAACAATAGTGGCTCCTCCTCTTCGACCTGAGCACCTGTTGTGTATAGTATTTATCTCAACAGAGAGTGTGCATAGTCTTCTGAATTCGCTCTGTATCACCTTGTGTAAGCAGCAGAAAGTAAATGTGTACTAAAACATATGCTATTTAGAACAACTATACTAATTGGGTAACAAAGTTACCCAATTATTACTAAAGTGTAACCTTGCTCTTACCGTAGTAGAAAGTGACTTGAGAAAACAGTGATTAATGTCGCACAGATTTCGATCTACAATTATTTTACAGAAGAAAACAGCTGAGGCTGTACCCAAAAGACCTTGTTAAAGTGATTTTATCTCACTGCACAGATGTAAACCGTTTAGTTCTGGTTATGGTGAAACATCTTTGTTAATGACTACTGCAAATTAAAAAAACACATGATGGCATTAACCGTTCATGCAGATCCACTGATAATATGCCCTGGAGTACCATTGTTGAGGAAAGGAAGGGGCATCATGACTCACTCAAGGGTTTTCCTCTCGGAAATAGTAGACCCTCCCCAAACTCATCAATATTGATAATTAGCACATTACACTATGCACATCTGCGCATATAACATATATTATGTTTAAATATGGATGTGTATAACCAGAGCCATAAGATGGAACAATGCCATTTCTTTCTAGATCTGATCCAATATATTGATCAAATAATTGGCAGAACAAAGTAGACTATATAAAATAATTTTTAAAGTATTTGTAAATCTGAGTTGTATCCCTGCTGCCAGACAGGATAGAAACAAGTGAGAAAAAGTAAAACTACACCTACGCTCATCAACCTCAAGCAGAATACACATTCAAATCTTAGAGTCCAGACAAAGATAAAAGGACATGCTTGCCCCTCGCCCCATACTGTCTAGGAGAAAGTACCACCATCCTGATGCAACTACAAAAGGACATTTGCTTTGAGACATAAGGGCTCAAAACATAATATGGGCAAGAAGGTAGCACTAGTAGTGGCTTCTGCTTACGGGGAATACGCTAGTTCTGTAATGTCCACTTAGAAAGCCAATTAATCAGGCGAAGAAACTTAACATACCATGAATAAAACTGAATGTTAAATAACTTGAATCATAATGCTTAAGTAAAAGGATGGGTGTGTACTGAATGTAGCTACATGCACAAGTGGATAAAAACAAAGTGATTAGGGATGGCTCAAATACTCGCCTTGGACCTTTATTGGCCCCAAACCACATTATTTTCTTTAAGGCTGCAGAAGATCACCTATTATCAGTATTTACTACTAATTCAATGAAGTACCAGAGGATAGCTGAGCTTGTGAGGCATATGGGCCCAGATGTACGAAGCCATTTAGCATTTCTGAACGGGCCACATCACTATTTAGACCCGTTAAGAAATGCTAAATGGCCTTTTCAAATGTACAAAGAGCCAAAATCGGTTGAAATTTCCGATTTCTACCTGGCAGAAATCAGAAATTGCGATTGCAATTTAGGAATCACAAATTTGCGATTCCTAAAGCACATGTGCATAGCATTTCCTAAGTGCAAATCGGGCATTTAAGCAATGCTATTATTATTGACTTGAAGTTGATGGTAACCATGTGCAAAATTAAAAAATGCATTTAAAAATGCACTTTTTAATGTGACATGAAGCGCACATATGCCACTAGGGCATATTTGCACTAGTAAATTCAGTGTGCCTCCAGTGGGCCTTAAGCCCAGAGACATACTTGGCTTTGCATTTCTTAAATTGAGATTTCATATTAGGAAATCGCAATTTAGGAAATGCAATTGCCCATAGCGGGAATGCAATGCTATTTCCTATTTGCGATTGCCGAATAGCGATTCCTACTTCTATTCCCATATTTTTTTTAATATTGACCAAAAAGTAAATCCGACCTTCAGACAGGATTGAGAAACAATATTGGACCCAATCAAACAGATTTTATGTGAATTAGAGTGTGTAGGATAAGCATCTTCTTGGAAGGTTTTCAATATTGACTAAAGAAAAAACCTGACCTCCAGACAAGATTGAAAAACAATATAGGACTGGACCCAACTAAACTAATTCCATGTGAATTAGTGTGTGTAAGAAAAGCATTCTCTCAAGGAGGAGCCAAGATGGCGACCGGGACGGCAGCGTAGACTCCCGGCTCCGTGAACCTCCGCATCCCGCACGGATATCCTGCCTGAGATCCTCAACCTGTGCTACGTGGTCGTGTTTCTGAAGGAGAGGGGCTCCCGACTGTGTGACTCCGAGGTTTCTAGCTGTGCCATCGCCGGAGAAAACTGCATCTGAACTTTGCGGCCTGTGCGGCCCTGGAGCCGGGACATCGAGTGGACGCCGTGGCCGGGTGGCAGTGCGACAACAGCGGCCGGTGGTGACTGGGTGGAGTCGGCCCACCGGAGCGGTGCCAAACTCGGCCTACATTTTGGCGTGGTCACTTCTACTGCCCAGTGTAGCTGACCGAGTGCATGACCGGGGGTGCAAATCTTAGATCCTCCGGTGACTGCCCCTGCCTTGCTGGTGAGCTGCCCGGCCGCCGTCCGTATCCTGCCCCGATCATTGCGGGCCACCCCCGGATTTCTACGGGAGCTGGTCCGTGGTGGGGACGACTGTTGCCCGTGACCACGGATAGTTTTTTTGCCTGCCCCCGGAACCCGGTCACCCGCGACGTGGACATCGCGGCGCTTGTCCCGGGGTCCCGGCCCCGGTGAGGGTCGGGCATACTTGGCGGCCATCTTGGGTCGATGAAGCCTACCATCCTGTCCGCTGGGCCGCAGCGGGCCTGTGAGCGTACGATTTTTGGGAGTGTGGCGGCGAGATCACTGAGAGCTGAGCTGGGGTACGGCGACCTCCTCGAGGCTCTTGGTACTCTTCACTCCTCCTTGGTTCATGGTTTCGTGCTCTTGGGGAGTAAGCTCGATGGTGTGGCGTCGGAGTTGGGGCAGTGGCGGCCCGCCTGTCCGCACGAACACAGAGTCTACCCACACTGCGCGCAGGAGGACGCTGTGGCGGCCACCCCTGAGGTTAGTACACGACTGGACGCCCCGGCCAGTATGCTACAGTGTGTTCGACCTTCTGAGGGCCTGATCTGTCCCGGAGGCGTTGGACCTGAGTGGGATGTGGTGGCCTCATCCCGTGCATGCCCTCCTGCGACCCAGAGACAACTCCAGCAACTAATGTCTGCTTTGGCTGCTTCTGCCTTCCTGAACCTTGCGTGCAGAGCAGATCCTAGGGCAGCACTGGGAAGCCTGTTTCCTCACGCGGCGGACTGTGTTGATGCTCAGAGACTTCCACCCCACCTGTGTGCGTCGCTTCTCTGTCGTTGTTGGACATTCCTCTGCCTAGGAACATTGGGTATGGTGCTGGGTCGAGGGGTTGGCATGGGCAGAATTCCAAAGAGTGGTCAGGGATGAGGCTGGCCCCTCGGGGGTGGTCGCCTAGTGGACGGGCGGGCTTGGGGTGGTGTGCTCTCCTGACATGGCTACTGGCACAATAGGTGCATAATGCTCCCCATCGTGGTTTGAGAAGATTGTTTTTGTGCTGTTCCTTGCTCACTTTCGGGGAACCTTACCGTGCGGGAGGGAGAAGCCGGGGGTCTGTTATGAAGGCCCTCCTCCAGTTTATAAATACTTCCTCTACCCCCCCGTCTGGTGGGGGTCCTTTCCTACTTCTTTTTCCCTATTCTCCTACATTTCGGGTCTGGTTCCAGGGCGACAGGCACACTGCTGGGGGGGGGGGCCGTACTCATCTGCAGAGGTGCAGGGTGGGGGGTTGGGGGAGGGGATTCTGTATTCTTTCATCTTTTTTCCATGGCCTCCTTTTTCTTCTCTGATTCTTTTTGTTTTTCTTTTTCTGGGATCAGCGTGATACACCTCCTTTTGCTATGCCTCGTTGCCGTTCCATGTGTTCACAACTTCCGGGGTGTTCTTGGGGAGTTCTGGCGGGGGACTGCGGGCGCAACTGTATACTATGTGTTTTCCCATCCTGATGTTCTTGTGTTTGCGCCATTGACCGAATAGATTGCTGTAAATCGCTAACGTTCATTCCTCTGCATATCCGTGATCGTTGTTTTAAAATTGCTCGTCACCTGATCCTTCTGCCTTGTTTCATCATAAAATGAAAACCTCTTTCTCCTGGTGCCCTACTTACGCTGTTCACAGTATTAGCAGTACGATTTTGCTCCCCGAAGTGCTGCCTGTGTTTATACTTGTTGTTATTGCTCTGATTGCTTAGCGGCCGGCCCTGGGGGGTTGTAGGCCCATACTTGTTCTTATTGAACTGTCAATAAAGGTTTTCAAAAAAAAAAAAAAAAAAAAAAAAAAAAAAAAAAAAAAAAAAAAGAAAAGCATTCTCTTGGTTCCACACTGCGGATGCCTATAAGGGGATTCTGTTTTTAACTAGACTTTGGAAAAAATGTATTTATCCTGAAGAAGGTGGCCTTGAACATGCGGTACCAATCGAAACGTGTCTATGCATTGCTACAACCTAATCTGGAAGACACTGAGGAATACAGCAGATATTAATTGTTCATGATATGGACAATGATATAAGAAAAATCATAAAAGACAAAAGTGATTGTAGTATTTTCCCTGTCTATGTTTGTGTTTTTGTATTTTTCATGATCTGCAATATAGAATGTGCTTTTTCTCTGGGCAATGGCAATGCACTACACACCTGTATTTAGAAGATTCTCGTAGAATAAGCCGAACCAGCAAGAGACTGGGGCACTTGGCTCGTCCAGTATGACCTGTACACGCTGCCAATTCACTACAGTCAGACTTCAGTGCCATAAATATAATCACGCACGGCAATCAAACAAGCTGAACTGTATAACCTACTCTTTAAATCACCCACCTAGATGCAGCATGTCCCTACTACCTGTAACAACACTATCCGCCAGAGGGTTGAAAAGATGGACACATCCTTCCTTGGAAACAATGTTAAGACTCTTGGCCATGGCAGGTCCATATGGGCAGTCCTAGCAGGACAGTAACCCTTGAGGAAAATGATGTGTTAATTCACAAAATATACAAGTATAAAGAGCCTGAAACTTGCACAAAACATTTAACTAAGGTATTTAACAGGTCATTTTGATTTACACTCAACAAAACTACTGAGCTAGCATTATTAGTTATAGGCAGCAATCACATCTCATTATGAGACTGCTTGTCCCTGATCAGTTGTACAAAAGAAGACAAACTACTTCTGTCGACACAGATAAAGACAATTTCATACTTTCCAAGTCAGGCATACTTAATGCGTACTCTTTGAATAAGCTTCAAAATAGGCAACCAGCTGCAGATATTCTCACCTGTAATCTGAGTAGACCCCGGGACAGTATAGCAGAGCTATGAATATACTCCGCCCCCGACAGATGGTGCCCAGTGTAAGCGTGATCCCATAGATGGCTGTCAAGAGAAAGAGGAAGAGTGCGCAGAGGAAGGAACGATGGTTGGATTCTCCAATACAGTTGTTAATCCTATGTTAAAAAAACAAAAAAAAATGAGGAGGTGAGTAAAGCAATCTAGATTAAACTGCTATAACCACAGATACCATCATAACAAGAAAGTTCAACCAGGTTCAAGCCCATGGTCTGCACTTGCCAACGCAAGATAGCAGGCAGAGTTTGTACATGGCAATCAAGGCATTTGTCAATATGCAACACGCAGGGATGTGGGATGGGAAACAAGCATTCTGACTGCAATATACAAGTACGAAACCACAAACAGTTGTCTGATGAAACCTTGACATACCTACATTTTGAAATTAGTAATTCATGTAAATTGTCATTTCCTTTCCTTTCAAAGTACAATTGAAGTGACAAAATCAATTAGGTGAGAGCTTACTATAATGATCTCACCACTGGGTGTTAGATGAAGGGACAATAAATGTGATTATTGCATTGAAAATAACCAACATAAGTCTTCTTTTTTGTTTACAAAACAGAATTAAGAAAGACCCAATACCAAGGGAACTGGAAGTTGCATGAACTTTAATTTTAAACAAATAATTCCAACAGTCTAAACTTAGACCGAAATGAGGGACGGCAAGGGGCCAGTCGGGACTATCTGGGATGTATATGTCACAAAACTTGAGGCTAAAAGCGATCTCAGACTCCTATGAGGACGGGACCAGATACCCTGCAGGGTAATGGGATAGGGAATGCTACGAGTGCAACATAGATACATCAAGGCGGCGTGACCCAAAAGCTGTTTAAGTCTTGCATGCATTAAGATAGACTGAACTCATCAGATGCAATGGCAACTGTCTCCCACTCACAATTACTGAAAAATAGTGCCATTACCACACCTGCAACCGTGGAAACACCCCACACCCAGAGTCTGAGGAAGTATTGCTCCGCAATACTGTAATCCTCTGTATGCAGAGTCTTATTTTAACCCTTGCTACCTAGGACTAGGTTGACAAACCGGAAATAGTGCAAAGCCTCAGACAGGAGGATGTTCTGACACCACACAATGTTTAATGTATATGTTTGTAACAGTCTGTGGGAATGCCAGTCCCGGTGGCGGGAAGCAAATGGCAATGTATAACTGCCAATGTAGTTTTTGTGCCGGTAAACACCTGCAAAGTTACTACCTTGTTAAAATGCAATAAATATATTTTAAAAACCTACTATTCGGGCTACAAATGGTACAATTACCTAATCATCAGACGTTCGGTATCTGTGAACTCATTAAAATCCAATTCAAATCATTCTACCATAAGGTAAATTTTGAGTGAGCTACTAAAGCTGGTACCAATCAGAATCAGCATCAGCAGACAGGTTTCAGCTATACTTGAGTAAGCGTAGATTACAGAAATTAAGAAAGCTCAACAGAAAGACTCAATCAAATAAACTTAAAACTTAAAAAACATCCCTGAAGAAATAATATTCTCAATCTATTAGGTGAAAGTGAAAATACACTCTTCAACCAATATATCAAATACTGATAGCAGTATCTATAGTAAGGATCATGGGTTGAACAAAATAAATGTAATTATTGTACCAAAAAGTTATGACTTGAAACTTTTTTTAAACAATGATGGTCTTACTACAGCAGTAACAAGTCTTATTCAGGTTACAAACAAGACATTATTGCAAGGCATATCATCAAAGGTAAAATATTAGAAGTGATCTATCTAAACAGCAAGGGCAGCAAGTGTGTACCAGCTACTGAACTAATGAGTCCCTTAACTCGTTTAGTTAACATTTCAAATAAAAATAGTGGTCTACAAACCACAAAGAATCTCTATCCTATGCAAGTTATGTTGAATGAAAATCACTCTGAAAATATGATTTTTTTTTCAGCTGGAAGTCATTAGCACAGCCACATAGGAATATCAGTCAATTCTAAATAGGTGGGAAACATTTAATTAGCAGAATTATGCCCCAACAGCTCAACTTGATTTCTTCCCAATATATCCTTCAGAGACCTCAGGACATTCATAACAGACAAAATAAGATTGAGTACTTATGAGTTTAACAATATTAACTTTCAAAATCTGATTATGAAGTTTATCAAAGGTCCAGCTATGGGTAGAAAAATCATGTGCCACTTCTGGTCATCAGGATCATGGCTCACCTATATTTGGTACGCAAATAAAATGACCTTGTGGATTGTGAAATAGAACTGAAACAAGCTGAATAGAAAAATACACTCACATACTAAAACTATCGCAACAAAGGTATTCCTTCAGGGTACGACTAGCAACAAGACGCTTACAATAGTCCAGATAACTTCTTGACTAATTAAGTTTATAACTTAAAAAAAATAAAACTTCTCGATGATCCGATAAAAAAAAGGAAAATGTGTATTATAATTCCAGCTGTCGCTGGACCTGCAAATCAACATCATCTATTTACATCCAAATTTGTGATGAAACAACAGGATTCCTGATAGGTCATCATCAATCTCAAGATTTCACAACAGTAACGTAAAGGTAAGGTATTAGACGTTGCAGGACAAAATCAGTGGAACAGCTGTACTTAATTTTCTAGCCCTAGATCACAATTTGTCTACAGGAAACCTGAAAAATTGAGTCTAGTAGCATTTTTCACATTGAAGTTTTTGAGGTGCTGACAACAAAGAGTAGAACGGGAAGACAAAGTGGAGGCTCAGCTCTTTAACAACAAACTGGAGGCTAAAAACTCAACTATTCTTGTAAGTACATCGAATGTTATTGCTGTTCAAGTAGAATTAAAAAACAAATCCCATTTGCTGATAGTAAATATATATGCATCACCCCAAATCATAAAGAAGAAATTCAGGATTTTAATTTTCTTGGCTAGCTTGGAGAAAATATTTGCTACCTTCCACAAGACAACAATAATCATAACTGGAAATGGTAATGCAAACATATTGCAAGCTACAAAATCAGGAGAGATTGATGATACAAAAGAGAATGTTTACTCCTTTCCACCATCATTACATAAGACGATACAAAAAACTGTGGATAAAATCATTATGTTTTTCGATGACTTGGGTTTTCGTAATTTTAAGAGGAAGTTTGCAGTGATGCTAACCACACATTTGAAGTATTAGGAAAATACTCAATCATCGATTATATTTTTATTCATATTGCAGATTTTATACGGACTTCAGGAAAGGGAACAGAGTTGAGAGCGATCTTGACCCTCAGGATATAAATATCAGTTGGTCGGTGAATAACCTGTGGGAACAACACTTCCTAAGAGGTATTGCTTATGAAATTAGGGACAAATACAGCTTCATTGATATCAAATTGGGAATCATTAAACATGAAAATAGTTTCTTTTCTCTCACATGTAACAAGGGTCATTCATCAACTGCAGAAGCTGTATCCATCCTAAGACTTAAGAACACATAACTGAAGTGCACACAGGGAAGAAATTAAGATGGATGTTACACCCCATTAAAACAAAGGTATAGCTAAAGAAAAATATTCATAATATCCCAAAAGCATAAAGAACATCAGATCAAGCTCTATGAAGCTAGTAGGCAGAATAATACTCAGAAATGTTGGTCCTTAATAGGACCAGTAAGTTATTTAATTATGAAAAAAGGAATTTATCAGATCAACTAAAAGAACTGGAAGATTTTTATTATGGAGTTATATGAAGTCAACAAATAGTCTCAGAATGTGTATGAGCTCAACTGCCTACGAGGTTACTGAGGGAGTTTAAATGAATACCACTTAGAATATCATCTTCCACACCCGGTCCAAACTGTATCCTTAGCACATTAAAAAAAAAAGATTTACTTAACCGAAGCAGGTTTTCGATTAATCTTTTCAACAATGTTGTAAATAAATATTCTATTCCACCGTCTTGGCAAGGATCCATTATCCAACCTTTATATATCTGAGGTGCCACAGAGGACCAAAAAAAGTTTGTCGGATTTTTTTATTGGATACAGAAGGAATAAAACTTCACTAAACACCTATTCAAATTTCTGTGCCCCCCCCCCACCCCAATCGCCGACTTGTGCGTGTGGCTTCACTGCGGGGCAGTTCCCGTTATATGGCACCGTATCTGCAGCAGCACGCGGATTGTGAGGGAGGAGGAGCCACAAGCACACCATAGTTGCCAATTCCTTTGTTATACTACTAACACCCACACACTGATCTCGGGCCTCTACTGGGCGCGATTGTGCAGGTGTACTCTCGCCCCTCACAATGCTGTGCGAACGGTGGGAGACAGACCTTGGCTCCCTGTGACGTCTGGGGACTGGGCTAAAATGTGGGAGGTGGCACCCAAAATCTCCTGCAATGCCCGTTTCAAGTTTATCCATTATATATTGCATCAAGCCTACCTCACACCCCACATGCTTAGCATCTATTTCCTGCCGACTACACCTAAATGCCCTCACTGCCATTCTACTACTGGGGATCTCCTCCACATGTTATGGAGATGTACTCATTTAAGCTCCAACTAGGCGGAGGTAGTGCCCCTCCTAGCTGAGGTTACAGACCGTTACCTGACCTCCCTCTCCTACAGCCAGCCTATTGGTTCTTCATCCCTAGCTGGCTAAACACAAAACCACAACCCGGGTAAGTGATTTGGCCCAATTGTTGGCTTACCGCAGAGTTAAGATGAACTGGAAGCAACCAGCAGGCCCTAGGATTGAACGCTGGAGTTAGGACCTTCTGAGGAGGGCAGACTGTGAGGTGGGTGAACTGGGAGGGGCACGCATTTGTGAGCAGCGCACCAGGGCAGAAAAGATATAGAATCTGTGCAAGCCAGGGAAACACTGCTGACCAACATACGGGGAGGACACATTTGACAGCGATGACAATCTCTGATTAAGGATAGTGAGATGTGCTCACTTGCTAGCCTGGGACTAGACTCTCTCTGACCTTTGGGCCACCGCAACGCTGTGGGGGCTTGTCTACTCCCCCATTGCCCTGTTCAGGTGCGTCAGTGCTGATGAGGTCTGGGTAGGCACAGTGAGGCTTTGGCACTTATCTCACTAATATTTAGACCATTCATCTTACTTGGAAGGGAATGAGGGAGCTGACACCACAGGAATTTGATGGGGGGTACACTGTATATGGTCGAGAACACTCATACAATAAAACAGAATGTATCCTCTTCCCTGTTAGGATGGTAACCTTGTAGACTTTCTGCATTTTGGGTTGGGGAAGGGGAGGGGGGGGGGGGGGAGACTGCTACTCCGAAGACTTCGCTCCTGACTCTTGTTCATTACTTACCATGGGGTTGACATACTTTTTATTTTTAAATCTTTTTATTAAATTTAAAAAGGTCAATGAAAACAGCACACATTTGCGCCACGCAGGGCACATAATTCCAAAGAGAATGGAACAATCCCAGGTGTTAGATGCAGACCCAATGCAAATGTTTGACAGTACACATCTAATCCTCCATCTACAGTTTAAGCATTGTCGTGCAACCACATTTAACAGGCACCATGTACAGAGCAACCGACAATAATCATTTTAAAATTCAGTATCATCATTAGTGGCAGTAGCTAGCAAATATTGCCGGAGCGGCTCCCAAATATCCTTAGGCCTAGATGCAGCAGGCAGATCCTCTGTATAGATTGCAAGAGTTTCCCTACAATATATTAAATCTTTAATCCAGTTTGGTATCCGAGGACTGAGGCGACCTTCCCAGGTGATAGCAACTGGCCTTTTGGCTAACAAAAGAGCAACGCGTACAAATCTGCCCAGCACCCCCTTTAACTGTGGTACGTGGCAAAGCAAGCATCCCGTCGGCGTGCACTGTATCACAGCGCCCATCATCTTATGTATATGACTGAGTATCTCTTTCCAATATGTGTACACCGCTATGCAATCCCACGCAAGATGGCAGAAGTCTGCGTCGCTGTGCCCACATCTCAGACACTGCGCTGAGTCTCGGAGTCCCATTTTGTACAATTTAAGAGGAGTATAGTATACCTGGTGTATAAATTTCAAATGTATAATTCGCAAATTGCCGATGGGCGAGAGTGTCCCTGTAAGGGTGCATATTTGTTCCCAGTCTTTCACTGTTAGAGGGGTTTCTAACGCGGAGTTCCAACGCTCTAGGCTACTATCCACCCCCCTCAGTGCCTCCTCCTGTATCGATTTATACAGTTTTGATTAATTTCTTCTTTGTGGGAGCTACTAGCAGCAGCTGCAGAGAGAGAAAAGTCGGCGATTTGGACGGGAACTCCGGATAGTGACTTTTTAAGGCGCGCCTCAGGCGGTGTGTAGTGTATATGAATAGCGGCGTGGGATTGCTGATGAATTCCACTTCAGTATCAATCACGCACTTGCCCTCTGAATATACATCGCGCATATGCGTTATTCCTACTTCTTTCAATGCCCTGATAGGAACAGTCTCCTGCATAACAGACAATGCCGCATGTCCTGCGAGCGGTAATGCCGGCACGTATATAGGGAGCTTTCCTGCCATCCGGCCGATCGCCTGCCACGCTCCCACCGTCGCATCTATTGAGTTAATTTCTTGCTTAGGTGTACCCCTTTTTACATGAGTAAGTATTCCCGACAGTGGTATGGGATGTGCATCCCCATCCTCCACCGCTAAGTGAGGGGTAAAGTCATGTGATCGATACCAATAATAAGCGTATTGAGCCTGGGCACATAAATAATATATAGATCGGGTGCACCGAACCCCCCCCTGGCGTACGGGAGCGTCAACGTGGCCCAGCTGATTCTCACCTATTTCCCTCCCCACACTAATTTTAAAAGTTGTGTCCTGACCGTAGCAAAAAAATGTCTGGTTAAAGGAAGTGGAAGGGGTCGACATACTTGTTGCTGTTTACGTCATTATGATCATATGAGTATACAACACTGGTTGTCCGATACTCTTGTAATAAATGCTAATTAAATGTTTGCAACAAACAAAAACAACACATTTCTGTCAGACTGGGCAATAGTAAAATTCCATCATCAGGCTTCCGATCACGCTGTTCAGAACTTGACATCATCATACGTCTAACCTGCAGAGCAAACAAGTCTTTACAATGTAAAGAAAACAAATTATGCGCATGCTTTATTGATCATTCACCAGCTTTCAATAGAGTTGACAGGTGTACGTTAGGTGAAATTAGTTACTTGGGGAATTGATCAAACCCTCTGCTACTTATAGTAGAACTTTAGAACAATATTTGGATACAAATTAAACTATTTGACTGACGAGGCCTAATTCCCAGAATTAAAACAATGAACTAAGAGAAAGCTCCAATTCTTTTGCCTTTATATATTACTGATTTAGAACAAAAAGATGCATCTGGGCCAAAGCTTGGTCAGGTTTCTGCAACCCATCTATCTTGCACAGATGACTTGGTCATTCAATTTACAACTGAAAATGGATTGCAAGATCAGCTAGCCAAATTAGAGAAGTACAATAAAATGTTTTAAATCATATGCTTCGGAAATAATGCAACAAATTATAACGGACGGTAAGATCATAAAATACTTGATACGCAGTAACCTATCCATATCTTGGGAGTTAAAATACACAAATTGTCCAATTGGTGCAGTCATTTAACCCATCTTACAAACAAAACCATCAGGAGTAATTCAACTTTTTATTTTATTTTAAGACATACGGTGGTAGAGCCATTGGACATACCATTATGGCTATTAACAGCAACCTGACTCAACTTATATGTTATGGAGCAATATAGATGAAGAATCTAGTTATTGGAAAATTAGATAAATTGTTTATCAGCTGCATCCAAAGAATATTAAATCGAAAACCCTGAACACCGCATTCTAGATTGCGGTTAGAGTTGGATAATCCATCTATGACTGCAACAAATATCAACCTTCTGAATTAATTTTGCGATGGACTTCACGTCAAAGAATCACGTTGTAATATCTAATCTGGATTTAAGTATATGCTATCAATGCACCATCTAACTTCATCTCTGAATGAACAAGGTCTACCAGTGTTTTCAACCCTCATCAAGATCAGTAGAACAGAACACAAGAAGTTGAAGTTAATAAAACACCTAGTAAGGAATCACTTTAAGGCAGGCTATCAACCAAACAGAAAAACATAAGTTACTCATTATCCTCATATCCTCTAAAAAGTCATGCATATCTTGATTTCAGTATAAATCCAGAAACAAAGAAGTCTGTACTCAGGATTCGTCTTCTCTACAAACCTATGGTGCAATTCAAAGGATCACAGAATAAAAGTATGAAGAAAGAGTTCTTATATTGCTTGTGCCTCCATTACAAAGAAACAATTGAAAATGTTTGCGCCTTGATGGACTAACAGGAAACATTATCAGTTGTAGAATGAAATACCTGCACATAACAGAGTCTATTAAGGTCCCTAAAGCGTCCAGAATAAATGCCACAGAACATATGTGACTGTATTTTATCTTAGGCTAAAATCAACAATATAAGAAAGTACTGTGATAACCGTTTTGATTTTAACATGGTCTTTTATCTTTTAAATATGACATCAAATGAGGTTGGCTCTATATATGCTATTATGAATGTTAATTGTAAAGATAGTATACATGCATAAATGTAAAATTATTATTGTGAAAGGGTTAAAATAAAAAAACTAATACAATTAAGAATGTATCACTGCATTGCAGACAAGTAACTTAGGGCCCCATTTAGATCTTGACGATATGGTTACTCCATCTCAGTGGTGGCGGAGTATGCATACCGCCAAGATAATAGTCTGCTTACCAAATTTAAAAGCAGGTGGATCCTAGGTTTTATCCCAGCAGAGACTACTCAGTCTCAGCCGAGATTAAACCCCTCCTACAGCCCTGCAGAGAAAGGGTCTGAGGTAGACCTCTCAATTAGCCCACCTAGTTTAGATGGGTGGGATTAAGAGGCCAGTTTTCACTACGCATCAGTGCCAGTAAAACACCGGTGGTAATTAGCAGTGCAACTGCTAAATGCCCCCCTCGCCATAGCAGAAGACTCCCATAGCGAGGGGAGCATTTTTTTTCCTATTTTCATAAAGTAAATTCCTCTTTGGGATTTTCTTTTTGGGGAAAAAAAAGAAGAAAACAGTTTTGTGCACAGCTCTGTCATATTGAAAGAGGCTGCACCAAACTTCAAAAAGTATTCGCACCTCGATGGCAGTTCATGCTAATGCTTTAAGAAATAACCGCCTGTTGGGCAGTTTTTCTCAATTTGGTGGGAGCACCTCAGTCAGGATGACAGAGTAATTTACTCTTGTCTCCCTAATGGAGAAACGGGCTGCCCGCCTACAAATTAATCAGGCCCCTTAGTCTGCGGGAGATCAGCACTTCTGAAAATAGAAATGCTAGAAAATACACCACAGCTTGTTGAGCACTGAAAGCAGGAAACACCCCTTTGTAGCCAATATACAGCAAAATTACAGCTTTCTGTGGGTAGGTCGATGCCAATAATTTCTATGTTCTAGGGATGAGATGTAGATGAATAGAATTTTGATTCCTGCTGTCATGAATAGACTAATACACCCTTAGAAAGACTCTAGAATCCTTGTTTGTTTTGCACCTGCTGCAATGTAGAAAGTAGCTCCTGACAATACACATTAGAGATCCTAACTGCGTGATTAATGTGGGGAAATGAAAATACACATCCTTTGTAAGGGGACACTGCTATGTCTGACCTAATCATGTATTCTGGACTCTGAAGGAAGAAGCAGCAAGCCTACAATTCTGCAACCAAATGCACCATTTATATAAACTGTGCAGAGGTGTGCTATGACCGAAGTGTTCTTTATTGGTCCTGATACAGTGGTCTATTTTCCCAAGGTTAATAGCTCATTAAGAGGTGAGCTCAGCAAGTATGAGGGAAAAGTTGTGTTTAAATTAATATAAAATACGTGCAAGTGAATTACAACGGCCTTAAAGAACAAGTTACTTACCTTTGGTAACGATGTATCGGTAACAGACATATGTAGTTATAGATTCATTACCTTACAATTACCCCCCAGGGGTCAGACTGGATCGGGAGAAATTTTTCCTTAGCAGTAACTCTGCTCGTCGGTAGGTGGCATCGGTCGGCTCCGCGTTTGTCATCTGTGTCGTGGTGGCTGGGATGAAGTCACTGATTGTACTTAGACGCCGCCCCTGCACGCTGACGTCAGTTCTGACATGCCTTTCCACGCCAGAAGCGTAGAGACATGCAAGACACTGATCAATGGTGCACAAAACTAGGGCCCTAGAAGGGACTCCCGATCCCTAGAAGTCAGTATGCAGTACAGGGAGGATGGGTGGGGCGGTAAGGAATCCATAACTACATATGTATCTTATAGATACATTGTTACCTAAGGTAAGTAACTTGTGCATCTGAAAGACTGTAGGTATAGATTCCTTACCTTAGAATAGATACCCCAGCAATGCCAACCCCAGAGGTGGGTCTAGGAACTAAGTTCACACCAGGCAGTCCTGGAGAACAGAACAGCTGAAAAGGCGGTCTCTCCGGACTTGGCTGTACAGGCAGTAATGCTTGGTGAACGTGTGCAAGGATGCCCACAAGGCTGCCTGACAGATGTCAAGCAAGGGAACTCCACGTCCCAAAGCAGTAGTGGCTACCGTCACCCTGGTACACTGAGCATGCAGTCCCACTGGAGGTTCCTTTTTAGCCAAAGAATAGCAGATCTTAATACATAGGCCAAATCATTTAGAGATGGTATGTTTTTGCACTACCCGACCTTTCTAGTGCCCACACAACCCACGAAGAGTTGATAGTCCACCCGGAAGTCTTTTGTGTGGTCAAGCTAGAAAGACAGTGCACGCTAGGGGTCCAGACGGTGGAGTCTCTCCTCTTCTTTGGAAGGGTGCTGAGGCAGGAAGAAGGTGGGCAATGTGATGGTCTGACCATTGTGGAAGGAAGTAACCACTTTAGGCAGAAAGGAGGGCCTAGTAAGCAGGACTAATTTGTCCAGATGGACAGCAACATAGGGAGGTTTAGAAGATAAAGCCTGAAGCTCACTCACCCTGCAAGCAGAGGTGATGGCAAGCAAAAAAGAAGTCTTCAAAGTATGGAGACGAAGAGGACAATTATGTAGTGGTTCAAAGGGAGCACACATAAGATAAGTGAGCAAAAGGTTCAATCCAACTGGGGCATTACGAAAGGAGGAGGAGGAAAGAGATGAGTAATGCTCTTCAGAAACATGTTAACAATCGTGGACTTGAAAAGAGAAGGCTGATCAGGAAGGCGAAGAAAGACCGAAATGGCTGAAAAATAGCCCTTAAGAGTGCCCAGAGCAGAGCCCGCTGGGCCAAAGAAAGAAGGAAGAGGAGAACCTCTTAAAGAGGGGCAGAGAGGGGCTCCACAGCCTTTGCTGTGCACCATCCCACAAATTTGTTTCATCTACAGGCGTATACCGTTTTGGTGGAGGGACGCCTGGCTGCCAAGAGAACGTTACAGACTTCAGGAGGATGGTCAAAAGCTGTCGCCGCTCAATATCCACGCAAGGAGGTGGAGGCTGGACAGGTTCAGGTGGAGGACCGTTCCCTGCTGTTGCGACAGAACATCCTCCCGAAGAGGCAGTCTGATCGGAGGATCGATGGCCATGCTCAAGAGCTCAGGGTACCAAACTCTTCATGTCCAGTCCGGAGCCACAAGAATGACTTGGGTCCAGTCGCGCTTTATTTTCTTCAACACTCTGGGCAGAAGTGGTACAGGCGGAAAGGCATACAGGAGGCCCCAATTCCACTTGTGATGAAAGGTGTCGCCGAGCGAGTGCCGCCTTGGAAACGCCAACGTGCAGAACTGCTGACATTGCGCGTTCTCTTCGGTGGTGAATAGATCTAAACAAGGCTCTCCCCACTGCGGAAAGAGACCTTGCACCACCTCCGAGTGAAGATGCCATTCGTTATCCACCATGCACCGGCGGCTGAGTTAGTCTGCCCTGGCGTTCAGGGAACCTGCCAGGTGTTGAACCACCAGGAATATACCCTGATGTTCCAGCCATGTCCAAAGGCGAAGGGCCTCTTGACATGGGGTCCACGACCCCACTCACCCTGTTTGTTACAGTACCGCATGGCGGTGGTGTTGTCCGTGAGCACCTGTAAACTCTCATGTCGGCCCTAAGTCGGGTCCGATTGCTCTACTAATCACGTACTTAACTATTGATTTCTCCCTGCTTTATCTCCATATCCCAACAGCGTGTGACTATAGGGAGCTGTCCTCGCTCCCCCGCCAGTTCAAGCATGGATTTTAATAAACTCGGTAAGATTTGTAGAGTGAATGATCGTGCCTCTTTCGCTTAGCACTGATGCCTTTTTATTTTGGGTACTATTAATATAAGGAATGAGTGTGGATTGAGCGCTCAAATGGGACGTCTTTCCTCATCAAATGGCACACAAGGCGTTATAAATTACACTTGTGGCCTGTGTTTGATTGGGATGCCCAAGTGGAATCGCTGGTTTGATCGGGTTGATAGAAGCCACCTCCTTTATCCTTGTGTGTTTTGGTCACAGAGGGCACCATTTCCATTTGATCCCACACTGTTTCTCTGTGTTGTATTGTCTTCCCCTCCCTTTTTGCTCCACCTCCAGCATTGGTCTGAACGGAGGTGTGTTAGCAGCCCTATGATGAAGTATGCCACAGATTTCTGTGGGTGAGGGCAGTTTTAATACCATGGTGTGTTTTCTCACCTCTAGATCACAGCGATTTCAAGTGCAAAGCCCCCCTTCCACTTGTGTGAGTAAGTGGTTATAGGCGGTCGAAGTGGGGTGATTTTCCTCCTACCACTCAACTTTTGTGTGTGTTTAGTTCAGGGAACCTGTCAGGTGTTGAACCACCAGAGATTTACCCTGATGTTCCAGCCATGTCCAAAGAAGGGCCTCTTGACATAGGGTCCACGACCCCACCCCGGTTTGTTGCAGAACCACATGGCAGTGGTGTTGTCTGTGAGCACCTGCACTACTCCTCCTTTGACAGATTGAAGGAATACCTTCAGTGCCAGACGAATCGCCCGGAGCTCCAGAAGATTGATGTGGAGTCCAGACTCCGACTGAGACCAGAGGCCTCTGTTCTCCGCCTCTCCCATGTGGCCACCCCATCCCAGCAGTGATGCATCTGTCACCACTGTGAACTGTGGTTGGGGAAGAGGAAGGGAGAGGGATCTGCCGTTGACCCAATCGGTTCGGGAGCCACCACTGCAACTGACTTGCAGTCCCCTCCGAGATCTGGACGACATCGGAAAGATTCCCCTGATCCTGCGCCCACAGGAACTTCAGGTACCGCTACTGAGCCCGCATACGTCACTTGGCATGATCCACCAGCAGGATGCAGGAGGCAATGAGGCCCAGCCGCCTCAGGGTCATTTACACCGAAATCCGGGATAGAGGACGAAACATTGGTATCATAGCCCGAGTAGCCTGCATTTGCTGCTGGGCAGGATAGACCCAAAACTACGCTGTGTCCAGAACCGCTCCGATGAAAAGAAGCTTCTGAGAGGGAATCCGGTGCGGCTACGGCACATTGACTGTGAACCCCAGTGAATGCAGGAGGTCTGCCGTAGTCTGGAGGTGGGAGATGACCGCCTGGGGCGAGCCCGCCTTCAACAGTCAGTCGTCGAGCTAGAGGAAGACTGGAACCCCTGATCTGCGCAGATGATATGTGACCACCATCATCACTTCCGTGAACACCAGAGGGGTGCTGGTAAGGCCAAAGGGGAGCACGGTAAACTGAAATACTCGTGGCCTCCTGTGAACTGTATGGTAATGTGGCTCACACAAAGAGGGGGTTGAAGGAGGAACTAAGCTACATACAACAGCTGTTGTCCTATATGTCTTCCAAATAGAATAAATCTCACATAAGATATAGGGTAGCACAATGAATACTGAAATCAACCGTAATCTTGGGCAAGTGCCAATTATGGACGAAAACCCCCACTCACCCGAGGGTGACATGCTTCATCATAGGGTTCCTACAGCACACGGGGACCGCAAGGTACCCAGTGTGGGCTACGACTTAACCCAAGAGGGAAGGAGCAGGAGTGCAAAAGCACGCGTTGGATCTACCAACTCGAAACGGTGACGAGGGGCAGAGTGCAAAAGGTGAAAAAAATAATAAATAAAAGTGAAGGTTAAAAACTATCTATTTAGTGGCAACAATTTTATCCTTCCTGCCTAAATGATAGTGATTAAAAAGTGAGTGTAGGGTTGGATGTACCCTATCTATTGACCAACATGTTTCTGCCCAGGTGACATAGCTGTTCATGGCATTCCTCAGGATCAATGAAAAGTCACTCTGCAATATCAGTGCTCAAATCATAAGAAGTGTATACTTAGGCCTCAAATACTTGACCTTCATACGGACAATCGTTCAATGTAATTGGTCAGCGGGCTCTGAAAAACAACAAAATTTGTAATACAATACTTCAAATGGTGTTCACCCATGTGACCATTGCCCAAACGGTGCTAAGAATCATATAGTTGAAAAAACTTAAGTCTTACCTAAAGCATACTTCGTGTGTGTCAACTCGACCGACTTCAGAGTCTTACATCACGCTCAATATGCTATTAAAGTTAAAATAAATGTACTCTTCTGTTTATTATGTCCCGCTCATAGTACAGACACCATCATATAGGACACACCTTCTTAATTGCATTGCTAGTGTAAAACATTTTTGCTAATGTAAAATATTCTAACCAAACACGACAATTAGCTGTATTAAATCAAATGATAGATACTCTATCACGAGTAGTAACGCACAATATATTATGGACCATGCGATCAAAATTGTGATGGCTGCCATCCCTAGTTGCCAAACCCATGATAGAAACCCTTACAGTGGACGCTGACAGCTTAACGGGAAGCAATTGTACCAGCAATCGAAAAACCGATCGTGTGATCGAAAGTGTTACCTGCACGACTAAAATGAGGCTTAACAGAAAACCAAAATTCTCAAAAGTGGCTTACTTGAACGACACGTGGTGATGCTTCACGGACTCTGCCGGGAGTAACGCGCAACTAAAGCGTGTTTGTCTTTATGCGGAAATGTTTTGAAAGGCGAATCACGTGATTGCGTGCTCAGCGTAACTATGTATGTATACAACGATCGTGATGGACACAAAAACGAAGTAAAAACACACAGCCCAGGGCGCTAAAAAGTGTTTGACTGTCGACAAGTTAAATTATCAATCGTCAACATGTCGGTATATTCATATTGTAGGAGAACAATTGGCGAAAAGGAATTAGAACATACAACAGTTGCTTAAGTGAATTACGAGAAAGTTCAATACTAATCACGTGATCCATGTTATATATTTTCTCTTGAAATGTAATCCCTTTATTGGAGTGACAGATATTGAGGGGTATAGAGATAGATAGCAAAAAGTCACCCTCCAATACATCATCCAATGTCTCCATGTGTTCAATACAGCCACCTACAGGAGACATACACGCAAGGTGAATAGTGGTCTCCAGGATGCTCCAAAATTGTCTCCTTGCGCATAAAAATGACAGTCAGTTGTTAGATGTCATATAAGAAATTAACAGTTGGTATGCATAAGCCATAGCAGGGAGTAAGTAAATAAGAAGTGCGTAAAAATGTAATATACACTTAGATTGCCTATAGCCATCACTAACCTATTATTCCAAGCAGCATATTGGTATAGAAAAAGCTGAAAAAACTGACCTCTTATACTAAATCCTATACCACAAAAACGATCTAGACGGGAATGAGGGTAGGCTGGGCAGGATAGACCCAAAACTACGCTGTGCCCAGAACCGATCCGATGAAAAGAAGCTTCTGAGAGGGAATCAGGTGCGGCTACGGCACATTGACTGAACCCCAGTGAATGCAGGAGGTCTGCCGTAGTCTGGAGGTGGGAGATGACCGCCTGGGGCGAGCCCGCCTTCAACAGTCAGTAGTCGAGCTAGAGGAAGACAGGAACCCCTGATCTGCGCAGATGAGATGCGACCACCATCATCACTTCCGTGAACATCAGAGGGGTGCTGGTAAGGTCAAAGGGGAGCACGGTAAAATGAAATACTCGTGGCCTCCTGTGAACTGTATGGTAATGCCAATGGACCGGCAAGAAGGGCATGTGAAAATAAACGTTCTGCAAGTCCAACTCTACCATCCAGTCTCCAGGGTCGAGGGCAGAAAGGACTGGAGCCAAGGTTAGAATTTTGAACTTCACCTTCCGGAGGAAGCGGTTGACCTCCCTGAGGTCCAAGATAGGACGCAGGCCTTTGTTCTCCTTGGGTACCAAGAAGTAGTGGGAGTAGCAACCACGACCTACATCTGGCACAGGGACGAGTTTGATAGCCCCCCTTGGCCAAGAGGGCTGTAACTTCGTAACAGAGAAGGGCCAAATGATCCTCCGACATGCAATGGAATGCTGGTGGCATGGAGGGAGGAGAAGTCTCAAAGGGGAGGGAGTAGCCCCTTCGGACTATCTGCAAAACCCACCTGTCTGACGTGATGTTGTACCAGTGGGGGAGGTGATGGTGGCTCCTGCCGCCCACTGGCAACTTGTGGCCCTGAAAGGTCAGACTAGGAGGGTGTGGCGGATGCTGCAAGGGGGGCATTGGTGGACTGGTCCGCCCTCTGGCCCCCAGACCCACGACGCTGAGTCCCGGGTCCCAAGTACCCAGTCGCGCAGAGGCATGGCAGCTTGCACGGGCCTGTGGCTCTGGGTCGAATGTGGTGGGGCACCCCTTCCGTAGCCACAAAAGGAGCAAAAGCCCAAGAGTCCTTGAAACGCTCGAGCGTGTTGTCCGTCTTGTCACCAAACAGGCGACGGCCATCAAAGGGCATGTCCAAAATGGTAGATTGGACATCCGCAGAGAAGCCAGAGGTCCTCAGCAAGGCGTAGCGCCTCAGGGCTACCGACGTGGAAACCGTTCTGCCCAGCGAGTTGGCGGTATCCAGCCCACACCGGATGGTGAACTTTGCTGCATCTAGACACACGCAAAACCAACAATTGATGGACAGAATGCAGAACAATGTCATACATTCACCCCAGAATAGAGATGTGGGCCTAAATCCATCGTTTTTCTGCTCACAATGCCAGTCCAGTTTGAACCCAGCCATATGCAAATCAGTCTTAACCCTGTGCCCAATGGGAATAGTCCAGCCCCAACTGCCAAGCCACGTCCTCCCTGGACTGGAAACAAGCATCCTAGGACCAGTTTCGGGGTTTCACCCCGACAACAGCTCGGGTGAGCACGGCCTGGGCTTCCTTCGGGCACTGTGGCAGCACTTGTGCAACCGTGTCCCACACCGTGTGTGCGTAATGGCCCAAGAGACATGCGGTGTTCAACGACCTAAATCTTAAGCTGGCAGAAGAAAACATCTTCCCAAGATGATGCAGCTTTTTGGATTCCCTATCTTGAGGAGATGTAGGGAATACGCTTACTTTGGAGGATGAGGCTTGTACGACCAAGCTCTGGGGGGTGGGGTGTTTGGGGAGGAAAAGTGAGTCTCCAGGGGCCGGGCGGTGGTGTCGGGCAATCATCCTGTCCACAGAAACCCCTGTGCTGGGCTTGGACCAAGTGTCCAGAAGGATGTCAGTGAGGGCCTCATTGAAAGGCAGCAGAGGCTCCGAAGAGGCTGCTGTTGGCTGAAGCACTTGAGTCAGGTAGTTAGTCCCGACTGCCATTGTAGGAAGCTCAAGGCCCAAGGCCTCAGCCACTCTACGCTACACCACAGCATAGGAGGCTCTCTCCTCCGTAGTCACGGTATGGGGAGAAAGCATACCAAGATCTGGAGAGATATCCAGACCACTGGCATCACCCAACTCCTCTCTCTAGTCCAGCTCTTCAAGCTGTTCTGCTAGAGGGTCAACAGACCCCTCCCAGTCCACCGCACCTTCCTCTGGCTGTCAGTCAGGGCGAAAAGGAACGCCAGGCAGGAACAGTGGTACAAAAGTACCGGTCGAAGGCGGTCCGGCTCTTGTCCAAGTTGGCAGTGAGGTTGGGGTTGACGCCGGTTGGGGGCACAACCCGCATCGGGGGTGTAGTCACGGGAATCGGTGCCGGGGAAGGTACCGTAAGGTCGACCGGCTCCAATACAGATCCAGGCCTGGATCCACGGGGGCCATCTGGGAATGGCCAGGGTCCCCAGCCATGTGTGCGGGGCGCGCCGGCATAGTCGGGCTGCCCAAAGATGCCGTGAATCGCTTCGTAGAAAGCTCGAAGCTGGGCAGGGGACGCGCCTGCTCCCGGAAAGGGAGGGAAGTGCAAGCCGTCCCAGAAGCGGGCTCAGAAGGCAGAGCCGGAGAGCGACGACGCTCTGGGTCCTCGTCGCACGACGGACAGGAAGGCGAAGAGCGACGATTCTTCTTTGCCTTCTTGTGCTTCGACTTACCCTATGAGTGCAAAGACTTCGATGACGAGTGGTGATGGCTCTGCGCCCGGTCCCACAACTTTCCCCTCGACCGGGCCTACGAGCGGCATGGAGACGATTGCCGAACCTCCAGAAGCTTTCAGGACGGCTTCCGCAAAGTCTTTGGGTTCATGGCCTGACAGTCTAATAGATAATGAGGGTTGATACAGGATATTTTCCTGTTATTTGGAAAAAATCCCTGGTTAGACCCATCTTGAAAAAGCCAACCCTTGACCCCATGGAGTCTGTAATTAATTACTTATTTCCTGCCTACCACTTGCATCAAAAATCCTGGAAAAAGCCCTCAATGAACAACTGCTGTTATTCATCAAGGCGAATGATAAACTGGATTCAGCGCAAAAGGTTTTCGACCGCGGCACAGTACTGAATCAGCACTGATTGCCACCACAGAAGACATACGTGTCCAACTTGACCGGGGGGTGTGTGGGGGGGAAGCTATGCTATGCGGATTCTACTTGACACGTTTGACCACCATATACTTATCCAGGAACTGGCCGAAATAGGGATTGTAGACAAAGCTTCAGATATTCTTCGGTCGTACTTAACCGACAGAAAACAATTAACAATGATGGAAGAGCACCAATCGCACCCCTATGCTCTGCCGTGTGGAGTGCCTCAGGGATCATCCCTTTCCCCAACCCTGTTTAACGTGTACGTCACTCCACTGGCTAAACTCATACGCTCCCACAGCTTCACTGTCATTTGTTACGCAGACGACACGCAAAACGTCGCCTCCTTATCCTCCAAACCAGAGATTGTGGCAGCTAGATTTAATGTTTGTATGAGCCACATCATCAGGTGGATGCAAGATAACTGCATGAAGTTAAACACCGGTAAAACGGAAGTGTTTATGTTCGGAAAGGATACTTCCCTTTGGAATTCTACATGGAGGCCGGATATAGCAGGGCCATGTCCTCAGCCGGTAAAAAAAAGTTAAAAACCTTGGTATTGTGATAGATGACCATCTCTCATTATCAGATCAGGTCAATAGCATTACTTCCTCCTGCTTTCACACTTTAAAAATCCTTCGAAAGATTCTACCTTTTATTCCCATGGCCCTCAGAAAAACAGTCATCACTGTCTTGATACTACCAAAAATGGACTACTGTAACGCACTTTATCTGGGAGTAAAAAAGAGCGTGATACATAAGCTGCAGACCTCACAGAATGCTGCTGCTAGCTTGCTGCTTAAGATTCCAAAATTCAGCCCAATTAGTCAAGCCATTAGGGATTTGCACTGGTACCTATGTGCATAAGCCCCATGTAGAGTCTTATGCACAAGGCTCTAAATGGGCTGGACCTGCCCAACTAAGCCATCACATCAAGCGCTACATTCCTCAACGAAGCCTTAGATCATCATCGGCTTCTCTACTGGTAGGGTAAAGACCCTGAAATGGTGTGGCAGAAGCTTTTGCTACCTGGCCTCTAAATTATGGAATTCTTTGCCCATCCATCTTAGAAATCACACAAATCTACTGTTATTCAGGAAAGATTTGAAAACATTGTTATTTCTTTCTAAACCATAGCCGCTCTAGCTCTCCCGCTGCGCTTATCAATGGCAGTTTCAGCGCTAAAACACCACGGCATACATGCGCTCTACAAAAACCTAATTTCATTTCACTAAAAGTCCCCCTTTAATTTGGAAAATAGGAGGCTGACTAAAATGATCTTCAGGCCAGATCGAAAGAGCATGAATGCAGTCAAGTAGGCAGCACACCACTGTGAAGGATGTTGGCACGGGAAACAGCCTTTACAACGATGTTTTTACCTTGTTGTGTCGTTAGCACACATGTTTTAGCGCGCATATTATTACCACGTGCATGCCTTTGTTACGCATGCCTTTACCACAGTTGTAAGTTAAGTTGGAGGGTGTGGGGAGTCTCCCCCCACAAATATATTGTTTTTATATCTAAAAACAATGCGTGGTAATGGCATGGTAATAAAAGCACGTTTGTGGTAAAAACATGCGTGGTAAAGGCAAACGATGTCTTCACCTGCGTTGTACCGTCGTATAACCATTGCCACTGTAAAGTAATGCAGCAACGAACACCTTTCTGCAGTGCACAGGCAAATCATTTTGATGGAACATTTAGAGGCTAGACCTTATTCACCATTTTGTTACACATGGTCCTGGGCAATACTGGTGAGGTGGACAGATTGAACTGAACAATGATACTCAGGATGAAAGTCTCAGATTACAAATAACCTTTCCTTTCTCTGTTGTGAGGTGGGGGAGGGGGGTTTATTCCTGTTCTGTAACACTTTACATTGTTGCTGACTACTCTCCCCAAAGGGTGGTAGGCAAGGAGGGAGCATGTCAACATTTAGGATGGAATAATTAGGCAACAGCCAAGAATTGAGTTATGAAAACTCCGGCTTGACCTAGAAGATTCTCTGAACTTAAGACTTTTATGCATGGACAAAAAAGCTCCAGGTGGTCAGTACACTAATCCATAAAAGGAAATGTTTCAAAGAAGAACAACCACAGCTGCTATTCTTTAGCCGCACAAAGGTCCTTGTCCTACTCCGAAGAAAGACTGTTGGCTTTTGATGATGCAAAGGGGAATCAATATCTATATTTCACTGACCTCAGAGGGAGGGGCCTCATTGGGGTCTGACAAGATAAATTACTGATCAAAAATCTCATGAAAATATATTTCTTTTAAAAAAAACCTTCAATTTAAAGGAGATTATGTTTACTATCCAGAACCTTAAAGGAACTGTAATTTCACTTTTATTGTTAGGACCACAACTATACTGTCCTTTAATTTACTGCTCGGGACCTCACACAAAATCAAGTTGTTCCTCGAATATGAATTTACCTTGAAAAAAGAAAAAAGACTAGAGGCATTTGGCAAAACAGGAACAGTTGATTTAATTAAACACTTTGGCCTGGAGCACAGTTACAAAAGCAGGTCTGGGGACTGTCTCAAAGTTTAATCAACCTGAACAAAGTTTTATAAAAAAAAATGTTTTTTATTTTTTATTGTCATTTCAAAAATTATACAATGTAGAAACCAAGAAAATAAACAACCCAGACTGTCGCATAACATCCATCATCCAGTAATCGCTTAGTTTACAAGTTACCAGTAGTTAACATTTACGACGGGTATATTACGATGCACTACTAATCCACTTGATTTGCTTGTAAATAGTCAATCAAGTAGGACCAATAGTCTCTTGGCTTGGCGCCAGTGGACAGTTCCTCAGCGAGTGTTTGAAAAGCCTCTCGACAATATGTCAGATCCTTTAGCCATTGTCTAATCTTTGGAGAAACGTTACTATCCCAGAACAGCAAAATTTTACATTTTGCTAGCAACAAAGCAATTACACAGAACTTGCGTTTCCTGGAGCGCACACCCTGAACTAGGCCCAACAAGCAGGTTCGAATGTTACACTCAATATAGGTTTCCACCATTTTCCCCAATTCTCTCGTAACGTTTGTCCAGTACTCATTCACTCTCGCGCAGGACCATGCGCTTACATTTCGCATCTGTTGTTAGGCCATATGCACATAACCTTGCTGGGGTATAATGTGTTTGGTGTAAGTATTTATAGTGCACCATACGCAAATTTCCGTTTGGCGTAAGCATGCCAGTGAGTGTGCATGTCATGACCCATTCCTCCTCCGTAAGCGGAGTCTCTAGTACCTCATTCCACTTCTCGATCGCATGTGCCGTCGTGGAAGCTATATCCTCCTGCAATTTAACGTATAATTTAGATACCATGTGTGCCTTGCTAGGTGTAGTAAGCATCCACTGTAATGCTGACAGCTGAGGTGGTTCTGCAAGATAGGAGGGATATAGCTTTTTGATCGCGTGCTGCAACCTATAATATGTGAAACGAAACAGTAGTGTTTGGTTACTAATGTATGTAAGGTCGCTGGGTGTCCTAAATTTACCATCGTGATACAAGTCCCCCATTTTAGCTATACCCACAAGTTTCAACTGGTCCAGGCCCACTTTTTCTTGAGTTACTGATAGTTCTGGGTGATGTGATAATGGCAATGCCGGAGCATATAGCGGTAGTTTGCCTGCTAATTTCCCCATTTTGAGCCAGGCCGCATTTGTCGTGTCTATAGTGTTTATATCACGATTATGAAGAGGGGGCCTACGATAAGTAATGATAGCTGATAGTGGTATAGGGAGTGCGTCCCCTTACTCTATAGCTACATGTGTAACATAGGAGACCGTATGATACCAATAGTGCGCAAATTGCGCCTGGGCACATAAGTAGTAAAGCAAGACATCTGGGACCGTAAATCCGCCACGTGAGTATGGTAACATAAGTGTGTGCAGTTTAATACGGGCCTGCTTACCAGCCCATATCAGTCTCGTCACCATTGCAGCCAATCGCTTAAAAATCACTGATGGGGGAGTGATCGGTATGTTATTAAAAAGATATAGGAATTTAGGCAAGACTACCATTTTAACAATCGCTAGTCGATCGGCCAATGACAACGGTAGTTGTATCCATCGTCCTATTTTGCCCTCCATGGAATCCAGCGCTTTGCCATAGTTGGTACTAATCACAACCTCCGGGTCCCGGTGATACCAGACTCCCAGATACTTGACCGGGTCTGATTGCCATTCCAGAGGGAATTCAGTTTGGTGTGGGATCGTTGAGTCCGTTAGTGGTATTGTGAGGGATTTGGACCAGTTGATTTGTAGCCCTGAGTGATGACCAAAGCTAATATATTCCCCGAGCAGAGGGGCCAGATGTTGTTCCGGGTCACTCACATATAGCATCATGTCGTCCGCATAAAGAGATATATGCAATGGGCGTTGTGGAAATTGGAGTACCGAATAATGATGACCCTGCCTTATTTTACAGGCAAGCGGCTCAAGTGCTAACGCGAAGAGCAAGGGGGACAACGGGCAACCTTGCCTCGTCCCCCTTGCTATTGGAATGGTCTCTGACATATAGTTGTTAACTTTAATATGAGCCATAGGGGCAGTATATAATGTTTGCACCCAACATAAAAAAAACAAATCGGTGGGAATCCCATATGCTTTAACACGGTGTGGAGATATGGCCATTCAATAGAATCGAATGCTTTTGCAGCATCCAATAGGACCGCAGCAGCTTTGGTACTAGGAATTAAGTAATGTGATAATGCAAATAACGTTCTGGTGTTGTGAGCTGTTGTTCTAGTTGGGATGAACCCAGCTTGATCTGGCAATACCAGTCTGGTCATTAGGGGTTGTAATCTGGTGGCCAAGAGTTTGGCTATTATCTTGGTGTAAACATTTATGCGAGACAGCAGCCAATAAGATTCGCAACATTCAGGATCTTTGTGTGGTTTGAAGAGTGCAACAAGCACAGCTTCTTTCAGCGTGGGTGGTAGTAATTGCTTTTCTTGTGCATCGCCGTACATCTCAACCAGATGTGGCGCCAATTGATCTACAAAACACTTCTAGAATTTGCAAATGAACCCATCAGGGCCAGGCGCTTTTCCATTAGGCAGTGACTTAATAATTCCCGTGACCTCTTCTACCGTGATGGGCAGGGACAAATATTCCCTATGTGTATCAGATAGCCAAGCAATCCCCACATCTTCCAAGTAGTCCATGGCCTCAGACGATGTGGCCGTGGTCCGCGCAGTATATAATTCGCCATATGTTCTCATAAATTCGCGCAATATCCCCTTTGCATCGTGGTGTAACTCCCCCTGTGTATCTCTGATCGTTAGGACTGCCTGTGGCGGACGACCTGTGCAGATCTTGGATGCCAATACCCTTCCTGGCCTACCCCCTTCCCCGTACGATCGCGCTATCTGGCGTTTCGACATATACTTCAGTTCATCCTCTGCGTATGTATGATTGATATTCCGACAGCACCACCCGAATGTCACCTAATGTTTTCACATTTTGCGTGTTTTCATACTCCCGCTCTAGTGTTTTTAGTGTGCTCTCACGTTTGCTACGCTGTTGGCGTATGTCCTTTAAAATACCAACGCTAGTACGAATACAAACCCTCTGATCGTCGCTTTAAAAGCTACCCAGAGTAAACCAGGGTCTTCTGTACTGGGTTTATTCAATTCAAAATATTCAGTGATAGCTTGACTGATAGTATCGGTATACACTGAATCCAACAGCGCTTTCGAATTAAATCTCCAAGTGTAAGGGGGCGGTGTATAGTGTGGTATGTTAATAGATAGCAACACTGGGTTGTGATCAGAGAATATTCTAGGCATGTGGCTCACATCTCGCGTCCATAACAGTACCTCACTAGTACCCAACCAGTAGTCTATACGAGACCAGCTATTGTGTGCCGCTGTGGTGTGTGTGGCCTCTCTTCTACCTGGATTACGAGTTCTCCAGATATCGTGGAGATGTGCTTCGCTCATAATATTACGTACCACCTCCACTGCGGCTCTCTAGATGCTGTTGATCTATCCAAGTCATCACACAGTGCAACATTGAAATCTCCCCCCAGCATATAGCCATACCCGACAGATCGTTTATCTTACGCCAAATTTCATTATAGAATTCCGGGTCGTCCACGTTCGGGCCATAGGTGTTGATAAAAGCTATTCTCTGACCCCGTAGTTTCCCCGTGATGATGACGTATCGCCCTAGTTCATCCTGTAGTGTACTATCTACTTGTAGTTGCGTCCCTTTTTTGACCAAAATGAGGACCCCTCTGGAGTAAGAGGAGTATGATGAACCATATACTGCTTCCGTCCATTTGTGCCGAATACGACTCGTAGACCCAGGATCAATGTGTGTTTCCTGGAGAAACGCTATGTCAATGTGTAGTCTGTCGAAATAAGCAAATATTGGTCTGATCTTTTTCCGGTTATTGAGCCCCCTGACATTCCAAGTTATCATATTTAAATGTGCTGGCCGTAGCCTATTTTCGGACATTGTTAAAGAACGATATGCTCCTTGGAACGTACTGCATTACCCCATCTTGTACATCTTATGTGACTGAGCGGAAATCTGGCAACGTCGGGCATGTAACAATATAGCTGGATATCCGCGATGTTTCTCAAGTACAACAGTCTGCATAACATTTTCCAACACCGTCCTCCTCCCCACCCACTTCAGCACCCCAACCATGCCAAAGACAAACCCCTAATATAGTAAACATCATAACAAAACCACTTTGTGGGGAGCACCCGCTTGGGGGTACCACCAAGTGCACCAACTCCACCCACCGAGAGTGGATGCGGTCAGGTAAACGTTATGTATACAAGTCTGCTTCTGACCGGTAGGTTATCCAGTAGCGTGCTAACACCACATCTTTATATATATCTGAAACTCACGTTATAGAGCAAGTATTCCTCACCATCTGCTGCGATTGATACAGATTTTAGCTTCTTCTGATAGCTCTCTATAGGGACACCCATCCCATCCCCGCCTAGGTTTAAGAGCATAGCAGAGTATTCCAGTAATATAAAAACATCCTATCCATCAACACCACCAAGCTCAATATCCCATGTGCACGATATATGCATCTCCCTCTGTTATCTACCTCGTCTTTTGTGCACAATCAGGAGTATATTGTCTCAACTCTCTCCACCCTACCATTAATTATGCTATTACTTCAACATCTTAGAGGTCCGCTTGGTGAGAAGCAGACATATAGACCTAGTAGGTGGTGTCAATGTAGTGTACATGTCCTCCTACACAAAACATCCAGGACACCAGTTGGTCGTATTGCATACAGCACACTTCCATTTCTCGCCCTGTGGTGATATATATGAATACTTCCCTCATTCAGATTCGAGGTTCTGTCCAGCTTGCTTACGCTCCCGGCGCTGACCAACCAATTTTTTTTATAAAGTCTTGCGCTGCTTTCGGAGAATGGAGGACCGTGGAGTGGCCATCGTGAGTCACCTTCAGCCGGGTCGGGTAGAGCATCACATACTCCCCTCCCATGTCTCGCAATTTCTGTTTTATGGGATTGAATTCCTTCCGTGCTAGTTGTACTGTCATGGTGAAATCCGGATAGAATGACAATGTATTGCCCTGGTAGGTTCCGTGCTGCTTTTTTCATGCCATGCGAAATATGGCATCCCGATCCCTATAATTCAGGATCTTGGCAACTATAGGTCTCGGTGTGGTACCTGGCGGAGGCCTTGGCGCCCAAGACTTATGCGCACACTCAACTATAAGGACTGTTGAAAAGTGACTAGCACCAAACACCTCACGGTGCATGTCCTCTACATAGGTCTCCATCCGTCCTGTATTTGTGGATTCTGGAATTCCCGAGATTCTGATGTTGTTGCGACGGGACCTCGCTTCCAAGTCCTCCACCTTGTGTTTAAGGCCTTCCACCACCTTCTCCATGTCCTTGCACTTACGAGTTGTGGTTTGCAATTAGTCCTCTACAGTTGTTATACGCCTCTCAGCTTCATCCAGTCGTTCCCCTTGTTTATCCAGCTTTGCAGACATATTGTCAACTCTATGTGTGAGGGAATCCAGTTCGCCGTTAATGTCCTGTAAGCTTTGCTGTATCGTCTTGAGGACTTGTTCCATAGCGTTGTTTGTCTCATTCCCCCCTTCCAATTCTGTATCCGAGAGCGCCGTGGCACCTTTGGTTTGTCGTTTTGTTTCAAATGAGAGTTTGGGTTGCTGCCTGTCCGGCTTTCCCATGTTGTCAGTAACAGGCCCTAAAGATGGCGGCACTCCCTGCACTTTATCACCACCTACGGGGAGGTAGAGTGATCTACGCATCACTTTGTAGCGTCCTCCTCACAGCCCAATTAAATCTAGCATTAATATGTGCCACGCAATATTTTCACCCGTGGAGAACAGGTGGTAGGTGCAGCCGGTATCGTAGTGCCACCTGCGCAAATCAGCCACGCAGTTACATCAAACATCCAGTAGCAATCGTAGCTCGCTATTTGTAAGTCCCAGTATCACCGCGCGCCGTAATGCCCCACAGCTTCATGCGCATCAACGTGAACTCTAGGACTCAGGACACACTCCGCCAGGCGCTGCGCAGCCATTTTGCCATCCGGGAGTCCACTGACCCCACGCTACGTGTCTGTATCCAGTGTCAGCCACCACGCAGTCTCTGGGGATCCAGCACCCTCCAATTTTCACAGGTACGATGTTTTATAGCGAGCACTAATCCCTAGGACGCCCTACTGCTCAACTGCGTGGTCCTCGCAAGCCCAGCCAGGGATATCCCAAGAGCACTTCAGCCTCCACGCACAGCAAAGCAGGCGCCTCTGGCATGTTTGGTGCTGACCTGCTTGTTAGATTAGGCTCAGCTACTCAAGTGCGTCTCAGCAGGCATTACCACCGGGCCTCCGCGTTGTCCCACACCGGCAGGTTACTCTTATTATTATCGGAGATTAGCAGATCTGGGCATACTGCAATCGTGGGCCGCCATTTTGTGCTGGTGCACCAATTTGATCTTCACGCTGCAATCTGACTCGTCTGACATCCGTACTCACTGTGCGATGTTGTTGGGCAGACTGTCCGCTGCTCCCCTGCGTAAACACCTTCCAGGAGCCAGAAGTGAGTATCTTTTACGTCGCTATTCAGCCGGGAGCGGGATCTGCATCGGAGCGGACGTATTGTCGGGCATCGCTATCTTGTGTCGTCCGCTCGCCGCTCAGCAGAAACAGCACAGAAAAGCTTTATTGTGGGCAAACGGTGTGCCGCCAGTCTCAGAACCCACGCATCTTGTACACGAGTTCTTCCGATGTCGACATCTGCTGTTTTCAGTCAATTACAGCCCTGTATGCCGGCCGTTTTCTCCAATGCGTGTCCCTGACCAGCGGAGCTGTCTCAGGAGCCAGCCATTCCGCCGGGCGCCCTCTAGGTTTTATAAATTTCTTTGGATATTGTAAAGTGTTTTCGTCTATCTTTTTTTGGTAAAAGAATGCAGGCCTCGTCTTTGGAGGCATAAATAATGCCCCTGATAAGAAATGCAGTTAGGCCTCGACCTTGCGTGGACACAATTGGGGCCAGTGGATAACGTGTCTAGATGGCCGGCACTAGAGGTACGTGATGGTACGACGAAGTCAACTAACCTAGACTTCAATAACCTAGTTGAATCCCCTCTCACTTGATCATCAAAGATAGATGGTTACTTGACTATGTCCAACCACCTGAATTTTTCTCCCTCCCCTCACTGTATGCCTAATTATTATGTTTTGCTTTTATCTTTGTTTGCTTCCTTAGGTTCCTGCTATGTAATGCTATTTTTCTCTCATGTGTGTATGTAAAGCGCACTGATACACACGGGTGAAGCTAGCGCTATATAAAACTTAAGATAAAAATAAAATAAATCTATGCTTGTACTGTGTGCTGTGGCCGGATTGGCTGTGTGTTCCTTATTTAACATGGCATCTGACTTTATGGTGTTTTGAGGAATGCACCACATATGTTTTATTAGGGCTAATCTCCCTGGACCACTGTGGTGTCGCTGCGTTTATCAGAGGGTTCGACCTGAGTTTCCTGTTCACTTGTTTGTCTGCCACTAGGTGCAACTCCACCTGTGACCTGTCAGTCAGTAACCTCAGGCCTAGGTGTCAGCACCTGCCTGACCACGTATTTCTGAGTCTGGGTAGATGGAGAGTTCATGACAGGTGAATCACATAACAGAACATCTCATACTAGAGATGCAAATTCGGTCTTACATATGAATGCATCATTATAAACATTGCCATCAATTTTTTCAATATTAACATTCCCCTTCTAGTTGAATTTTCAACTACAGTATCTAACCCATACTCCATTAGTCACATTATTGGGGACTTGTTGTTCTTCAGTTTTGACTACTGCTAATCTCCTAGTTACTTGCATTCTACCCAATTTGAGGACTGTTTTTACAGCAGGAAACCTCCAATTGCAGGAAACCACATAAAAACAATAGTAATGAGTAAATTGCAGGAATGATGTACACAGTCTGGACAGCCACTTGGGGATCCAGGAAAATCAGCCCGAAAACCATTCCGCCTCATGGGGACCTCCCTCGTCACACACTCTTCTTTGTAAGCGGTGCAGTGCTCGGATGGCAAGAGTCAGTGTCCCATTGTACATGCTTATAGGTGCAAAATGTTTGAAGCAAAAAGTTCATAGCAAAAGATACACAATTGATGGACGGAATGTAGAACAAATCAAAACATTCACCCCCAGTCAAGAGATCTGGGTTAAATCCATCCTTCTTTTGCTCACCATGCCACCCCAGTTTAGACCTGGCCAAATGCAAATCAGTCTTGACCCTGTACCTCATGGGAACAGTCCAGCCTGAACTGCCAAGCCAGGTCCTCCCTGGACCGCAAACAAGCATCCTAGGACCGGTTTCGGGGTTTCACCCCTCTTCAGCCAGGATAGCTTGATTCCAGTGGCACAGTGAGCCCAGGACCCACGTCTGGGCATACCTGGCGCATTTAGGGCCGTGTTTTCCATGCCACTGGAATCAAGCTATCCTGGCTGAAGAGGGGTGAAACCCAGAAACCGGTCCTAGGATGCTTGTTTCCAGTCAAGGGAGGACATGGCTTGGCAGTTCGGGTTGGACTGTTCCCATGAGGCACAGGGTCAAGACTGATTTGCGTATGGCTGGGTTCAAACTGGAATGGCATAGTGAGCAAAAAAAAGATGGATTTAGGCCCAGATCTCTGTACTGGGGTGAATGTATGACATTGTTCTGAGTTCTGTCCATCAACTGTTTTTGCAGCAAAAAGTTCATTGTACAGTTCGTGGCTTCTCAATTTGCACACTGTAGATCTCGTTGGGGTTTTGATCTGGCTGCTGAAAAGGTGAGGCACTTGTATGTTCGACTGTCGACCTGTTGAAGAAGAGCTACGTTCATTGGTTAGTTCAGAAAACAGTGCATTATTGCATGTGCCTTCGTCAATCATTTTCCTTTGGGGTTCCTGTGCTTTCCTTTGAGGGCGTGTTCTCCACACTCCATTTATGCAATTTTAGTGAGGCACCGGAAGGTGGCCCCAGTCGGGGTATCTATTTTTGATGGGCAATGCAGGACGATGTGTAATGAGGGCATGTGTAGCCATTTGAGCGCTGTTGGTGGTTGCAACGTGCCCGGAGGTCACATGTGTATCCTCCAGTCCGTGGCATACGGCGTGCAGAGTGACCCTACCAGGTGTCCAGACTAAACCCTTTTTTTGGAAACTTCTTTTTGGGCTTCTTTTGTTGGTATGCTGGGCACTTCCCTAGGTCTCACGTGATCTGCTACCTCGTTTATCATGAAAAATGGAGGTAGTCGGAAGGCTGTTCCGTGGCCTCCGTGTACCTCTGCTTATGTAGTTTTGCGGGGTCCGAGGTTGGGCCTACTGCTTTGTCCAGAGGATGTATGTAAGGCCTGATGGTTCTGCTGATTACTAGGCCTATTGGTTACGCCATGGCACGCTTAGATAGAACTGTGGGCAGAGGTGGTGGAATAGCCATAGTTTACAAACAACCACTATATTGCCAGCTTGAACCACTGACTATTGCTGACAGTGAGACGGGTGCTTTCTCCATCAAGGTCAATGAGGGAAACACATTGAAGGGCTTTCTGATTTATCGTGCTCCGGGCCCTTTTACTCATTTCTCTAATAGCCTTATTGATGGCCTGACTGAGACAGCTCTACGCAGAGATAAACTTATGCTCCTAGGCGATCTTAACATCCACTGGGAGGACCCACTGGACAAAGGACCAACTGATCTCAGTCAGCAACTACAATCTCTCCAATTAGAGATTAAATCTAAAGCCCCTACCCATCAAAAAGGACACTTACTGGATCCTATTTTTATGAATTGGGAAGATATTGAAATTCAGGCCCCCGTTCCAGTTTCTTGGTCCGACCACTTTCTGGTGCCCTTTACATTAAGCATCCCTCCTAGCCATAACCATAAGAGTACCAACTCTAAATACATGAGTCGCAAATGGACTGCTTTCTCTAAATCTAAGTTTGACATTGCTCTCACCAGAGACGGCAAACCAGGAGGTGAGGATGCAACATCCGCATCAGAGAGATTAGAAGCTCGTATAAACAAGGCTCTTGACGATACTGCCCCGCTACGCTATAAAAATCCGCATAGCAGACGTCAGAAATCCGCCCCATGGTATACTAAAGAACTACGCCTGGTGAAAGCAGATTGTAAACAACTGGAAAGACAGTGGAGACTGGCTTATCTGGATCATGCAAAAAAAAAATATATCGCTAAACGCAGAGAATATCACACCCAAATTAGGCGTGCCAAAACCAATTATTTCTCCGGTAGAATAGTTTAAGCCAACAACTCCACTAAAGAGCTTTTTAAAATTTACAAGGAGATTGCCGTTTGTGGTTCTTCGGCTGACCCGTCATTGGTCTCGGAAGACTCCTGCAATCGTATCGCTGCCTTCTTTTCGGATAAAGTGGCTACCATCTACTCCACTTTCTCGGGAGGTAAAACAAAGGGAACAGCTTTCAAGGAGAGCAAATCAGTCGATATAGGAACTAACAGCTTGACTAACTTTCTTGTTCCTTCCTCGAAAGAGCTTCAGCGGTTATGTCGTTCGATCACGTCAGGATCCCCACGTGACCCTGCATCTCCTAAGCTTTTGGCAGAGAGTATTGAGACCCTTGATCCTTACATCAGAGAGGTTTTGGACCTCTCTTTTAGCTTCGGCAGCGTACCTCAAAGCTGGAAACAGGCTGTGGTACTTCTGATCCAAAAGAAACCCAACCTTAGTTGGGACAGGCTGGATAATCTCCGACCCATCTCACTCCTACCCTATATGGCTAAAGTGGCAGAAAAGGTGGCCAATCTCCAACTTATGGCTTTTGTGGAGAAAGCCAACCTGCTTCATACTACTCAGTTTGGTTTTCGGGCCCAACACTCTACTGAGTCTGCACTACTCTTGGCCACTGAGACCATTAGGAAAGGGGTTGATGAGGGGCACACTATGGCCCTCATATTACTGGACCTTAGCGCGGCCTTCGACACTGTAGCACATTTCACCCTGCTACAGTGTCTTAACAAAGGAGGTGTCACTGGTTCGGCACTTATGTGGATTCAATCTTTTCTTACTGACAGGAGCTTTCAGGTTAGACAGGGAGAACATTACTCCCGTATGTTCTCTCTTAACCAAGGGGTTCCTCAGGGCTCTGCCCTGAGCCCCACCCTGTTTAACCTTTATGTCTCCCCTGTTGCCACCATTGTGGAAAGCCATGACCTCCAACTAGTGTCATACGCCGATGATACACAGCTGGTCATCTCGCTGTCACGAGCTCCTGATGCCGCAGCATCCAGTTTCAGTGCCTGCATGCAGGAGCTTGCATCCTGGATGTCTAACAACTGCCTGAAGTTGAATGGGTCAAAAACTGAAGTGCTCGTGGTGGGAGGTGCACCGAATGTGTGGTCATCGGCATGGTGGCCTGGGACCCACCCCTATACCTTGTCAGCAGGCAAAAAATCTGGGAGTGGTGTTTGACATCAAACTTTCTTTCACGGCCCAGATTAATCGGGTGGTCGGAATCTGCTTTGGCATGCTTAAAAGTCTTAGGAAGACTCTCGACTTACTTCCAGTTAGTGCTAGGCAGACCCTTGTTCATGCCTTGGTCACATCCAGACTTGATTACTCAAATCTTCTGTATCTGGGCGTGACAACAAAATGCCTTAACCGTCTCCAGGTTCTTCAGAACGCAACTGCCCGATTGGTATTGAGGCTTCCTAGAAGAACGTCATCTAAAGCTGCCTTAAAGTCCCTCCACTGGCTGCCCGTCAGGGAGCGGATTATCTTCAAGGCACTGGGCTTGTGCCATCGCATCATTACGTGTAAGGCGCCCACACCTCTCTGTAATCTCATTACTCCCTACAGACCAGAGCGGTCGCTCAGATCCTCGGGCACTGGACTGGTCGCCATCCCCAAAGTTCGAAAAGCTAGAATGGGAGGGAGATCTTTCAGATTTCTGGCGGCAAAAAAGTGGAATCTACTCCCGATAGAGCTGCGCCTCGAATCCTCAGAGACCAGATTTCGTAAAGCACTAAAAACTCACCTGTTCCGCACCGCACTGATATGACCTCTTGCTTGACTCGCCTCTTCTCTCCTCTCAGCGCGGGGATACGCCGGGGTGCGTAACCATGCGCTCTACAAAATTCCATAATAATAATAATACGGTGGTGAATGCATTCTGTGTTCTACTCTTGTTCGGAGCTGTGATGGATTTTACGGACCCCCATCTTCCAGGCACCCCCTTCTCCCTTGGTCCACGTCTCTTCCTGAGGATTTCAACCTGCGGTTCCTAACTTTGGCTAGGAGCTTCCAACCGGTGACACACTTCTGTTGTTATTTTGGACGGGCATGACCCGGCGAACAATTTTTGGATAATTGAAAAATTTGAGGGAATGAAGGAAAACATTGCTGCATGGAGAAGCCAGGGCTTAAGGTTGACAACTAATCGAAATACGCGTAATGAAGGGGATAGACTGGGATAGTGGATTATTCAGGTGGACCTTCCCCTCCCGACTGACTCGGCGCCATGCAACACTTTGCAACCTGTCGGATATTGAACGGCGGAGGTTATGGGGTCTTCACTATCCCAAGCGTACAGGAAACCTGTCTCCAGATACTGGAGGACAGCTTCATTTTGGAATTCGAAGGGGCCTCCATTCGGCTGGAGGCTTCTGATTTTTGGGCCGCTGTTGGGGCTACAAGCCATGAAGGAACTTTGGTCCTAGGCTTGATGCCCGAGAATCGGGACTTTGATTGGTAATTGGAACCAGTCCCAATTGGACTTGGCTATGGGGACCTGGGTGCCTCCTTTTAAGGACTTGTTGTCTGCCCCCCTCGTCAGACTGCTCTCAACCTGGGGACTGTCCAGCCAACCTCGCACTAGGGAATCAGCAGCAGAGTGGGGCCTAGGCTCCCAAACGTACACTAAATGGGGAATTCTAGTGAGGATACCGGATCTGGAAAGTACAAACAGAAGCCCTGAATTCCTGAACACAAGTAAAGGCTTGAATTTCTAATATGGTCTCTCTTTTTGATTGCGGACTTTGAGGTGTGGATGAAATGGGCGGAATGCGTTGGGAATTCGTAACCTGCTGCACATTTGGGTTCTGTGTTTGTGTGAAGGCATTACTTCTCCACACAGTTGCCCTCCCAGCTGCGGTTGTGACCCAGGCCCCTGTTGGGCTGTGATTGCTGTTGCCACGCGTTTGTCCAACTATTTGATTCCCGTTGCAGTGGCTGACTGACTTCCCTGTGGCTGAGTGTAGGGTGCATTTGTGTTTCCCTGGGCTTGATTTTGTGGATAGAGATTTTGGCGAGAGTAGGCCTGGCTCATTGACCTCTGTTTGTGGTATGCTTTTAGTCGGCATCTGTCGGCCATGTGACCCATTCTGTGACAATAGTAACATTCCCCAAGGTCTGGTTGCTGCCAACCACCTAGGCCTCAGCCGTTGTAGTTGTGTTGAAATCCTCTGGGGTTTTGTGGTGGAGCCCCCTTCAAGAACGGTGCCATTTGAACGTTTTGAGGGCTGTCCTTTTCAATTTGTATTGGACCAACTTAGCGGTGTCGCTCTGGGCTTGCTCCTGTTTTTCACTATTATTTTAGTTTATTTTGTCGCTCTGGGCTTGCTCCTGTTTTTCCCTATTATTTTAGTTTATTTTTGTAATAGTGCAATATGTGGCCCTTTACCTCCCGCCAGGGCTTGGTATCTAGCCCTACTACACTGTCCAAACAGCTTTCTATCTCGGTGGGCAGTGCCTTTTGAAGAAATGTTAAAATAATGCGACTTGAGGGCCTGTATCAGTTCATGGCTGTCCTGTCTCTTGTCCCCGCTCGTTCCTTCATCCTATCCAGAAAATCGTTTATATTTTACCCAGGTTTTCATACTCTCTTAACCCCCTATATCAGGGCAGTCCGGGAGCAAATCCGTAAGGTCTGTCCATATTTGGTGACTGTACAAATTGAATGCGGCCCCATCACGTTCAGTGTTTGTCACCGTGATTGCTCTGATGCAAGCTTCGGCGAACACCGTATTAGTCTGCTCTCCGACAAGACTACTTAGCAGACTTTTGACATTGCCTATCGCTAGGTTTATTCCTGTGGTGTTCTTCTCAAAACATAGGATTAATTTCCCCGCTCCATCCAGCAATGGTGGCAATTTGGTTCTTAGCCCTTCTTTATCCATCTGAGCCCACGGCACATAGATGGTCCCTCACGCATCGTCCTGTAGTAGCGGGTACATTTTGGCTTTGGGTGGCTCTACTCATTTCTCCCGGATGTAGCGCTCTCATTTTCTTAGGCAATCCTGCATGTAGGAGAAGGTCTTCCGTTACGACCATGTCCTCGGGTTCGAAGGCTCCCTTCTCTGGCAAGGTCTATCATACTGGTCCTTTCCCTCAGTCCAGCGGGCTAGCAGGTGGCAGAACAGCTGCGCAAACATGGCAATTTCCTCTTGGGCCACTATCTCTTTTGAGGACAGTCTACCGGTCCAGAGTGTCCGGGATGAGTAGCAGACGTCGTAGTCGCGGATTCCCTCATACGCACGCTAGGGTGCCATCTTGTTTCTCATAACCTTGGCTGGGTCTGTACCAGGCTATCTTGGTCACTTATTTCCTGGTGAGCCCTTCTTCTGCGTTGATAATCTGGTGAGGCTCGTATCCCAACCAAAAGCCTTTCATCCAATTCTACCCGATTCTTATCCCGTCAGTGCCCTGTACCTACCAATGCCCTCTTTAGGTGTAGGGTGCGCTGAACTGCTTTCTCGTGGTGCAAGCTTTCTCTCTCTCCTTAGTTCACCCCTTTTCTATAAATCCCATCTAGGCTGCCTCCTTCACTCTGAGCTATGCACTGTTCTTTTGGTCAGAATTTGCCCTCATTCGCTTTCTGCCACTTCTTTGGCTACCTGCAGCTCCACCCTTATCATCAGTTCCCGGAGGACTGGGACCCTTTTCTTCACTCCCACTAGTTGCATCACTGTCCAGAACCACTATATATCTCCCCGTCACTTGAGTGTGTTCACCTGAACTGGTGAGAATGCATGTTCTTAGCGCTACTGGGTTTCAATGGGCTTAATGCTATGGGCAGGGGTGGGGAGGCGGATGTTCAGGGGGGTGTTGGTCGAACTCTGGGAGAGAGCCTCCATACCTGTATGTATCGGAGGAGGTGCAGAAGCTTTGCTTGTTGTCTGGAGATAGGATTATCGGTCTGGGCTCCTCGAAGAGGATCCATATTTCTAGTAGCGCCTCTCTCCTGTCCTCCTGTGTATTTGGTCCAGATGTGTGTTCTTATGTGTTTGATTGCGTTAGTGTCAAAAGTACCCTCCTTTGGCAAGGGAAATGCATGTGCCTTAGTGTGTTTTTGCCATTCGTGGCAAAATTTGTTATGTTTTATAGCTTGCATTTTTTATGGCGATTCCATTCCAAGTTGTGCACCTTTTAGGGGGAATCTTATTTGCTCTAATCATGGGGAGAATATATATATATATATATATATATATATATATATATATATATATATATATATATATATATATATATATATATATATATATATTTCTGCTCCACAGTCTGCCAGCTGCTTCCGCACTCGCTAACGGGTGCACTGTCACGCGAGGGCAGACTCGCATAAATCTGTCAGTTCAAAGGAAAATACGGCACTCGCTGGAGGGTTGGGGGAGTTTAAAGCCAGGTTAGGATTTATTCATACACTTTGTTACAAACGCGTTTTGGCGGGTCGCCTTCGTCAGTATTCTGACGAAGGCGACCCGCCGGAATGTGGGACTGATATATATATATATATATATATATATACACACACACAAAAATATATTTATACACACACACAAAAATATATTTATACACTAAAAGGGACATTATAGTTAGGCTCAAATTTCACCTGTACAAAAACTAGTGAAGTTCAGTAGTTATAGTTATCTGAGCTAACTATAACTTACGCCCCAAATGACATCATCCAGTCAGTAAGTATTTTGTAATAGTTTATGATTATATTACAAGCACTAAAAAAGTTAAAGGAGTATACTCTGTGTACTAACAACAAGTGATACTACTTTTAATATATATATATATATATATATATATATATATATATATATATATATATATATATATATTCAGTGAAAAAACCATAGGTTTCACGCAATCCTCTGCTGATGACATATGTGTCTTTATGAAAAAAAAATATTTGTAATATATGTATAGCTAAAATTTAATGGAAGAAGACATGGGCAAATAAGTGTCTAAATACAGTATTAGCATCAGCAGAAGATTGCGGTCGCGTGAGTTATAGTTGCCTGCACTAACTATAACGGGGGAATTTCATTGGTTTTTTTATCAGTAAAATTTCCAGCTAACTATAACATGTGTGAAACCTATGGTTTTTTCACTGAATTTGCAAGGTTTTTTAAATGCTAATTCCTAACTATAACGTGTGTGAAACCTATGGTTTTTTCAGTGAATTTGTACGGTTTTTTAAATGCTAAGTTACTTTACGCCATTCGTGGCATGCGCGCCCACTTAACGCAGTTTGTTCCGTGCGCGCACCGTGCGCGCAGTGAGCACGCGGTGCGCTGCGCGCACCGCACGCCCACTTTACGCAGTTAGTGCCGTGCCCACGTTACGCTAGATGGGCCATGTACGCACGATGCGCTTCACGCACCGCGCGCACATGGAGGACATATGATGCTCTTCGTTGTGAAAGGTAATATTTTAATTTTTCTCATTTGTTATATGCCGTGCACACATGGTGCCCTTCGGGCACCATTTGCACATGGGGTGGGGAGAGTATGGATATTTTTATTTTTTAAATTTTTTTTTACCGTACGCGTACGGTAAGCGTAATCGTCGAAATTATCGAAAAAATTAAAATTCCGTTTTTGGCCTTGGGGGATCTTTGAGGACTCCCTCAACATGGCTAGGTGCTTAGGAGCGGTCTAAACAGCCCCTTTACATGTTTTTGGCCTTTGTTTTTTAACCCCCTCTCAGACTGCGAGAGAGAAAATGGCGGCCGCCGCTTCCTGGTTTCGACCGATTCGAATGTTTACTAAGATCTAACAGCCAATCAGAATCGCGCTCGCGCACGGCGGCGTGCGCGTACGGTACGCGCACCGTAAGCGCACCGTAAGCTGGCTCAGATATATATATTGATTTAAAGGCTATTTTCTCAGAATCTACTGAACAGATTTACACCAAACCTACAAAATGCACTTCCTTGACCTGTAGACTACCTCTCTGCCAAATTTCAAGGAACTCTGTTCAGCCGTTCGGGCTGTAGCTGTGTCTAAAGGTCCTATGGAAAAATGCATGGGAAAAACACATTTTGGGACCCCCCTTTTATCTCAGCCCCCTCTTGACGAATCCCCCCGAGACTTTCAGGGTAGGAGCGGAGCGTAGCGCCCCATTAGTTTTGAAAATTTCGCGAGGATTCGTCGACCGGCGCCAAATAGAATGTTGCGGTTTTCCTATGGAAACAGGGTCCTAACTATAACTACCTACTGTGAGTGGCAGTGTTGCTGTATGCATCCTTGTGCGTATGGGTGAGTGAGTGGCTGTATAAGCGGGTGTGTGAGTAGCTGTGTGGGTGAGTGAGTTGCTGCATGAGTGCCTGTATTTGTGAGTGGGTGGGTGTGTCAGTGGTTGTATGGGTGGGTGAGTGGCTCTATGGGTGTATAGTGAATGTAGGAGTGGGTGGGTGGGTGTCTGAATGGCTGTATTGGTGAGTGAGTGACTGAGTGGGCATTTCATCAAGTGAGCTGGTGTGCGAGTGGCTGTATTGGAGAGTGAGTTTCTGTGTGAAAGGCTGTATGGGTAAGTACAGAATGTGTGAGTGCTTGTATGGATGTGTGAATGGGTATGTGAGGGCTTGTATGAGTGAGTGAGATCCTGTGTTGAGAGGCTGACAGGGGAGGGAGTGTGAGTGACAGTAGATAAATAAGTGGGCATGTGAGTAGCTGTATGGGTGAGTGCGTGGTTATGTGACTGGTCGTATGGGTAACAAGTTGTATGAGTGGCTGTATGGGTGAGTGAATGGTTGTACGAGTAGCTGTACGAGTGAGTGGGTGTATGAGTGGTTCTATGGAGGAGTGAGTGGGTGTGTGAGTACTAGTATAGGTCTGTGAATGGGTATGTGTTGGAAAGTGGATTAGTAGTAGTAGAAAATATACATCTGTCACTGACAATAAGGCCACTAACACAGTCTAGGGCTCAGAATAGGTCTCAGAACATTATTCCCATGCTCAACCCTTGGTAGATTGGCCGGAGATCTGCAATAGGGAAAATGAACTGGGCAATTTCTCCAATCTTATAAAAATATATTTCATAAGGAACCTGTCTACATCTACAGGACCCCAAGGCACACCTAGGGGAGACTTTAGGGGTTCTGAATATGCAATATAATTGCAGAGCCTCACCCAACAGTGCTCCTAGCACAAAATCGATTTTGGGAAGCACTTTACTAAAATGAGGGAAGTAAAATGTGCAGTTTTACTATCTCCAGGGCATATAAAACCTATTTTATAAGGGTCCTCCTTATAAATACATGCCCCCCCCGCCCCGTACACCTAGGGAACACCCAAGGGGTACCTAATATGCCAAAATATTGTAGTTTCATAATTTTCAAGTGCCCCATACACCAAAGTCGAGTTTAACACCAATTTACATTTTAAAAGTAGTCCTGCAACACAGGGCTGCTTTTAAACTGACCTCAGGTCTCGGCAGTGCACACATGCAAGTGCAGAAAGGGCTGCTAGCCTCTAAACTGCCATACCCTGTTATATACTAGGGACCTAAAGTAGTTTTGATCCCCCTGTCCTATTATGTATGTACTAGGGCCTTACAGGGGCAGTCATGGCAATCATCGGGGTACCCTAACCTACAGTGTACCCTAGTGTAGGTAGGTGTTGTCACTGTATTCTAAGTGTGTTTACAGCATAACACTGTCCCTGGGCCTGGTTAGGCAGAGCCCAGGGACAGTCAGGGTCGTTTGTCCATAAACTTTGTTCAGTTAAGGAAAAGATGCAACCATGAAAGTGCATAGATAAAACAAATTCAAATGTATAAATACCACGATAAAAAACTCCAAGCCATCATCCAATCTCCAGATTATTTACGTAAAACACAGTATAATATGCAACCCCAATTCTATTACGATGATATTGTATAAAAAAAAAGGGGTAATCAAAAACACCCCATAAAAATTATGTATACAATTAATCTAAATACTCCATGCAATGGTCATTAATTTAAATAAATTTAAAAAGTAAGGTAGATTGATGAATAATAAAAATGTTTGGTACTCAACCCCTTGGCTGTTGTGATGTGCTTTGCCTATTTTCATAACATTTAATATAAAAAGTGCAACATTGTTACACACATATGGGTCACCTAATGTCACCAAGTAATTAATTGCAGCTTTATGGGTTCTAATATTCTGGACAACAAACATAGGTTTCAAGTAGTGGAGCCTCAAATTCTGGTATAGTTTACAAAACAGTAAAAAGTGCAGGGTGCATTGTTTGCTATTACATCACAGGGGAAGGGGGTTGCATCCGAGGGGCAGGAACCTCATATGAGGAAAGCAACTAGATGGTGCCCAATCCCACATCTCAACCTTGTCAAGACAAAACGGTGCTGCATAATAGTTACATATACCAGGTAATGATTATCCCCTTCCTCCTCATCTAAGGACTTGTAGAATATTACAGACACATTTTTCCCGTCATCTAGCTCACGTTTATCTAGCCTTGTTTGGAAAAATATATTTTTAATCCTATTCTTGGTTAAGAATGTAAACTGGATATTGTCTGAACAGAATGACAAATTGATCAGTTCACCAAGAAGAGAGTTAATATAGGATAGCCAAGATATATTTAGGCCTTTATCCAGGATTAGACAGTCAAAGATAAAGGTTCTAGTAAAGTTAGTTTCTTCCTTAGCCCAAAGCGATATCCATAATAACAGGGGTCTCACCAAAAAGAGGTCTTCTAAAAACTGCAAGTCAACCTCATTATGAACTATAGTATTTATTGCATAGGGTGGTAGACATAGAAGCGGTTTAAAAAATGTATTTTCATCTATTTGCAGGGCATAGCCGTTAGCATGGCCCCAGAGTCCAGCCCCATATGTAGCAGTAGTCATACTCATACCTTTGTATATAGCTACCATTTCCTAAATGGGTCGGCTACCCAATTTAGAGGCAATCTTAAAAATCCCCATGGGAAACCCTGCTCATTTTCACTTTAGTATTTAGTACATGCTGTGCCCATGAGCCATTGCCCGCAAACATAATCCCCAGATAGTAAAAATAATTCACAAACTATTGGGGTACTATCATTAAAAAAGGTTCGGCAGGGTTTCTGTAGTTGGCCACAGACCATGGTGAAAGTTTTGGTTTTATTAATAACCTTTTTCTTGGAAGCCATATATTCATTAAATGCATTCATCAGACTCTGCAGGCTACCAGTGTTCTAGCTAGCAGTACTGCGTCATCTGTATAAAGCAGCACTGGGACTGGGTATCCTGCAGCCTAAGGGACATCTGCCTGCAGAGACTGTAGGTGGCTATCCACCCCGTTAATAACAAGTAAAAATAATAAAGGTGTTAGTACACAACCCTGGCGAATACCACACCCTACTTTAAATTTTGGCGTGTATTCTCCTTGAGGGCTGAAACGTACTTGAGTAGATAGCTTCTCAAAGGAGTGAGAGAAACCTACAATTGGTCTCGGTGCACCTAAGAAGATTAGCAATGTCCATAATAAATTATGGTCAACCAGGTCAAAAGTGCTACTCAGGTCTGAAAAACAGATATAAGTGCCCATCTTGGCCCTAGTATATTCTGCAATTAAGAGCTCAAAATTAATGCATTGCTTAACAGTCCCCAGCTGCTTCCCAAAACCATACTGTACCGTACCGGGGTCAGAATCCATTGTTCATATGCCTATTCCTCCAACCTCAGCAGTAGTACTAACTTTGCATGTCCCAATTCCCCTTCCGTCCTCCATGTCTACCTTGATGCATCCTCTGTGTTATCTCTAAAGATATCAGAAAAATGTGCCACTCAGCTATCACAGGGGCCACAATAGCTAAACTCAGGAATGTCATAATTTTTTTCAAATGGTGCATTCACTTTATCCCAAAATAGCTTAAGAGTTCTTATTCTCTGCCGCAAGGGAGATGTTATCCCATGCTTTCTTCTGGGGTGTTTTTTATCCTTGTGACCCGAGCCTGTTGGTATTGGATACGCAGGGTCTTAATGGCCAAAATATCCTGTGGGAAACTACTCAAGGCATGTTTGACAGACTGAAGTGCTTTAGTGCAGGCGGTGTCATCCTGGTAGGATGGCAGGTCAGAAGTAATGTAATGTAATGTAAAATAGCATTTGTACCGCGCTGCAGTCACTCCAGGGAGCATCAAGGCGCCAGATACTGATTTAGTGATGAAGGAAACAGGTAGGGAGTGGATGGAACTCACCCAACTGTTACACTAGTGCTCTAACGCGGGAGTCCTGTAGCTTGAAAATCCAGGTTTTCAGTCCCTTTCTGAAATCTTTTTCCTTGTCTAGGGCACGAAGGTCGGGGGGAAGAGTGTTCCATGCTTTTGCCCCAAGTACTGGAAGGGATTTGCCACCTCTTGTGCTGAGCTTGAACCTAGGTACTGACAGGAGATTAGAGCCAGATGACCGGAGATTGCGAGAGGGATGGTATCTGGCGAATCTCTGCTGTAGGTATTTTGGTCCCAGAGCATGGGTGGCTCTAAAGGTGATAATCAGTATTTTGAAGAGGACTCTCTTGTTAATTGGGAGCCAATGTAGAATATTTAGTGCAGATGATGCAGAAGATTTCTTCGGCCATTTAAGGACTAACCTAGCTGCGGCATTCTGCACCATTTGAAGTTTATGTGTGGTGGTTTTTGTAGTACCTGCATATAGGCTATTACAATAGTCTATCCGCGACGTCACCAAAGCAACTGTTACCGTCTTCCTAGCCTCAAGAGGAAGGAGGTCGAAAAACTTCCTGAGTCCTTTAATAATGGCAAAGCAGTTACCTGCCACTTTCAAGGCTTGCTGCTTGAACGAGAGATTGCTGTCAAATGTAATCCCTAGGTTTCGTGCCGATTGGGTTGTGTTCGGTGGGATTTCTGCCTTTTCTGGCCACCAGGTTTTGGGCGTGAAGTTGTTATTTGGGCCCATTGGCACGATTTCTGTCTTGCCTGTGTTGCATTTTAGATGATTGACTTTCATCCAATCAAAGGTTGCCGTGAGGCAGTTTAAGTTTTTCTTCCCATTCCTGTGTGTCTTTGTCCAGAACCAATATCAATTGAGTATCGTCAGCATAGGCGACTACATCAATTCCAAATGACGATATTAGTTTAATTAAAGGGGCGGTGTAGACATTAAACAGCGTTGGGCTGAGGCTTGAGCCCTGTGGAACGCCCATCTTTATCAGTTTTTCCTTGGAGCGAAATTCTCCGAGAGTAACTACTTGTCTCCTGTCACTCAGGAAGTTTTTGATCCATTCCAACACTGTGCCGGAAATGCCAGAGGTTTCAAGTCTGTTAATCAGAATGGCGTGTGACACAGTGTCGAAGGCCGCCGACAGGTCCAATAAAATCAGGACAGCCTTCTTACCCTGGTCCAGGGCCATGCGGATGGTATCTGAGGTGAGCAGGAGGGCAGTTTCCGTGGAGTGTTGAGCCCTGAAACCCGATTGATTGGGATGCCAGGCTTCATTTCCTTCCAGGAATTTGGTAATCTGTTTATTTACACAGGCTTCAGTGATTTTACACAGCATAGGGAGAAGGGAAATTGGTCTTAAGTTGGATAAGGTGGTAGGATCAGGGAGTGGCTTTTTTTGCAATGGTTTGACTGCCGCTAGCTTCCATTCAGCTGGGACTGTTGCTGTGGTCAAAGAGGAGTTCACAATGCTGTTAATCACAGGGTTAGCTACCTCCACCATCATATGTAGCAGTGCGGGAGGACATGGGTCAAACGGGGAACCTGACTTGGCCGCTAAGATAGCCTTATGGGTCTCGTCCAGGCTAATGGGCAGGAAAGTTTTTAGTCTGTCCCTTTCCACGTTTTCCTCATTAACCCTAACTTCAGCGGTGATGAAATCCTTGGTGAGTGCTAATACCTTGTTTTCAAAGTAGTCTGCGATGGTATTGCATAATTGTTCTGAAGGCGGTATTTCTTGTTCTAATATTTTAGGTTTATTAAAACTATTGACAATTTTAAAAATAGTTTTTTGTTTGTTTCTGGCATTTTCTACTTCCGAGGTGTAAAAGTTGGTTTTGGCTTGTTTAATCAGAGCATGATATGCGCTTCTGGTGGATTTGTAGTTATTCCTGTCTTCAATGCAGTAGTTAGTTCTCCATCTGCGCTCGGCTCTACGAACCTCTCCTTGTTTTATTTTTAACATGGGGTTAAACCATGGTGCTGATTGTTTTTTAGCCGTAGGTCTAGGTTTACGGCTGGTCGGGGCTGCTGTTGCTTTCAAGACTGACATCCATTTCCTGAAGTTGTTATTATCATCTTCAGGCTGTCCTGACCATGAAGGTTCGTGTTCTTTTACTATGTTAAGCAGTTTTGGATGTTTCATGGCGTCTTTCCATTCTAATTGACTGCTGTGTACAGTTTTCCCTGCGAGTTTATTATTTCTAAGTATTTTAAATGGTAGTACAAATGGTATTAATGTATGATCTGTCCAGGTTAGGATTTTATGGGATTTGATTTGAATGTCTTGCAGGTTAGTTGATATGCAGTCAATCGTGTGCCCCGCCTCATGAGTGGGCTGTGTGACGCATGTAGTCAGGCCCAATACGTCCATGGTATCCCTAAAGGTGATTGCTGAGGAATCCATAGGTGAATCAAGATGGATATTGATATCTCCTAGTACAGTGAAATTAGAGAAGCGCGTAGCCAGGGGGCTCAGTGCTTCTCCTATGCTTTCTAGAAAGCTTTTACAGGGACCTGGGGGGCGATAGATTAGGGCACCAGCAAAGGTAAAAGAGTCTGTGAGTTTAAGTAAAAAGCACATCCCTTCCGCGTCCTTAAGCTCTTGAAGTTTCGTTGTGGTGCAGTTGTAGGAATCTCTATATATTATTGCTATTCCACCCCCCCCGAGTCTCCTCCCTGTCCATTCTTTGGATCTGATATCCCAGGGGGAGTGCTTGCACTATGTCTGGAGTAGACCATGATTTTAGCCACGTCTCTGTGACAAACAGGCAGTCAAGATTTTCTTCTACAATGGTATCATATATGTCGAGTGCGTGTTTAGATAGAGATCTAGCATTGATCAGTGCCCCTTTTAGAACAGCATTATTTGCATAAGCAGCAATCTGCTTCGGGTCGAACACTATATGGCATTGACCACACTTTATTGTGCCTTTTAGTGTCGCCATGTCAAGTTTACAGCAGCAGGTCGTGGCAGATCTACCGATAGCCAATAACTCCTGACTGCTGTAGGTAATGAAGGGTTTAGTGCTGACAGCGTTTCCAGCCCTATGCCCGGTCTGTGCACGGACGGGCACAGACGGGCCTACCTTTGGCTTACCTTCGGCGCGCCCGCTGCGCCCATCCGCTGCGCTCCTTGAAGGGTGGTCCCATTTTGTAGCTGCGAGTGCGGGATGTTCCGAGCACTAGTCTGCTCGTTTGCTGTTTCCCTCACCCAAGATGGCGGATCCTAAAACGCGGTCCCCAGGTAGTGAATGACTCTGCTACTGGGTCGGCGTTTGCAGCGGGAGGGTAACGGGGATCCCTTACTAGTTGGGAATCAAATGTGAGTTACACCACAAGTGAAAACTAATTAAAAATCGGCGCAATTACAATTTTTTAAAAACGATGTAGTGTGGGTGAAAGATCAAGCAAACAGTTCCACAAGTACATGCAATTCAGAAGTAGTTTAATGGAGCTAGTAACATGATTAAAAATCTTTACTAACAGATTAGGTACAATAGCCTAGAGGCAATAATCAATTTCCCTATGGTTTTTCTCAACTATTTTTTGTAACAATGGTGGGGTCAACGCCTTCCCATTTAATTCTTGCACCATTTGGCCTACTTGTGGTAATGTTATTTACTATGGAGAATAATTTGTGTCTCCGGCCCCAAAAATAAAATACCAATGAAATCAGAATATGATTACTGTGATGGGTGTGCCGCACATAGCATTTGCTGACGCAGATATTAATACGTAGTCAATAGAGGTCGAATTCCTACCAATAAATGTAGGAACTAACTCTCCATTAGTATCACAATCACACATCAAAAGCTGTAGATCGCATTTGACAATAATGAAATTCAAGGTTCCGCCATACTCGTTGTGGGAGAAATGGTCATTTCCCATCCCATCCAGATTAATACAACCACATGTCCATGTATCAGACAGATCACATGCCTGGATATTAAAATCTCCTGCCCATAATAAAATATAATTTGCAAATTTAGAGCTTAAAAAGGACTCCAAACAATGATCACGTGCCGTTGCCACCCTACTACGTGCTTGATCGAAGACATTATTGTAACAATTTATTATAACCAGATCTTTCTCCCCCTTCTTCTTCAGCCACAGTAATTGGAAGTGAGGATCTGGCTTTAGAATCTTTTTGACATTTACTGAGATTTTGTTTGATATAAGAGTAAGAAGCCCTCCTTTTGCCCACTGTGTGATACTGTTGCTTCTAAAAAAATATGAGGAAAACAGTTACCTATGGGCAGCATGCTGGGGGAAGGTTAATGGTTGCTGGCTCTAGGGAGTGATTGTAAGAGTGATTATGTCTATTGGTTGTATAGTTGTCTATTTGGGCTACATGGTTTAGGGTTTATATAGGTGTCTGGGTAGGGATCTATTTAATCAGTCCTATCGGCTGATTGGCCCGAAAGTTCTGCCGGATCTGCCGGAGAACTGAACTCATGCCAGGTTGATCACCTACCCCAGCAGATGTATTATTATTGAGCATCTTTGTATTTTTGGGTCGTACCTCCTTATCCCTCAGGGGCTGTATACTAGGTATACTGGGTAAGTGGTTACAGCAGGGGATAACGGATTCCAATCCCCCCTCCAATTTAGCCATTTTATTTTTGAGTGTCAATAATAGCTCGTTTATAATGACTGTTAGTTTGTCCCAGAATGGTTTCCAAGTAAGGTTAGATCAATCGGTCCCTGAAAATTTAACAGGCCTGGGAAGGTCTTATCTGTAGTTGTGGCTGAGGTTGTGGTGATATTGTTCTGGACTTTCTTTCGCCTATTGCAGCAGGCTGGAGGGTTGGGGGTCAAGTTTGGTGATGACAAAGGTACTGCAGTAAGATCCCCCCAGCCTTCAACAGGTTTGTCGCTCAGGCACTACTGATCGTTTGGTGACCCCAAGACTTGATCCACCCACCATAGGTACCATCACTTTGCCTTCCCATTTGGCCCAGGTGTACACAACGAAAGACGACGTTCGGCCTGGTCTATCTCCTTAGTTAAAGCACCCACCGCTCGTGCTTAAAATAAAATAAAAAATAAAATAAAAAAAAGAGTCTATGGTGGATCTGCTTAGTAGCAGCCCTTGGCTCTACAGAAGGTTAAGTGCCATTGCAACACGGTTTTTACCACGCGTTGCCATTACATCACATGTGTTACAACGCATGAAATGTTACAAAGTGTGGTAAAAACCACGCATGCCATTCCATCGCATGCGCTTTTACAAGGCATGCGATGTAATGTGTAATGGCGGTGGCTATCCAAGTCGGTGTGAGGATACTGAGGCTGTTTCCTCACAACGACGTGCACCAAGCAGGAAGGAGGAAGCAGGAACCGGGAGCAGAGACGGCGACGCTGGAGATGAGAGAGGTAAGGGGGTTTCGCTTGGGGTGGGGGTTACTTTTGTTTGGTTTAGGGTAGTGTAAAAATAGTGTTGTAATGTTTGTTTTGTGTGGGTTTTTTTAATAACATTTTAGTGTGTTTTTTGTAGTGTAGTTTTGTAGCGTTTCTTTAGTGTAGTGTATTAGGGTTTAGGGTAGTGTAGTAGTGTTTATGTAGTGTAGTGGTTTAGGGTAGTGTTGTAGTGTTTGTGTAGTGTTTTTCAGTTTATGGTAGTGTAGTGTTATAGGGTTTAGGGTAGTGTAGTGGTTTAGGGTAGTGTTTTAGGGTTTGGGGTAGTGGTTTAGGGTACTGCTGTTGAGTTTGTGTAGTGTAGTGCATTAGGGTTTAGTGTAGTGTGTAGTGTCGTGGGGTTGTGCAGGGTAGTGTAGTGTTATTGTAGGGAGAGGACTGGGGGGCGGGGGAGGGTTGTGTAGGGGTAGGGTAGTCATTTACCTTGCACACTTTCACCACGAGTATAGCCTTATCACGAATGCCTTTGCGTTGTAATGGCATGCGTGGTAAAGGCATAGTCGTGGTAAAAATTTGCGTTGTAATGGCATGTCGTCATTGACATCGGGTAGTAATACCCGCGTTGTAATGGCATGCGTGGTATTAGTATGCGATGTAATGACATACATCCGTGCCACCAGCCTTATGCTTAACCATTTCACTTGAGGCCTCCAGACACCTAAAAGCAAAGTCAACAGCAATGTCACTTACTAATAGGGTGGCAACTCCCTGGCCTGCGGCGCTGTGTTTCCTCTATTGGTATAGCCTCTTCCTGCTGCTGACTGGCCCAGATGGGCCTGCTCTTGGCCCGGTCTTCGCTCAGGCGCGTTGCGCTGCAGGAGCCCACAGAACAATTTATTTAAGTGCCTCCAGGCGCGGAAGAGGCGGTGGTGGCGGCGGTGTGCCGCTGCAGCCGCGATGCTCCCTAGGGCTTGTAGTCTGCCCCCGATGCCGCAACACGGACTCCAGTCAGTCAGTTACCACCAGTACAAGTCAGCAGAAAAATGTGGGTGCCCAGGGCACAAGGATGACTTTGCAACAGTATATCGGTGATTGTACGCGTGTGTGCGTGGGCATACAAGAGGTTGTAAGGGGTGTGTGAGTAGGTGTGCAAGTGGTTCTGTGGATGATGTAATCACTGAAGTCATCAGTGACGTCATCAGCAGAGTGGTGCAGAAAGGAAGTGGGGCCTCCAGCATCATGCCGGTAGCTTTTTTTTTTTATATACGAGAACCCATCCACCGGGGGCAGGATTTTTCCTTTTTTATAAAGGTAAGGGGGTGGCCCCTCTTCTCTGGGCAGATTCTGGCCCTGGAGACCCATCCCTCGTGCCCAATTTTTCTTTTTTTAAATACAACATAGCAGGGGGGGCAGCGCAGCGCCCCTCCCTGGCCGATTTTGGTCCCGGGGACCTCAATCCCCAGGGCCTGGTCACAATTCTGGGTGCTCTGGCCCCACTCACGTTGGGGACTGTGGGTGAAAACCTGAAGGTATTGCTTTTGAACAGAAGGAGCTGGTAAACATGCAGCTCCCTCTGTCCAAAAGCATTCTATGCTCTCACTTGCTAGAAGCGGAGCACAGTTTGCTATGGCTTGGCGGGAACGGTTAAGCTCCCACTAAGACATAGGAAACAGCTACCTCCTGATGGTGGGCACCTCGGGAGGTATCAGGAGCCTGCTCTAGGTGGTGGCGGTCTCCTGGGCCATGTATGACTCAAGAGGCGGGCCACATGGCCCCCACTCCTTTCTTGATTTTGCCTCAGGGCGGTGGAGGTCCCCAAGGCTGCGGGGGATCCACGCAGCCCCCTGCATTTTTCAAATTAAAGCCCTGGGAAGGTGGCGGCCCCCCTCATTGTTTTAGCATAAAGCCCCGGGGAAGTGGGGGGCCAAGAGGCCCCTCCATTTAAAAAGAAATAAGCCCCGGGGAGATGGTGATCCACGAGGCAGCAGGGGAGACCATACTGGCCTCCCTCGCTTTAATGCTTAAAGAAGCCCCAGGAGGTGGTGGTGATCCTCTGGCATAAAAAGCCCCAGGACGGGGTGCCTGTGTGCCTCCCCTTCTGTATATTACATAATGCCCCCAGGACCTGGCCCACCCGGGAACCAATAAATAAAGCAAGTTTATTTTCAGCAGTCCTTCTCCTACCTGGCCGCCAAGACCTGGAACTCCCTCCCGACCGACCTGCGCCTGACCCAAGACCACCTCTCCTTCAGGAAGAAGCTGAAGACCTGGCTGTTCGAGCAGTAGCGGCACCCCCCCTACCCCCAGCGCCTTGAGACCCTACGGGTATGTAGTGCGCTCTAGAAATGTCTTTGATTGATTGATTTCACGAGTCCAGTGCGAGTCCTGCTGAATTTTCTTTTTTCCTTAAAATGCTTTTTTGGCGCTGGGAGTCCTCTTGGGACCCCCCACCCCAAGAGACTTAGGAGATCAGGGTGTTTCTACCCTTCCCCCTTTCTTTTTTAAAATGTTTTTTTCCGTTACTCAGTTCAATCGAGTCACAAGATGGCTGCAAACACTTCCTGGTTCAGAGTGTTGGCAGCTAATCAAATTTCTGTAGGGTTTCAGTAGGATTTTGGGCTTCCAGATATCTATATGTTTTATACTTAAATATCTCTGAAACTACTGAACGGATTTACACCAAATCAGAAAAGCATGCTTTCTTGACCGGACCTAAGATGCTTGTTTCCAGTCCAGGGAGGACCTGGCTTGGCAGTTCGGGCTGGACTGTTCCCATGAGGCCCAAGGTTAAGACTGATTTGCATATGGCGGAGTTCAAACTGGAATGGCATGGTGAGCAAAAAAACGATGGATTTAGGCCCAGATCTCTGTACTGGGGTGAATGTATGACATTGTTCTGCATTCTGTCCATCAACTGTTGTTTTTGCTTTCTCGATCAACATCTAGCTTACTGCCAAATTTGCTGCAATTTCGTTCAGCGATTCGGGCTATAGCCGTGTTAAAAAAATTTAAAATCCCCATTGACATAGCGTGGGGAAAACGCATTTTGGGAGCCCACCTTTTCTCTTGGCCCCCGCCTTGACAGATCACCCCGAAACTTTCAACAGCAGTCAAGACAAAAAGCGGACTTTTTTTGAAAATTCGTCAAGCGGCACCTAAGTTATTGGCAAAACAATAAAAAGCTTTTCCTATGGAAACTTTGGTCCCAACTAACTACTTTCTGGCTATCGCTAGTAGGCAATATGTATATATACACACACACACATATATATATATATATATATATATATATACACACACACACACACACACACATATATAATATATACACACACACACAAACACACACACACACGTTTACTGGTTCTAACTATTTACTGTGAGCTCAGTACAATGCATATAAAGGGTCACAACCTAGAAGAAAGTGCAATTGTTAATCAAAAACGACATGAAATTTAGCATGAAATAACGAACTTGAGAAATAGCAGCACCTTCATATATAGTACACTGAATCATCGACAAAACACAGTTGAATTAATTACCAGCACCACAACATCAAATATTTCAATACTTATAACAAAGAAAAAACTGGCCGTGAAATAAGAAGCATTGGTAATGCATCGGTTTCACCAATGTAATGAATGAAGAGCTGTTTTCATCAATCATTGTAGAGGGAAAGATCTCCCTGACAGATAACACGGGAGTGAAAAGGATGTGGCGAAGCGGCCAGAGCTGCTGACTCTAGAGCTGGTGATCCAGCAACATCCTGTGATTCTATGCAAATCACTTAATCTCTCTGGGTGATAAATTGTTATATAAATATGCTGCAATAGTAAAAGGCAAACCTCTATGAAAATTTTGTTCCACCCAAGCGGATGTTAACAGTATTTTGGCGGCGGGAAACTGACACGAGAAGCAGACGAGGAACAAGCATTGGTAAACGTAGGAAAATATGCTACAACCAAAAGAAATGGAGGAAAGTTAAGTGGCACGTACAGGAACCAATGAGAAGCTAGGCATTGGAACTCTGAATTTATTGCCGTTTCAAGTTTTGGCCTGTTGATTCATGTGCGGAAGCACATTGGTGTTTTGTTCATCGATTCATGATACCATTCCTCTAACTACAAGGATTGATGCTAATAAACAAATCTGGATTCTTTGAGACGGGTTGTATTTTCAAACTCTGGACCTTTTGTGGCTGGTTGAAGTTATATGTGCCCATTTTATTGATGTTGTGAAATTGTCCTTGGACCAATCGAAGTAACTAAGGTTGCAGTCCTCCCCTTTTTAATAGATATTGAATTATTTGTTACGCTCAATGGAACTTTTAGTCCCGAGGATGACCGTGTAATTCTACAGTGGTCGAAATGCCGTTGACGCCTTTGTGGCCAATATTTATGAAGGACACATTTATTTTTGTATATGTTGTACCCTCATTGTAACGTGTATTTTTTCGTTTGCCACTTGTCTGGTTTGTGATTTATATTGTTTGTATACCAGCACATTGCTTTGAGCGTTATTGTCTTAATTGTTTCTGATTTTGTAATAAATTTACATTGGTTGTGTTTTTTTGCATATGGTTATTTCTATTTTTCTCTTTTTCTTTCTCTCCCCTCTTCTTTTCATTAATGTATTCTTGATTTGTATATTTCTATCTTGTATTTTTAAGCAAATTGCTTCTTGAACCTTTGTTAGGAATAGATAGGAAAGAGAGGAGGCAGGATGTATATCCCTTTTAAGATTATATTAAAAACAATAGATTTCAAGAACTGTTCAGGCGAAACCTAATGATGACTTTGTTAAAAATACCTTAGCCCGCTCCTAGCGCATGCTATACTGTGACCAGGGGGGCCCTGTGCGGAACACGGGACTAAGTTAGCCTGATAGTCTGTCAATATCAGCTATGGGACAAAGAAAACGACAATTTTGTCACAGAGAAAGAGAATAACTAAGAACCAATAGCCCCACTTAGCCAAATACAAGCTATAACGGACCCAGATCCAAATCGTTTCCCCCAACATCCGGATCACACCCTGTATCTCACCCAGGGGCAAAACGTACCACCTGTGTCACATCTAGTGGTCCAAGCGAACAACACCTCTCACTTCTTTCAGACACCAACAGTGTTAAGAAACTGGTAGCACTGAGAAAACTTTTAGACTAAAAAAATAACATTGAGGTGCCAGCCCTGTACCACACCCAGGGCCCAAGTATACCATCTGTGTCATGCCCAGTGGTCCAAGCGTTGAGGCCGCAACCCTGTTTCACACCCAGGGGACAAGCGTACCATCTGTTTTAAGCCCAGCTGTCCAAGCAACAACCAATATTCACCTTTCATAGCGTGCTAACTATCAAAGAAATGTGCCCTCCGCAGGAAAGCCTCCGAGGCTGCATTGCGACTACTCAGTTCAGACACAAACTAGGTAACATGCCAGATTTCGGTCAGTTGCAGGGTGTGCAGGTTAAAGTTTTGCACTTCTTCCATGTTTGCCATATGCCAAATGTGGGGACTAAGGATAAGATGTGGTCTCTTACCCAATGACAGCGACTTCAGGATGGACCTCTGCCCTGCGGATTCAGCAGAGTTCACACGCAAATGCGGTGTCTGCTCACCCTCCTATATGCGCAAATGTGAAACCGTCCAGGCGCGGTCCCCTTCCTTTGGCTGCAGTAGGGTCTGCGGTATCAATCTCTATCTGGCTTGCAAAAATGTTGCTCAAATATGAATTTACCCTGAAAAAACAAGAGGCATTTGGCAAAACAGGAATAGCTGGTTTAATTACACTTTGGCCGGAAGCACAGTTACAGAAGCGAGTCTGAGGATAGTCCCAAAGTACAATCAATCTGAACAAGGTTTATACATTTCTTTGGACATCGTAAAGCGTTTGGGACAATACGTTTTTGGTAAAAGAATGCGGTCCTTGTCTTTGGAGTCATAAATAAGGCCCCTGATAACAAATAAAGGTGGGCCGCAACCTTTCATGGAAACAGTGGGGGCCAGTGGGTTAAGTGTACAGATAATCGGCATGAGGGGGCACGTGGTCACTGAGTGTACTGTGTGTGATGTGTCCTGATTGGCTGTGTGTTCCTAACTTCATGTGGCATCCAACTTTATGGTGTTTTTGGGAATGCACACACCCCTCCGGCCATATGCGTCTTATTGGGGACAATCTTCTTGGACCATTGTGGTTTCGCTGCGCTTATCTGTGGATTTGATCAGTTTCCTGTTAACGCATTTGTCTGGCACCCCACCTGTGACCGGTCAATCAGTAACCTCAGTCCTGGGTCTCAGTGCCTGCCTGACCACGAATTTCTGCGTCAGGGTTGATGGAGAGTTCATTACAGATGAATCAGATAATAGAGATGAGATTTCGTTCTTACATATGAACGTATCAATATAAATATTGGCATCAATTTTTTTCAATATTCCCAAACTCTCAGGGTTGCCCAAAGTGGTCACTTGGTTCTTCAATGAAAAACACTAAACTAACAGACATTCTCAGTGGTGTCAGAATCAGATACATGGAGTTAGCATTTATGGAGGACAGGGGTACCTAACTTGCAGGGCACTGAAAACTGGGTATGAAAAGTGTTCTACTACATCTTATAGAATATGTTACTGTTCAGCCGCTTGCATAGCCAGGCTAAAGTTGTGCTCTTTGGTTCTCTTCTGTAATTTGCAATTAAAGTGAATATCAACAGCTAACAAGTAAAGCAATCCACTTTTTATTTTACCTTCCTCCTCCAACAGTGAAAAACATTGATATCATTTTCTAAAGGTGATAAACCTGACAAAATATTTGCACCACATGTTTTAACTCTTGCAATTTTTTAATGCCAATTCTAACGAGCGATAGAAAATGTTTTATGGCTTTCACATTGGTGGATAAAGTACTATATCAGGAGCTCAGAAGCACAGGTACAACTGCATGTGTGATAATGAAAAAGCATATTGGTTTGTCAATTTCTATTCGTGTAAAAATAGGTCTGAAATCTACAAAAAATGTGGTAGAGGATTGCCCATCCTAGTTGACTCCAGATATAAATCAGACTCCTGGAACGTTCATGGTCTGAAGTGAAAAAGTAGTTCTATATAACCCAAACTATACCTGGGTCAAATAATGAACAGTTATGTTATTTTCTGGTATGAATATTTGTGAAGCTCACTATCACCCGAAAGGGTGTCCTGGCACATAGCAGATGAGTGTGGCTAGGTTGGTTAACTAAAAATCCAGGTCTTCAGCTTTTTGCAGAATTAAATAAGACAGGAGGAGGCACTGATGTGAAGTGGGAGGCTGGTCCACGCTTCAGGAAAGATGTAAGAGCACGCCTATCCTCATCTGATCATTCGATGTATGTGTGGCTGATAGGAGATGTTACTGTACAGGTATGAGTTGGGAAGTGCTTGAATGTGTGTGTGAGGATTGAACGTGTTTGTGTTTTGGGAGCCAGCTGAGCTATCGGACATGTGGTGTGATGTGAGTTTTGTGTAGGAAGCCAAGGATGAGTGTCTGCAGAGTTTTGGATGGTTTCGTTTTTACAGAGCTGCAAATCAGCAACGGTTGTCAAAATCAGAAACAAGAAATGGCTGTTTGCCTTGCTTTGGTAGAGGTTTAAAGTCAGACATTAGCTACCATCAATGTGTTTAGTAGTAGCTAAACAACAAATTGCAATAAACTCACCCCAACTAAATGAATCCAAATCAGAGAGCTTGCTTAGAGATGCACAAGAATGGATGTCTGCAGCAAGGTTGCATGTTTAGTTCCAGGAGTCAAGGAAAACGTATCCTTTCTTACCTGTTGGTGTAGTTTTGCAGCTTGAAGAATTTTCTGGATTCCCATGGCATGCTTTATTCCGCCATCTAGTGGTTGGGTCCAGAATTGTTGTAAAAAACTTTTGTCCTTCTACTATGTTTTTGTTGGTGGGCGTCAGCCGACCACCATTTGGTGTCTCCTTGTGGTCTCCCTAGAAAACTTGCTAATGAAACGAAGAGTTGTTTAGTTTTCCTATCCGCCTTTGTTCTCTAAATGTAATACATTACTGCCCATCTAGAGTGTGTAATGTTCTTTCTACATGTGTTTTTGGCTTTTGAAAGAAACTTGGTATTTGTATGGTATGGTATATATGGAACTGTGAGATCGTCCTCATCACAATTCTGTCTTTACGTATTTGGAAGGAAGGCTCCTGTAAAGTTAGTGCTTGTAACTCAATAACTCTGCGTAGTGATGTTCTAGCTACTAAAAATGTCGTCTTTAGTGTGAGCATTTGTAATGGAGCCTTGTGTAATGGTTCAAACGGTGCTTTCACTAATTTAGAGAGCAAAATATTTAGATCCAATGTGGCTGCAGGTACCTTTTTTGGGGGGTGCAATTGTTTTTGCTCCCTCTAGGAACCGCTGGACAACTGATGAAGTGAAGAAACTTCTTTCTATGTGACCCCTTGTATACGCCACTATTGCTACTAAGTGCACCTTCAAGGATGCATAAGCTAGTTTGCAATTCAGTAAATGTGTTAAGTACTTTAGTACGGTACTATCCTTTTTTCGTAACCGTAAGGCACCACAGTGAATATTGTTTCCATTTTACCACATAACACTTCCTAGTTGTAGGTCTTCCTGCTTCTCTCAAGATCGCCATTGTATTTTCCGGTAACATTAGGTGTCCAAACTCTAGGTTTTTAGGACCCATGCTGCCAGGCTTAAGGACTCTGGGTCTGGGTGATGCACCCTTCCTCTTTGTGTTAATAACAGATCTGATCTGTTTGGCAATTTGCAAATTCTTTCCTGAGATATCTCCATTATTTCAGAGAACCATGTTGGTCTTGCCCATTGTGGAGCAATTAGTATTAACGTCATGCTGCTGGTTCTGTATTTGTTGATCACCTTGTGAAGTAGTGGTATCATGGAAAAGGCGTATAGAAATATCCTTGACCAGGCTATCCATAGTGCATTCCCCACAGACTGGTGGTAGTGTTGCCTGGAGGGGAAGCGTTGGCATTTCGCGTTCTAAGGTGTTGCAAAAAGATCGAGCTCTGGAATTCCCCTTTGTTGAAAAATCTTCATGAGTACCGACTGATTCAGTGCCCATTCGTGAGACCATAAAGCTTGTCTGCTCCAACATTGTCCTTTCCTGGTAGGTGAATCAATAAGATCTCCATTTTCCTTGGAATTTCCCAATTCCACAACTGTTGAGCTAATGTTGAGTGGTTGTGTGTGTGTTGGTGGTTGTGTTGCCTGTTTGTATTTGTACTGTCTTCACTATAGCAGTTTCTGAAAGGCTTTTAAGGCTAGGAATACTTTCTTGAGTTCCAGGATGTTGATGTGCTGTATTGCATCCTGCTCCTTCCACACTCCCCTTATTTTGAGGCTGTTAATGTGTGCTCCCCATCCCACCTGGGAGACATACATTGTTATGGTTGGAGTTGGTTGTGTGAATGTTCTTCCTTGTGATGTCTGCTCTGTTCCACCATGCCATCTCCTCCTGTATCCTCTGCGTGGAAACCACTAGATCTTCCCAACTCCCTGTCGCCTGTGATCACTGTACTTGTAGCATTCTTGAAATGGTCTCGTGTGTATCTTATGTTTGGTATCAAATGAATGCAGGAAGCCATCGTTCCTAGTAGCTTCCTCACTATCCTCGCTGTCGGAGCTTTCCCCTTCCAGTATAGCTGTGTCTCCTTCAACAGTGCTATTGTTCTCTTTTCGCTGGGAAATACTTTCCCCTGAATTTAATTTATTCTGGCCCCCAAGAACACGGTTTCCTGTTCTGGTTCCGGAGATGACTTCTCCCAGTGAATTGAGATGCCCAGTTGGTATAGAGTCTCTATTACTTGATGCATATATTACTTGCATCGTTTGTATGAGTTTGCCCTTACCAACCAGTCATCTAGGTAAGGGTACACATGTATGCCCTGTCTTCTGAGGTATGTGGCTACTGCTGCTAGGCACTTTGTGAATACTCTTGGTGCTGATTATATTCTGAACGCTAACACTTTGAATTGGTAGTTTTTTTGTCAACGCAAAATGTAGGATTTTTTTGTGTCTTGCATTCATGGGGATGTGTAAATAGGCGTTGTTTAAATCTATTGTTGCCATGTAGTCCCCTCCTTGCAGCTGTGGTATGACCTCTTGCAAGGTTATCATCTTGAAACTTTGCGTTTCAATAAATGTGTTCAAAAACCTTAGATGCAAGATAGGACATAGTGTCCAGTCTACCTTTGGAATTAGGAAATATGTGGAGTAATTTCCTTTATTTCTCTGTGTGGTACTAACTCTATTGCTTCTTTTGTCAGCTTATCCTCTACTTCCTTGAGTAGACGTGTTGTTTCGTCTTTGGAATGTACCCTCCTCCTTGGACCTTTGTTTGGAGGTGTTTTGATTTATTCTATGCATTATGTGTATTGTATCATGTTTAGAATCCATTTGTCTGAAGTGATTGGTCTCAATTTCTGCTTCCTACTGGTGTTGGATTTAGGAGTATCCGTTACTGCAATTTTGAACTCTGTTCTTTTGTTTTCCTTAGTGGCATACTCCCTGATCTTCTTTAGGCATGTATTATGCTTAAGGTTAAGTCACTTGGTTGTAGCGGGTGCTCCTCCCCTTTGCAGTTGGCCTCTTCCACGTCGACATCCTCGAAATGGCTGCCTTCCCTGCTGGTACGGCCAGCGTGTTTGCTGTCCCTGCAGTTGTGATTGATTTCCTCCCTTATGGTTTGGAGCGAGGTTGTGGAATGTAAATTCCCCCTTCCTGCAGGGGTGGTTCCTCTACACATGCCACCTCTGAACTATAAAGCCCCCATTGATCTTGCCGTCTCACTGTCTATTCTTAACTGAAAGCAGAACTGGCCAGGCGCAGGGTAGCGCGGAAGTAGAAAACCTGAAGGGAGTTAATTGAGGCCAGTACTTTCAAGAGCAGCGCAAAGTTTTGGAGCATAATAAATAGCCCTTTTTTAGGTCTCGTCTGACCTAGCGCATGCGCTGGTCTGGCGAGACTTATTGAGAGGTCTCCAAAAAGTGCTACCAGGCCAGCCTAGAGCTACAGTGCACGGGCACGCGCGCCGCGCTTTACCGCAATTACTTTCACAGCTGCTTTGCATAGCCAATAGGTCTCGCTTTTGGGACCTTATAAGTATTTAGTTATGCAACTGTTGCATGGCTAAACACATAAGGTCCCAAAGGCGAGACCTATTGGCTATGCCAATGCTTGTTTAAACAAGGATGTAGGTAACATGGTGTGGGCCCACATCACAGAGGAGAAATGGGTGCATCATTTGAGGTTATGTTTCAGTGTACCCTCGATATGAATAGACCTTCCAGATTAATGGCAGCGAAATTTGCCCGGGCATTTTCGGTAGACGAGGTTAGGAAAGGTATTGTAGCGTTGTCTAATAAAGCACCAGGTCGGACGGTATTGGGCCGGATCTTTATAAATCCGATTTGAATCTTTGGGTACCTGTCCTCACAACTTATCAATGCCGCAGTAAAAGCTGGTCATCCTGGCTCTTGGGCTACCTCCACTACAGTGTCAGTTTTCAAAAAGGGTAATCTAGATCGCACCCATTGTTATAGACCAGTTTCTTTGTTGGACTTGGTGGTCAAGGTGTTGGGTCGTGTCCTCCAAAACAGGCTGACCAGCTGGGCAGAGGATAAGGATATTCTAACCGATGTCCAGTATGGTTTTTGTCCGGGATGGTCGACTGTGGCTCAGTGTCTTAGCTTATTTTTGATCTTAAACAAATACACAGTTGCCCGCCCCGGTACCATTTATCTAGCCTTCATGGATCTGTCATCCACGTTCGATGGCGTGAACACAGCTAAGCTCTGGCAGACTATACTGTCCATTGGGGTGGATGGTGACATCGTCTACTTTCTAGAGGACCTCCATAGCGACACCAAGGCCGAGGTTCGATATATCAAGGGTACGTCAAGGGTGTAACTTAGCCCCTTTTCTGTTTTACTTATATATCAACAAACTGGAGAAGGTTTTATTGGAGACTAAGGTAGATTATCCTTAGGTGGGTCCGCGTGGTCTGACGGTTTTATTGTACGTGGATGATGCAGTCCTCATGACCCGGACAGAAAAAGGTTTGCAATCACTGCTCAACTCTTGTTCCTCATTCATGGAGGATTTGGACTGGTCATTAAAGGATTCCAAATCCTGCGAAATGCAGGTGGGACCTCGAACAAAAAAGCATTATCAGTTTATGTTTGGATCTGCCCTGATTCCCCGCACAGAAGTCCTTTCTTATCTCGAGGTCCTAATAGACGATAAGATGAAATGGGGGCCTCTAAAACAGAGAAAGAGGGGAGATCTGGTGCATGCCAACACAGCCATTTTTAACTTTGCCTCAAGATTACGAAGGAGACAGATTGCGGCACTCCTGCAGATATAAAAGGCAAAATGTATTACTAAAGTTTCCTATGGCAGTGAAATCTGGAGCTATGTTACCATGGAGGAACTACAAGTGGCTTAGAACAACTTCTTGAAACGTCTTTTATGTGGGCCCCAGGAAACCTCAAACTTAGTAGTTCATGAAGGGCTGGGTGTGTCCTATCATTCCGATCTGTTGGCCCTTCGCACCCTAATATTGGGGATGAAGCTTTGGCTGAATTAAGGATCAACCTTAAGTAAACTGATCCTGAAGGAGTGTATGGCTCTTGACTACGCCCATCATATTCTGTGGCTTATTACATAGAGTTGCCTTGGGAGGCTGGGAAGAGCTGACCTATTCTCCAACCCAGATTCAATGAATAAGTAAGGCCAGGGCTGGGTAAGGGAGACCTTTTTTAGTCAGAGGACAATAGTTAGGAAAGAGTCTGAGTTGAGGAAACCTAGTATCCGCAGTTTTGCTATTTGAAAACTAAGCAAGCGATCGAGCCATATCTCCTAGGGCCCCTTAGTACGTACGATCGTCTTCTATTGACCAGGTTTTGTTTTGATCTCTTCCACCTCCTGTTGGCACAGCCTAGTGGGTGTAGTAGAGATCAAAGCCTAGAGTCCTGTGGCTGCGACGGTAAGTCTCCACAGGACATGCTCCATTTTTTATGTTTTGTAATTGATACGAGATTCCACAGAAAACTTATTATTCCGATTTTGGAAAAAATGGAGTTTAGGCAGGTGCGAACAGGTTTTTTTTTTTTTTACAAATGCTATCTGGTAACACTTTATGACCTTTTTTTTTTTTTTTTTTTTTTTTTTTAAATCCGCAGTGAGGCTGTGCCCCAGTATGTATGGTTGGGGCACATCCAGCTGAGTTGAGATCCCGGGCTTACTCGCCTCCTTTTTTAAAGATTTATTATATAACTACTTTTTTGATAAAGTCTTTTTTATGGATTGTATATGAGACTTTGAAGTAAGATCTGTTAATCATGTCACTTTTCTGTATAATGCATTGTTTTAGGTCACTCTTTTGTATAATGTACTGTTTTAAATAGCTTTTAAGGTTTTATGTAAAAAACTGAATAAAGTGATATTGATTGATTGAATGGATTTAGGGTATCACCTACTACACTTCCAAAGTGTTGTACCCCATTGAATGGTGCATTAAAAATGTTGCTCTTTACCTCTGGTTTGAACCCTGAGATGCATAGCCATGCAGGCATTCTCTCTGATACCAATCATCATTTGCCTGCTTGATGTCTCAGCAGCATGTATGGCTGATTTCAAGCACGTTGGCTATATTTTTTTCACCCTTCTACCAGATGTGCTGCCTTTTTTTAGTATTGTTCTGGCAGGTATTTCATTAGTTCTCCTATCTTGTCCCAGTGTTTATATGCGTGGCGGTTGAGCAACGAATTTGAATTTGTAATGCACCATTTGCCACACTTCTCTCGACATTTCTGCCAATAGGTCTATCATCTTTATCTGTGTGAGGGCTTGCTGTACTTGGCACATTTGCTCTTTTCCTGACCGTGGAGGTCATGATAGAATCTGCAGGGACAGAACCCTTAAAGTAATTTGGGTCCTTGGAGGAGTGTTTGTACTTTTTCTCTACTAGAGGTGTAACTGCTTGCAAGTGGCTGGTTCCTTAAAAGCTTCTTTCCCTTGATCTGGCACACTCTGTAACAGAGTGAAATTTGTTTCTAAACTGTGTAGGCAGTAGAATCTCTAATAAAAGTTGGACTCCATATGTATCTGCCGCTTTTTTAATTACTAGATTATATATACCAATGTCGTCTGGTGGTGCAGGCCTTGAAGGATATGTGTAGACGGCCTCTTCTGGGAAATGTGTCTCAAGATCCTGCCATTGTACCTCGTAAAATTCTGAGGTCTCTGGCACTATGTCAGAGTGTTCTTCCTCATCATCGAAGATTTCTCCTTCCTGCTTGTTAGAACCGGGGTCTCTAGTTGGCAGGGGTATGCACCATAGTCCAAGTAAGGACCACCGCTTCCGACAGGGTAGCTTGGCACGAAGCAGTTAGGCTAGACGCAGTAGGCAATGTGTAAAGTAATTGTGCAACACACTTCAACAGTAACGCAGTAAATCACACACACAAAAGGACACCACACCCGTTTTAAAATAAAAGCATCTTTATCTAAAATGTATGCAAAGTCCACAAATGGCAAGCAGATGCCTCTTACAGTAAAAAGGTTTCCAGCGGTTAATGTCTTGGAAGAGATTGCCACAAATACCTGGTAGTAACTGTCTTTTAGGTGGAAAGTATTGGGAGCAAACACAGTTCCTCAAGCGCAGTCGGTTATACACTGCTCGCAGCACTTCTGAGCCTTTACCACTTTGGATGAGAGAGTACTTTTTAGTCAGGGCAAAAGAAAGATAGGGCCGGAATGACTACCAGGTTTGGGCAGAAAATGCTGGATGGAACAGTCCCTGGTTTGAGGCAGGCAGTGTTCTGAATAACAGGGCAATGTTCAGATAGTCAATCATTAAGTGGGTCGCACACCGCTCGTCATACTAGCAAGTTGCCCCATAGGATTCTGGACAATGAAGTAGCAGCGGCGAGTACACCTATGCTACAAGTGTTGAAAATAAATGCCATCCCTGGACACGTGTTTCGAGGTAGTTGCCTCTCGTCAGCAGGGAGCAGGTCTGTATGTGGGGTGCCGGTAGACTGCCAAAAGTACAAGGTTAAATACCTTTCACGGCGCGCGGGTGCGGGATCCTGACTCGTCAGCCGTGTAGCTCGAGGGAGCCTTTAAAGTCAATCATTAAGTGGGTCGCACACCGCTCGTCATACTAGCAAGTTGCCCCATAGGATTCTGGACAATGAAGTAGCAGCGGCGAGTACACCTATGCTACAAGTGTTGAAAATAAATGCCATCCCTGGACACGTGTTTCGAGGTAGTTGCCTCTCGTCAGCAGGGAGCAGGTCTGTATGTGGGGTGCCGGTAGACTGCCAAAAGTACAAGGTTAAATACCTTTCACGGCGCGCGGGTGCGGGATCCTGACTCGTCAGCCGTGTAGCTCGAGGGAGCCTTTAAAGTCAATCATTAAGTGGGTCGCACACCGCTCGTCATACTAGCAAGTTGCCCCATAGGATTCTGGACAATGAAGTAGCAGCGGCGAGTACACCTATGCTACAAGTGTTGAAAATAAATGCCATCCCTGGACACGTGTTTCGAGGTAGTTGCCTCTCGTCAGCAGGGAGCAGGTCTGTATGTGGGGTGCCGGTAGACTGCCAAAAGTACAAGGTTAAATACCTTTCACGGCGCGCGGGTGCGGGATCCTGACTCGTCAGCCGTGTAGCTCGAGGGAGCCTTTAAAGTCAATCATTAAGTGGGTCGCACACCGCTCGTCATACTAGCAAGTTGCCCCATAGGATTCTGGACAATGAAGTAGCAGCGGCGAGTACACCTATGCTACAAGTGTTGAAAATAAATGCCATCCCTGGACACGTGTTTCGAGGTAGTTGCCTCTCGTCAGCAGGGAGCAGGTCTGTATGTGGGGTGCCGGTAGACTGCCAAAAGTACAAGGTTAAATACCTTTCACGGCGCGCGGGTGCGGGATCCTGACTCGTCAGCCGTGTAGCTCGAGGGAGCCTTTAAAGTCAATCATTAAGTGGGTCGCACACCGCTCGTCATACTAGCAAGTTGCCCCATAGGATTCTGGACAATGAAGTAGCAGCGGCGAGTACACCTATGCTACAAGTGTTGAAAATAAATGCCATCCCTGGACACGTGTTTCGAGGTAGTTGCCTCTCGTCAGCAGGGAGCAGGTCTGTATGTGGGGTGCCGGTAGACTGCCAAAAGTACAAGGTTAAATACCTTTCACGGCGCGCGGGTGCGGGATCCTGACTCGTCAGCCGTGTAGCTCGAGGGAGCCTTTAAAGTCAATCATTAAGTGGGTCGCACACCGCTCGTCATACTAGCAAGTTGCCCCATAGGATTCTGGACAATGAAGTAGCAGCGGCGAGTACACCTATGCTACAAGTGTTGAAAATAAATGCCATCCCTGGACACGTGTTTCGAGGTAGTTGCCTCTCGTCAGCAGGGAGCAGGTCTGTATGTGGGGTGCCGGTAGACTGCCAAAAGTACAAGGTTAAATACCTTTCACGGCGCGCGGGTGCGGGATCCTGACTCGTCAGCCGTGTAGCTCGAGGGAGCCTTTAAAGTCAATCATTAAGTGGGTCGCACACCGCTCGTCATACTAGCAAGTTGCCCCATAGGATTCTGGACAATGAAGTAGCAGCGGCGAGTACACCTATGCTACAAGTGTTGAAAATAAATGCCATCCCTGGACACGTGTTTCGAGGTAGTTGCCTCTCGTCAGCAGGGAGCAGGTCTGTATGTGGGGTGCCGGTAGACTGCCAAAAGTACAAGGTTAAATACCTTTCACGGCGCGCGGGTGCGGGATCCTGACTCGTCAGCCGTGTAGCTCGAGGGAGCCTTTAAAGTCAATCATTAAGTGGGTCGCACACCGCTCGTCATACTAGCAAGTTGCCCCATAGGATTCTGGACAATGAAGTAGCAGCGGCGAGTACACCTATGCTACAAGTGTTGAAAATAAATGCCATCCCTGGACACGTGTTTCGAGGTAGTTGCCTCTCGTCAGCAGGGAGCAGGTCTGTATGTGGGGTGCCGGTAGACTGCCAAAAGTACAAGGTTAAATACCTTTCACGGCGCGCGGGTGCGGGATCCTGACTCGTCAGCCGTGTAGCTCGAGGGAGCCTTTAAAGTCAATCATTAAGTGGGTCGCACACCGCTCGTCATACTAGCAAGTTGCCCCATAGGATTCTGGACAATGAAGTAGCAGCGGCGAGTACACCTATGCTACAAGTGTTGAAAATAAATGCCATCCCTGGACACGTGTTTCGAGGTAGTTGCCTCTCGTCAGCAGGGAGCAGGTCTGTATGTGGGGTGCCGGTAGACTGCCAAAAGTACAAGGTTAAATACCTTTCACGGCGCGCGGGTGCGGGATCCTGACTCGTCAGCCGTGTAGCTCGAGGGAGCCTTTAAAGTCAATCATTAAGTGGGTCGCACACCGCTCGTCATACTAGCAAGTTGCCCCATAGGATTCTGGACAATGAAGTAGCAGCGGCGAGTACACCTATGCTACAAGTGTTGAAAATAAATGCCATCCCTGGACACGTGTTTCGAGGTAGTTGCCTCTCGTCAGCAGGGAGCAGGTCTGTATGTGGGGTGCCGGTAGACTGCCAAAAGTACAAGGTTAAATACCTTTCACGGCGCGCGGGTGCGGGATCCTGACTCGTCAGCCGTGTAGCTCGAGGGAGCCTTTAAAGTCAATCATTAAGTGGGTCGCACACCGCTCGTCATACTAGCAAGTTGCCCCATAGGATTCTGGACAATGAAGTAGCAGCGGCGAGTACACCTATGCTACAAGTGTTGAAAATAAATGCCATCCCTGGACACGTGTTTCGAGGTAGTTGCCTCTCGTCAGCAGGGAGCAGGTCTGTATGTGGGGTGCCGGTAGACTGCCAAAAGTACAAGGTTAAATACCTTTCACGGCGCGCGGGTGCGGGATCCTGACTCGTCAGCCGTGTAGCTCGAGGGAGCCTTTAAAGTCAATCATTAAGTGGGTCGCACACCGCTCGTCATACTAGCAAGTTGCCCCATAGGATTCTGGACAATGACAATGACAATAACCTTGTACTTTTGGCAGTCTACCGGCACCCCACATACAGACCTGCTCCCTGCTGACGAGAGGCAACTACCTCGAAACACGTGTCCAGGGATGGCATTTATTTTCAACACTTGTAGCATAGGTGTACTCGCCGCTGCTACTTCATTGTCCAGAATCCTATGGGGCAACTTGCTAGTATGACGAGCGGTGTGCGACCCACTTAATGATTGACTTTAAAGGCTCCCTCGAGCTACACGGCTGACGAGTCAGGATCCCGCACCCGCGCGCCGTGAAAGGTATTTAACCTTGTACTTTTGGCAGTCTACCGGCACCCCACATACAGACCTGCTCCCTGCTGACGAGAGGCAACTACCTCGAAACACGTGTCCAGGGATGGCATTTATTTTCAACACTTGTAGCATAGGTGTACTCGCCGCTGCTACTTCATTGTCCAGAATCCTATGGGGCAACTTGCTAGTATGACGAGCGGTGTGCGACCCACTTAATGATTGACTTTAAAGGCTCCCTCGAGCTACACGGCTGACGAGTCAGGATCCCGCACCCGCGCGCCGTGAAAGGTATTTAACCTTGTACTTTTGGCAGTCTACCGGCACCCCACATACAGACCTGCTCCCTGCTGACGAGAGGCAACTACCTCGAAACACGTGTCCAGGGATGGCATTTATTTTCAACACTTGTAGCATAGGTGTACTCGCCGCTGCTACTTCATTGTCCAGAATCCTATGGGGCAACTTGCTAGTATGACGAGCGGTGTGCGACCCACTTAATGATTGACTTTAAAGGCTCCCTCGAGCTACACGGCTGACGAGTCAGGATCCCGCACCCGCGCGCCGTGAAAGGTATTTAACCTTGTACTTTTGGCAGTCTACCGGCACCCCACATACAGACCTGCTCCCTGCTGACGAGAGGCAACTACCTCGAAACACGTGTCCAGGGATGGCATTTATTTTCAACACTTGTAGCATAGGTGTACTCGCCGCTGCTACTTCATTGTCCAGAATCCTATGGGGCAACTTGCTAGTATGACGAGCGGTGTGCGACCCACTTAATGATTGACTTTAAAGGCTCCCTCGAGCTACACGGCTGACGAGTCAGGATCCCGCACCCGCGCGCCGTGAAAGGTATTTAACCTTGTACTTTTGGCAGTCTACCGGCACCCCACATACAGACCTGCTCCCTGCTGACGAGAGGCAACTACCTCGAAACACGTGTCCAGGGATGGCATTTATTTTCAACACTTGTAGCATAGGTGCACTCGCCGCTGCTACTTCATTGTCCAGAATCCTATGGGGCAACTTGCTAGTATGACGAGCGGTGTGCGACCCACTTAATGATTGACTTTAAAGGCTCCCTCGAGCTACACGGCTGACGAGTCAGGATCCCGCACCCGCGCGCCGTGAAAGGTATTTAACCTTGTACTTTTGGCAGTCTACCGGCACCCCACATACAGACCTGCTCCCTGCTGACGAGAGGCAACTACCTCGAAACACGTGTCCAGGGATGGCATTTATTTTCAACACTTGTAGCATAGGTGTACTCGCCGCTGCTACTTCATTGTCCAGAATCCTATGGGGCAACTTGCTAGTATGACGAGCGGTGTGCGACCCACTTAATGATTGACTTTAAAGGCTCCCTCGAGCTACACGGCTGACGAGTCAGGATCCCGCACCCGCGCGCCGTGAAAGGTATTTAACCTTGTACTTTTGGCAGTCTACCGGCACCCCACATACAGACCTGCTCCCTGCTGACGAGAGGCAACTACCTCGAAACACGTGTCCAGGGATGGCATTTATTTTCAACACTTGTAGCATAGGTGTACTCGCCGCTGCTACTTCATTGTCCAGAATCCTATGGGGCAACTTGCTAGTATGACGAGCGGTGTGCGACCCACTTAATGATTGACTTTAAAGGCTCCCTCGAGCTACACGGCTGACGAGTCAGGATCCCGCACCCGCGCGCCGTGAAAGGTATTTAACCTTGTACTTTTGGCAGTCTACCGGCACCCCACATACAGACCTGCTCCCTGCTGACGAGAGGCAACTACCTCGAAACACGTGTCCAGGGATGGCATTTATTTTCAACACTTGTAGCATAGGTGTACTCGCCGCTGCTACTTCATTGTCCAGAATCCTATGGGGCAACTTGCTAGTATGACGAGCGGTGTGCGACCCACTTAATGATTGACTTTAAAGGCTCCCTCGAGCTACACGGCTGACGAGTCAGGAACCCGCACCCGCGCGCCGTGAAAGGTATTTAACCTTGTACTTTTGGCAGTCTACCGGCACCCCACATACAGACCTGCTCCCTGCTGACGAGAGGCAACTACCTCGAAACACGTGTCCAGGGATGGCATTTATTTTCAACACTTGTAGCATAGGTGTACTCGCCGCTGCTACTTCATTGTCCAGAATCCTATGGGGCAACTTGCTAGTATGACGAGCGGTGTGCGACCCACTTAATGATTGACTTTAAAGGCTCCCTCGAGCTACACGGCTGACGAGTCAGGATCCCGCACCCGCGCGCCGTGAAAGGTATTTAACCTTGTACTTTTGGCAGTCTACCGGCACCCCACATACAGACCTGCTCCCTGCTGACGAGAGGCAACTACCTCGAAACACGTGTCCAGGGATGGCATTTATTTTCAACACTTGTAGCATAGGTGTACTCGCCGCTGCTACTTCATTGTCCAGAATCCTATGGGGCAACTTGCTAGTATGACGAGCGGTGTGCGACCCACTTAATGATTGACTTTAAAGGCTCCCTCGAGCTACACGGCTGACGAGTCAGGATCCCGCACCCGCGCGCCGTGAAAGGTATTTAACCTTGTACTTTTGGCAGTCTACCGGCACCCCACATACAGACCTGCTCCCTGCTGACGAGAGGCAACTACCTCGAAACACGTGTCCAGGGATGGCATTTATTTTCAACACTTGTAGCATAGGTGTACTCGCCGCTGCTACTTCATTGTCCAGAATCCTATGGGGCAACTTGCTAGTATGACGAGCGGTGTGCGACCCACTTAATGATTGACTTTAAAGGCTCCCTCGAGCTACACGGCTGACGAGTCAGGATCCCGCACCCGCGCGCCGTGAAAGGTATTTAACCTTGTACTTTTGGCAGTCTACCGGCACCCCACATACAGACCTGCTCCCTGCTGACGAGAGGCAACTACCTCGAAACACGTGTCCAGGGATGGCATTTATTTTCAACACTTGTAGCATAGGTGTACTCGCCGCTGCTACTTCATTGTCCAGAATCCTATGGGGCAACTTGCTAGTATGACGAGCGGTGTGCGACCCACTTAATGATTGACTTTAAAGGCTCCCTCGAGCTACACGGCTGACGAGTCAGGATCCCGCACCCGCGCGCCGTGAAAGGTATTTAACCTTGTACTTTTGGCAGTCTACCGGCACCCCACATACAGACCTGCTCCCTGCTGACGAGAGGCAACTACCTCGAAACACGTGTCCAGGGATGGCATTTATTTTCAACACTTGTAGCATAGGTGTACTCGCCGCTGCTACTTCATTGTCCAGAATCCTATGGGGCAACTTGCTAGTATGACGAGCGGTGTGCGACCCACTTAATGATTGACTTTAAAGGCTCCCTCGAGCTACACGGCTGACGAGTCAGGATCCCGCACCCGCGCGCCGTGAAAGGTATTTAACCTTGTACTTTTGGCAGTCTACCGGCACCCCACATACAGACCTGCTCCCTGCTGACGAGAGGCAACTACCTCGAAACACGTGTCCAGGGATGGCATTTATTTTCAACACTTGTAGCATAGGTGTACTCGCCGCTGCTACTTCATTGTCCAGAATCCTATGGGGCAACTTGCTAGTATGACGAGCGGTGTGCGACCCACTTAATGATTGACTTTAAAGGCTCCCTCGAGCTACACGGCTGACGAGTCAGGATCCCGCACCCGCGCGCCGTGAAAGGTATTTAACCTTGTACTTTTGGCAGTCTACCGGCACCCCACATACAGACCTGCTCCCTGCTGACGAGAGGCAACTACCTCGAAACACGTGTCCAGGGATGGCATTTATTTTCAACACTTGTAGCATAGGTGTACTCGCCGCTGCTACTTCATTGTCCAGAATCCTATGGGGCAACTTGCTAGTATGACGAGCGGTGTGCGACCCACTTAATGATTCAATGTTCAGATAGTCCCCGGCGGGCCCGCTATGTAATCACGGTAGTCCCCGGCACGCCCGCTATTCAATTAATGCTGTCCCTGGTGATGGCAGTGTGACGCTTACACGGAAGTGCTGTGAGGTGGTTACGTTTCAAACACAACGCCTTGCGCATGGGCCAAGTGCCGGGATTATGCCTTTAAAATTGTCCCAAATACCACAGGCTCTCCTGACCAACCCCCGCTCTCCAGGTGCGGCCCTACAGAGTCTCCAGTGCAGTCTCCGTCACTCGCTCATAACTAGGTCAGTCCCCGCAGCCTACCACCCGCTCCCGCCAACTTCCCCCACACGGCAGCCCACCTTGCAAGCTGTCCGTTACCTGAGGCGGGCACCGCCTTCGCGGGTTCTACCAGGACGCTGGGTTTCTCGTCCCGGCTGAGCAGGATGGGAGTGGGGTAGCCCTTCCGGCTTCGACTCAGTGATCAACCTTCCCCGCAGCCGTGACGTCAGGAAAGCCCTGGTTGCTGGGCAACACCCTCGTGCCTGCCCCAATCACAGCACAGCATCCTCGATGACGCTCCTGCTGCTGGGGCAACAGACCATGCCGGCACCAATCTCAGCGCGGCTCCCCTGACGTCACGAGGAAGCCCGCGCAGCCCTTTCTTGAGGCTCCCGGGCCGGCGATCTTTGGCACCCAGTGATGCACGGCCACAGCGCGTCCCTTCCACAGCTCCTCCCGGCCACTGCGCCTCTTTAGCACAGCGAGGTCCAGCGCATTTTGGGTCCCGGGCGGTAGCGGTGATTCCTGGGCAAACAGCGCTTCCTTTGGCAGCGCGCAGGTCACGGCCACGCACAGCACTTCCTCTGCCACAGCACTTTACAGTTCGGTTCGTGCACAGCGCTTCTCAGCGCATTCCTGTCCCGGGCGACGGCGGTGATTTCACGGGCACACAGCGCTCCTTTGCCACAGCGCTTCACTGTGCCTTCAGGTCCCGGGTGGCGGCGGTGATTTTAGGGGCGATAAAAATAGCTGCACACACCCAGCGCTGTGAAGGCAGTGGATGAGGCGAATAAAACGGTGTTGCCTTCAGGACTTCCCCACCAGACAGGGAAACAGTCCTTGCAAGTTGCTTAGAGTCCAGGAAATCAGTCAATCTTGTTGTGGAGACACTCTGGAGATGTTGCTTCAGTCTCTTCTTGGCAGGGTGAGATCAGCAGGCAGTAGGGCAGCTCAACAACAGGGCAGCAGTTCCTAGGAACAGTCAGCTCCAGCAGAGTGGCAATCCTCCTAGAGAAGCAGTCGGTACTCCAGCAGAGTTTTGTCTTGATCTAGCAGTGTAACATAGATGCGAGGCCAGGACCCTCCCTTTTATACTCTACAGCCTAGCTACTAGAAGGGGGAAGAAGTCTCTGGAAGGGTCTGGGGGCAGGGGTTTCTGGAAGAGTCCAGGGAGTTCTGGGAGGTTCCCTGCCTTCCCTGACCTGGCTGTCACAGTGACGAAAGGCAGGGCCGTTAAGGCTACAGTGGGCAGCCAGACACAGACCATTCAAGGGGAGAAGGTGTGAATCACCACTCCCTCCTCACAGCCAAGGCACGCTATCAGTATGCAGATGGAAGGGGGGGAATCTACAGTGCCCAGACTAAGTGTAGGCAGAGAAATATCTACTTTCTAAAAGGGAGAATTCTAGAATAATAGTGCCCAATCCCCCCTATATCATTGGAAAGGTTTCCCCACCCCGATTCTAACAAGACCAAACATGACAGACTTATTAGGTCCCAGTCAGAAATTATCCCAGAAGGAGGGTTCCCTAATGTTAGCCTATGGAGGGTTCAGCCTCACTGCAGTAGCCGGGGCTGGTGCCAGATATGCCAGTGTCACAATATTTTAGGGGAGAGCACCTGCACCTCAGCACTGTTTAGCAGTGGTGAGGCGGCCAGAGGCCTAAGTTCAACAGAAAGGTACGATAAAAATGGGAAGCACAAAGGCAAAAATGTAGGGGGAGACCACCCTAAAGCTGACAGGTCCAACACTGCTCCTCCTGAGGCTAAGGAGTTAAGGGATGCTCTATGTCTTCGCCGCTTTTCTCTACCGTTGTCGAGCTCTTAGCAGGTATTCTAATTTGTTTTAGACTTTCGTCAAAAGTCATTTTTCCTCTGTAAAATACTAGCCATTTCAGCCTCAAGCCTTTTCCCTGTCTATCTCGGATACGTGTGTTTCAGCGTCAAGAGTTTTGGCCTTTCTTTTCTTTGTTGAAGGCTCTTTCGTAGATGGCGACGACGGCTAACCAGGAATTTCTGATTTTCACTGCTCCTGTTTTGACGTAGATGCGTCTTTTCCTTGACCGTCCTTAGACGTTTTGGATTTTTCGGGGCTCTTTTCCACTGCAGTATCCTTTCTGAAGGACCCACTGGTATTTTTGCCTTAGGGCACAACTGCGGTTGTCAGGTACTGGACATCGAGGCTCCTTTGGAGGACTGAGTCTGGATTTTGAAACTCGTATAGATTTAAAAAAAAAAAAAATTTTAAGAGGAGAACGACTCCCTTACCTCTTGAGAAGACTTCTTCCCCATTTGAGTTTCAACCTTCACCAACTGGACGTTGTTCTCTTTATCACTTGAGGCCCAGGGATTGTAGGGATGGCGCTGTATAATGGCCCTGCATATTGTAGTTGGCTCTTCCCTGCCTCTCCCTCACCCTTAGAGTCTTTGGGGTGAATGCTGAACACGTGTTGCAGTCTTCACTTCAGTGATCTACCGGCATGCAGAGGTTGCAGACTGGATGTTGGTCTTTCTGGGCGAACTTGTGATGGCAATTTTTGCAGAACTTGAACGGTGTCTTTTCCATCACTACACGCAGAGAGCCACCTGCACACACATTCTCTTTAGACGTCGAAGAGGTACTCACTTCCACTCCCGAAGTTCTCCAATACCTTCTTCCTATGTCCTGGTGATTTTGCTGTTTTTCCTGAGTATTTCACAGATGTCTTCCTCCTAAAAGTTGGAGCCCCGTCTGCATTGATCCAGAACCAACGGCGGAAAAAAAGAATCTGAAGATGGCGACCAAAGGTGGGAGCTTCCGGAGGAAGCACGACGATGTCAGAAGGGGACCCCAAATAGAGTTCTGTCAACACCCACCAACAACAACAGCAAAAAAAATAGTAGAAGGACAAACATTTTTTACAACAATTCCGGACCACTAGATGGTGAAATAATACACAGCATGTGAATCCAGAAGATTTACGCTCCAAAAGACCTCCTTCATGCAATTTTGAATCCCCCACGTATGAGGCCACTTGGAAACGACTGGTTACAAACATTGTGCAGTGCTCTCATTTACTGGGAATCTACACATGATGAATTTCCCAGGCGTCAGGCTGGATCTGGAAACTTTTGATGAGCAATACACCTTGAGCGCCGTCGGGTGACTCCACGCAACGTCTTTTGTGTCGTTAGCGCCTGTTATGACGTCGCGGTACCTATTTAGGCTCCACCCAGGCACACGGACAACAGTACTTTTATTTTTTTCCACGCCATAAGCGCAGAGCCACAAAGTAACTGACGTAATAGTGTGCAAAACAAGGGCCCTGAAAAGGGGAGTAACTCTAGCTCTACAACATTCGTCCGCAAAGCGGGGAGGCATGGGATGGGCCGTAAGGAATTTGCAGCTAGATAGTCTCTACCAGATAATGCGTTACCGAAGGTAAGTTACTTGTTCATCTGATTGAGACTTGAATGAGTGAAAGAATAAGATTTTATATAGCGCACAGCTAGTCAGCAAGTGTCCCAGCGCTGAAGGAGCATAGGGTAGGACTCTGAAGTTCAACTAATTCTTGAAAAGCCAAGTTTTAAGATGTTTCTTGAAAGTTATCAGGTCACTAGTGACTCTCAGCGCAGCAGGAAGTCTGTTCCATGCCTGATCGCCGAGAAACCCGAAAGATCTTCTAGTTGCAGATTCCTTAACTATGAATTAGATACCCAAGCCATACCATCCCAGTGGTGGGTTCGGCCCAATACCTCAAACTAGGTAGTCCTGTAGGGCTGAAAGGGCAACGTGATGGATTGACCAGATGGAATGGGGTCATGACGTTTGGTAAACAAGCATTGAAATGCAATAGGTCGCGCCTTTGTTTAAGTTAAAGCTATTTGCTTTGCTAATTTTATTGTATTTTAGCTATGTCTTCTTGAGTATTTGTATGTGATATGTTGTGACTTTATGTTGGTTTAATTGTAATTGGTATGAGTGTAGTAGTTTAACGCAGAGCGTTAAAAGGAGAAGAGCAGCGTTTAAGATTTGGGACGGAGAGTGAGTAGAAGAATAGATGAGGGTTAATGAAGTATAGAGAGAAGGATAGTAGCATGAGGCAGAAGAAAGGGGAGTGGGGAAGAGTAGTATGAGGAAGAAGAAAGAAAGCGTGGAGGAGATTAGCGTGATTTTGAAGGAAGGAAAGTGTGGAGAGCCGTATGAGGCAGAAAGAAGGAGAGAGGGAGTAACAAAAGCTCTAGGTTTGGTTAAAACGACCAGGACCAGAAAGAGAAGCTCATTTCAAACTTCAGCTGATAGTATAGCTGCCCCATTTTAAAAGTGAACGACTGCATATGGTTTTCACAACCCTAACAATAACTATCTTCTGAGAAAAAGATGTGCCTAGAAGTCTTTACATTGGTCCTTCTGCTAAAACATTTGTATTTAGCGAACAGCTATGTTTGTGAAGATGCTCAAATTACCATGCAGACAGCACATACGTGCATTCCGAGATCTCTGTTGTCTAAACACCAAAGCGCATCGCCAGTGAAATAATTATAAAAGTAATGTACACGATGGTATTTAATCATAACCCTGGTGATAACACAGCAGGCAGCTGACTAGCAAGTCGGGGTCACGGTTCTGGTTCGTAGTTTCACGTACAATAATGTAATTACCACTTGGAGACCGTCCAAAAACCAAGTGTGCTGGGAACCTCTACTTGGTCATACAACAGAAAAAGTAGTGAGCAAAGGGAAAAAGATGGATAAACATGTGATGGATAAGACAACACGGGCAAAGCCTCTAACCCACCACGTATTGCATCTGCTATACCTGGGAAGAGCTGTGTTGTTTCACAGACAGTTTCTGCTATAATAGTCTCCATGGTGAAAGGTGAACAAAAACAACGAAACCCAAGGATTCATGGCACTGAGAGTGAACTAACATAGCCAAGAGCTTGCCAAAGGCAACCCAGCCTAGGTTCTGGGGTAGGAAAGGAGTGAAGGAAGAAAAAAAAAAAAGTCCCCGCCCTAGATTTTCAACCAAAGAGAAACCAACTATTAGCCATGCCCGACAACATCAAAAAGTACGCCTCGAGGAAGGCATAACATTAAGAAACTGTAGACTTACAACATACCAGACATAGTAACATCAGTAAAGGTATTCTGCGCTACAGACGACACGCATCAAACTCGCAGTTTGAGAGACAACCTGCTAAACGAGAACTGTCGCGATCTGCGTATAGGTAAACTTTGTAAATCCATTTCACTGCCAGTGGAAAGCTCTAAGCAACATGCGCATGGTCGAAATTGTGTCGGAGTGCCTTTATCATTTAAGCCCGTTGATGTAGTGAAGCTGTCGCTATGTTGCTGAGCTGGGAGTATGAGTGGGCATACACGTGGACAAGGAGTTCGCTTCCTGGGCAATGCTTTCATCAGTGCGATACACACAAGGCTGTGCAACTAAGATACTGCTGCACAGACCAAGTTGTGCAGTACCTCGTACAGTGCAGAAAGAGGTACACCCAGACCACTGTTCTACTGAAGGTTAGCCACACAGAACGAGGTAGCGAACGGCACTCTCCCTTGAGCCCACTCCATGTCATACGTATTGTTTTTGAGTGATGTATCTTCCACCAAAAGCGCCAAGAAGTAGAGCAGCTCTGAGGTTATTAGTGGCAAAAACCTCAAGATCCAGTCACGGTTGGATTTTCAGGTAGTATAAAACTAGGAAGGTTTTTTGTTGGTGGGTGTTTTTAGGGGGTGTAGGAGGGGTGCTGGGTGTGACATGAGACCTTTAGAAATTTACGGACGTATTGCTCATATACTATGGGGCTTTCAGCCAATTCTTTTCATCCATTGGTCGGTTCACTTTTCTCCCGCCCACTGCATCATAGAACATAGGACTGTGGGCACGCCCACTTAGGCCACTGGCTAAGCACGTTGACAAGAAACACATGTAGTAGTAAGTACCCTTATGTGCCAGTGACTGCTATGACAATGTGTGCTTTTTCAGACAAAAATCCTCCTCTTCCCACCTCCAGTAACAAAGAAGTGCAAAAGCCATGCCAAGCAAGCAAAGTGAAAGGTTGGTGGCAAATTATTAGACCTTTTGGACTTGCCAGTGCTTGTGCATACTTATCTAGGCTCTAATGTGAGCAAGCATTGAATTTCAGTTTCCTCTTATTTGAAGCATTGCAAGCCAAGAGATTGACACCAAGCTCTGTACATAGTTAGTGTTTGCCCGACTTATTGCTGGACATATTGTTCCTTATTCCCATGGGCCCGGTATATTTGCAGCTCCTCTTTCCTGAACATCTGGTTATTCTTGAATTTCCTCTTCACTTGCCATTGGGTGAATTTCCCTTGCATGTGGGATTCCACAAATTTCAGGGAGGGGTCACGAAGCCTGGTGTCTTCTTTCTTTAATTTCTAGGGGGAAGGGGGGGGGGGGGGGGGTAGATCAGTCTGCTGCCCTCCCTTAGTTGAAGTGCCTGGGAGTGAGTCCCTATAAACACGCAAAAGCTGTTTCTGGGCAGTATGGGGCGAATTCCAGATCCCCTTCTCCGCAGTCGCACCTGGTGTAACGGTGACGGAATGTGCATGTGCGTGCCTGCTCGTGCACCGCCCCCACCTGCAGACCGGAAGGGCTAGTTTGTGGTCACACTCCAGGCACTGGAAACGCCTGGCCACAGACAAACTGCAGCTCAGGTTCTGCCTGTCCGCAGTGGAGATGAGACAAGCCCTCTGTAGGCAAAGAATAACGCAATATTCTGCTATGATACCTCGGGTGGTTGTGACGAAAGGGCAGCCCTTATAAGCCCACCACAAAACGATCACTAAAGCCTGTCAGTCTTGTGGGGGGTAATATGCAATGTGTTTCCACGAATCTCACCTACTAAAGGTGAGTCGCGGCCTCACCACTCCCCGGGTGGTGGTGCATCACCCACCCTCTATCGCGTGTCTGTGAATATCGTTGACTTGTGCCTTGACCACCCCCTGGTGGGCTCTAGACGTTCCTCTGGTGTCTGGATTGTCTTCATTGATTGTACATGGCGACCCTGTACTACAATATCTTGGCTTAGACACCCGCAGCTTCTAGGGGGTCCCCATAGACCCCCGCAGCGAGGTGTTTCTGGTAAATCACCTTCCGTGGTGATTAATCCTGGGGATTCTCCTTCAGCAAACCTCGATGAACCACATTGACCCCCCCCGCCCCTCATTGGTGTGATAGTATTAACAATAGTATCAATTCCTCCCACAGTTGTGCTTTACCAAAGCAACACACTTCAAGCAGTGATTGGTGCGCCATCGCCAACCCTGACATAACACGTCTCAAATCTGTTCCCTCAAACACCACATGCTCACACCCCGCCAACTAATCACAACCATCCTAAAAAGCTTCAAGTCTTGCAAAGGTTGGGAAAGCGCTATACGGATGAAAATGTAATAGAGCAAAAATCCTGAGTAGGCTGAAACCCACTTTACTTTAAGGGGAGTAAGCAGAGCCTATAAGCACGGCGCGGCTAAGTTTGCCCTCCGCCTCGGGAAGCACATAAAGAATGAAGAGCACAACTCTGGGAAGTTTGCTTTGGGATGGGGAGGGAGGAGGGGGAAGGATTTCCAATCAAGAGCCAGTAAACAAGCTAGGAGCACATCCTCCTACGTCACGGGAAACAAAGATGGCATCGGCTTGTCCAGATGGCCCATCCTAAAATTGGACAGGGCGGTAACAAAAAAAGCCTGATTTCTAATCGTAACAAAAAAGCCTGATTTCCAATCATGCACCATAGTTTAACATAAACAATGACACAAGCCTATGGAAAAGAGGGGCGGGCGTATCGATTCCAAGAAGCCCTCGCAGAGCGAGCAATGCATTCGCGCTGCAACGCCAGGCGAGACCTAAAAGAAGCCCGGGTGCGAAGCACCAGTTTGTCTGGAAAAGACATCAGATAGGGAGGCGCGCAAGATAACGCCTGCAACTCGCGCACCCTCCGGGCAAATGTAATCGCCACTAAAAAGGCCGATTGATGATCAACAGCCAGAGGGGACAGTTATGTAAAGGGAGCACAAATTAGATAGGTGAGGACCAAATTAGGCTCCCACTGTGGCATAACAAAGGGTGTGTATGGAAACAAGTGATCCAGCACTTTTAGAAAGCTATGTACAATTGGAGACTAAAAGAGAGGGCTGGTCTGGCAGCCGCAAAAAAGCAGACAGAGAAGAAAGGTAATACTTGAGAGTTCCCAAAGAAGAGCCCTGCTGGGCAAGGGTCAGAATGAATAAAAGAACAGTGGACAGAGAAGCAGAAAGAGGGTCAATAGACCTTTCTGCACATATAAAAAATTTCTGCCTAATGCAGGCATAGACCATCTTAGTGGAGGAACACATGGCTGCCAAGATAATGGTACATACTTCGGGAGGTCAAAAGGCATCAATTTCTGCCACTCAATCTCCACGCATGGAGGCGCAGAGTTGACCAGTTCGGGTTGAGAACCCTCCCCTGCTGCTGCGACAGAAGATCCTCCCAAAGGGGCAAACTGATTGGAGGATTGATGCTCATCTTCAGAAGTTCTGGATACCAGACTTTCCTCGCCCAGTCTGGAGCCACAAGAATGACTTGGGCCCCGTTGTTCCTGATCCTCTTCAGAACCCTGGTCAGGAGTCGAATGGGCAGAAAGGCGTACAGCAGGCCTGAGTTCCACTCCTGACGAACAGCGTCACCGAGCGATGGCTGCATTGAAAACTCCACCGCAATACTGCTGACACTGCGAGACTTCTTCGGAGGCGAACAAATCTAACCACTGTTCTCCCCACTGCTGAAAGTGACCTTGAACCACCTCCGACTGGAGATGCCATTCGTGATCCGCTAAGCATCGACAGCTAAGTTTGTCCGCACTGGCGTTCAGAGAACCTGCCAGGTGTTGAACCACCGAGGTTATGCCCTCCTATTCCAGCCATGTCCGGAGATGCAGGGCCTCCCGACTAAGGCCCCATGACCCTAACTCGTCCTCCTTGTTGTAGTACCACATGGCGATGGTGTTTTCCATGAACACCTGCACTAACTTCCCCTTGACAGAGGGAGAAAATGCTTTCAATGCCAGTCGAATTCTTCGGAGCGCCAACAAATTTATGTGGAGCCCCGACTCCGCTGGAGACAGGTGTCCTTTAATCTCCACCTCTCCCAGATGGCCGTCCCATCCCAGAAGCAACAACAACAACATCTCAACCGTATTCAGTAAAAATAAATACACTTGTATGTACACGACATTACAAGTAAAGAACAAAAGAGAGACTCCAAATTATTCGTTGAATGTGCTCAAGGAATCATATTTTGAGAAATAGCGGGGTATACACAACAGTTATAACAGCACTGTTAAACATGAATGCAATGGCAAACCTAGAACACTAAGTGCACATTGTGCTCATGACAGGACGTGACGGCGCAAGTGACAAAGTGAGGAACCCAGCGCTAGGCGCAAAAGTGAAAGGTGAGATACAATATATACACGATTGTTGGTTCAACACAATAATTTCTTTGGAAGTGTTAAATACGATTCAAAGAATGATTTCATGAACCAAAGAGGAGATGTGCGCCATAAGTTGCACTGGTATGGGAAGGTCGACGGCATTTCGATCTTATTGAATTAGGACTATCATCAGGCTCGGGTAGCCAAGATCAAGAGTGCTGTGGCACAAGATGGTTTGGGCCCAGGTGTGAGGCGGTAGAGTCCAGGGGGGTTTTGTAGGCAGCGTCGAAGGACGTCTGCAGCAGACTTCGATAGTTGGGAGAGGATCGTCCGTAATTGATTCCTAAGAGACACCGGAGAACCCGCACACGTCTGTGGCAGCCCGGCGTTACTTTTTTCCCCCAGCCATCACAGGATCCATTTCCTGCCACGGTCGTCATTTCTTAGGAATCAATTACCGGTCACCCTAGCAGTGGATCGGGGCTCCGACCCTGCATCCCTGAAATGCTTACGGACGATCTTCTCCCAACTATCGAAGTCTGCTGCAGACGTCCTTCGACGCTGCCTACAAAACCTCCCTGGACTCTAGGAGGGAGATGTGAAGTCGACCCTGGCTTCGGCTCCGTAGAACTGTGCCTAAGGCGTCGGTGCTCCTTACCTTCATCGACAGACGAAAGTCTTTTTGTGCCTCTTCCCCGAGTGTCCTGACGACCTTGAGTAGGACGAAGAGGACTTTGGGTTCTACCTCAACCAGCACCTCCACTGAGTCTCACTGGATGGTGTCGGTTGTCAGGCCGCATGTAGCTTCAAAGCCCACTCCCGTAAGGTCTTAGGAGCCATGGCTTGACAGCCCGAGCACAACTTCGGATCGTGGTCGCACTCAAGACACCAGAGGCAGACAAGGTGGAGATCGGTGACCGACATTGTGCGGGGACAGGCCTCGCACGGCATAACCCGGTCTTCCTCGAAGACATCCTCGCACACAATGGAAAAAGTCTTGAAGTTGAGAAAAAGCCTGTTAAAAAACGACTGCGGCGCTTAACTGTCGCAGAAAGAAAAAAACGGACGTCTGCGTGCCGCCTATATAGGTACCGCAACATCATAACCAACGGCAACTACGCCAACCTCACACAGAGCCGAATGGAGCCACCAGAAGGCGCATGCATGGGATATTGCTCAGCAAACGTTTCCAGATCCAGCCTGACGCCTGGGAAATTCAAAGAGAAGGAATCTGCAGCTAGAAGTCTCCATCAGATAACCATTTTTAGGTATGGCTTAATAAAAGCTGTCGCTAGACGTTGTGGCAACAACAGAAAAAGAATAGTAAAGAAGCACTTCAGAAAGGGGCTCTGGCCCAGCCCACATTACACTATTTGATTACGCACAAATTGTGTGCTTCCACTGAAAAGTGTGTTTGTGGGTAAAACGTTATAAAGGCCATCTCTAGTGGGACGCCTTGCAATTGTAAAATTAATAATCCTACCCCCTGTCTATACGCAATGCAGCATTCGCTTTATATGATTCCACAACACTACTTCCAGACATCAGACGGCCTAGTGGCAGACCTCCTATGGGCCAACAAGCGCAGAAGGGTACGTCTGACAACGCTACAGAGAACATAGCCTAGTGGAGGGCTAGAGGTTCCCGGTTTAGAATTTTATTACATTACTTCCCAGCTCCAGCGTGTGGTCCACTGGTTGGACAGTGAAGATAACTGGGAGAGACATCTCTTGGCGGGCACGCTCGGAGTCGCTCACTGACAGAGCTCTTGATGCTTGGGATCGGTGCCCCCTGGAGACCCCATATATTGTGTGGCATGTAGTCATAACATGGGAAAACGTGGTACATGTGGACAACTTCTCCAATATGAAAAGATTTCAAGTGTAGCTCGAGAGAATTGGCTCCTGTTCCCAGAGGAACCCCCTAACACAAATACACTGAAAGTGATGTTGTATATGGCGCAGGGTGGGCATCTGGTATCCCATCTCTTTAGAGCGTTGACAGATCTACCAGGCGGAGTGCTGACGGTCCAGTCAAAGTGGGATGCACTACTAGATGAACCCTTGTCAGAGGCAGAATGGAGGAAAGTTCATGAGAAAGTACAGAAAGTGATCGCCAAAATGCAGCTCAAAGTCCTTTAATATAAACTTAGTTCACCAAGTATTTCTCACACCATGCACGTTACACATAACATACCCGATCCGCAAGGACGAATGTCCAAGATGTAATGCAAGCGCGGCGGGTTTCTTTCACATGGTATGGTCCTGCCCGTTATTACTCTCCTAGTGGGAAGAGGTGCTTGCAGGCCTCTGGGAGGTTACGAGATGGGGAAGCCCAAGAGAGATTCAGCAGGTATTGTTGGGAACGTTACGGTTTGTTCTCCTAGGGCTAGTCTTGGCTAAGAAACACATTGTTATAGCATGGTTTCGTCATGGCCCCCACAATTCCAGGAATGGGTAAGAGATGTGTGTGAAAAGGGCCCCGCAGAACTGGTACGGATGACATTTTTTTGGATGGATGAGAGACTTGTTGATGATCTCCAGGCATGGTTCTCTATGTTAACAGATTTAAGAGAACACAGACCTCAGAAGCCCGTGGGGCCTCAGATGAAGGAGCTTCCTCCCAGCGGGAACAAGGCGGATATAACAGCTAGGTTTTACTTAGTAACCTCAGTGCTTACGTATAATGTAACCAGACAAGGTGCGGAGGTTATGAGGTTATGCGAACAGGATTCCAGTTGGCAGTATGACACAGTGGACTATGTTGACCTAGATATTGTTAACATGAGAATTTGTATGTAAACATGGTGCATATGTCCTGATATGATGTTCACATGATTCAAAATGCTAATAAAGATTTTTCTTTCTTTTATTTTTTAAAGTTGTATAGGCTAAAGCATGAAGTACCCCAAACATAAAAATGGGCTTCGCACTGGGGATGGAAAAGCCTCAGCGGTTAAGGGGCCATTTTTACTGTATTAGATTTAAGACTGAAGACCGGTATTTTATCTTAAGAAATCTCACAATAGTAAGGATGGATCTTGGTACTAGTTAACCCCTACCACACAGCCTGGGAGTGGAACATTTTCCCTCAAGTAATCCTTCTAAGACGTATTAGGACAGCTTACATATTGTATTGCCACTGTATGTATGTATGGGATTTGTAGAGCGCAGGAATCACCCCCAGAGGGGTATCTCCGTGCTATCGTAGCAGGAAAGTCCGATGAAACTTGGGCAGACAGGATTAAGGTCTAAATAATGCTGTTTTCAGGAGTTTCTTGAAACGGAGCAGATTAGAGCATTTGCGTAGGTCCTCGGGCAAGGTGTTCCAAAATTTTGAGGCTAGATGGACAACGGTTTTGCCTTCTTTTCTAAACCGGGGGACCACCAGCAACCCTTTACCTTCCGATCTAAGGCGACGATTCGGACAGTAGACTTTAAATTTGTCTGACAGATAGCTGGGGTTCTCACCATATAAAGCTTTATGGATGAGACAGCAACGCTTAAACTTAATTCTCTGGTGGATGGGGAGCCAGTGAAGTTGTAATAGTGGACCTGAAGAGGTGCAACGTGGGTTTTTTAAGGTCCAGGCGAGCCACCACATTTTGTACAATCTGCAGTCTGTTTAATAGGGACTCATTTGTAGATACCAGCAAAGCATTACAATAATCTAAGCAGCCAATGATCAATGCCTGAATCAGGATTCTTCGTACAGAGAGAGTCAGACATCGAAACACTTAGGCAAAAGGCTTAGGGTGTGGTAGCAATTCCCTGCCGTAGTCATCACTTGGTCCTTCATGGATAACAGTAAATCTCAGCGTACTCCCAGGTTTTTTGCCACCAAAGTAGGAGTGGGGGCAGGACCCAATGCTATAGGCCACCACCTAGGGGACCAGCAACTCTGGGCTGACCCAAACAGCAAGATTCCGGTCTTGGACGCATTTAATTGCAGACAGTGGTTCGTCATCCACTCCGATATAGCCAACTAGCCTTTAGCAAAACGCTGATCAATAGACTCACAGTCCTTGTCAAAGGACAGGAGCAATTGGGTATCATCAGCATAAGAGAAAGGAGTGAAACCGTACCCCCTAATAACCTTGGCAAGGGTGGCCACATAGATATTAAACAAAGTTGGGCTCAAACAAGAGCCCTGGGGCACTGCCTTAGAGAGTTTCAAGGTTTGTCAACTGAATGGACCCAGGTTGATGGTCTGAGTGCGCTGGTCTAGGAAACTGATAAGCCAATTAAGTGCCTGTCCCTGCAGACCGGCCTCCCTCAGTTGAAAAATCAATTTCTGATGAGATACCGTGCCGAAGGCTGCTGTCCGATCCAATAAGACCAGTATTACTGCTTTATTTTCATCCAATGCCATTTTAATATGAACCATAACCCCAATAAGGGTAGTCTCTGTGGAGTGGTTGGGTCTAAACCCAGACTGAGAGGGATCAAGAATGGCATGTTTGTCAAGGTAATCCATTTACAGTGTTAATATAACGCTCCGCCATTTTACTCATCAACGGGAGGAGCGAAATGGGGTTGATCTTTCTTCTTAATAGGAAGTACTTAAGCGGACTTCCAATCAAGAGGTAGGATACCTTCGCTTTAGGAGGTGTTCAAAATCTCAGTAATAGGGGTGGCTAGAAGCGGAGCAAGCAGAGCATGTGTGTGTGCTGGCAACACATCTAAAGGAGAGCTGGATTTTGCCGTACTAAGCATGGCTTCCACCTGAGAGATCTGAACACCTTTGAAACAATCCAGGCCTTCATCTAAGTCATTAACCGTAAGAGAACTAGAGTCATTGGGCTCAGCGTGACCGGGGTTTGATTATAAATCAAATGAATTTTATCCTCGAGGTGCACAGCTATGTCGTCACATAGTCCCTGAGAGGGGATAGTCTGTTGTGCGGAGTTAAGGATTTTATATAGCTCCTTTCAGTCAGTCAGTCAATACTTTATTTCGGCTTACAGCCATAAAAGCCAAAAGCAACAATAAAGGAACATTTACATACAAAGCCATGATATACAATTATATACAATAGACATAAGGTGATTTTATCTCCATGAATTAGGCAATACCAAATATAAGATATAAATAAGAATATTAAATTAGTTAAAAACCAGACCACTATCTAAAAACTGAGGTAGACTAGATGTCATAATACCATAAAGCGGGGAGATCAATAAATTCCCCCCCCCCCTGCAATTACAGTTTATGACCAGACCGTTCCCTAATAATATACACATTAAATAGAAATCTACTTATACCAAATACCACTAATTGTGAGGTGTCAGATTTTAATATGCGCTCCGCTGCTCTGTATGACCTAACCCCCACGTGTTTACAAAGGGGTCTGATCCAACAGAGCCTCGGTTTCTTGTAAGCCGGACAGAAGAAGAGTAGATGAACATCATCTTCCCTAGCCCCTAATGAACACAAGGTGCACAGATCCGAACCGTTTTCCCCGACCCACCTACATGTGTAAGCGCTGATCAGTAAAACCCCGTACCTGAATTGCAAATGTAGTGATTTTGCTAGTGGAGGGGCAATCTCATCCATAAAGTCTTCAAATTTGGGTGTGTCTTTTATATTTAGGAATTTCTGGGTCAATGTGCCAATCGTAGATCCAAGGATTAGCTCACCGTTAACATAAGACCAGAAAGTATCCTTTAGAATTTTTTGGGAGAGCTGAGTCATATTCCGAGGCTCCTCCCAAAAATGTAAAAGCCCTAATCTCTTAAACCACATACATATATACTTCAGCCACGGGGTTTTCAGGTACTCATCAATCTTAATTAGTTCGATCAAGCCAAACTTGTAATCCCTCAGCTCTGGGGTTATCCTAACCCAATACAACAGTGGTCTCAATGAAGTGCTCTGTTCTTTTAAGATTAATATCCCAAAATACGGGCACAACGGGGGTTCTAATCGGTATTTTAAGTAGACTACGCACAAAATTGTTTTCTGCCTTCCCAAATTTATTGGTACTACAATATCCCCATACCTCAGCACCATAGAGGGCTGCCGATTGGGCTTTAGCTTTAAATACCTCAAGTGCTGGAGAAATGGCTTTAGAATAGCTTGCGCCATGCACTTTTAAGATGGGCAGTGAATTTTGTTTAAGCAATAATGTGCTTTTATTCAGCTGTCCTTTCCAAGTCAAATTACTTTCCTGCGTCAGACCCAGATAGTTGAAACTTCCTACCTGTTCCAATATACGGTTCTCTAGGAAGAGATTTTTCCTGAGGGTTTTTTTTGAATTTATAGCCATATATTTGGTTTTAGTTGGATTAATTTCTAACCCCTTCTCCACACAATAACTTTGGAAGGAGTTAACCAAATTTTGCAAACCTCTCGGGGTCTGAGAAATAAGAATAGTATCGTCAGCAAATAATAGAGACGTAATTATTTCTCCATCCAGTTTCGGGGAGTCATGGACACAATTCCTTAGGTAGCTTGGAATGTCATTAACATACAGGGAAAAAAGTGTGGGGGCTAAAACGCAGCCTTGGCGTACGCCTCGATCTACAGGAATGGCTTTTGATAATTCACCAGCCTTCCCCCATCTAATTTTAGCATAATTCCCTGTATGTAGCTTAACGAGTTCATTAAGTAGCTCACCTGGGACCTTCATTTTCCTTAACGTAGACCACAACAACTTACGAGGAACAAGGTCGAAGGCGGCCCTCAAGTCCATAAACGCCACATAAAGACTACCCTTCCTAATGTTAATATATTTCCAGCAAATGCACATAAACCTGAACACCTGATCGACTGTGCTGATTTTAGATCTAAAACCTGCTTGGTATTTGGTTAGTATCTTTGTCTCCTCAATCCAATCTAAAATCCTATTTAAAATATGTCTGGCAAAGATTTTTTGTAAAATATCTATTAAACTAATAGGGCGGTAATTGCAAGGATCATGGCGATCACCTTTTTTGAAAATTGTTATAATTTCTGCCCCTTTCCATGATTCTGGGATCGGAGTTCCAGCCACAATTGAATTACTTAAAAAGTTTATGTATGGTCCCCACACCTCCACATCATGTTTCAGTAGGTCACCAGGGATTTTGTCGGGACCAGGGGCTTTACCCATTTTAACAGCGAATAATGCCTGATTAGTTTCTTCTAAGCTGAAATGTAATGGTACAATACTATTGTCTAAATTTATTCCTACATTATCAGGGGGCAAATTATCCTTACTATTAGAGTAAAGCTTAGAAAAGTGATCACACCAAGTGGTTTCATCCAAAAAAAATATCCTTAGGTGATCTACCCTTCTAGCTCCTTTGTCCAATTTCCTGCCTCGTTCAGTTTTAACATGATTTTTCCGTGCCATTTCTAAATTCTTGTGATAAGCAGCAAGAGCCAGTTTAAAATCGAATCTTTCAATATCTAGCTGGAATTTATGCCATCTTTTTTCCAGCACTTTACATCTGGATTTTTCCATCCATAACTCTGCAGTGTACCAATCTTCACTTTTTTTCCTAAATGTATTAAGTCGATGTTATAGCGGAGCCAGCGTATCAATTATTGGGCTAATATTATTGTTAAAAACCCTCAGCTTCCTGGTACTGTCCATGTGTTCATCGAATATCGGGGGTGTATATAAATTGCTAAAAGAGTCATACGTGACTTTATGCCATCGTCTTTGGAGGGCCATCTGGGCACCTTCAGCCGACTGCGGTCTGTGGCAGCTAGTAATCTGAAAAGGAATAATGGAAAGATCCGACCACGTCATTGGGCAAGGAGGATCGGCACTTACGAGAGGGGAATTGGTGGATATAATATCCAGGGTATGCCCTGACAAATGTGAGGGGCCCGTATTAATCTTTCCCAGGCCTAAAGTGGCCATATTAGCTAAGAAGCTGGCAGATTTAGTGTTTTGTCCTCACTATATGGATATTAAAATCCCCTAAATGCATAAAATGATTAGAGGCAATAATGTGAGGGGAAATTTTCTCAATTAATGATAAATTAAAATCTTCAAGTGGCCCCGGAGGGCGATATAAAAGTGCACCCTTTAAAGTATGATGTGACAGCTCCACTTTGAATATACACATTTCCAACCGGGTATCTAAGACTGAGTCAATCATAGTAATTTTCAGCTCTTCTTTGGAAATTATGCCAACTCCACCGCCCACTTTCCCTACTCTATCCAGTCTAAGAATCAGATAGTTCTCAGGGAGAGCAAGGGCAAGATCAGGCGTGGAGGTTGATTTCAGCCAGGTCTCTGTTAAGAAACGACGGTCAGGAGATTCTGCACTCACCAGATCCCAGAGTTCAGTGGCATGTTTAGGTAGTGAGCGAACGTTAGCTAACAGCCCCTGCCAGGCACACAACTGATTGGAAGTAGAAGGTCTAACTAGGCTGTGAGTCACTCCACCCTCCCCTGTCCTGCTCTCACCGTTATCGCTACGAGTGTAGGATGTAATTGCGCCACAGTTATAACAGCAGTCTAAGCAGGCAAAAGGACCTTCAAGATTGCTAAACAAACCTGCATGAAAGCATGGCGTCACAATATGCCTCACCAATAGAAGTTGTGAGGACGTATAAACAAGTCTACACACGTTATCTGGTAGAAACTGGGCAGGGGTCCTGACGACGGCCTGGCGCAGACGGGCTTGCCTTTGGCGCACCACTGGCGCGTCCGTGCCATCTGATACCGATATATACAGGATCAGTTCCCCAAATGCGGATGACTAGACTGTCTCCACATAAAAATGGGCGCCCGATATGTCACAAAGTGAGGCGATTCTGATGATCCTCACTTCCACCAGAGTAGCTCCCTCCACAACACACAGCACAACCAGCTGCGGTGGAACGGGGAGTAAGCGGGTGGCGAGTATAAGCAGGAAGCAAGTGCACGAGTGAATTACAGCAGAGGTATTAAAAGCACAAGCTGTGAGTTAAAAACACAGTAAAAGCACTTTAAGATAAAACAGTGAAAATACACCCTAAAAGAATCTAATGTAAAAATGCTAAAAACGTGAAAAGTGCTAAGCATGAGGTGCCAGGAGCGAAAAATGCTACGTCTGCACCAGCGCTGTCTCGATTTCTGACTAACCACTGCGAGTCAGCGCCATCTGATCCTGATAAAGACAGGATCAGTTCCCCAAATGCGGAAGACTAAACTGTCTCCACGCAAAAATGGCCGCCTGATAGGTCACAGGAAGTGAGGCTGTAATTTATGACACATTTGCAATGCTCAACACAGAAGACTTTATTGGTGATGCAGAGAAGCCAATGACAAAGGCTATGGAACTGATCGGTTCCCTCTGAAAAACAAGGTTACATTAGATGCCACTAGTCTGGTCTTCTGATTATGGCTCTTTTTGACATGGCAGAATGCCTAACTTATTTATTGTGAAAAGCATATGTTAAAGCCAATAGGCCTTTATTGGTGGATTAGTACTGCACTGTATGTGTTGCCTGTAGACAGGTACTTTGATACATAAAAACGTATAGATTACTGTAGTAAGCAATGGCTTTGGTGCGGATTAGCTCCTTTGACAAACCATAGGGATGTATGTTGCTTTGTAAACTGTAATTACATACTTTTCTATTTTATTTCTGTATATCTGCCGTTGCCTTGTAGGAATGCTTATGAAACGCTTGTGGGTTATGATGACAAGCCAATGATCAAGGTTGTAAGCCCAATTAGTTTACTGGGAAATGTTATGCAAAAGGGCACAGGTCTGATATGTTTATTTTGATACATTATGAGGGAGACAGTAAACCTGCCTTATTTATAGTGAAAAGTCTATGTTAAAGCCAGTAGCCTTAAAGGTGAATTGTTATTACACCGAGTTTAAGCCTGTAGGCAGGCATCTTGATACACTGATTTTCACTGACTGTCTTAGTAGTCCAGTATTGTGGCATTAGTCCCTTTTAACAAACCCCAAGGGAAGATTTGCATACAATACATAGAGAGCTCTTTTCTGCTATCACCTCTAAAGAGTGCCAGCTTTCAGATTCTGCCTATGACAGGGGACGGAATGAGGCAATAGATCAGCCCACTTGAACCACTGGCCTATTGAATTACAGCATTTGTTCATGATCACATGTACATTCATCAGAAAAGGAGTGCGCTTTAGTGTCAGAGTTGGTGGGCCAGTCCTTTAGTCTTTCCACTTCCTCCTCTTGTGGGCCCCCTTTCATTTCTTTCTTCCTCTTTTATTTAGTTATTCTTTAAGCGAGTCCTGGAGCTCCCCAGATTGTGTTACCAGGCCACTTGCTGCTCATTTAGGCTGCTGTGCGCAATGCTCTACACGACCAGAGATTATAAACAAGGCAGCCAATTTGGATTAGCATTGTTCATAATGAATCATTTTTCTGTTCCAGGCCACATTTAGAAGAATTTTGTCGGCCATCTTAGATTGGAAAGACAACAATACACTATGTACAATAACACTGCATGATGATCTTGGAATGGTATTGTGCACAGCTAATCACTGTTTTCCCAATTTAAGATGGCTGACATGTTGCTTCTAACCGTGTCCATCATACTGGAACTTAAAAACAATGGCAAACTGTGAGAAGTTGGCCTGGTATATGCTGTCCACTAATTAAAGTGGGCACCCTCTACCAGTCCAAACAACCCCTTATGGTGATAGGTTAAAGACAACCTTTATTGAAAGCTATCCTAGTGGTAGCTATGGAGAGCAGCCTTCAGGTTAAGTCTTGAAGGAATGTAAAGCAGCTTGTTTTACCAGTCTATAATCTCTTGAATGACCAAATGAAAGGACAACCACACCAGGTATATATTCAAAGTATATGTATTTAAGATAAAACACACCCCTCTAGTCTCGCTATGAGGCTGGAGTTCGAAGTACTTAAGTTACAAGTCAGTATTCAACAGTAAAAGCACAAATACACGTTTGGGCCTTAGGGGCGTACCAAACCATATACCAATAAAGTGGTATAAGGACGATGACTGAACTAGACACAAGACCTAGAGCCTTTAGAAGTGCTTGGGTCCCAAGGAACGACCCAAGGTAGTGACGTAGGGTAACCACGGGGGACGCGTGCAGTGTTAGAACACAGGCACGAATCGCTGTTGAATTCTTTGGGGAAAGTCGGGGTTGGAAAATTACAGGTTAAGGACACTTAGAGAATGACTACAAGCAAACCCTTTTGGACTTAGAGGTGTCTAGGGCCAACACCCACGGGAGCACCGGAGTACTCGTGTTACCTCACCCAGGGAAGCCGGGTGCATAGGTGTCTTTTGGCGTCGTGTCGCGGCGTCGTTTACAATGGAAGCTGGCAAAAAAGTGCTACTGCCGTGAAAAGGAGAAGTGTCCGAATAGATCCAAGCCTGGTTAGAGGATGGAAGGAACCTGATAGCAGAGGGAACAGAGTCTGGGTCACTTACCAGTGACCAGGGGCACGATAGTCCAATGCCCACAGATGTCGGGTGCTTCAGGTGAGTTAACGGGTGTCTTGACTCTTCAGTCATGAGGTCCAGGAAGCGTAGTCGACGACCAGGAGCTGGATTCGAGCTGTCCCACAAAGTCTGTCGAGTGCTGCGGTGTCGGAGACCAGAATGGACCAAACAAGCCTTGGCAACGGCAAGTCGAGTGGAAATAGAAGGACATCGGTGCAGACCAGCAAGGTCTGGTGGACTCACCCAGCGAGGGTAAGTCAGGGCACGTCTGGAGCAACCAGGAGAGCCCAAGCAGAAAAGGAGTTGCGTTCGCACTGGAAACTGGCCCACGAGTCTTCGGTGCAGTCGGTGCTCAAGGCTGGGGCTACTCGGAGCCCTAAGCACAGCTTCGAGGAAGACGATGTACCGGCAAAAGTTCACAGTGTCCAGGGGTCACTGTTCCCCATCACCCACGATAGCCACGGGCCTCAGCTTTGCTGTGGACTCAAGGTAGCCTCTGGGAAGTCTGGAAATCCACCTCTGGTGATGCAAAGACTTCGGCGGGAGCGCCAGAGTTGCAGACCGGACAGTTGCTTCTTTGGTGCCTGCCAAGCAGGGGAGTCACTCCTTGACCCCAAGGGAGATTTCTTCAGTCTTCTAGTTGAAATAGAAAGTCGAAGGTCCAGGATATATGTTGCAGAGTTTCGTCCAGGGTAATCTAAAGTCTCAAGGACTGGGTTCCTATACTTATACTAAGATAGGGGGTTGGACATACTCTGGGGAGCCACCTATGGGAGGGTTTGGAAAGAGGGGTGGTTACACCCATTTCCTTTGTCCAGTTTCGCACCAGAACAGGGGCAGGTAGCCCCTGCAACCGGTTTCAACTGGACTATGCACAGGGACACCAAGTGTGCACCCAGTGCAGGACTTCAAAGCACCAGAGTGCGCTCCCGCCCAGCCCCAATACACATCGGCCAGTCTGGGGAGGTAGATACACCTCACTGTGACAGGAAACCTATTGTCCAGGCCTCCCCTGCCGGAGTTTCGGTCAGCAGGAGGCCAGACCCGTGTCTGTGGCAGTGGCATCCATTTTGTGATGCCAGGGCTCTAGAAAGTCTTTACCGGTTAGACCAGTGGGTACATGTCTCTCCCTCTAGAAGGGTGGAATGCTAACCCTGCCGCCAGAACTGGTGGGGGGGGTAGTATTCCAAAGTGTTTGACACCAAACACAACATTTTTTTGTGCAGCCAATCCAAAGTTAGCATTTACCGCGAGTTTATAATGCACTTAGGAGTATATGGTCAGGCTGCACCACAAACAGCATCAGAGGAGGTACTCCGAACACTGCAGAGTGGCTCTGCTCATGCAGGGGTACCCTCTCACATGAAAACCAAGCACTCTATCTTCAGGATTGTTAAGACCTGCTATAGGAGTGACTTATAGGTTGTATGTGTGTGTGTGTGTGTGAGTGTAATGGTAGTGATATAGGTAGCCTACACCACCTTACCCAGGCTGCAGTAGCAGACCTGTGGTGTCATTTTGGAGTGCTTCCCAGGGGTGGCATAATACATGATTCAGCCCCTGGTAGGCCTCTGAGGTACCTATGCCCTGGGTACATAGTATACCATATACTAGGGACTTATAAGGCACTCCAGAATCCAATTAGAGATGTACCTAATGTACATGGAAACCATTTTAGAGAGGAAGCAGCTAGGCTGGGGTCCTGATTAGCAGGGCCACAGCCAGACTAAGGTCGAAAAACAGTGAAACACCAGCAAAAAGTGGGGGTACCCATGTGGGGCAGATCCTACTCTCCCTCACAAACTATGTCAACACCACTGCAAGATGACCATCCGATGCTATGAATAATTTTATTTTTTATTACGGGCCAACCCCATTCAAGCAGAAGCATGTTTTCTTTTTCTACCTAAATTTTTTTTTAACTGAACTTGCATACGCTTGTTAAATTAAGAACAACCACCATCTCGCTCCTCCCCTTGCCAGCAAATGTACTGGAGAAAGCCATCAACTGCCAACTCACAAACTACCTGGAGTTCAACCACCTCCCAATCTGGCTTCCACCTGAACCACAGCACAGAAACAGCCCTCTTAGCTACCACCGACAGACGACAGAGCCATCATCGACCGCGGCGAATCAGCAGCCCTGATCCTTCTCGACCTGTCAGCAGCCTTCGACACCGTCTCCCACCATCTCCTCATCCAAAGACTCCACCACATCGGCATCCACGGCCATGCCCTCAAGCTGCTATCCGCTTTTGCCAATGGACGCACCCAAATAATCCGCTTCCCGCTGTACACCTCCGACCCCAAGAGCATCATCTGTGGCATACCCCGTGGCTCCTCACTCAGCCCAACAATGTTCAACGTCTACTTGACCCCGCTGGCCCCAATCACCGGAAGCCACGGTCTCAGCAGCATCTCCTACGTTGACGATACCACCAGATCAAGATTCCAGTACGCCATGACCAACATTGCCGACTGGATGAAAGCCAACAACTGCCTCCATCTCAACATTGACAAAACCGAGTTCTCCTCTTCGGAAGACCACCCCCCCCCTCACCGTGGGATGACTCCTGGTGGCCCTACGCTATTCACCCACACCCATCCCCAACCTCAGAATCGACAGTGAACGCTCCATGAGATGGCAGGTCAACACTACTGCCTCCACCTGCTTCAACACTCACAGAATGTTGCGGAAAGTCTTCAGATGGATCCTTATTGACACCAGGAGAACCGTCACCCACGCACTCCTCACCAGTAGACTCGACTACAACACCCTCTATGCCGGAATCACCACCCACCTCCTCAATCGCCTGAATACCATCCAGGATGCAGCAGTGAGAATCATTCTCGACCTGCCCAAACGAGCCCACATCACCCTCCACCTCCGTAGCCTGTAGCCTGCACCAGCTCCCTGATAAGAAGAGATGCCACATCAAACTGCTCATGCACGCCTATAGAAACCCTGCACTACGCCGGACCAGAAAACCTAAACAACTGCCTGACTTGCTCCCCGGCTCACCAGAAACCTGCTGTCTGCCGCCCTTGCCATCACCACGCAGTCATTGCAACCAAATCAGAGGTTGCTCCTTCTCCCACCTCACAGCCAAGTCCTGGAATGGCCTCCCCATCCACCTCCAAACAACAACATTCCTCGCCGAGTTCAGGAGTGGACTCAAGTCCTGGCTGTTTGAATAGACCTTCTCACGCTAGTGCCTGGATACCCCTGAGGGTGATTAGCGCGCTCGTCAAAACTCCGAATGATTAATTTGTGTTTGTATTTTAATGTAGATGGGTAAGAGTGTGAATGCAAGCCTTAGTAACTGGTTGAATGCATGGATGTAAGAGTGACAGAGGGCATCTATGATGACTTATTGAGGGCCTAAACTGAAGATGCACTTTCATGTATAAGCCAGACCTACTACCTGCCAATGCTTTTTCTTCTACGGTGAAGGAGAACAGAGAGGGCTTAATTAGAATGGATGTTATTGAACTGAAATGCCTTGCAACTCAAACTTGTAAATAAAGGAAAATTGGTTACTACTTTAGACTAGGCAATGATTGTGTGAGTAACACTGTTCTGTATTCGAACGGCCTTGTAAGCAACTCATAGCTTTGTGGTCCATTTACAATTAAAACACTGGAATGTGGAGCACTCCAATGAATACAATGGAGTGCTCCGGTTTCTACGGGCCGGTAGAAGCCCGCAGAGCAACATGCCAATGTTTTTGTTACAGCTGCTGCGATCAAAGGCCTCTTGGAGCCAGATGGGATTTAAACCGGGATTTACCTCCCCTCGGATTCTGAGAGGCCTTTTTGTTTTGAGTAAGTCGAACATTCTGCCCTCTAGTGGCAGAATGTTCTAATAGCCTTAGAGCCCTCCTAGTGGGCTCAACCAGCCATTAAAGGCACGCTCCCTTGTTTAAGACCATTGCCTTCGGCTCTTGCCTTTAATTGTGGAGAACCCTTTAATGGCCGGTAGAGACTGCTAGGTCGGGCTCTAAGGCTTTATAATGTTCCTTCAGCTTTGACCTTTTCCACAAGAGTGGCAGAAATGCTAACAAGTCTCAGACTATACCTTATAAATGAAACCGTTAGTCACACATTTCTGGCACATGGAAGGAAAAAAACAATGGTTGAACTAGTATACACTCCTCTTATGCGTCCAGTGTCAGACTGCAGACTAGGGGTGCTTGAGCAATGGATCCAGATGGTAAAAGCACAAGTACTTTCACTACTGGGGACTGATCCTAGAATCTCAGAGAACCATCTCTCGACACGTTTGCAAGTGCACTGTATGATTCAACAAAAGAATTTCAGAAATTAAAAAGCTCAGCAACACAGGAATATGCAGCCCTCTCACTTTGCCTTATTTTATGAATAATTAGTATTCCTTTAATGTAAGGGCACTGAAGGTGTAGCTCACAACTCATCTCTCTGCAGCTCAGCCTTTACTGGCCTTGAGTTGCTTTGGGAGTCCTTCTGGAAAAGGTCCACAGCTACTTGGTTTATAAAACGAATGACCAAAATGCAGTTCTAGTGCAACCACACGCACCACACCCCCATCTGAGGAACAGTGTTGCCACTTGGGCCTCATCAAGACATTCAACAACCAATATACCGGTGCTTTTCGGCATGTAGTATTCGGTCAGTCTAATTCTTCTTAGAGAGACTGCACTTTGTGCCTCTTGTTATGCTCTGGAAGAAAATGAGTACTTCAGAGAATGCAACTCAAGATAATCTCTTTAGGGCAAGACAGAGAATATTGATCTCTTGGGGAATGTGTAACATTTCAAGCATAACACCCTATCAAAAGAGTGCTCTGGTCAATTCCAAGTCATGATGAAAATTAGTAATTTCCTGCAGCCTTTATCTTGCAAGTTACATCAGAAGGAAGGTATGGCATGCAGAACAACACGAACATCCTGTTGCGTCACAGATTTAAGTACCAGCACTATGTAAGTACCAGTATTCACATTCAAGATTTCAACTCGCGTCTGCTTGCTTCATCAGACTGATGTTTTGTAAAGTGTCCCACATCAGTATCTTAGCTTGCCAATACTGTTGAAATGTTCACAAGACTGAATAGCAAACTTGCCTTTGGGCCGATCGCCTTCCCCAGCACAGCAGATTGTAGTATATCCCCTCCTTATTCTAGCTGAAAAATAGCCAACAAAGCTAAGTATATGGCGCAGGAGGTGGTTAGGGATTCAGAATAGCCTGTCAGTTGGCACCGGATATTTGCTGGTAAGGTATTTTATGGCCACTGGGAAATTAAATTTACTCCCAAACCATGTTGGTCTGACTGTAAAGGTAAGGACTTCTGTAGCAATAACATTTTGTTTTTTAAAACACTAGCACCTTAAACCCGTTAAAAACATTACAACAGTTTGTTCCACTAGTTGACTAGGATTAGCAGTAAATTGGAATGATGTGCAAGTAATGGCTTGGGAACGTTAATTATTAGGATCCCAGAGTGTATTGGGAGGAATTTTAATACATTCTCCAAGCACTCAGCTAATCACTTCTGAGATTGTGGTATCAGTAGTTTTGCTCTTAATCTTCAGCTCTTCATTTTCATGTACAGCATACTTTGTCCTTGCCAACACATGTGTAATAAAGATGGTACACTGGGTATAATTTACATTAAGTAGATTTAACTGATGAATCCATGGAAATAACGTCCTATCCAGACAGTGTCAGCATCAACTGACCTGTGGGAATTCCAAGGACACTTGAACACCAAGAAGGCTCTAGAACAAATAACCATTCTGCACAGAACACAATTACACGCAGATCATTAAACACCTTTCCCCTTAACATTAGAAGAGCAAATAAAGATTAGAAAAAGAAGAGGGTTAGGAAGAAGAAAAAAAGAAAGAAAAAAAGCAAGCAACAACAAAAAATAACACTAACGAAGAACAAAATGAAGCAGTTTCACCGGTATCTTCCCAGCACGAGAACACCTTCGCAAAGCAGGCAAATCTTCAGAATGATCAATCTACCCAGAGTAAATTTTGCTGTGCATGAGAGTGATTCTGTTCAAGTTCCAGATGCGACCATCATCTTGGCGGGTCCGGGTTCCGTGGGTGGTTCGGGGTTGCTGCTTTAGGCGCCATCTTGCTTTGGGCTTTAATATTTGTTTGCGGGCGCCATCTTGGAGCGTATTGACGCTCGCTCGGCTCAAAGGAACGCCTATTTAAAGTCGTCCTTTCCCGCGCAGCGGGTACGCGCAGGGGGACGCCGTCGCTTAGCCGGAGTCGTGCCTGAGTCCTGCCCGTCTGCGCCCGTCCGCGCTAAGGGCGCGCAGGGCGCAGCGGGGTTCTTGAGAGTTGGTCTCGGGTTCGGCTCTCGTTACCATGCTGGTGTATTCCGGCGACACTTTGCGGGGTATTGGTCGTTCAATCGTGAGTTGTACCCTTCCCCCTATACACCCACTAGTGGGCCCCTTTCACTGTGCGTGTGGTAGGTGGTCTTTAGATTCCCCTACCCTGAGCGCACACGAATATTCTACGGTTGCCCCTAGTAAGATCCGTGCCAAGCATTCCCTTCGCATCTTCAGCCTGAATGCCAGGTCTCTGGTGCTGCATTATCAGGCCGTGTTTGACCTGATACAGGAAGAGGCTCCGGACATCGTAGCCATCACCGAGACGTGGTTGAAGGATGACGATGTGGCCATTATCAACTTGGCATTTCCCTCTGATTTTTCGGTTTTCACCCTTAACCGATCTACTAGGGGAGGGGGTATTGCGTTGGCCTTGCGACCTGGCCTCACTGGCAGCTGGTCTGGTCTGACCATTCCGGGATGTGAAAGTGCGGTGTTTAAGATCTCGGTCACCCCACATTTTACACTCTCGGGGATGGTGGTTTATCGCCCCCCTGGGAGTGATGTGGCGTTTAGAGCGGCCTTCCCCGACGTGGTTAGTTCCTTGGTGGTAGGTTGTTCTAATTTCTCGATTTTGGGTGACCTCAACTTACATCTTGAGAACCTTACCTCCCCCTCGGTTAGCGGTATTCTTGCCGACCTGGAGGCCCTTCAACTGGTGCAAATGGTTCGTCAGTCTACCCATTCAGGCGGCCACACCATAGATCCTTTTTTCACCAATTTGGCAGACGCTGTTGTCTCCGCCGTTACACCTCTTGGCTGGACGGACCACTCTTTGGTTACCATCTGCACCCCTTTGCCGGGAATGGTTATTGTTCCCCCGGCAAAGCTGGTTACAAGGCGGCAATGGAGTAAATTACGGCTGGAGGACTTACATCGTGTCCTCGCCGAGGAGCCTTTAGAACCTGCGATGCTGGTTGATTCAGGTTACGAGAAGTTCTGCTCCTGGATCTCCAAGGCGCTTGACGCCCTTATCCCTATTGCCGCTTGTAAAGTCAGCTCCAGGGACTCCAGTCCGTGGTACGATGGTGCCTTACGTACTCTCAAGGGTGGTTGTAGGCGAGCAGAGAGGGCTTGGCGGAAGGCGTACGATAGCGGGAAGAAAGCTTTTTATCTCGCCTCCGTCAAAGCTTACCATCGGGCTGTTTGCCAAGCTCGGGCAGCTTACTACGCTACTGAATTTGGCAACAGCTCCAACCCCTCTAAAACCATCTTTAAAGTGATGAAGGACCTTTTGGCAAAGCGTGCCTGTATCACGACGACTGGTTCCACCTCTCACTGTGAGGCTCTTGCTCGATTTTTCCTGGAAAAGGTCGAAAACATTTATCGGACGTTCCCTTGTACAGGGCCTCCGGCAGAGCCTCCGATCAACATCTATGGTGGTACCACCTTGCACGTGCTGCCCCCGCTGACATCAGAGGGGTTTGACCTCCTGGCTCTGCAGGTCAAATCAGGGTCCCCCGCTGATCCCCTTACTGCGACTCTTTTTAGAGAGCAGTCGTTTGTGGGACGGGCCGTGGTTCACTCCCTGATTAACATCTCGTTGGAATCAAGCACGGTACCCGCTAGCTGGAAGCGGGCAGTGGTTTCTCCCATCTTGAAGAAGCCGTCCCTGGATCCAGATAAACCTGAAAACTATAGGCCCATCTCCTTACTTCCGTGGCCGACTAAAGTGTTGGAGGCCCATGTCAACAAAGTTCTTTCTGCCCACCTTATCCATGCTAACATCTTGGATCCCACCCAGAATGGGTTCCGTGCTGGACACAGCACGGAGACCGCCCTCCTCTCCATGGCTGAACATCTTCGCACGGTGATGGATGCGGGACAGACAGCAGCGCTCGTCTTATTGGACTTGAGCGCCGCGTTTGATACTGTTTCGCATCCTATCCTGTTGCATCGCCTGGAGGAGATTGGGCTGGGTGGACCTGCCCTCCAGTGGTTCCGGTCTTTTCTAGACGATCGTTTCTTTAGCGTTGCCGTCCCACCGTTCCAGTCCCAATTCCATCCTTTGAAACAGGGGGTGCCGCAAGGATCCTCGCTGAGCCCCACGTTGTTTAATCTCTACGTGAGACCGCTGGCTGAGGTCGTTAAGCAATGGGGCATGACTATGGTCTCATATGCTGACGACACTCAGCTAGCGGTTACGATCAGCGGGGATGCCGACCGGGATGCCCCCAGGTTTCAGAGTGGACTTAGGGCGGTGGCGAGCTGGATGAGGAACAACTGTCTCCAGCTCAACGCCAAGAAAACAGAGATCATGATCGTAGGTAAGAGATCGGAGCTATGGGGGGACAGGTGGTGGCCTATGGAGCTGGGGCCGGCCCCCCTTCCGGTCACGGAATTAAAGAACTTAGGAGTATGGATGGATCCCTCCCTCAGCTACGTTGGCCACACGAAGAAAATCACGGCCTGTTGCTTTGGTATCTTACGGTCACTTCGCCCTGTTTTGAAGTTCTTTGACCATCGCACCAGGCAGCTGATTGTCCAGGCGACAGTGTTATCTCGCCTGGACTATGCCAGCTCTCTTCTGGTAGGGTCCAATGTGGCTGAGGTCACCCGCCTCCAACGTGTCCAGAACTCTGCGGCGAGAGCTATTGTTGGCCTCCCCCGTTCTTGCTCTGCCTCCAGCACATTGAGATCACTGCACTGGCTGCCTATCCGGGCCAGAATTCAGTTTAAAGTGCTGTGCATGGCGTTCAAGATTCTGAGGGGGGTAGGCCCTTCTATTCTTGCGGATCTTTTGTCCTGGTATGTGCCTACTCGGCCCCTGAGATCCCTGGGTCAGGCACTCACTGTGATTCCCCGATACAGGCTGTGTCGGGCTGGTGGCCGTTCTTTCCGGGTCAGAGCAGCCGAGCTCTGGAACTCCCTTCCTGTAGAGTTGCGCCTGCTAGATGATCTTTTAGTTTTTCGTAAGGCCTTAAAAACCTTTTTGTTTTAATAAATTCTCTTTCCTCTTTTCTGTTGTGTTTCCTGTGGTGTTGCATTTTTACCTGCCGTGCGCCTGGACGCCCCTTTGCTGGGGCAGCAGTGCGCATTACAAATGTATGTAACATAACATAACATAACATCTAACTTTACAGCATTTTGAAAAAGTTTCTTTACACATAAGGAGAGGAGAATTTAGAGACTCCAACACGCCTCTGCGGAAGACGTACTCGCACCCTGTCTCCTACCTTCACACGAGTGTGAGTGACAGCGTGTCTGGCATCAAAATACTCTTTCCTTTTCGCAATCTTTAATTCCAGCCCTGCTTGCCAGGACGTTACAGCAGGACACACGCCAGAGGAATCTATGCCAGGACCAGCAGTAGGACAAGTATCCAGATCAACACTCGCACTTTTTACCTCTCATCCTTGCTTGGAACAACAGAGTATTAGGCTTCCTCCCACGAAAGAGCTCAAAAGGAACTTTACTCGTGGTAGAATGAGGAGTGAGATGGTATATGGTAACTCGTTCCACAACCTCAGACTACCAGTCTTTGTTTTGAGCTTTGGCTAGTTGGATGATTTCTTTTAACACGCGGTTATACCTTTCCACCATGCCATTGGTGTCGGGATGGTAGAGGGCGCATCGCTTATGCTTTATCCCCTTTTTTGACAAAAACTCTTCCATCTCTCTTGAGACCAGTTGCACTCCATTGTCGGTAAGCAGACAGTCTGGGGAATCCTTCTCGGGAGAAAACTTCATCAAGGAACTTGGGGACGTCCTTGGTTTCAACACAGTGAGTAATCTTAATCTCCAACCACCTGGAGAACATGTCCATTAATACTATAACATATGACTGAGCAGAGCCACTAGTAATGGTACCCAAAAGATCCAATGCCACATCTTGCCAACAATGAACAGGGGCCTCACTCACCACCATAGGCTGAACTCTAGTATTGTAGACCTTGTCAGAGGCATTACACTCTAAACAATCTCTCACCATGCGCTCAACTAAGAGATCAATTCCTGGCCACCAAAAATGTAAACAAATCCTTTCTTTTGTCTTTGAAATGCCCTGGTGCCCCAGATGTGCTTGTTGTACAAATGGAAGTCTGATAGAGAGGGGTGGAACAAGCTTGGTACCTCTCCAAAGGAACCCAGGGGAGACAGACAGCTCATGACGTTCATTTCAAAGTTTCCGTGTCTCCTCACTCAAGCCTTTACTGCCACTTCCCCAACCATTAATCACTAACTTGCAGACCTCAAGAATTATGGGATCACTTTCAATGGCAGACTTCCACTCTCCCTCACTCAAGACTCCAGCAGTGACTTCACACACTTTGAAATCTTCATCCTCCCACAAAACCCCAGAAACGTCAAGAGTCTGAATAGGATCACTCCTAACAAGGCGAGAAAGACAATCAAAGACTTTGTTCTGAGCACCAGGAATATGATGTACAAAGAAATCGTAGTCTTGAAGTGCAACAATCCACCTAGCAATTTTTGATGATCCAGCATCAAGACTCTTTTTAGTGACAAATCCTTCAAAGGCTTGTGATCAGAGTGTACCGTGAATGAACTTCCCCAAAGAAACTTTCAAAGTTTCTTAATGGCCCAAAATATGCAAAGAGTTTCCTTCTCTATAACAGAGTATTGCATTTCAGGCCCCACAAGCGCACATGACAAAAACATGATCGTTATTTCCTGACCATCCTTCACTTGCTTGCGCACAACCCCGAGACCCTTGGAGCTAGCATCAGTGATGAGGATGGAAGTGGCAAAACTCTTGAGAGAGGGAGCCTCACCCAAAGCACCCTTTATGTCCTCAAATTCGGCTTGGCACTGTGGGGACCAGATGAACCTCGCACCCTTCTTGAGAAGAGCCCTAAGGGTGAAAGTACGAGAAGCAAATTGTGGAACAAACTTGTTGTAATATTCTTCCATTTTGACCAACGGACGGAAGGCTCACCTGGATTTGACAGAAAGAAGGGTGGAGGGGTGACGTTTTGCATTCCTGCAAAAGGTGTGCCAATCACCAAAGAAAGATGATGAAAACACAGAAGAAAAAAAAATCATTAGTTTGGCGCTCAAATGTTAAAAGAGGAGGTACATATAAAACGGTGTGCCCATCACCGTGAAACAAATAGAAAAGAACTTAGAAGACAGGCAGTAGGCTCTAGTTGTCACGAGTTCTCATATGTGACTACGCCAGACGCTGCTTGCTAGGCAAATGTAGCTATGGAGCGTTAGAGTTGCACGCATCATGGAGGCAGAGCGAGAACATGCACGAGAGAATAAAGGCTCGAGATTCCCTCGTGAGGAACGGTGATCTCGGGGAGTCTTTAACTTTAACATTGAATCGCCAAATAGTGGAGGAGTTGAGAAAAGAAGAACATTTTTACAGTACCTTGGTTTTGAAACAGGATCCAAATAAAGTAATCTTAGGCCGCTGAGGAGTAGACAAAGCGTGTTAGGACATCTTGAAGTGAAGTAGAAGTTTAGTAACGAAGGCACGCGTGGCCTCATCCCCCCCCCTCGTAGCCAGTGTAATAAAGATGGTACGCTGGGTATAATTTAACTTAAGTAGATTTAATTGAAGAATCCATGGAAATAACGTCCTATCCACACAGCGTCAGCAGCAACTGACCTGAGGGAATTCAAAGGACACTTGAACACCAAGAAGGCTCTAGAACAAAGAACCCTTCTGCACAGAACACAATGACATGCAGGTCATTACGTGTTTTTCCCCACGCTGAAACATTGCAGCTGACTTCTTCAGGGCCACAATCGTAAATAATGCACTGTATGAGGGAGGAGAACTAGGAATTATAGATCCATCTCCATGGGTAAGGGACCCCAATTTTCATCACGTGTCTGAAAAGTTAGCGTGAGAGATCATGGACCATTCTGCTGAGGCGTAGAAGATAAGTCATAAAAAATAAAAAACAGAGAGTACTAATCAACCTTCATTAACCTTGTGCTCATTAGTATGTAACTACCACGACCTATTAGCACATCATATCATGTGCCCATGTGTCCCACATGGCAGCAGTCTCCCTACATATATTCTAAAACGTGCCTCACCCAAATGATATCACACAGCATCACACTGGAATCACCTTGTCCAGCGGTAATAAAGTATACACAATGTTCTGCTCGTCATAGAAACTGTTTCTAAAGGTATTAAAGACTTCAATGTAAACTGATATGTACATACTCTGTATTTTGGCCTGACTGGACTTATACATACCGTAAATTCTAGAACGGTCTTGTGTTGGGTAAGATACTCTAAAATACAGCTCTCGTGCGGATAGACGGTTGACTGACAACTGGAGTTTAATGTTCCTATGTCTTCATTACCTTTAGAAATTGTTTCTATAACTAGCAGGACATTGTGTATACTTTAGTACGACTCACTGGACAAGGTGGGACCAATGTGATACTGTGTGTTATCACTTGGGTGATGTGCGTTTTAGAGTATGTGTAGGGAGACTGCTACCATGTGGGGCACATGATATTATGTGCTTATCACTTGCAATACTTGCATACTAAGGAGTACAAGATTAATGAAGGTTGACTGGCACGCTGTTTTTTATGGCTGATCTTGTACACCTCAGCAGAATAGTCCATGATCTCGCACACTAATTTTTCGCATGCTAACTTTTCTGACACATGGTGATAATTGGGGTCCCTTACCCATGGTGATGGGATCTATAATTCTTAGTTCTCCTCCCTCATACAATGTATTATGTACGATTGTAGCCCTGAAGAAGTCCGCTGCAATATTTCAGCATAGATGAAACACGTGTTGGCAAGGTATGATGTACATGAAAATTAACTGAAAATATAGAACAAAACAACTGATATCACGATCTCAACAGTGATATGCTGAGTGCTTGGAGAATGTATTTAAACTCTGGACTTTCCTACAGTGAAAGAATTGGTGTCTCTCCCTCCTCCGGAGCACTGCACTTGTATGCTTTTGTGGTTTACTATTTTGAACAGAATACGGACGATAATGTGGTAGTGTGCACCCATTTTTCGCAGCCTCCAATCTATTTGTAATTTTGTATTGGGGGGGGGGGGGGGTGGGGGAGTAAATATACAAAGTACAAAAGGCAATCGCATGAGAACTATGGATTATCTTTTTCAACCATACAAAAATAATGTAATATTTGCTGGGGGCATACTTAGAAATCCAATATAAAAATGCTGATTCTTGGACACATCACAGTTTCTGAAGGCAACGCGGCCACAGGCTTTCACATATTTGCCCAGGTAATACAAATTGTATTCAGTACCATGTTGCACATACATTAGAACTTGTCTCCTGTTACAGGAATTTGTGCTTACCAAACACAGTGATGATCCAGTCTGCTGACACATGCATTACAAATCCGGCAGTGGCCTGCACGGGCCGGCTTAATGAGTTTACATGCCGTACACCAGTCTTTCTCAGTGATTGCAGGGTTCTCAGGCAATAATCTAGCACAGCCAACAGTGTCATCTTCAGCTGAATACTTAATGTCACTCCCGGACAATGGCCTGTGAAACCCATTTGACTGTACTGTCTTTCTGTTAATTGAATCTGGAGAGCCCTTGAGGGAAGATCGGATGCTTCTTGTCTTGATGTTGAGGTATCCAGGATCCTTCTTTGCTTGAGTGAGTGCTCCCAGCATTAGCAGGAGTCCGCAGGTGATGGTGATCACCTGAACAATTCCCACATCACCTCTTGGAACCACTTCTCGAAGGAAGGTATAGAACATGTAGCCCAGGGAGAAAAGCCCCAGGCTCAGAAAGAACAGAGTTTGCCCTTTGTTCCTGTGGGTGAGGTAGTAGTACCAGAGCACCACCACTGGGAGTGATGTCAGGACGATGATAGTCAGCAGGTAGTGCAAAGCTGCAATGTGGAGGAAGGCAGGAAGAAGAATCAGAGGAGGAACAAGGCTGATTTCAATTTTTCGGGCACCGCTAACCCAGGGAATACGAAAACGGTCCAAAATTGTCTCTACAGTTCTCTGGAAAGTCTCTGGTTTAAGAGGTTTGCAGTTTATCCACCTGTAAACAGATTGTTTAAATGTTAATGTATGCATGACAAAGGTCCCATAAAATGTGAATACCCACAATAGATAAAGCACAAAACAAACTGGAAAAAAAAAATATATATTTACTTTGAGCTGAAAAACGAAAAAATACATAAATTATCACCAATTCATTCAGGCTGCTACTGTACCGTAATGGTTTTTCAAAATGTTTAATGTATACAGTCTAGTTGCGTTTCAATAAAGTAAATGTTATACTGGTGTGTTTTTCATCTTCCTTGCACCACTAACATTACACATAACAAATCTAGCATTCAGATTAACCCTTTTAGCCTTTGATGCCCAAATACCTTTTCACCCCATGAGCGCTTCCCCTCCCCCCCCCCCCGCCCCCCCCCCTTCCCTGGCACTTCCCAGGGAAGCAATGCTGCCCAGAGGTTATCGCTCTTAGACTGCAAGTTACTAGAATCTCTGCCCACAAGTTCAAGCCGCCCAGGCTTCTGGGCAAATGACTCTTACGCATGGCCAGCAAATCCATCGGGCTGTTGCTCCAGAAGCGGATTCAAGTCAACTCAGGAAATGCTAGTTCATGATAACGGTAGCCCTGAGACATGGAGGCTGCTAAACAGCAGCAAAGATACTGAAACAGTTGGTGATTATAGGAGAGGTTTGTTAGGAGAGATGCTCATTGAATGAGGAACATCCTGAAGCCGGATTCACAAGAGCATGCCGCAGGTCAGGGAAGGGCAGCTGCATCGCGCAGACTTGCAACAGGGCAACATAGCATGCAGATCCCCTAATTAAAAGAGGGTACTAGCACACTGTGGACAAGTCACATAATGAGCAGAACTGCTGCACTCAGTCACCAACCTACCTTCCATCCTCCATGTGGATGTAAATGTATTTTGGCATTTTCAACTCCCAATTAAGGGATGGGAAAATAAAATGCATAGCTACCCTCCATCACTGCAAAGCCTTAGAAAAGCAAACAAGGGTCATGTGTGATTCCGGTCTGCCTTCCACATTCATTATTGGACTAAGGCGTGGTCGGAAAGCTCTACTGCTCTCCTGCTCCAACTTTAGTCCAGCTACAGCCTTTACCTTCTCCTTGCAGATGAAGAGATAACAAGGAAAGACGATTTTCAAAAAAACAAAAAAAAAAGATTTTCCACCATTAGCCTTTTTGGAGAGCACACCTTCGACCTGTATCTTTTACCTCACCCTCCCCTCACACCATTAGAAAAACTAATCACTGGCAAAGCCAATATTATTTTGCTAGAAATGTTAAGTTACATTTCGCCAAGAGGAGCTAATGTTTAATAACTTTTGATAGTTCCATCAGCTTTTAAATTCATTTTAACACTTTATTCTGGCTTGTTTTGTTTCCCTGTTTGTAGAACACATGTACTTTACTAGGATAGTTTTACCAATCTCTACTGTATGGAAGCTGTACTATGAGCAGCACATTGTCTACCTACAAAAGCAGACAATGACACGACTGAGTAATGCATTATTCTCCTGGCTGTACTACTGATATGGGTGCCAACCGTGTCTTTTACGTGTTTTTATAACGCATCATACAACACAGGGCTTGCTGTATGTGAACGTGGTCGCTGTTCGTGCACAGGATGAGCGATGAAAAGCATAGGGCCTAGAAAGCAGGCCTGCTTATTCTAACATGAGCCATTCAGACTAAGGAAATATGTGCTAAACTGTCACATTTTCTGAAGCTCATTTTAGTGGTCAGAGAAGGGATATTGCCACTCAAAAGCTCTTTAATGAACATTGGCTAAAATGTGGCAGAAAGGGGAAGAAATAATAGCAGTAGGCTCCCACATCCTTCCTATACTCTGAACAGAAACATTTTCACAGTTCTGTGTAGTAAAACAGGAGTTGAGCACTAGTGAGCCGACTCCTTAGAGCACCATAGACAAGGCAGGTATACAAGATACTGGGTTTAAGAACAGTGTAATAGTTGGACCGGTTGGTGGGGGATGCTCAAATAAAGTTCAGGTGACGCAAAGGTATGTAGGATTTATATGGCACAGCAAAAAATAACCTCATTAATGATTGTGCACTATAAATTACCAGCACGAGTGATGATGGACTTCAAGGTTCACGTGGGGCTTCATGACGTCACCCGAAGATAAGAGATTCCCTGACAGGTTTTGCTGGACTGCTAAGACTCTTCCCAGCATGAGCATAGCTCTGCCAGGAGGGATGAGAGGCACTAGCCCTCTTTTCCTTTTCGTGGAAAAGGTTGCATGTTCTTTTTGGGGCTTAAGTAATCTACCAAATGTGACCTCAATAATTCGGGAGTAACAATACACGATGAAAGGGAGTATTTCTTTTTTGCAAATATGTTTATTAGTTGTATTAGGGTGTAACACGTGGCAGCATATCAATAGGTCATGGTTTCATAACAGCATTACATTCATGGTCATGTGAGTTGCCTTCCACATGTATTTCCGTTCTCTATAGTTTGTTCGTCAAAATTACCAGAGTAGATTTATTTTCCGTGAAGACAAATACAATTGTTACCAATTGATCGACCTCAATGGATCCTCCATTTAACCATATATCATCATAAACATGGTTCCCAGCACTAGGTAATTATTTTATCACTGCACCATTGAAGATTTAACAGGGGTTCCTCAAACATAGGTGATATTTTATCCCACCATCTCGTCAATGGGCGCCTGCTCATTAGTCCTCTCTTCCCCATGTAAAACCATGCTCTCAACTTTGACCCATCTCACTACTTCCCCTTTCTATCTGTTGTGGAGCACACAAAAGCATCGCCATGGCCCTGTTGTGCAATGCTAAGGCTAGATCCAGAAATCTGTTACCAGCTTTCTTAGCTTTGGGAGGCGAGAATAAGCCCAGCAAGCAAGTCTATATTGGGAGTAATTTTCATAATCAATTCCCTAATGTGGAAATGAGGAGAGGCTGGCATCAACGTTATAGCAACATTTGACATCTGTACATCCTTGAGAGTGTGGCACTTGACTTACCAGCTATGCTTGGGAATTAGAATAGGAAGTGTGAAGTGCTAAGGAGGATTTGAAGCCATCCATACTCTGCTTTAGGGGCATACATCTGGCTGTTACTTAAGAGCATGCCTTTACCTCATGCAGGCTTTAAAACATCAGTTCCAACAGTGCGATTACTGCTCAGAAATGACGTGTACAGTAGCTATAGTGACTGTTTACACCAACCACTGCAGCTCCTTGCCAGTGGCCAATCCAGTCCAGGTTTTTGATTTGCACTGTTTTTTCTTTTTTTTAAAAAAAAGTTGTTATGGAGTACAAATAAGAAACTACGCATTCAAAAAGGAGAAACCAGCAATATACAAATCTTTCCATTCAATAATCAAAAATAAATAAATGTGGATTTGAAAAACAAAAAAATACACATACCTAATTAACCTATGACAATCAATGCAACCATTAAAAAGACAATAACCAACTATCGGATAAAAAAAATTAAAAAAAAGACAAAGAAGACTGGTTCCTTTGCATGGGGCAATTACTAAATATGGCAAAATTGATGTACAATACACGAGTTGACTGTACTGAAACCTTGTTGTGCTTGCTAGGGTACAGCAGATCAATACAGGGACGTGGCGTAAAGCCGTGACTGCTAGCCCAGAATTCAATCAACATTCGGGGAACCAACTGGAGTGGAATCAGCCCGAGAGGCAAGGATTGTTCACTGTAGGTGGGTACGATAAACACACCAGATGTAGCATATATCTCGGATTGTAAGCTGAAGTAGGCTAGGCTTCGGAGCCAAGCAGATTTGGCAGGACGAGACCTTGCCCCCCACAGAACAGCGATATCAAGTTTGGCCAAGAGTAACGCTATCGCTACAAAGCACCTATAACAAAGTTTGATGCAGGTCACCAGGCCCAGCAGACCTAGTTTCGGGGAAGGTAAGAGGGGAGTGTATTTGAGCAAGTGTTGTAAAAACTTCCTGCCACTATGCCGATCTGTGGGGGTAGGCCCAGGCCACATGTACAAAATCGGCGTCCATTGTGTTACATTTAGGGCAATTTGCAGATTTGGAGGGGTCAAATTTGGCCACTGCCGAGGGGTTATGTACAATCTATGGACAAATTTAAAACGAAGCAATTTAGGTCTGTGGTTGGGGAATACCCTGTGAGTTTGAGCGAGGCAGTAGGAACATTCTTTGTCAGTTAGTGGTTGTCCCACGTAGTCTTCCCATCGTTGTCGTGTCCCTTTGTCTCATCCCACCCTAATTTGTCTCATCCCACCCTAAGTGCCAGACATGCTTTATATAGTTTTGTGACCAGGTGTGACCCGGATTCGTCAGTGATGAGTAGGGTGAGCAGGGTAAATTCCTCATACGGGGAGGGAAAGGTGGTTAAAGTGTCTCGTAGTGTCCCCTGAAGCCAAGCCACATTAAGAGAGTCCATGGCATCAGCCCTGGAAGTTGCGTCAAATCAGACAATTTACACGCCTGTCTGTCTAGGTATAGGGAGCCAAGGGTGTCTAGGCCCAATTTGGAAAGAGTGGCGAAGACCCCCTTTTCAGTGGTAAGGGGTAAAAACGGATTATGGGTGTGTGGAAGGGCGGGTGAATAAAGAGGGCCGGAGCAGAGTAACAGGTGTAGCTTGCGCCAAGTCCAGCACGTAGTAGCAAAGGGCTGAATATCTTGCGAGTCAAGGGGAATTCCCTTGGGGAGCAGCGACGCAAGAGTCGTCGGGCAGCCAGTTCCTTGTCCGATTTCATGTATGGTATGCGATAATCTGGGTGAAACCAATGATACTCAAATTTAGCTTGCGCCACCAAGAAGTATAGTTGAGGATCTGGGACAGCAACCTCCCCCCAACCCCCCCCCCCCCCGGTCCATATGGAAGCGTGAGAGTGTCCCAAACAATCCGGGGCCTGCGGCCAGCCCATATCAGCCTGATAAGAAGCTCGCGTAAGTGACCGAAAAACGCACTGGTGTGAGGGATGGGTATGGTGTGGAAAAAATAAAGAAAACGGGGTAACACCTTCATTTTTATAAGCACGATGCGACCAGCCACGGAGAGAGGGAGTTGTATCCATCTTTCTACCTGCAAGGTAAGCTGGTCTATGGCAGGGCCGTAGTTTAGCTGAATAACCTGGCCTTTGTCCCTGTGAAGCTGCACCCCAAGGTATTTAGTGGTCTCCCTAGCTACCGTAAGGAGGTAATCCGACTCGTCTGCCACAGCCCCGTCCGTGATAGGAAACAACACTGATTTCCCCTAGTTAATCTTAAGACATGACATGGAGCCGAACCGTTCAATTTCGTCTGAGCGGCTGCAGATTTTGTTTGGGGTGGTGGACGAAGAGCAGAACGTCGTCTGTATACAAGGACATAAGCAATGGACTGTTAGGGAATTGCAGACCACAAAACAGGTGTTTTTCCTGAAGGTGCCGGACCAAAGGGTCCATCGCTATAATAAATGTTAGCAGGGACAAAGGGCACCCTTGACGCGTGCCACGTGTAATTCAGATGGGAGGGAACAGGAGCCATTGACCCAGAGACCGGCCTTAGGAGTATAACAAGGCAATGAGGGCTATAAAATTAAAAGGGAGGCCGAGCGTGTGTAATGTTGCCATGAGGAAAGGCCATTCGAGGGAGTCGAAGGCCTTCTCCGCATCCAATATCGAGACTGCTGCAGGGGTAGTGGGTTCGATGCGATTAATAACCGAGAAGACCGTTCGAAGATTGTTTGATTTGCACCGTTACTTTTATCTCGGTACCCCCTTATACAATCAGTAATACAATTATCAGACTACAAAAAAAGCTACAGCGGATATATGGCACTGGGTGGGCTGTATGAAAAGGTGCAATTTAAAAAGATTGCACTTCTAGCCCTGTTACAGATGCTTGAAACATAGGGATTGTAAATGAAGATAGTTAATAAAGGAATTAAAACAATTGAAGGATGTAAAGCAGACAGACTGATTAAGTTGTAAGACATTCAAAACTATGAACTGTGTAAGCAGCCAAGAGTTTTTGTAAATATCTTTATTCTCAGTTTAGCTTTCAAGGATTCAAGCCTTCTTGTCACAAAGCGGCCTATTCACATCAGAAAGAGCATACATGTTGATTAATAAAGATTTAAGCATAGCTTACAGATAAAGGAGGTGACAGTCCTGTTAAATGCATAGAATCGGAACAACCAGAACACAAATAAACAAAAAGATTGCACTTGTTTCCATTTGAATGTAGTCGAGTCACAATAACAGCAGTATTCTTTCCTTCACAATGTACTAGTCAGCATATATCTGCAAGATAGAAGTGTTGGCCTTCTCTCATACACAGACGACTAGACATTTCGGCTCTTCTCAATTTATGCCCACTATCCCCCAAACCAGCCTGCAGGATTTCTAGTCCCCAAATATAGATATGTCAAGCATGATTAGCCCAGTCTTTCTTACTTTGCATTCTGAGAAGAAGAGAGGTAGATGTGGAGCACTCTCAACGTGGATGCTCCAGACATCGTCATAACCGGTGTCAAGATCCAACTCCATTCTGTCTCAGATTTTGCCTCCGTTTCCTCTAAAGAATGGAGGGCTCTTTCTCCAGTCATTACAGTCTGCATCAAGAGTTTCACCCATTGACATATCTTTCCACAAACTTCCCAATAAGACTGCGAGGAAGTTCAATACCAAAATAGTAACACATGAAGTATAACCTTTGATGATTTTGAGCACTATACAAAGCTCGCCCCAGAATAATGGAGATTTTACCTATCAGGAACTTCTGCCTTCGTCAGCCGAAATAATCGATCCTTGCGGGATTAAGTGTACCAGTTTGGGGTACATCTTTCAAGAGACCCGAGAGGATTTCCTCTAGAAAGCATGCTCTATTTCTCTTCTGATAGCACCTTTGGTCTGGCAAGGGACATGGGTGATCTGGCTACTGCTAACATCTGCGGTGTAGTATCTATCAGAGGTTCTTCATGCCTACAGTTTACATCTCTGATAGTTCCAATACCATATGTGGTGCTTGCGCTAACTTTCAATGGATCTTTGCTGTTTGGGACGCAAGCAGATGGGAGATGCAGAGGATGCATACTGAAGTGGGAACCCTAAAATCTGCAGGGTCTCAAAAGGGAAAATAATTTGCAAAGTACAGTTTTGTGGCTATGCAAGATGCAAGCAAATTTCATGTATTGCATTCTGAAAGAGACCGCTGCGGTAACAGAAGCGGCAACAACAAACGCCATTTATTCAGAGACAGAATTCTGCCCGAGTAAGAGGGAAATAGTCAACAACCTTTAGCTACCACTCGGAAATCGCCCATAAAAGTGTGACTCCATCAAGCAATCCTTTTACGTCACAGAAGATTGGACTATTTCCTCATTTCTGCTGGCATAGCAAAAGATCACAAAGGTTTTGTGGGTGCTAAATATTGCAAAGAATGGCTACAAAATCATGTACAGACTGAAGGTCACCCACGCGCTCATCAGCTGCAAAATTTACAACGGCAATGCAATCTACGCTGGCATCACCCAGAAACTCAAGAAAATTCAGAACATTAAGAACGTCTCTGCCAGACTTATCCTCAACATCCCCCACCGCAGCCACATCACTGGTCACCTGAGACACCTCAACTGGCTCCCAGTCAACAAAAGAATCACCTTCAAGCTCCTCACACACTCCTACAAAGCCCTACACGACTCATGACCTGCGTATCTTAACCACTGCCTCGCATTTCAAGCACCAACCAGAGACCTCTGCTACACCCAATTGGCCCTGGCTACCGTCCCACGTATCCGCAAGACCACAGCTGGAGGAAGAGCCTTCTACCTCGCAGCCAAGACCTGGTACACTTTCCCTCTTCACTTTAGGCAATCACCGTCACTGCCTCAATTCAGGAAGGACCTCAAGACCTGGCTCTTTGACTGAACGACAGCACCTTCTACGAACCAGCAGTCAACCTCCTCCCCCCAAAGTGCCTTGATACCCGTACGGGTGAGTAGTAGCGCTTTACAAGTCACCTGATTGAGGTGCATTTCTTCTCCCCCAGAATTACTATAGAAAGGTAATAATCCTGCGATGCTGGATCACTTGACTGAAAAAAAACAAGTTGCTTACTGGAGAAAAAGCCAATTCCAAAACATGAATGAAACAATGGAGTTTATTCTTGCTATTTTGTGACCCAGGAAAAAGGGTCCAAACAAGACCTAACAAATGGGCCCTGAAGGAAACTATTTGAATATTAGTAATCAATCAGTTTCCTGCTTCTTCAGCAGTAAACTCTAATGTATGCCTTGGATGTGCACGATTCTTATTTCCATGTTCAAATCTGCTACAAACACCAGAATTTCTAACAGCTTAGCTGATCTAGGTGACATGACGAACTTTTAACATAGAAAGAACCTTTAAAAACCCACTCTGTCTTTTGGGACCGGTTTATTCATGCAGCTTAGCACGTCAATTCATCGTGGACTCTCCTCTTCCACGGCTGCCTTTCTTCCCTCTCACGCAGAATAAGAGCTGTATTCTCTCCCCGAGCACGTCTGCGCACTCTTCTCCAAGTGATGCATGAATGTGACTGCCTTGAATGTGAACCCGGCTGTAGACCCAGGAAAATCTGTGCTCCTGAGTAGGAGGGCAAAAGGAGATAGAGCAGATCCACAAGGATCCTTTCCATTGTAAACAGGCAAACGGGATATTTAGTGAGACACAATGCCTCTGCCTACAGTTCTAGCACCTGAGAAGACTGAATCCGGTCTAGAATGTACAGTTAATTATTTTAAAAGATGCATTCTGCAGTGAATCCAGCTGGCTCCAGGACTTTGAAAGCAGACCTTACTTATTATGAAATACAACTCTGACACTCTTTCCTGGATTTCCAGGATGGCATAGATGAACAAGCATTTGCAATGCAATATGTCTCGCATTAATGAGAGTTTGAGCTATTGACATTGCAAATGACAATGTCTTTGATTTATTTTTTTTAAACAAAAATAAAAGGCATTGTCATTTGCAATGTCATTCTTTTTTTATAGGGTCGTTCAGATCTACACAATATCTACTTGGTTATAAATAAAATAACAAAAATGCTTACAACATTTGTATTATAACCTTTCAACATGCTGCATAACAGCTGCACTGGTCTACACCACCGCTTAAAGACATTGGCAAAGCCAATAGCTCTAGCTAAACACTTATAAGGTCCCAAAGGCGAGACCTAGTGGCTATGCCAATGCTTGTTCTTTTATCCTGTAGATGGCAGTATTTTTTAACGACATCTAGAAATACATTCTATCTATTCATCTCTAATTTGTATATGTTGCTGTTTTTAATTAACAATGAAGACGACTGTTTCCCTCTAGATAATCCCTGCTCTGAATTACAATTACATGTCATTTCCCTGAACTCCAGCTTCCGTCCCGTGCCAGTAGCAGGGCTTCCACGGGCTGACAACCCGCTCCATGCCCTCTCAACACTCTCCTAGAAGCCCACTAGAAGGAACCTTGGGGGTTCATTTGTCCCTCGGTCCCGCCCGCTGCAGTGTGTTGAACAGAGTCTGAGCTCGTCGCCTTCCGATGGAAGCTAATCGGGCAAAGTCAAACTCACTGCCTCCCCCATTCCTCGAGGGTGCTTAGTTTTACCTCCTGCATACTCTACAGCCCTCACTAACACCTCTCACCACCACTTCCACATCGCTCCTCTACTCTCCCCTCTCCCGCATATGCACAATCTAGCCTCACTGACCTTTGAACTCTTCCCTATCGCTCGTTAAGTTTGAACACACGAACCCCTGGCTTCCAGACCCCAATCACTTCTGGTTCTCTGCCCCCTCAGACTCGTAACATCACTCACCTCTTACCTCTCACTCCTAGTGCCTCATTCTCACATCTCTCGAATCCTCACAGTATCGATTGTTTCTCCCCAGTCTATGCTCCTACACCTCTCTGCACCCCTCACTCACCACTGCACCGCTCTCCATACCTTTTACAGTCTTGCCTCTAGACTAGCCACTCACTACTACACCACTCTCTCCATATCCACCACTCAAATTACTTTCATATTTCACTATACTAATTCACCACTAACACTGTATGGGTTCCAGAGAAGCGTGCTACTCGCCACAAAAGCGCTACAACACATCAGGGGTAACAAGCGTTAGATAAATGCAAACTTTATTCCCTCTTCTACCCCTCCACTATCCTTCTGAATCCAAATAACTGGCTGACCTATCCACCACTCAAATTACTTTCATATTTCACTATACTAATTAAACACTAATCCTTTATGGGATCTGGAGTAGCGTGCTACTCGCCGAAAAAGTGCTTTGACGCCTCGTCAGGGGTAGTAAGTGCTATATAAATGCAATTACAATACAATTACAATACCTTTTACAGTCTCACCTCTAAACTAGTCACTTACTCCTGCACAACTCACTCCGTACCATTTACAGTCCCACTTCTAGACCAGTCACTCACTCCTGTACTGCCCTCTCCATACCTTTTACAGTCACCTCTAGACTAGTCACTCACTCCTTCACCACACTCTCCATACCATTTACAGTCTCACTTATGGTGTCCATGTACTCTCAAACACCATTCTCACCCCTAAACCAGTCACTCACTACTGCACTGCTCTCTCCATAGCATTTAGTCTCACCACTAGAGCAGTCACTACTGCACCACTTTCCCTACACCATTTACAGTCTCACCTCTAGACCAGTCACTTATTAAAGCACCACTCTCTCCATACCATTTACAGTCTCATCTCTAGACCAGTCACTCATTACTGCACCACTCTCTATGCCATGTACAGTCTCAATTCTAGACCAGTCACTCATGACTGCACCGCTCTCTATGCCATGTACTGTCAGCTCTGGAGCAGTCACTCACTACTGCACCAGTCTCTATACCATGTACCGTCTGATCTCTAGACCACTCACTACTGCACCACTCTCTATGCCATGTATCGTCTCATCTCTAGACCAGTCACTCACTACTGCACCACTCTCGCCATAGAATTTACATTCTCCACTCAGGCGTCCATGTACCCTCAGACACCTCTCTGCATCCACAATTCTCCCCCTTAGACCAGTCACTCACTATTGCTCCACTTCGACCAGTCACTCATAACTGCACGATTCTCTCCATAGATTTTACAGTCTTCCCTCTACAACAGTCACTACTGCACCATCGTCTGCATACCATTAAGAGTCTCACCTCTAGACCAGTCAACTCTGTATTGCAGCACTCTCTCCATACCATTTACAGTCTCTCTTCTAGACCAGCCATCGGGGTACAGCACTTACCCGAAGCAATGAATTAGGGTCAATCATGATTGGCATGGTGGAAGTACTCAAAAGTTGAACAGTTGAACAAGAAGTATAGTTAAAATATCTGCCTAGTTCTACATGTGTTAGTTTTAAGCATGACAAACGTGTTTACTTGCTGTCTGTAAAGTAATGCATGGCATATTCCACCCAATTCAATCACTTTGGGTGCATAAGAGGACGGTACACTCTCGGAAAGGCTGCAGGCTCCAATCTGTGGTGGAACTACCAGCAGTGAGCCACGGTGGACATGAAGTCAGTGCTATGGAGTCGCTCAGAAGTGCTCTCGGAGCGTTAGTTCATGGTGGAGAAACCTTCATGGGCTCAAGAAGGAGAACACGTGTACCTTGGTCCATGCGCATCTGGGTTGCAAGAATTAGGGACCGACCTTAAGAGGCTTTGCTTTAAGAGCCCCTTCTTTAACACACTATGAGGTCTTTGTGAGGCGTTCTTTTCAGGTCCAGGAAGAATGCCACACTCACTCTTACAGGAAGTCCAGAGAACACGCGTATCAAAGCCCTTTCATGGTCAGGTCTTTGCTCTGGGTTAAATGTCTGCTAGAAATGGAAAGCATTACATCAAGGTCCAATCTATCACAACATAATGCAACACAGTCTAACTTATTTAGAAAACCTCAAATGGACTCCACTTATTAAATTATAGATCAGAGGAGGAGCCTGTACCATTAATGGTTTACGAGAAAACCATTATGGGAAGAAAATGATCCAATATTCAATGAGCAAATGCAATGAGGGTTGCTTCCAGGAAACTCCTCTAAACAGAGAGAGTGTGAGCCAGAAGCTTCCAATGTTCCTTCCAGCCAAGGGACGTTCGGCTATGTGGAACCAAAGAGAAGCTCAGGTTTTTACAAAGGCGAGGAAGAGGGTAAGTGAGCAGAGTGCTGGATAAAACCAGAATTAAAGCTCCAGCGGGCACGAACTCCGAGCTCATCAACAATCAAGGGTCAGCAGAGGAAGAGGACTTAAATACGGAATATGTCCATTACCATATTCACAAGTAGAGAAGTATTCAGACTCTGTCAGGAAGCAGATTCAAGGTTATGAAGTGAATACCGAAGAGGCAGAGAGACGATTTCCAACCACCACTCTCAATGCCACGAAGGCACGGACTTGTGAGTCAGGAGGGCCTTACAGGGCCAGAACTGGCCCCATGAAGGTCGTATTAATGTTCAGGTGCGTGTGGTGAACCACATGCCATACTCACTTCGTCACGCCAATGATGTGAGGAAGGAGGACGCCCCAAGCGAAGGCCAAAGAGGAGTTCTTTCATCGCCCATCCACTCACTCCACAGAGGGAGTGATTCAGGCAGTGTGGTGCCTGAGTGTTACTTAATGGCAGTCAAACTATTATCAGTGATGGTGTGGCAAGCTCAGAAGAGGCAGCAGGCCTGGCGGTTAGATGAGGAGCTGCTACCGCCTTGTAGTGATACCAGCAATAAAGGGAAAACCACTGATCACTGCTAACCGAGGCCCTCATCACTTCGAACTCTTCAGAACCAGTCACAGGCAGGGAGCCCTGGGTGTGCGCTACTCACAATCTCGCGGATAAAGGGACAACAAATCATTACAATTGGTAACCCTCTTACATGGAGGAGGGAGCCGCTTCCGACAGATGTGGGAAATGTGGACACGCAACTGCATATTAACAAGACATCAAAGTCTAATTCTGAATAGCGATGGTTTCTGAGCTCAGCTTAAGTCCATCGGGAAGCTGGAGCTTTGCGTTTCTATTTTGAAAGGCGGTGACTACAATCACTGTTTATTAAAGAAATGTACAAATAATGTAGTTCCGAAGGACACGGACGAAGGTGGTACTGAAAGGTGGATGTGTCCATAGCTGCTTGATGCTGTCCATCGCGGGCTCATTTACAAGCCGTGTACTTTGTTTCCTCCCCCAACAGTATCCCTCCGCTCATCCACAGGGGAGATGGAGGTTCAGAAGTGGCCCAATGGCACGCAGAAAGGGCAGATCAGTGATGCCACCTTGGCATTGCTACTGCCTGCACAAGAACAATGTTACAACACACTGACCTGTAACGCGAGTGGGGGTATTCCAAAGGGTGTCTGGTCCCTACAGCGTCCTAGCACATCTACGCAGAAGATTGGAAATGCCATTAGTGCCCAAGACCAGGGTCTTATTATCTGACCCCTAGTGCTCCGATACCAGTTTTGGGTCTAGTAAGGTTATAGCATAAATAAATAAATACTTAGACATACGCACTTCAGCTGTTCTAGAGTTTGGTGACGCGTTGTTTTTTTTCCAAATTCATAAGATTCCTGAGTGTTTAGATGCAGCAGGCAGAGCAGGGGGTCCCCAGGGAGGGTGAGCTCTCCATGAGGTTCACTAGGAGTGAAGAACGCACGAACAATGAAAGGGACGCAGATTGATTTACACTTCAATGCCTTTCCAAAGTGGCGAGGGCAAGGATGTCAAAAGGTAGTGCATATATGAGCTGAGATCAGCATACTTGTAAGCTTTAAAAACCTCGCTGGTGTAGACAGGCAGGACGAGGTAAAGTCAGCAGCTTAGCATATGTATAAAGCGAGGTCTTATTCTGATTTGCACCATTTTGGAGTGGGTCTACTTTAATAAATTTGGTTTGTGCACAAAGAGTACGGTAGACATTTGGGTTAGTATGGGAAATGTCATTTGTTCCTTCACCTTGCTTAATAAACCCCAGTACCAAGCTTCCCACCTCTCTCCACTTCCCTCACCTTGCTGGATAAACCCCAATCCCAGTACCAAGCTTCTCACCTCTCTCCACTTCCCTCACTTTGCTGGATAAACCCCCAACCCCAGTACCAAGATTCTCACTTCCCTCCATCACCCGAACGTTGCCGGATACATTCTAACCACGGTACCAAGCCCCTCACCAGTCTCCTCTTTCCTCACCTTGCTGGATAAATCCTAACCACGGTACCAAGCTCCTCCCCCTCTCCACTTCCCTCACATTGCTGGATAAACCCCAACCCCAGTACCAAGCTTCTCACCTCTCTCCACTTCACTCACCTTGCTGGATAAACCCAAACTCCAGTACCAAGCTTCTCACCTCTCTCCACTTCCCTCACCTTGCCGGATAAACCCAAACTCCAGTACCAAGCTTCTCACCTCTCTCCATCTCTCCACTTCCCTCACCTTGCTGGATAAACCCCAACCCCAGTACCCAGCTTCTCACCTCTCTCCACTTCCCTCACCTTGCTGGATAAACCCCAACCCCAGTACCAAGCTTCTCACCTCTCTCCACTTCCCTCACCTTGCTGGATAAACCCCAACCCCAGTACCAAGCTTCTCACCTCCCTCCATCACCCGAACTTTGCCGGATAAACTCTAACCACGGTACCAAGCCCCTCCCCCTCTCCACTTCTCTCGCCTTGCTAGATAAACCCCAACCAGAACACAGAGCTCCTCACTGGTTTCCGCTTCCCTCACATTGCTTCATAAACCCCAAACACGGAACAGAGCTTATCACCGCTCTCCATTTCCTGGAGCGGAGTGCACAGGATAATCTCATGAGGGAAGGGGTGGTATGACGACGGAGTGGCATTACCCGATATCCAGAAGTACTATTGGGTGGTGCAATTACCCATCAACAGATAAACCGGCCTGTCGGGGCGTGGCCAGGCGCCGAAGATGGCGGACGCATTTTGCTAGCGCTCCGTGCCTAATCCCCGGTTTATCCTGTAACATCCTGCCGCTGTGGGACTCCCTCCGGCCCCGGTGCTTGCCTGTCCTGCACACATCGAGGCGCGCCGCCTGTGGAGGGTTCCCTGGGGTCTTGCACTAGCCCCGTGTCTACCCTGTGGACTGGGGCCTGCCGCGCCGTGGGAGCCTGGACCCGGCCGCCCGGTCTGTCCCTGCAGTATCCGGGGGAGTGGTGATTCTGCGGCACGCTTCCGCCTGCCTGGAGCTGCCGTGTGCGGCTCTGGAGACGTCGTGGACTGAGGGGGACGCTCTGTGACTTCCCCGCGCTGGAGGCTGCCACTTGGGACCAGACAGCGGGCGGACCCCGGCCCTGGCGGCCTGTATTGCGGCTGTGGCTCTGCGGCTGATCGTCGAGGCCTTCCGGCCCAGGTAGGCCCATGTGGGGCACAGCGGAACGCTGGCTGGCGGTGGGGGGGAACCACGAGGGTCGATCGGGCCCAGGGAGCCCCCCCCCCCCCTACTGAGCTGTGGTGTGTAGTCTGACTTGACCTGGAGCCCTGTGCCGACTGTCATCCGAGGGCGAGCGGTGGTCCTGGTGCTCGGCCCTCCACCGGGCGGTGTCTCTGAGATTGCACCATGGGGGATGGACTGCGCGGCGCTGCTGTGCCTCCCTGCGGTGCCTGGGTCCTGCTCCAGGGGTGAGGCGGGGGGCGCCCTGTGACACCCTCGGATCGGCGATCTGCACCCGGGAGCGGAGAGTGGGCGGGCCCCGGACCTGGTATCTTAAGTTGCGGCTGGGAGGATCACTGTCTTCGCGCTGAGGCGGACCAGCGAAACCCCTAAACTGGGGCGGGCCCACGTGGAACGCGGCTGAATTGTTCCTTGCGATGGAGGGGACAGTAGGGGTCGTCCAGGCTCGGAACCCTTGTTGAGCTGCGGCACAGGGATCAACTGGACCTGGGGGCCCTGTGTGGACTGCTGCCTGGGAACATGTGGCGGGTCTTGCGATTGACTATGCGGTGCGGCCTGGGTTGGGGGGTCCACGAGGGTCGGCCGGACCTAGGGGCCCTCACCCACACAGGGGCTGAGATTGTCGCGTGGCGCCAGTTGTGGGCTTGGAGAGACCACGTTTACACCTACGACGCCCGGGGTTGCCCCTGCCGCCTGACCTCATCACCCCTCCCGGAGCGATTGCGGCCTGTAGTGCCGCCGGAGGAGATCCCTCATGTGTCCTGGAGATACGGGACTGCGTAGGCCGGCCATTCCCTGCGAAGCCTCGGATGGGACGTGAGGAGGGGCGGGCCATCCCACACTGGGGACTGGATGGGTGATATCAAGATTCGCGCCAGAGCTGCACCCGACAGATCGTGCAACACCTGATTGGAGCGGGCAGGAGCTGTCTTGTCGCACACTGGAGCCCACGGGTACCTGGCGGCTTGCGTGCCTGGAGACTAATCCTTAGTGCAGTGGCCCCCTTGCTGCCACGCCGCCCCAGCTAGCGACCGCTTGCGAATGCCCACGGCGCAGCAGCTTGTGATGGGGCGCATGAAAGCTAGTCCACAGCAGGGGCCCCCCACGTGGAGGTGACTCGGACCCTCCGCCTCTGTGCACTGGAGGCCCGCCGGAGCCCACTCCCGCGGCCCTAGCAGCTAAAATGGACTCCGTCCTCGCAGCAATGGAACGGATAGGGGCCGCGGTGAAACACACCAGAACCTCCTTAGAGATCAGAATGGATAAGATCGCCTCGGACTTTACCCTCTTACATGCGGATCATCGTAAGCTGGCAGATAAGAGTCGCTGCGCAGGGCCAAACAATCAAGGAGCTCCAGCCTATTACCCAAAACCACACTGTGGCGTTGCAGGACCTTCTGAATCGGGTTCATGAGCTGGAGGATAAGGCGGACGATGCAGAGGGCCGGTCACGTCGCAGCAACGTACGCGTGGTGGGCCTGCCAGAAAGGGAGGATGGTGGTCACCCAGAACAGTTCATGGAACGGTGGCTTCGTGAGATCATACCTCAGGCTCTCCTGTCACAGCAGTTTGTCATTGAAAGAGCCCACCGCATCCCGGCTCGGAGGCCTCAACCGGGGGCCAGGCCCCAGCCATTTCTCTTTAAGTTGCTCAACTATAGGGACCGTGACGTGGTCCTCCGCGAGACGCGGAAACTGGAGACTCACAGTGGGCGGTAGCCCGGTCATGTTCTTTCCTGACTACACCGCTCGGGTGCAAAAACGCAGGAGCAACTATTTTGCAGTGAAACAGCAGCTTCGTTCGTGCCCTTGCCATACCATATTCCCTGTTATTCCCGGCGCGACTGCGCGTCACGGCCCAGGACAAGACACACTTTGATTCCCCAGGAGGAGGCATGGGACTGGCTCGAGGGGTCGGGATTGTGGTCGGGTGTGAGGCCGGCAGCCTCGGGCATTGGTACGGAGGTGGCTGGTGGAGCTCATCGTCGCAGAGCCCGGAGGCCCACCCAGCCTGGAATCATTGCCCCGACCCCGGAGAACATGCGCAGGGAGAGACTGGAGGCACTTGAAGCGGTTACCACCCTCGGCTCTCTGTGGGCCCGGGACCACTCAGAGCTCCGCAGACAGGCCATGCTGGTGCAGAGCGGCTCATCCTCGCCCTCCACAGTCGCGTCAGACGACATTATTCTGCCAGCGGTAACCCCACAGACAGCAGATCTTATCTAAATAAGCCTTTCTGGTGATCCTCACCAACATGGGCAGCACACGCAAGTAACCTATTGACAGTCATTGCTGAACTCTGAATGTGACTGGGAGCTGGGGTGGCTTTATTGTACTCCTGGTGCTGCCCGGCTCTGCTGGAGTAGGAGTGGTGGTGACTTGTTTGCTTCTGGCTGGGGCGCGTGGGCCCGCTCGTGGGGCTGGGAGGGACGGGGGGTGGGGTTGGGAGCGGTCCCGTGGGGTGTTGCCCTTCCTTTACCCACCAACCGGGGCTGGCGGGGTATGGTTAGTTTCACATGTTAGCGCCAGGGTCCCCACAGTCGACGAGCATACGTAGAAATAAAGGGGAAGGCTACGGCACGTTACAACTGACACACTCACCCTCGCAGGTACCCTACTGCCCTAAGTTGGCTTAGTTTTCCATAGCCATTAGGCTTGTAGTTTGGTCGAATGCCCGTGTTGGGGTTTGCCCTGACAGTTACAAAGTTCTTGGGTTTTGTTAGGTGCGCCCAGCTGCACACCGAAGTTCCTTTACTGGTTATTTTTTCACAGCATACCGGCATGACATCCGAGACGGCGGCCTTCCCCTTCGTTCGACTCAACCCTGGTCCTGCGCCCTACATAGCCCTTGCTTGTATCAGATGGCTGACACTGTGGTAATTACATGGAATGTACGGGGTATGCATACGCCGGCACGTCGTTACTCTGTCTTTGCCTATTTGCAGCGACATAAGGCAGCCATCCCCCTCCTCCAGGAGACCCATATGACGCAGCCAGAACTTGACAGGCTGCGAACTCGCTGGAGGGGTCAACTTTACGGGACCACATATTCCGCACACGCCTGTGGCACATTGATTTGGGTAAGGGCGGGCACTCCGTTCACATGCACGGACACAGTGGTGGACCCCTCTGGGCGGTACACCTTGGTCCGGGGGAAGCTTCAGGGACAGCACGTGCTAATTGGCTCCCTATACGCCCCGAACACGTCGTCATTTTTGGATCTTTCTGCGGTGCTGGCACCGTACGCGGGTATTCCCTGGCTACTTGGTGGGGATTTTAACGCTGTCCTTGATAGTCAACTAGATGGGTCCTACCCGCCCCTTCGCAGTACGCAGGCGGTTTCGAATGCGAGGAGCCTCACTGACTGGCTGTCGCACTGGGACTTACGTGATGTGTGCCGTGGCCTGCACCCCGGCGACCGCATCTATTCGTACTACTCGGCGGTGCACGACCTTCATGTCCGACTCGACAGGGTGGTGGGCTCTCACTCTTTGACTCCCCTGATAGACCAGGCAGACTACTTGGGCCGGACCCATTCGGATCATAACCCTCTTAGTTTGCGTCTGCACTGGGACCCCGGGCGGCCCCCTGTCCCAACACGGCGACTACAGTCGGCAGCTTTGGAGGATGCGGAGTTCCGCGCCTCTCTGGGCACGGCGGTTGAGCAGTTTTTTGACCTGAACGAGGGGACGGCAGATAGTGCACTGACGGAGTGGGACGTGCACAAATCCACCATACGGGGACACTGTCTGGGGATGGGGTGGAATATCCGTAGGCGGCTTGCACTGTCGCTCACTGCCTTGGAGTCTCGCCTTCTGTTGTGTGAACGCCACGGCGAGGGAGGAGGTCGGAACGACTCGATCCGACTGGCGCGGCTCCAGGCATGTCATGCTGAACTACTTGAGCGGCTGCGATGCCACAACTATGCGGCTCATTCCGCTCGGGTGCACGCCGCGTCTGATAGGGCGGGGAGGTTACTCGCCTGGTTGATTCGGCGGGAGGCGGTGCACGCCCCGATAGACTATTCACGGGCCTGACGGGGTAACGGTGTACACGCAGTGGGAGATTCATCAAGTAGTGAGGCAGGCTGACAGGATCTAGATCAGTTCCTGGAGGAGGCCCAATTGCCCACGGTTCCCGAAGAGCACCAAGAGTCACTGGAATGCCCCCTCACAGTAGAGGAGATAGGAGATGCGGTGGCCTCCTTGGCCTCTGGAAAGGCGCCGGGGCCGGACGGACTTCCGGCGGAATACTACAAGGCCTACCGGGAGTCAAGTGCCCAAGCTACATACTCTCTATCTTGCAGCCCTTGAGGAGTCCACTTTACCTGCCTCCATGCGGGAGGCTTTTTTGGTCTCCCTGCTCAAGCCTGTCCGGAACCCTACCAGCCTGGGGTCCTACCGCCCCCTTGCCCTTCCTAACTCGGACTACAAAATTCTGGCCAAGGTATTGGTGGAATGGCTGGCTCCAACGGTATCGGCGGTGGTGCACAGAGACCAAAACGGTTTTGTGCCTAAGCGCAGCACCTCTCTTAATCTGCGGCGTTTTTTTTGGGTCGCTACTGACGGTGCACAACACTGGCCTAGGGCGGGCTGTCTAGTCCTAGACCTAGAGAAGGCCTTCGACTGTCTTGAGTGGGGATACCTAGTGGCGACGCGGTCACATTATGGGCTGGGCCTTGGGTTCCTCCAGATGGCGGCACTCCTCTATAAGAACCCCGTGGTGAGGGTAACAACTGGACCCTACATCTCTGAAGCCATACCGATTGGTCGCGGTACCAGGCAGGGGTGCCCTCTCTCGCCCCTCCTCTTTGCGCTCACAATGGAGCCTTTGGCTGCCACGCTCCGTAGAGTTCTGACGGACGGCGTCCCCCTGGGTGATGCGACCCACCGGGTTTCACTCTATGCAGACGACCTTCTGGTCTTTGTCAGAGATGTGGCGTGCATCCCGGTGGAGTTGGAGTGCGCCCTGTCGGACTTCGCTGAGCTTTCAGGACTTCAGGTGAACGCCGCTAAGTCGTGTCTCTATGCGTTCCGAGCCGAGACACGGGATCCGCAGTACCGTCATGGGGGCAAGCCGCTCAAGTGGCAGCCGGACACCTTTCATTATTTGGGTATCCAAATATATCGGCAAACGGCGGATCTCGTTGAGAGTAATCAGGGCAGGGCGGTAGCGGCGTTAGGGCTCAGATGCGGTTCTGGGGCACCCTTCCTCTCGCAGTCACGGGGCGAATCGCCTTAATCAAAATGGTGATTCTACCCAGGCTACTCTACTATTTCGCTATTCTGCCCGTTTACATACCGGCATCCTTCTTTGCAGCCCTAGAGCGATCACTTCGAGACTTTGTGTGGGGTAACACACGCCACAGAGTAGCGTTGCCCAAGCTACGCCTCCCCTCTGGCCAGGGGGGACTCGCGATGCCGTGTTTTGCACATTACTATCTGGCGGCGCAACTACAATGGGTGGCTCGGTGGTTAGCGGACAGGGAGCGCAACGACACGGCGACCACGGCGCCCCCCCATCTCCTTGGCTGGTGTCACTGAGATGTTCCATCCGGCCACAAGGAGGTTGAAGTCGGTGCCTCTTCTCGTCAAGGTGGCCTACCAGTGCTACAGACGTGCTCTCTACCTGACTCAGAACCGTACCCCATACGCCCCAGCCATACCGATAGAGGGTTCTCCTAGTGGACGGAGGGTGCTGTGTGCTGCTGAGCTTGCAGACTGGCGTGCGGCGGACATTCACACACTGGGGGATCTTTACTGGGACGGTGTTCTCCTACCATTTACATCGCTGGTGGAAGAGTCGGGGTTACCGCGCCTGGCCACTTTCTCCGCCACCGCTCATTGATAGCAACGCTGATGAGCCGATGGGGCGCTCTCGGCGCGGAACCGGAGCAGCACCTCACGATACAATATCTCCATGTCATGGGGCGAGGGAGGCACATGATCCGGTGGTTCGCAGCCTCTCTGCGTACACACGCAGCGATTAGTCTAGCCCCACTGCGCCGTAAGTGGGAAACGGATTTAGCCCGACCCATGACAGACAAAGAGTGGGACAGGGCGTTACAGGGCCCGTCGAAGATCCCCAGAAACATGCGATTCCGCCAAATACAATACTTTATTCTGCATAGAGCGTATCTCACACCTGACTGTCAATCGGTATTTCCACCGTGCCGACACGGGCTGTCCTCGCTGCAGGGAACTGGACGCTGGGCTGGTTCACATGTTGTGGAGCTGCCCCGCGCTGGACTTGTACTGGCGGACGGTTCATGGAGCGCTCAGTGCATGTACGGGCCGTCGGTTCCCATTTGAATGGCCGGCTTGCTTGTTGCACCTCTTTCACAGAGCCCCCTGCATGAGGGTTGCCTCCAGGTTTACTGACCTGGGACTGGTGGTGACTGCTCACCAGGCGGCGGAACCGCCTCACACACGAGCGTGGAGGGGTTCGTTGCTGGTGTGGGCTAGGGTGGAGGGCACGGCCCTCTCTCGGGAGGAAACCCTAGGCCTCAGGCAAACACCAATAGCGGGTCAATGGGAGGCACTCCTGCAGACCATGACGCGACTTGAGCGGGGGGAGGGGGGGGTTCGGCGGGGGACGAGATGGGGGCATCCCTGGCGTGGAGCGGGGTGACAATCAGGCTGAGAGCGGGGCATGAAATGTGGTATCAGGGGCCTGGTTGCTTATACCGGGCACAAGGGAAAGGAGATAGTGTTACTCACACAGCCTGCATAGAGGGCGCGGTGATGGTGGGTGGGGGTAACTGGAGCAGGGGATAGAATGAGGGGGTCGATGGAATGAAGGCCGGAATGGGCTGTTATTGTTTTACCTGGGTGGCTGTTGTTTTGCCCCATTTCCTTATGGTTAATCAACTGTTTATGGGAACATGTAGAGGGTGAGCGGGTGAAATATTAGAGGCTTACCTTGATGTTGCCCCTCAGCGGCATGATTTCCAAGGGGGCGGTGTGTTAGTATTTTAGTAGTGAGGCCTGCAATGTTATTCTTTATTAAAGATCAAGTGATGAGCCCGCTCCCATTAAGTGATGCATACACGACCAGAGATGCACTATTGCGGCTATTGCAACTGTAAATCATCTGAATCTTCAAATGTATCGTGTATTTTGTTTACCACTAAGAAATGCCAATAAACAGATTTACTAATAAAAAAAAAAAAAAAAAAAAAAAAAACACAGATAAACCGGCCTGTCGCATAAACAAGCTGAGGCTGCAGCCGCGAGGGCATCTTAGAGCACTTTCGGTCTCCCCAGCCACTTGAAACTCCTAGGACCAATGACAATAGTAAAACAGATTTGGCACATGGCCATCCGATCACTGGGGTGGAAGAGGAAGATTATACAAGCCACAGCTGCACTAGGAACATTAATAGACCTCCCAGGGTTTGACAAAAGGCATCTCATAAGTCTCTTCAAGGTGAGAGACCTGTGGTGCCGGGGGATTTAATGCCCTTCACAGAGCTGTAACAGGAATAGTAGCTGGCTCCCACGGAAATGTAACGTATTTACAGATCCAACACACCCTATAGGCAGCGATACTTGTAGAACGCAACTCACAGAATCCACACCACTGGAAGACTGATTGCTGGACGAACACATGCCACACAAGGCCACCTCTTTAACATGTAAAAAAATATACTGCCCAATACACTAACACACCTACATGATAGATGGACAAACGATCGGGGGGGCACTTGAGGATGAAGAATGGGTGGAGGGCATGGCCTCCCCACGAGAAGTCGCCATTAGATCTGGCTTCTGTCCTGTGCAATTGAAAATACTGCACCGTTCATACCACTCCCCAACCATACTGCTCAAAATGGTTAGAGCCACAGCTGTCAATTGTAGACGAGATGGCAACCATGAGGGTACCTTCTACCATATGCATTGGGATTGTCTGAAGCTGCAGGTCTTCTGGGAAGCAGTGGTTGAGTGCTTAATTTAGGTATGTGGGTCCTCCCTCACACTAACTGCCAAAGGGTGTCTCCTGAAATTATAGGGGGGAGATGAAACTACCACATATGAGCAGACTATGGGTAACACTGGGCCTTTCCATTGCAAAACGCAACAGTGCTAAATTATGGGGTGTGGAGCAAGTGCCAAAACTTGGAGAGTAGAAGAATCAGATGGACGGGTGCATGGTGGCCAAAAGGGTTGTCTATGAAGACCGAGGATGTCCCCGAAAGTGGCACAAAATCTGGGGACCTTGGAATAGTTGCAGGGGCAATATCTGTGGCGCCTCGGACATGGCTGTAGCAGACTACCCGAGAACTGGGATGTTGCATCAAAGCACCGTTGATACTTGTATGACAAAGGGATGAGCCGGGGAGAGAGGTCTAAAGCTCTGTGGGTATATGGTACAATGGTTTTTAATATTGCTCTATGTAGAAATCCATAAATAAATGATAATAAAAAGATTTGGTTACTTCAAATATTTTGAATATACCAGGAGCCCAAAAATAGCTAAAGGCTGCAAATTACTCACTCTTTTGTATATATAAAAAGCCAGCACCTTGCAGTTACAGTGGTGCTTGGCTATGAAACCCCAATAAGGAGTGGAAGAAACAGGAGATTGATTGTAAACAGTTTGAACAGGTACTGGTAGGATGGTTAGTTCATTCTCACTATAATGCAGGTTTCACCGTATCAAAACTATTGCATCAACTTCTAGGGTGAGTGGACGAAGGAAGCCTCCCAATAAGGCTATTTGTTAGACATGAACCGAACTTAGCGCTACAAAATGTATAACTAAGGTTTTTGGGCGATTTAAAGGCTAGAGATGCAGTTCTGAATGTTTATAGTAACTCCCGCGTACTGAGTACTTTATTTCCAAGGAAAATCTAGGGCTGTTTATCAAACGCAACCTCTGTGGTCTGATGCTCGCAGTATGTTTGTGATGGACAGTATACATTTAGAAACTACAGGCAGCATTTAACGCTTGACGCATAAATATTGATCTGTTTTAGTGCTTTTACGAAAATGGAACATGCAGCTTCATAAATAAATAAGGTGTCTATAGACTAGACTTAATGCCACTTCCTGAGTCTTCCAGCACTAATGGAAGCGGGAATTGAGGAAATATGCTTGTTCTCAGTGCAACTCGGTCCTCTATACAAAAAATAGGAACCTGTGCTTTTAGGAACCACTTTGTCCTCTACCCACAATGTTTGCCATTTAAGGAGAGCACGTTTATATTGGTAAAAGGAGGGGTTTAAAGTGTGAAGACTTAAGAGCGGAAAAATACACTTTTCTTGTGCATGATAACCTCTTGCTCAGGGAAACTTCAACATGACGTTATCTGGAGACAATATGGACTGTGCAAGGAGGTGAAGAGGTGGAGAAAGCTCTTTGCAGGTGTGTACAAGGTGGACTTCAGGATATTTATTTACATTTTAGATTAGCCTTGAAGAGAACACACTGACACCAGCACCACCCACCTTTGTTAAAAGAAAAAGAAAAAATTCTTTATTGTAATGAACAATGTCAAAACTATATTGCAGGACGCTGCAATCTCTACACAGACGACCTGGGAAAAGCCCTGGAGGGGGCAAATCTACTAACACCAAGTCTGGGGAATGCGCGGCTCCAAATTCTCCAATACGCCGATGACCGTCTTTATGGATCACACTAGGACAGGCTTACAGAAAGCTCTAGAAGCTCTGTATAGGTTTAACCAAAAGAACAATTTATTGGTGAACCAGGAGAAGACCAGGATAATTATCTTTGGGAAGTACCACCGAAAGAAGACCGCACAATGGCGCCTAGGTGACCTCCAAATCAGAACTTGCATAAGTTATAGCTATCTGGGTCTCAGGTTATCGGAAGGGGTCAAACCCACAGCCCATCTGAAGCATCTTAGAAGCAAGGGGGCTGGTATCATCTACAGTTTGAGAAACCTCAATCGACGACTACACAGTGACTGCAGAACCCATCCTGAAAGTCTTAAAAGCAGAACTAGTTCCCTCTCTCAACTGCTGTCACCTAGTCTTCCCTGGAGCCTTCACCAAATTCCTCACAAACCACCAAATTTCTGCCTATAAGAAGGTTTTAGGTCTCCCACGACAGGCCAGGAAAGCAAGAGTAAGGTTGGAGCTGGGACTCACCCGACCGGACATTACTACCTGCTCAGGGGACATTTTAAAATACTATATTAGCACCCTGCGAGCTCCAGCAACCTCTCTGAAAGCGCATATTAAAATAATCTTTGAAGAAGGCAGATCTCCATGGCAGGTTCAGCTAGCAGTTGCCACAAAATTGCTAGACAGACGCTCACAACTTAAACAAACATTCATGTAACTGCATGGAAAAGATCTGTGAATACACAGGTCAAGAAAATACCCTATGAAAGAGACCTGGATAGCTTACACCATCAACCCAACCTCGCATCACTGGACACTTCCTACATAGTGGGAAAACCACAGCCTTATTTTGAGCAACAAATCACCTACATGAGACTTCTTGCATTGCCCATTGCAGACTTTAACCAAGCCTGGGACCAGAAGGACAATTCAGCCGCATGTCGACTTTGTAGTAACCATCGTGAATCCTGGCTCTATCTGCTGTGCTGCTGCCCAAAGTTAGCTAGCGAGCGGCACTGACTGGTACTTCCCATCTGCAGGTCAAACGGCCTTGTACGATGCAGAGAAGCCTCAGACTTGTATTTCTATGCTAAAACAGGTGAATCAGTCGTGCGGCTAGGGAAATTTACAGAATCAATCCGGGCCGCGCAGACACAGAAAATCACGTTACAAAAAGAAACCAGCCGGCTAGCAAGCGAGACTTCGACAAAACTTCCCTCTAAGTTTTATGCACCTGCACTTTACTGCAAGTTTAGATATCTGTTTTTAATGTTTTAACTCCCTTCTAGTTTGTAGAAACTTGTGTGGGTTTTTAACTTTTTTTGTTTTTTATAGAATATCGTAATGATAGTATATTGTAATGATTTTAAGTCATTGAACAATAAAGCTTAATACACTAATTCACTATTGCAGGACACTGATTTTTTTCCCCCAAAGAGCTTTTATTCTTTCAGCAAAGAAGAAATAGGCTTCTCAATTTACCACTGTGATCCCAATGAGACACTGCCGACTGTTCCATTACTAGAAAGAACCTGCAATGGCAATAAGATCATGAATTGAATTGGGGAATAGAGATAGAATTAATCGTGCACTAACTACTTTTTCCAGGAGAAATCGGACCTTTGTTTTAAGATAACAGTTTCTAATTTGGAATGTCTGCTGTGAGAAACAACCAAAAGACAGAAAATAGCCTCTGCCAAACCAGGGCTGGACAATGAGGAAAGTTCTTTTTTATAAAGAGGCCAATAAAAAAAAAAAAAAATACAAAAACTGCAGCAAAAGAATATTAGAAATTAGTTACGTATGTGTAACTACAGTTTTCCAGGGTTGGTATCTTTCATGGAGCCACGTGCCTGAATCATTACCAGGTGACGAGGTGAGAGTAGCACAGTAACATTTCCATAGCAGTACAAAGACATTTCCTTAAGAAACGGGAAAACCACGCACTTTAGTAACCCTGTCACCCCATGAGGAAAGGCCTGAACTCCGTCCTAAAGACTTCCATAGCGTAAGCACATATACTCACCTACATATATATGCCAGAAAAGTCTTACGTCTGTGAAAGAGATGATGCAAGACCACCCCTCCGACAGCTCAAACTTTGGAAGGCTCTGCATTCATGCAGTGGTGTTTGGGGATGGGCGTCAGCTGCTTTATACTGTAGTTCTACAGATGACCAAAGGAGGAACTCTAGCTTACATGGCTGCTGCGGCTCTACTAGTCGAGTGAGCTGATCTAGCCGACGGTAGAGGATGGTGTGAGAAACCGCAGCAGAAATCCATTTTGTTCTGCATTGTTTGGATAGAAGATATCCTCTGTGAGGATGGCATTCCATTCCATTCATTAGTCTTTATTATCGATGCATTACATCATAAAAGACAGTTACAATACATAAAAGAATACATAATTATAAAAAGACATAATTTAAAAAGAGAAACATGAACAGAATACTTAAAAATAATCCAATATCCTAATGCCTCTTGTTTCTAATAAACCAAACCCAAGCCAAAAATTTAGCAACAGCAATAGCAACATATTCACTAGGCTCAAATCTCAACATTTCAAGTGCTTCTGACCCTTGTCTAGTGCCCAGAGTTCGACATAATGGTTTGAGCCATTTAGCTCGGGGTGCAGCATAGACAAGGATGGCAAAAGCCACAAGGTGCTGGTCAGAGTGCTGAAAGGACTTGGTACAATTAATGTAGAATTTCAAGCTTACACGGTCACCCGAGAATTGTAATGGTCATTTCAAGGTTGTCGCTGAATTTTGGAAGAATGCTCCGAGTACACCTAGTTTAAGTGAACATTTTTAGACATTCTAGGGAGGAATTTAAGGTTAGGGAGTGAAAGCACAAAAAATCTAAGAATAGCAGTTTAATTGTAAATGCTTGTGTTTTACTGACACGTCTGGCGAAAGACCGACCGTATAGTTTGATGAGACAAATTTAATGTTGACTTTGTAAACCAGTTCGAATGATGGTTTTATTATTTGACCAAGAAATGTATTTAACTGGCATTGGGGACCTTGGGGTTGTACAGGCAGTATCGCCATAAACAGACCTGCCAGGAATTCCTTAATGATCCCGGTGGAAGTTAGAAAGGACACCCTAGAACTGCACAGGAACCTGGAAATAGCTCTCAGTGGATATTAATTAACAAGTTACTAACCTTCAGTAACAACATATCTGGTAGAGACTATCTAGAAGCACATCCTAACCCTAGAATTAGCTCTAGGTGTCAGACTGGATCTGGAAATGTTCGACCAGTACCCATGCATGCCAGAAGGTGGAAATCTTCGGTTTGTGTCTAACGCGACATGCGCAGTGCCAAAATAGAAGCCACCCTAGCTAGCTCACAGATGCTTTTTGCAGCCTTTCCACGCCAGAAGCGCAGAGCCATGAAGAATACTGATGGACTGGTGTGCATCACAATCAATCTCAACAAAATGACCCTGTGGGGAAATCTGTTCGCACCGCTGGGAGGATTGATAAGAAACCTGTGGCTAAAAAGAGTCTCTATTAGAAACATTCCACCTGCAGAATTTGGAGACTCCTAGTTACTCTTGTAACGCGGAGTTCTGGCCAAATTCCACCAATTGCCGTGTGATAGATTTTTTTCCTGCGAGGCTCCAGAAATGCTAGCGAGATATCGCACCCCCTAGTGCAATTTTCTACAGTGGTAAGTCGCATTTAGAGGGATGCTTCGAGCATCGCTCGCGCTACTTGTGCTAAATTGCAGCGTGAGCCACGTATCATGCACATTTTCCACCCGCTGACAGAACTCTGTGAAATCTTCCCACCCCTAATCTCTACTAGATAAGGGGTTTCTGAAGGTAAGTAACTTGTTAATTTGATAGACTTCCAACTGCGGATTCCTCACCTTAGAATAGATACCCAAACAATACCTCCCTCGAGGTGGGTCTGAACAGTTTAGACCAAAAAGCCCTGCAGGACCATCCAGGCAGTAGTGCAAAGACACCCAAGTTGCTGCCTGACAGATGTCCAGGACAGGGACTCCGCAAGCTAACACAGTGATTGCAACCTTGACCCGGGTAGAAGGACTACACAAGTCTTCAGGGGGTTGCTTCTAGGCCAAAGTGCAGCAGATTTTTGTGCAGAGCACAATCCATCGTGAGATGATCTGTTTCTGCATGGCGTTATCTTTCTATGCCCCAAAATTTCCAACGAAGAGCTGATTGTCCATCCGGAAGTCTCTAGTTTAATCGATGTAGAACAACAACACTCTCTTTTTGGGTTCAGACGGTGGAGTCTCTCCTCTTCTTTAGAAAGATGAGGTGAAGCAAAGAAAGTAGGCAATGTGATATTGTGTCCTACATGGAAGGGAGTCACCACCTTCGGAAGGAAGGTGGTCTTGGGGTTGGCTGGCCTTCCTGGCCAAGGTTATGGCCAGCAGAAGAGCTGTTTTTATACTTAAAAATCGAAGTGGGTAATTAGGCAGGGGCTTAAAGGGTGTGCACATGAGAAGGGCTAAGATCAGATTGAGGCCCCATTGGGGCGTGATGAATGGCCTTGGGGAAATTGATGTTGGAGTCCCTTTAGAAGTCAAGTCACAACAGATGACTAACAAGAAAGGTTGGTCCAGCAATTGTAAGAAAGCAGATATGGGTGACAAGTAACCTTTAACCCACCCCAGAGCCGAGCCCTGCTGGGCCAGAGAAAGAACAAACAGTAAACCTTGGGATAAGGTTGCAGAAGGAGGGTTATGTTCTTGGATAAATAGCAGGTTACAAATGTTTCCCATAGGCGGGCATATAAAGTCTTGGTGGAGTGACACCTAGCTGCCAAAAAAACATTAAAGTCTTCTGGAGGAAGGTTGTGGGCCGTGAACTGCTGATTCTTAGTCTCCACACAAAGGCAAATGGTGCGCAGGTTCGGGAGCAGGACCCGGCCCTACTGCAGTGACAGAAGATCCTCCCCTAGGGCTAGGTTGTTCAAAGGAGCGATGCTTACGTTCCAATACTAAAGTCTGTGCCCAAAATCCAGGGCCACAAGAATGAATTGAGCCCAGTAATTTCTGTTCTTCTTGAGAACTCTGGACAAAAGTGGTAGTGGCAGAAAGACATAAGGAGGCCTGAGCTCCCCTCGAGACAAAAAGTCTCTGAACGAGAGCAGACTTAGAAACTTCAGCGCAAAGAACTGCTGACATGGCGCGTTTTCCCAGTAGCAAACAGATCTAACCAAGGTTCTCCCAAACCTCAGAGACCTTACAACACCTCAGGATGGAGACGCCACTGGTGATCCTCTAGGCATTGACAACTGAGCTTGTCTGCTCTGGTGTTTAGAGAGTCCAAGGTGTTGAACCACCAAGAAAATGCCCTGGTGTACAAGTTTGTTGAAGTACCACATGGCAGTGGTGTCGTCTGTGAACACCTGAACTATCCTTCCCTTGGTTGAAGGAAATAAGGCTTTTAAAGCCACTCAGATCACCCTCCGCTCTAGCAAGTTAATGTGGAGCTGGGACTCTGCCAGTGACCAGAGTTCTATGATCTCCACCTCTCCCAGCTGAACGCCCCAATCCATGAGTGATGCATCTGTTACTAAAGTCAACTCTGAATTGGGAAAGGAGGGGAGTATGCCACTGACCCAGTCGCAATTTGTCAGCCACCACCAAAGGTCTTTTGCAGCACCATCTGAGATCTGGATCATGTTGAAGTGATTTCCCTGATATTGTGCCTACTGGGACTTCGGGTCCCACTGCATAACCTGCATATGCCAACAGGCATATGTTACCTGAAAGATGCATAAGGTCGTTCGGCCCAACAGCCTCAGAGTCAGACTCACCAAAATCCCAGATAAAGGCTAAAACATCAGAACATTCATTCTAGGATGCGCCACGAAAATGGGAGTCTGTCTAGGGGTCATCAGATGCCAGGTGGTCAGAAGATTGAGGGAGCTTTCTCTCAGCACCTTCGGGTTAATGGTGCGGCAGTCCCCAAAAGGCGTGGACCCAACTCCATGCACCACAAACAAACCAAATGTGCGACCTCCAGATCCCACTGTCTGCTGGAGAAGTACCAGAAATTATTCTTCTACCATGTTGGAAAAAGGTCTTCTGTTGGGTGATCCCATTACTTGAAAAACACGGTTGGTAGATCATGAGTTTTTTTTATTTGTGAGATACACTTTTTTTCTGCTGAAGGCATCTGTGCATTTGTTTACATATCACCTGAGAGATGTTCTGCCATTAGCTCCATTATTTGTTTGCCCAATCCCAATGGAGTTGTGCTTTTTCGAAAGTGTGTGGGATTTTGTGCCATCCCACTTGTTTATTTAAAGCATCCCAGATGAACTGTCCAATCTGGCTAGCAACACTGAATGCTCCAGCCTCATTACAAAAGGTTGTAGGCTTTGGTGAACGGCTTCTACTTCTAGTACATTTATATGAAGAACATTCCCCTGAGTTGACCAGTGGCCTCTTGTTTCTAATTCTTGAATGTAGGCTCCTTAAACTTCCGGGGACATGTTTGCCATCATTACAAATTGAGCAAGAAGGGTAATCCTTGCATTAGATTTTCTCGTCCTGCCACATCAAGGTTTCTTTGACCTCTCCATGGCTTGAAACCTGTCAGCCATTGAAAGAGCTGAGAACTTGGATCCATTGACAATATGATTCACCTTGCAGTAGGCGAATCCACAGCCTGCACTGTGGTATCAATGGAATGAAAGATGGCATGTCCAGCAATGATTTGAACAGGTGCAGCAATATCAAGTCAAATTTCTGAATTTGATGGGTGAAGGACTGAAGACTCATCTCTTATGATGGGAGGCTCTGACCTCTCTGGCATTCAAGACAGTGCCAAAGGAACTGGATGTTATTTGTGGACCATGTTGAGTGCAAGGCCCAGTTTCGAGATAATTCTGCACTCCTGTGTGGATTCGCTGGCGCTTGCAAAAGATTTCCCCTACAAAGACCAGTGATGGAGGTAAGTGAAGATAAATAGCCATAGTGCTGCAGGAATGCTGCAACTGTGAAAATCCTTTGTTCCGACTTAAGACCAAAGAGTACCAACACTCTAAATTGATATTGGCAGTCGACTAACTGATATCTTAAGAACTTACAATGATTGTGATGAACGGGTATTTAGAATTAGGCGTCCTGGTGGTCTTAAGGCATGAATTCTTCTTGAAGCAAATGAAGCACAATCTGTGCAAACACCCTTCTGACGGTTTACTTTCTCAGGTATTGGTTGAGTTGAAGATCCAGAAAAGGGTGTCAATCGCCTAATCTTTTCTTTTTCATCCTGAAGAATGTGGAGCACAATCCTTGACATCTTGGACTTGGGGGACGGGGTCTATAGCTTCTTTGTCAACAGCAGACAGTATCTCTGCCTGTAAATTATGTAGTTGATAGTGAGAGGACTTCCACAGTAAAAACCGCAGCTGTCTTTCGATACATTTCAGCATGTGCTCTTATGTTACAAGGTTCAACATTCACGGATTGGTTGCAATGCTTTGTTCACTTATGGAAATAAAAGGCATAAATGTAGACGCCACCCCCCCCCCCCCCCCCCCAGACACCCCTCCTCCGACCAGGCAGGGCAGGTACTGAAGATGAGGGAGCTGGGTCCCCAAGTCACTGTCAGCAGCAGCTTGCTCTAACAGGAAGACTTTTTCGGGATTACTGCCTGGAGGATGACAAGTACCAACCTTTGGCAGATAGTATTGCTGATTATAGTAAGGTGTTTGTGGAAGTTGTTGATGTGGCGGGCGGTATGGCTGTAACTGCCTCTGTCGTATGAGAAACTGCTTCCTCTTGCTCCACAAAAGGGTACCTGCCATCTATATTGCAGAACTTCAAGGGACCGAGCTTCTCCCACCCACAAATATGACTTCTGGGAGGCATAACCGGCACAGAGGAAATTCAGAGGTAACTGCTCAGGAGAGCACTGGAGATCAGGCCAAAGTACTCAGGTTTCCACCTGAGACTATCATGTGGATTTGTTTCAAAATCCCTCCTGGAGAGAAACAGTCAACTAATAGTTTACATGTAAATTATGCGCCAAAAAACGGGGCGGAGGAAGTAGTGGAAAATATTTGTATGTATTTTTTTTTTTTAAAGTGCATGAGCACATAGTCCATTCACACCAAAAGGCGTGAATTTTTTTCTATTTTTTTAATCCAAGTTCCTATTCTACTTTTTCAGTGTACATATGCATTTTTACCCCCGAGAAAGTAAAAGCACGAAAAAATACAAAAAAGTTACATATATATATATATATTCACTTAAAAAACCATAGGTTTCACACATGTTCTAGTTAGCTGTACATTTCATTCGTAAAAAACCAATGAAATTCCACGTTATAGTTAGATCAGGTAACTATAACTTGCGCGCCCACAATAAACTGCTGATGACGTCACATATTACATCACTCATGACCTGGTCAGTGACATCACTCATCACATCAATGATGACATCTGAAATGACACATTGTGGATTGCGGTCGCGCAAGTTATAGTTACCTGATCTAACTATAACGTGGAATTTCATTGTTTTTTTACGAGTGAAATGTACAGCTAACTATAACATGTGTGAAACCTATGGTTTAAGTGAATTTGCAAGGTTTTTTAAATGCTAATTCCTAACTATAACGTGTGTGAAACCTATGGTTTTTTCAGTGAATTTGTACGGTTTTTTAAATGCTAAGTTATGTATTTATTTTTTATTCTGGTTTTTCACCGTGCGCACACCCAGCGCGCACGCTGCACTTCGCACACCGTGCGCGCGCTGTGGCCACTCGGTGCGCTTCGCGCACCGAGCGCCCATGTTGCGCAGTTCATACCGTGCGCGCCTCGCCTTTTTTTACACAGTAACAATTTTTTTTCCCCTTGCGGGTCCTTCAATTTATTTAATAAATGTGATTGTTATTTCGTTTTTTATTTTTTTTTATTTTTTTTTGCCGTGCGCGTACGGTAAGCTTACCGTACGCGCACTCGGCGATTTTTTTTTAAAATTATTAAATGTATTTTTTGTACTTTTTGGTCCTTCGTGGACGCCCTGACAAACGCTAGGGGGTCTGCAACTCTCTCCGTTGCCCCCTTTTCACGTTATCCACATTTGTTTTTCAGTGCGAGAGACAGAAAATGGCGGCCGACACTTTCTGATTTCGACCGATTCGAATGTTTACAGTCATGTAACCACCAATCAGAATTGAGCTCGCGCACGGCACCGTACGCGTACGGTAAGCTTACCGTAAGCGCACGGAGCGCGCTTACAGATCTATATATTGATTTAAATGCTATTTTCTCAGGACCTACTGAACAGATTTACACCAGACCTGCAAAAGGCACATCTCTGACCTGAGGACTACCTCTCTGCCAAATTTCAAGTAATTCTGTTCAGCCGTTCGGGCTGTAGCTCGGACTAAAGGTCCTATGGGAAAATGCATGGGGAAAACGCGTTTTGGGACCCCCCTTTTTTTCCTCAGCCCCCGCTTGACGAAGGCCCCCCGAGACTTTCAGGGTAGGAGCGGAGCGCCCCACCTATTTTGAAAATTTCGCGAGGATTCGTCAACCGGCGCCAAAGTTATTCCAAATAGAATGTTGCGGATTTCCTACGGAAACACGGTCCTAACTATAACTATCTACTGGCGACCGCAGATTATATATATACTGACAAAACCATAGGTTTCAGGCACGTTATAGTTAGAAATTAGCATTTAAAAAACCATAGAAATTAACTGAAAAAACCATAGGTTTCAGGTACGTTATAGTTAGTTGGACATTTCAGTCGTACAAATCCATAGAAATTCCGGTGTTATAGTTAGTTCAGCTAACTATAACTCGCGCCCCCGCAATGCACTGCTGATGACATCACATATTACATCATTCATGACATGGTCAGTGACATCACTGATGACATCATCCAGGGACTGCGCGTTTCTGTAAAGTTTAAATTTGTTATATATATATGCGAAGCTGTATTGAGGAATGAATGGGTGTATAAGTGTCTGTATGGAGGATTTAGTAGGTATGTGACTGACTGTATAAGTGAGTGATAAATGAGTCTTACTGAATGCAAAGGTTAGTGACTAAACTGTGGGAAAGTCTGTATCAGTCTGCCTGTTGTGTAAGCTGCTGCATGGGTTGGTGAGTAGCTGCATGAGCGTCTATATGGGTTATTGATTGCTTGCCTGAGTATTTGTATGGCTGCCTGAGTGTGGGTGGGTGATGCGTGACTGTGCATAGATGTGCGAGCGGTTGATTCACTGGGTGTATGGGTTCAAGTGTGCATGTGGAAACAGCTGTATGGGTGGGTGAGTGTGTGTGTATGGGTGTGTTGGTGAGTGAATGGATGTGTTGGTGGTACATGTGCAAGTAACTACATATGTAAAAGGTAGTATATGCGAGTGATGGTGTATATAAATAACTATATGTGAGAGTCCGTAATTGTGAGAGTGGCTGCATGGATGAGTGTGTATTTGTATCAGTGATTCTATAAGAGTAACTATGTGTTAGTATCTGTATGAATAAGTGAGGTTGTGTCTGTATAACTGTATAGGTGAGTATATGGAAGTATGATTGATTGTTTGCATGACTAAGTGTGTGAGTAACTCTGGATATGTGGCAGTGTGTGTCTGTATAGGTGTATGAGTGCATATGATAGTGTTGTATTGACGAGTGACTGCATGTATGAGTGACTGTATGGGTGAATGAGTGGATGTGTGGGTAGACCTAGGAATCAGTCAGTGCGTATTTAGTAACTGGTAATGATATGTCTATTTTTTTGAAAATGGTAGTCTGTATTTTAGTGTGGGTGTATCAAAGGTTATATTGAGGTGTGAGGAGGTGCATCAGATACACGTGGATGTCATCAGTGATGTCACTGACCAGGTCATGAATGATGTAATATGTGACGTCATCAGCAGTGCATTGCAGGGGCGCGAGTTATAGTTAGCTGAACTAACTATAACGCCGGAATTTCTATGGTTTTGTACGCGTGAAATGTCCAACTAACTATAAGGTGCCTGAAACCTATGGTTTTTCCAGTGAATTTCAAAGGTTTTTTAAATGAAAATTTGTAAGTCTAATGTACCTCAAACCTATGTTTTTTTATTATATATATATTATCTACTGGCGGTCGCCAGTAGATAGTTATAGTTAGGACCGTGTTTCCATAGGAAATCCGCAACATTCTATTTGGAATAACTTTGGCGCCGGTTGACGAATCCTCGCGAAATTTTCAAAATAGGTGGGGCGCTCCGCTCCTACCCTGAAAGTCTCGGGGGGGATTCGTCAAGCAGGGGCTGAGAAAAAAGGGGGGTCCCAAAATGCGTTTTCCCCATGCAATTTTCCATAGGGACCTTTAGTCCAAGGTACAGCCCGAACGGCTGAACAGAATTACTTGAAATTTGGCAGAGAGGTAGTCCTCAGCTCAGGGAAGTGCCTTTTGCAGGTCTGGTGTCAATCTGTTCAGTAGTTCCTGAGAAAATCAAAAGTAAAATCACATATATATGTGGGCGGAGCCTAACCACACATCTCATCCTGAGATCTGATTGGCTGTCAGCACTTCATCCAAGAAGTGTTGGCAGCCATCTTGGGACCAATATACATGATAGCACCTCATTAAAAAGCATTGCAGTTAATAGAAGGTTTTAAGACTTTAGTTACATTATAAATCATTTGTTGATGGTACCATACTCATATTAGGAATTGTGGTATGTTCTAAGGTGATTTCACCATGTGAAAAAGCCTTCTGCTGGGATATCATGATTGAGAGAAAAATATTTTCTCATGCTTTTCCCACAGAGGTTTGGAAGGTGATCTATAAGCTAAACAGAGCTTATTTTCTGTAAATTCACATTATCTTTCTCAGTCATGTGAGAATGAAGTCTGACATTCTCAGTAAAACATGTACATCCAACAAGGGCAGAGACTGTCATTTGATTCCTTTGTGTTCTACTGCAGCTTCCCAGAGTGTTCCAAAGAACAACTAGAGCGCTAACAGTCCTACTTATGATAAACGTATGGCACACCTGAAGCCATCTTGCTTGGATTAAAGTGGTAACACTTAAAACATTTAATTTAAAAAGGAACAAAATGAGGGGGTTCATTTTTCAATAAAAAGTATGATTAGTGCTGCAGAAAGAAAAATTAGGACACATTTTGAGTGACTTCTCAAATCCTCTTCTATTTCATTAAAAAATTCTGACATGCAGACTGAAACATGCACTTTTAATACCAGGAGCAGACTTCCATGGTGAAAAGTAGTTTTACTACAGTGATCTAATGAGCAACTAGAGTGCTAACATTCAGAATTTATGGCAAATGTGTGACATATCTGAATACCTTCATGATGGAATCAAAGTAAAAAACTGAAAGCATTTCCTACTGAGGAGACTGCAGTACATGAGGAAATTAGGAAACTTCATAACAAATAAATCTCCCAAAATGGCCACCGGAGACAAAAGAGCCCAAATGTAGCCCAAAATCACCCAGATGTATCCCAAATATAGCCCAATGACAGAAGTGTGCAAAACACTTATTATTTTGTGTTTTTGCAGTGTTATATAGTGCAGACTTGTCAGGTATTGGAGTGCTTTACATGAGCATTGGTTGCATCACACAAGAACAAATTCATTTTGGTTGTAGACATTGGGAGACTAAGTGATTTGACCAGAATCACAGAATGTCGAGCTGAAGCAGAAACTCCAACCTGGTTCCCCAGTTGCAAAGTCTGCAGTTCTGGAAGTAACACCACATCCTCTCCCCTAAGTGCAACATTTAATCAAGTGGTCAACTGGATAAAAAAACATAAATATAACAAATAATTTAAAAGTGCTTTGGCGCTATTTGAAAACTCAGAAAATATGTCCTTATTTTAGTCTTTTAGAGCACTAACCATAATTTTGATGCCAATAAGACCCTCTCATATATGTAATTTCAAAAGGAAATGCTCTAGGTTTTACAGTTTTGATTACATCAAGATGACGTCGGGCGTTCCACACTTTTGTAATAAATATAGAATGTTAGCAATCTAGTTGTTCATTAGGATACTGTTGAGAGGCAGAGGCCAGGGGCACGGACTCTGAAAATTGAAGGCAGGTAGGAGGGTGCAAAGGCAACAATTTAACCACACTGAGCAGGCAGGAAGGGCCGTGGCAGCACAACAGACTATGGAGGGTAGTGGAAAGGGGGGCACGGGCAACAAACCAACAATACAGGACTTGCAAGAGAGGCTGTGGCAATGTAATAGACCATTGCGGGCAGAAGGAAGAGGCAATGGTAGTACAACCATACATGCCAACAGACCCGATTCAGCCAGGAAACGTCCAATGTTTTTAAGCTCAAATGGGCTTTATTTGATCTGTCTCCTGTCTACAATCTCCTCTTTTTCAATGCAACTCAAAGGGGAAAAACAATACCCCAGTTTTTTTTCAAAATCTCCCTCTTACCAAGTTCAAAATGTTCGCAAGTATGGTACATTGGATCATGGAAGGAAATGGGGTAGGGACATGGACTTGGATAACAGAGGACAGGAGGGACATGGAGAGGTGCACCAAACTGACCCTGCAGGGCAGGCATCAGGGTTTGCAGCAGCACAATACACCACACAGGGCATGCGGGACGGGAGTGCAGCACAACAATCCATAGAAAGCAAGAGGGAGGGGACAGGACCATGCACATGGACAACAGAGAACAGAGGGGCAAGAGGCAATGGTAGCTAGCTGACCATAATGGACAGACAGGAGAGAAAGCTGCAGCATAACAGACCATAAAGGGCAGGAGGGACGGATCAGGGGCATTACAATGGAACAGGCAAGCCAGGAGGGAGGGATTAGGTGTCTGCACATGTAAACAGAGGGCTGGGGGCAAGGGGGCAGGGCAGGAGCAGCAAGCTAGCCATGGAGGTCAGGCAGGATGGGTACTAGAAGCAAGACACACCATGAAGAGCAACAGTGAGACTGTGATGGCATACACACAGACCATGGAGGGAAGGTGGGAGGGGGTCAGGGGCAGCTAACTGACCACACAGGGAAGGTGGGAGGGGCCATGGCAGCACAGAAGACCATGCATGGCAAGTGGGAGGGTTAGTGGCAGCACAATGGCTATGATGGGCAAGAAGGAGGGTGCAGGGGCATGCACAAGGACGATGGAGGATAGAAGGGAGGGTCAGGACCTGTGCACAGACAAGAAAGTTCAGGGGAAGGGGCCTCACAACAGACAGCACGGGGCAGGCAGGAGGAGCAGTTGCAGCACAACAGACCAGGGAGGGCAGAAGGGTTTGGCAGTACAATGGACCATGTAGGACAGGAGGAAGAGGATAGGGGCATGGCATGTGGACAGGCAGGGTGGAGGTGGCAGGGACAGGTTACAGTCATCTGACAATGCTAGGCAGGTGGGAGGGGAGTGGCAGCTCAACAGAACACTCAGAGTAGATAGGAGTGGCAGGTCCATGGAACATGGTGGGCAAAAAGGATGGAGCAGGGACATGCACCAAGACATCGGAGGGCAGGGGGAAGGAGAATAGGGGCAGCAAGCTAAGCACAGAGTTTAAGCAGGAGGACAATGATGGGGCATAGAATTGGGCAATGGAGGGCAGGAGGAGTGGACTGGTACATCATACTACATTGAGGGCAGTGGCAGCACATCAGACCATGCATGGCAGGAGGGAGGAGGCTAGTCCATGGATTTACACAACAGAGGATGGAGAGGAGGGGGATGGGGCAGCAAGCTAACTGTTCAGAGAAGGCGGGTATTAGAAACTTTGTTTTTAAAACGTGTGTCTGTGCGAACTGCATAATCTCACTTTTATTCAGGAAGAAGAGGACGTTTGTGACTGACTCCGGGCTCACTTGGCAGAAACACCCCCTGACCCTCCACCCCCTATCGCAAAATGTAATGCCCGTGAAAAGGGTAGGTGAACACAGTGTTATATAGAACATAGTCCTGAGAGCACGATTGAAAATGAAAACTAGATATAGTGTATGGTGTAAACTATGCACCAAAAACTGGGATATAAGATTAACCGGGCGTGAAATATAATATGCAATACATTGTGGGCAATGACAGATTCATTGGAGAGCGCGAGATAGCACAGGCACTAGCGCGTGCTATGCGATATGCGCCTTGGAGTGTAATATGCACAGGGCAGTGTTGTGTAACCTAACTAGTCTCTAAAGTTGTAATCTAAAATATGTGCTGGGGAGTGTAACGTTGCATATGCACTGTGACAAAGATATGGATCCCAGATTGTAATATGTATGGCATAGCACTGTGCGTTATAACATAGGCATCGAGGAAGGCACGTTAGATGGGGCAATATAACCCATGCGAAGACAAGTGTGGCATGACATATTCACGGGGTGGTGTTACAGTGCACATGGGCTAGAGAGTGTCATATCATATGCGCTAGCTAGTGGAATACAACACAGAGGTGTGTGGCACTCAGCAGGCAATGGTGGGTGTAACACAGCATTGGGCTCTGCCAGGAGCGCGCTGTGACTCTCAAGTGATGTTCGTCCCCTTTCCAGAGAGTAAAATAAAAAGTATTACACATCCGGCAGTGGATGTGTGTTTTATTAACCGTGAGGGGGGTTTCTTGCATAGTTTGTCGAATTTTTGTCGAATCCCCTTTGAATGGCTTGGTGTGCATGTGTATTAAATGTGCCCGTCAATAGCTACCCATGTTTGTATAAATAAACGACAAGGGTGTCTACCGGGATTAGGCACGGTAGGGCATCAGACATGTCAGAGCTTCACTAGTGGTGTAAATACATTCCACGTGGATTCATTGTATGCATAGTCGCCTTTTAATGAATATCACGCAAATCGTCATGGTGATGGGTAAGTACGGTTTGTACAGCATGTCCTAGGTGTGTCTATAAATATATATTTTTTAAAAATAATAAAAAACAGTGGCCGGCCCTGGGGATTGGGGTAAAAAAAAATATAATTAGGAAACAGGCCCTGGGGGATGGGGTCATCAGGGCCAATGAATTAGAATAAGAAGGGGAACCACACAGCCCCCCTTCTTAAAAAATTAAAATAAATAAAAGACTGGCATCGCGCTGGAGGCCACGCCCCCTCGTTTTTTTCGTTTTTTTTTTCCTTGCAGCACTCTGCAAACGCGCCCCCTGGCGAGTTGTAAGTTGGGGAATTAATTCCTCTTCAATACTGAGGGTCCCTGAGGGCCAACTAGCCCAACAGGCATCTCCAATATGCGCCAGGGAGCTGCGCTGCAGACCGGTGTTCTGAGGCCAAGCCCCTTTTTACACCTCTCTGCAACGCAGCTCTGTGGCGCTTACTGGAGATACCTAGTGGTCTAGTTTGACCCTAGGGACCCTTAGGATTCAAGGGGACATAATCTCTCAACTTAGAACAGCCACAGGGCGCGTTTACACAGTGGTGAAGGGAGGGGACGGGGCCTGAGGTGACGTGTGCAAACACGCACTATGGCACGTTTTAAATTGGGGATATAATTTCCCTTCAATACTGAGGGCCCCTGGGGGCTAACTAGCCCACCAAGTGCTTCCAGTAAGCGCCACTGAGCTGCATTGCAGAGAGGTGGTCCAGGCAGTGCCACTTTTTACACCTCTCTGCAACGCAGCTCTGTGGCACTTACTGGAGGTACCTAGTGGGCTCGTTGGACCCTAGGGACCCTCAGGATTCAAATGAACTTAATCTCCCAACTAAAAACTAGTGAAGCTCTGACATGTCTGATGCCCTACCGTGCCTAATCCCGGTAGACACCCTTGTCGTTTATTTATACAAACATGGGTAGCTATTGACGGGCACATTTAATACACATGCACACCAAGCCATTTAAAGGGGATTCAACAAAAATTCGACCAAAACTATGCAAGAAACCCCCCTCACGGTTAATAAAACACACATCCACTGCCGGATGTGTAATACTTTTTATTTTACTCTCTGGAAAGGGGACGAACATCACTTGAGAGTCACAGCGTGCTCCTGGCAGAGCCCAATGCTGTGTTACACCCACCATTGCCTGCTGAGTGCCACACACCTCTGTGTTGTATTCCACTAGCTAGTGCATATGCTATGACACTCTCTAGCCCATGTGCACTGTAACACCACCCCGTGAATATGTCATGCCACACTTGTCTTCGCACGGGTTATATTGCCCCATCTAACGTGCCTTCCTCGATGCCTATGTTATAACGCACAGTGCTATGCCATACATATTACAATCTGGGATCCATATCTTTGTCACAGTGCATATGCAACGTTACACTCCCCAGCACATATTTTATATTACAACTTTAGAGACTAGCTAGGTTACACAACACTGCCCTGTGCATATTACACTCCAAGGCGCATATCGCACAGCACGCGCTAGTGCCTGTGCTATCTTGCGCTCTCCAATGAATCTGTCATTGCGCACAATGTATTGCATATTATATTTCACACCCGGTTCATCTTATATCACACTTTTTGGTGCATAGTTTATACCATACACTATATCTAGTTTTCATTTTCAATCGTGCTCTCAGGACTATGTTCTATATAACACTGTGTTCACCTACCCTTTTCACGGGCATTACATTTTGCGATAGGGGGTGGAGGGTCAGAGGGTGTTTCTGCCAAGTGAGCCCGGAGTCACAGTCACAAACGTCCTCTTCTTCCTGAATAAAAGTGAGATTATGCTGCATACTTGTTCGTATTTTAAGTAGTTCACACAGACACACGTTTTAAAAACAATAAAGTTCCTAATACCCGCCTTCTCTGAACAGTTAGCTTACTGCCCCATCCCCCTCCTCCCTATCCTCTGTTGTGTGAATCCATGGACTAGCCTCCTCCCTCCTGCCATGCATGTTCTGATGTGCTGCCACTGCCCTCAATTTAGTATGATGTACCAGTCCACTCCTCCTGCCCTCCATTGCCCAATTCTATGCCCCATCATTGACCTCCTGCTTAAACTCTGTGCTTAGCTTGCTGCCCCTATTCTCCTTCCCCCTGCCCTCCGATGTCTTTGTGCATGCCCCTGCTCCATCATTTTTGCCCACCATGTTCCATGGACCTGCCACTCCTATCTACTCTGAGTGTTCTGTTGAGCTGCCACTCCCCTCCCACCTGCCTAGCATTGTCAGATGACTGTAACCTGTCCCTGCCACCTCCACCCTGCCTGTCCACATGCCATGCCCCTATCCTCTTCCTTTTGTCCTACATGGTCCATTCTACTGCCACACCCTTCTGCCCTCCCTGGTCTGTTGTGCTGGCTCTGCTCCTCCTGCCTGCCCCGTGCGGTCTGTTGTGAGGCCCCTTCCCCTGAACTTTGTCTGTGCACAGGTCCTGACCCTCCCTTCTATCCTCCATCGTCCTTTGTGCATACCCCTGCACCCTCCTTCTTGCCCATCATAGCCATTGTGCTGCCACTAACCCTCCCACAAGCCATGCATGGTCTTCTGTGCTGCCATGGCCCCTCCCACCTTCCCTGTGTGGTCAGTTAGCTGCCCCTGACCCCCTCCCACCTTCCCTCCATGGTCTGTGTGTATGCCATCACAGTCTCACTGTTGCTCTTCATGGTGTGTCTTGCTTCTAGTGCCCATCCTGCCTGACCTCCATGGCTATCTTGCTGCTCCTGCCCTGCCCCCTTGCCCCCAGCCCTTTGTTTACATGTGCAGACCCCTACTCCCTCCCTCCTGGCTTGTCTGTTCCATTGTAATGCCCCTGATCTGTCCCTCCTGCCCTTTATAGTCTGTTATGCTGCAGCTTTCTCTCCTGTCTGTCCATTATGGTCAGCTAGCTACCATTGCCTCTTGCTCCTCTGTTCTCTGTTGTCCATGTGCATGGTCCTGTCCCCTCCCTCTTGCTTTCTATGGATTGTTGTGCTGCACTCCCGTCCCGCATGCCCTGTGTGGTGTATTGTGCTGCTGCAAACCCTGATGCCTGCCCTGCAGGGTCAGTTTGGTGCACCTCTCCATGTCCCTCCTGTCCTCTGTTATCCAAGTCCATGTCCCTACCCCATTTCCTTCCATGATCCAATGTACCATACTTGCGAACATTTTGAACTTGGTAAGAGGGAGATTTAAAAAAAAAAACTGGGGTATTGATTTTCCCCAGGAGACAGATCAAATAAAGCCCATTTGAGCTTAAAAACATTGGACGTTTCCTGGCTGAATCGGGTCTGTTGGCATGTATGGTTGTACTACCATTGCCTCTTCCTTCTGCCCACAATGGTCTTTTACATTGCCACAGCCTCTCTTGCAAGTCCTGTATTGTTGGTTTGTTGCCCCTGCCCCCCTTTCCACTGCCCTCCATAGTCTGTTGTGCTGCCACGGCCCTTCCTGCCTGATCAGTGTGGTTAAATTGTTGCCTTTGCACCCTCCTACCTGCCTTCAATTTTCAGAGTCTGTGCCCCTGGCCTCTGCCTCTCAACAGTATCCTAATGAACAACTAGATTGCTAACATTCTATATTTATTACAAAAGTGTGGAACGCCTGACGTCATCTTGATGTAATCAAAACTAATACCTAGAGCATTTCCTTTAGAAATTACATATATGAGAGGGTCTTATTGGCATCAAAATTATGGTTAGTGCTCTAAAAGACTAAAATAAGGACATATTTTCTGAGTTTTCAAATAGCGACAAAGCACTTTTAAATTATTTGTTATCTTTATGTTTTTTATCCAGTTGACCACTTGATTAAATGTTGCACTTAGGGGAGAGGATGTGGTGTTACTTCCAGAACTGCAGACTTTGCAACTGGGGAACCAGGTTGGAGTTTCTGCTTCAGCTCGACATTCTGTGATTCTGGTCAAATCACTTAGTCTCCCAATGTCTACAACCAAAATGAATTTGTTCTTGTGTGATGCAACCAATGCTCATGTAAAGCACTCCAATACCTGACAAGTCTGCACTATATAACACTGCAAAAACACAAAATAATAAGTGTTTTGCACACTTCTGTCATTGGGCTATATTTGGGCTACATCTGGGTGATTTTGGGCTACATTTGGGCTCTTTTGTCTCCGGTGGCCATCTTGGGAGATTTATTTGTTATGAAGTTTCCTAATTTCCTCATGTACTGCAGTCTCCTCAGTAGGAAATGCTTTGAGTTTTTTAACTTTGATTCCATCAAGAAGGCATTCAGTTGTGTCACACATTTGCCATAAATTCAGAATGTTAGCACTCTATTGGCTCATTAGATCACTGTAGTAAAGCTACTGCTCACCAGGGAAAACTGCTGCTGGTATTGAAAGTGCATGTTTCAGTCTGCATGTCAGAATTTTTTAATGAAATAGAAGAGGATTTGAGAAGTCACTCAAAATGTGCCCTAATTTTTCTTTCTGCAGCACTAATCATACATTATATGGAAAAATGAACCCCCTCATTTTGTTCCTTTTTAAATTAAATGTTTTAAGAGTTACCACTTTAATCCAAGCAAGATGGCTTCAGGTGTGCCATACGTTTATCATAAGTAGGACTGTTAGCGCTCTAGTTGTTCTTTGGAACACTCTGGGAAGCTGCAGTAGAACACAAAGGAATCAACTGACAGTCTCTGCCCTTGTTGGATGTACATGTTTTACTGAGAATGTCAGACTTCATTCTCACATGACTGAGAAAGATAATGTGAATTTACAGAAAATAAGCTCTCAGTTTAGCTTATAGATCACCTTCCAAACCTCTGTGGGAAAAGCATGAGAAAATATTTTTCCCTCAATCATGATATCCCAGCAGAAGGTTTTTTCACATGGTGAAATCACCTTAGAACATACCACAATTCCTAAAATGAGTATGGTACCATCAAGAAATGATTTATAATGTAACTAAAGTCTTAAAACCTTCTATTAACTGCAATGCTTTTTAATGAGGTGCTATCATGTATATTGGTCCCAAGATGGCTGCCAACACTTCTTGGATGAAGTGCTGACAGCCAATCAGATCTCAGGATGTAAATTGATACTTGTATAGCGCACTACTCACCCGCAAGGGTCTCAAGGCGCTTGTACGAATACCGCTGTGGAAACCATCCTGGCTTTCCCTGTGAGGTGTCCACTCCTGGGCACCCCCAAGGTGGAGGCCAGGCATCCTTAGCGTTGTGGGGGCCGTTGTGGAGATTAAGCAAGCTATTGCCCAGAGTTGCAGAGTGGGACTCCATGATTGGAATGGCACCGAGGCGAGAATTATCAGGTCCGTGGAATTTTTGAGCCCAAGACCCGCCGGGGCGGGGAATTGAACCCTGGTCCCGGGCTAGACCTCTGCATCAGGGTCTGCCGCTCTAATCATTGAGCCACACTTCTCCACTGAGGAGGAGATGTGTGGTTAGGCTCCGCCCACATATATATATGATTTTACTTTTGATTTTCTCAGGAACTACTGAACAGATTGACACCAGACCTGCAAAAGGCACATCCCTGAGCTGAGGACTACCTCTCTGCCAAATTTCAAGTAATTCTGTTCAGCCGTTCGGGCTGTACCTTGGACTAAGGGTCCCTATGGAAAATTGCATGGAAAAACGCGTTTTGGGACCCCCCTTTTTTCTCAGCCCCCGCTTGACGAATCCCCCCCGAGACTTTCAGGGTAGGAGCGGAGCGGAGCGCCCCACCTATTTTGAAAATTTCGCGAGGATTCGTCAACCGGCGCCAAAGTTATTCCAAATAGAATGTTGCGGATTTCCTATGGAAACACTGTCCTAACTATAACTATCTACTGGCGACCGCCAGTAGATATATATATACACACATATACACTTACCAGTATGCATCTGTTCTTGGCATGTAGAGCTGCAGATCTACACACTATGCATGGATCGCCATCTGGTGTTGGGCCCGGATATTTGCACTTGTTTTTGTCCTGTAAAGTCTTTGGAAGTCACGAGGTAGGTGACTCCTCCTTTGGATCATAGTGCACATGGGCATTGGCTCCATCCTCAGATTGTTTTTCACAAGCAGGGAAATTATGGAGCTTTGTAAGAAAAACAGGAAAGATGCCCATGTATGCTGTATCTAAATAAGATAATACTGGAACAGATAAAGGTAGCCGGGGAGGCGGGTGGGCGTGTGTAGATCTGCAGCTCTACATGCCAAGAACAGATGCATACTGGTAAGTAGCATATTCCGTTCGAGGCATATGAGCTGCAGATTACACACTACGCATAGATTGTATAGCAGTATCCCCTCCTAGCGGCGACTACCAGTATCTGTTGCAGTAGTCTGAAATAGTGTTTTGAGTACAGCATGGCCCACACTAGCTTGTTGTTTAGTTTGCACATCTACACAATAGTGTTTTGTGAATGTGTGCAGTGTAGACTATGTAGCTGCTCTGCAGATATCGTCTAAGGGAATGTTCCCTAAAAATGCCATTGAAGCCCCTATCTTTTGTGTCGAGTGGGATTTAGGAGGAACAGATAATGTAAGTTTTGCTTTGTGGTAGCAAATTTGTATGCATTGGACAATCCACCTAGCTATCCCAGATTTTGATATGGGGTTGCCCTTGTGTGGTGGTGAGAAAGACACGAAAACTTGTTTGGTCTTACGAAAGGGTTGTGTTCTCTCGATGTAGTAAAGCAATGCTCTTTTGACATCCAAGGTATGAAGTGCTCTTTCTGCGACTGTTTTTGGCTGCGAGAAGAATACAGGCAGCTCCACAGATTGATTGAGGTGGAAGGGAGAAATGACTTTAGGATTAGTTCGGAGAACAACCTTATTATGATGCATCTGCAGAAAGGGTTCCTGAATGGTTAGTGCTTGTAGTTCACTAACTCTTCGTAAAGAAGTAATGGCTACTAGGAAAGTAACTTTCCACGTTAAGAATTGTAGCTCACATTTATGTAGAGGTTCAAATGGAGGTCCCATTACTCTTGTGAGAACGATGTTTAAATTCCACACAGGTGAAGGTGGTATTCTGAGGGGAATTATTCTTTTGAGGCCCTCCATAAAGGCTTTTATGGCAGGTACTCTGAAAAGTGATAGATGTTGTCTATTTTGTAGATATGCTGCTATGGCAGCAAAGTGCAGTCTAATTGACATGTAAGCTAAGTTGCATCTTTGGAGGTGTAGTAAATAGCCGGTGATGTGTTGGATAGACACATCTAAGGGATTGGTGTTATGACAATATATTACAAAACGTTTCCACTTGGCTGCATAGCATGCTCTAGTGGTGGGCCGTCTTGCTTCTTTAATGACGTTCATACAGTCAGGGGGAAGGTTAAGGTAACCGAGTTCTAGGACCTCAGGAGCCAGATCGCAAGGTTGAGCTGAGCTTGGTCTGGGTGTCTGATCTCTCCATGGTTCTGGGTTAAGAGGCGTGGAGAGAGGTGTAACTTCTGGTGCGGATCTACGGAGAGTTGCAGCAATGTGGTGTACCACGGTTGTCTGGCCCAAGTTGGAGCAATTAGGATGAGAGTCAAGGAATGTTGCTGTAGTTTGTGCACCACTAATGGAATGAGTGGGAGAGGCGGAAAAGTGTACGCAAATCTGCCTGACCAGTTCATCCATATCGCATTGCCTTTGGACAATGGGTGTGGATATCTGGCAGCGAAGGTTGGGCATTTGGCGTTTTCGTGGGTGGCGAAGAGGTCTATCTGTGGTTGCCCCCACATTTGAAAAAACGGTTGAAGAACTTGCGGATGAAGTTCCCACTCATGGATCTGTTGTGTTTGACGGCACAACAGATATGCTATGGTGTTTTGGACTCCTGGGACATGTTGGGCTAGGAGAAATATTTGAGGTATAGCCCACCTCCATATGTTCTGTGCTAGCTGAGAGCTGCAGAGTGTGTCCCGCCTTGCTTTTGTATGTAGTACATAGCGGTCATGTTGTCTGTGCAGACTAAGACAGTCTTGCCTGATATTTGTTGTTGAAATGCTTTTAAGGCTAGGAATATGGCCAGTAACTACAGGTGATTGATGTGGAGTAACTTTTGTTGAGGTGTCCACCTGCCTTACATGATGTGATGTAGGTGAGCTCCCCAGCCGGAGAGCGATGCGTCCATTGTCATATTTATTTGAGGACCCGGCTCTAGGAACGGTCGTCCTTTAGAAAGGTTCTTGGTGTTCCACCACTGCAGAGAGCGAGGAGTACGACCATCTACCAACACCAGATCTGTTAACTGACCTTGAACCTGGTTCCATTGGCGTGTTAAGCACTCTTGGAGAGGACGCATCGGGAGTCTTGCATGTGGCACTATGAATATGCAAGAGGCCATCATCCCTATGAGTTGCATGAACACTCGGGCTGGAAGAGAGTGTTGCGGTTGGAATTTGGTAAGAAGAGACTATATGCTTGCTATCCTGGAGTGGGGTAGGCTAACGCTTTTGAGGTGTTTATTGTGGCACCGAGGTATTGTGTGTGGAACGGTTGCAGATGGGACTTGGTGTGTTTTACTGTGAACCCCAGGTCATGGAGAAGTTGGATAGTGGCGTGAGTGTGTTTTACACACTGGCTGTATAAGCTGGCTTTTATGAGCCAGTCGTCCAGATATGTGAAGACGTGAATGTGCTGTCTTCTTAGGTGTGCTGCGACCACCGCTAGGCACTTGGTAAACACTTGTGGTGCTGTTGTGAGTACTTTGAATTGATAGTGCTGCCCATCCACTACGAATCTGAGATACTTCCTGTGAGCGGCGTGAATGGGAATGTGGAAATAAGCGTCCTTGACGTCTAGGGTAGCAAGGAAGTCACCCTGTAAAAGCAGAGGAAGGACCTGTTGGCGTGTGACCTTGTGGAAATGGCCTGAGTAGGTATATGTTTAGGGGTCTGAGGTCTAGAATAGGCCTTAGAGAGCCGTCCTTTAGTATGAGAAAATACAGGGAGTAAACTCCTTTGTTTTGTTGGTGCAGGGGAACTGGTTCTATTGCAATTTTTTGTAGGAGGGAGATTACCTCCTGCTATAGCAGTAACAAAGGTTCTTGTGACATTGGACGCTGTTTGGGTGGTATGTTTTGGGGGGGTACATGTTATTTCGAGGCAGTAACCTGAGTGAATTATCTGTTGTACCCACCTGTCTGAGGTGATGTTGGTCCAGACAGGAAGGAATTGTTAAAGTCTTCCCCCGACTGGAGTGGAATGGTCTGGGGGAAGTGAAGGGAAGTCATTGGGTGGGGGTGGATGCAGAGCAGGAGTTGTTGGTCTTACCTCTGCCTTTGTTGTTGTTCCCCCTGTAACCACCTCTTTGGTAACCTCTAGTAAATGTGGATTGGGTGGGAGCCTTGTAAGAAGTGGAGGGGCTATCCGAGGAGTAGCCTCTGGGGATGCTCCTGAAGGATGAGCGACGAAAAGAACGTCTGGGAGCTTGCGACTGCAAGTCTCCCATAGATTTAGCTGTGTCGGTATCCTCCATTTTTTCAAGGGATACGTCAACATTAGGGCTAAATAGGTGTTGCTCATCAAATGATTGATTGAGAATGGAACTCTGGACTTCAGATTTGAAACCTGAAATGCGTAGCCAGGCATGCCTACGCAGAAGGCCACTAGTGTTTATTGCCCTAGAGGCGGTATCTGCTACATCTAAGGCACAACGGATGGTGTTAGTAATGGTTTTACCTTCTTGTATGAGTTCGCTGGCCCTATTTTTGTACTTGTCTGGGAGGTGCTGCATTATGGACTGAAGCTCATCATAATGTGCCCTGTCATACCTAGCTAACAGCGCTCGAGTATTGGCAATGCGCCATATGTTTGCCACCTGTGACGCTGTTAGTTTGCCAGAGGCGTCCAGGAGTTTAGATTCCTTATCTGTTGGTGGTGCGTCACCTGATGATTGGGAATTGGCTCTTTTCCGCGCATTGGAGACTACAAGGGAGTCTAGTGGTGAGGGGCCTTTAATGTAGGCTGGATCAGTAGGGGCAACCTAATGCTTTTTATCGATTCTAGGGTTGAGGACTCGAGCCCTCACTGTGTCTTGGAGGAAGGAGGAAGGAGGAAGAGGAGAGTTTTTTGTGTAGGATCTGGTCAAAACAGTTCTTCTGTGGGAGGCAGATCCTTCGGTGCGGATGGTGTTGGTACCGTAGACTTTTTCCGAGCCGACTCGGTAGCGGTTCTGGATTTGTAACCATGCGGGGTTGCAGTGTCTTTGGCCGATGGAACCGGTTTCCTCGGTTCCGAGGTCTTCTTCGGCTTCAAAGCAGGGGAGTGGGGTCCTTTAGTGGCAGTTTTTTGGTCGGCTCAGAGTGTGCGGTCGGTGTCAAGGAGCCGGTGCCAGTCTTCGACGCAGAGTGCTTGGATGTCGAAGCAGCGGTCGGCGTGGATGAGGAAGAGGACGACTTCTTTTTCGGTGCCTGTTTTTCGGCACCGATGGTTGGCTGACTTGAGCCCAAGCTACGTGAAGGCTTAGTAGGCTTCTTTACTGGGCCCGGAGGCAGGGCATTGGAAGCGGTCTCTCTGTGTGCACCTGTGCACCTGGGCCGGAAGGTGAAGGTGGGACCGAAGCCTTTTCAGATGGTGTTGAGGAGGGGTGGGGGGGGGGGGCGACGTCTGTACTCACGGCCCTCTGTGCTGGAGTGATGTTATCTACGCCGGAGTCATCGGCTTCTGGGGCGCTGACGAGGCCTTCTTCGACCCGCCCCTGCTCTGGCACAGACACCCTCTTGGATGTCGTCGTCGGGGATCGAAGACAGCAAGCGAGTCATGGTTCTTCTAGCTCGTCGGTCCTGAATCGTCTTCTTGGAGCAGAGGGAGGGGCAAGCTGGACAGTCTCTGGCCTCGTGCTCCGGTGAGAGGCAGAGGTTGCACACCTCATGCATGTTGGTGTGGGGAAACTTCGACGCATATCGAGGACACTTTTTGAATGGCGTCCTTTCCATGAGCCAGAAGATAAGGCCCAGGTAGGCCCGAAGGCCTTCTTCGACGACCGGAATCGAAGACTTCTAAGTTTGAGAGTCGTGTGGATTGGGAAAACGCGATCAAGTCAATACCGTTGAAAAGGGAAGGATGGCGCGTCGAAAGAGAAAACCGGTAATGGTTCCGAACTGGAGCGCGAGAAACACATCAGAGCCCGATAGCGGAAAAAAAGAATCTGAGGATGGAGCCGATGCTCATGCGCAGTATGATCCAAAGGAGGAGTCACCTACCTCGTGACTGCCAAAGACTTTCCAGGACAAAAACAAGTGCAAACATCCGGGCCCAACACCTGATGGATATCTATGCATAGTGTGTAATCTGCAGCTCATATGCCTCTAACATATATAGAAATATATTTAGTATACTATGTATACATGTGAAAGTGTGTCGGTCCACCTGTTTACCTCGGTGACATGGAAAAAATGGGTGGAACGGACGTCAGCACGCCGACGAGGTCCTCTTATGGCTCCTATGACGTCCTACAGTGTCGCAAGCGGAGCCGTGCTATTATGACATCGTCGTCGACGTGGGAGAGCTAGGAAAGAATTTCCGCGGAATGCTGGCGCAGGGGATATTCACCTAAGTGTTCAGGCTAGTCCTTTGGGAGCAACTGTTTGTTGCCACACCAGAAACCGAAACCAGTGATCCGAGGGCAGAGGCCCTGCAGATGGCACACGAGGTGGGGAGCCCAGTCGTGTGCACCGGCGGGGCAGCGAAGTGACAAGCACCACTAACCACAGAAAATGTAACGAGGGCACTGAATAACACAGGATCTTCTTTGCATCTGGCAGGAACAACAAGGTTAAAATGTAAAATTAGTGCTACAACGGTCTTCAAGAGGACCTGGGATGGATGCCGCTTCTGCCTTCCGTACACTGGAGGCGGCACATGGGGCACGCGGTACGGTCACGCTGCGGTGGGACGCACACTCGTTGACCTCTCATGGCACTGCTCCACACTTGAGGACAACGCTTTCATTAGCTGTGTTTTCTGATGACGTGTCGCACCGGCCCCATCCTACAGCAGAACCCCTTTAGATCCAAACAGACTCTTCCACTCTCTCACCAGAAGTGAAACCAGGCCACGCGGACACTTTCACAATACAACAGCCGGGAATGCACTTTTCGGTAAAAACAACACATTCCTTCCATCCCAATTTATCAAATAAACAACTCACTGAAGACCAGGAGCCAGCTTCGATCGGTAAACAGCCATTACAACGACTTTTCTACTTCGCGATACCATTACAACCCATGTATTACCACGCATGCGTTGTACATCGCAAAGTCATTAATACGCATTTTTTTAGAACGAATTTTGTTGTAAAAGGTATGTATGGTAAATGACCATGAGTTCTAAAAAAAAAAAAATGTAGACGATCCATGTCGTTGTAAAGAAACAGAATCTGTTCCGTTTCCTCACAACAACGTGCACCGCCCCTCAGAGACGACATGAAGCAGGAACACCGAGGAGAGAGGGACCACGAGGAGTGAGAGGCAAGGGGGATTGGGCATGGGGTGGTGGTTACTTTTCTAGGGTTTAGGGTAGTGCAGTTGTGGTTGTGTAGGGGGTCGTGCTTGGGGTAGATTTAGGGTTTAGGGAAGTGCAGTGGTGTTTGTGTAGTGTAGGGGGTCGTGCTGGGGGTAGTGTTTTAGGGTTTAGGGCAGTGCAGTTGTTTGTGTAGTGTAGGGAGTCGTGCTGGGGGTAGTGTTTTAGGGTAGTGCAGTGGCGTTTGGGTAGTGTAGGGGGATCGTGCTGGGGTAGTGCAGTGGTGTTTGGGTAGTGTAGGGGGTCGTGCTGGGGGTAGTGTTTTAGGGTTTAGGGTACTGCAGTGGTCTTTGGGTAGAGTAGAGGGTTGTGCTGGGGTAGTGTTTTAGAGTTTCGGGCAGTGCAGCTGTGTTGAGGGGTTGTGCAGGGGGTGGCGTTTCAGGGTTTAGGGCAGTGGTGTTCAGGCCAGTGGTGTTCAGGCAGTGTAGGGGGTCTTGCTGGTGGTAGTGTTTCAGGGTTTAGGGCAGTGCAGTGGTGTTCGGGCAGTGCAGGGGGGGTCGTGCTGGGGGTGGTGTTTCAGGGTTTAGGGCAGTGCAGTGGTGTTCGGGCAGTGTAGGGGTCGTGCTGGGGGTAGTGGTTTAGGGCAGTGCAGTGGTGTTTGTTTAGTGGGCAGGGCATGCGCTGCGTCGCTAGGCGAGACCTAAAAAGCATTGCACCAAGATGGCTTCCAACACTTCCTGGATTTAAGTGTTGGCAGCCAATTAGAGCCAAGCTTGTGCAGTTAGGTCCCGCCCAGCTATATAAAGATTTTTTACCTTTAATATCTCGTAAACTACTGAACGGATTTACACCAATTAAAAAAAAGGTTGCTTTATGAACCAAGCACTACCTTTTTGCCAAGTTTGGTGTAATTCCGTTTCTGCAGTTTCCGCTGTAACCTTGTCTAAAGTTTCCTATGGGAAATTGATCTTTTTACCTCTATTTTTTGAATTTCTCAGGAACTACTGAACGGATTTACACCATTTAAAAAAAAGGTCTTTCTGATCCAAGGGCTACCTTTTTGCCAAATTTGGTGTAATGAAAGGCAGTACGGGTGAGTGATGGGGTATATGAGTGACTGAGTGAGTGAATGTGATTCTATGGCCGTGTGTGTGCTTGTGTCAGTAACTGTATAGGTGAGTGAGTATGTGTTGGTATCTGTATGCGTAAGCAAGTGGGTGTGTGATTGACTGTATGGGTAGCTCTATGGGTGACTGAACGTGTGTGAGTGGCTGTATGGGTGTATGAGTGAATATGTCAGTGGCTGTATTAGTGAATGGGTATGTGGGTGCAGTGGCTGTATGGGTGAGTGAGTGGATGTGTGTGTGTAGATCTATGAATTAACAAGTGGGTGAGTAAGTAGTGGTATAGGTCTGTGAATGATGTGAGAGTATGAAAGGTTAGATGGGGGTGTGAGTGGGTGTGTTAGTGATTTTGTAGATGTCATGAGTGATGTCATTTGACACCCAAACCTCACTGCTCTCGACGGGTGGCTGTGTGCAGCAGAGTTGGTGCACAGGAACTGGCCTCCAATCTAGCCCTTCGCCGCACCCTTATCTGCTAATCACAGTCTTCAGTGGTTCGCTGAGGAGTGGGGAGCATGCCTGACTTCAGTCCCTGGCCAAGCCCCATGCTCCACATTCCACAGGCATCCAACCCACACTGTTCATGGCATGCTGCTACTGCCATCCTCTGTGCTGGAGCTTTTACAATCTGGACTGTGCAGTACGCAACCATGATGCAGAGGTGTGTATATACTATTTAGCATAAGATTTGCAATAAAAGCGTACCCTTCCACTACTATATACTACAACTAGACAAAATCTGAAACAATCCACACATTGTACTTATCTGTACAGTGCAGGACAAATTTATTGCAAGGGATAACTGTGTGAATATAAAAAAACTCTGTTAGCACACAATTCAAGGTTTATGTTTTGTAAGTAACGCATGGTCTGGCTATCATACTAGATCAGGCTTTGTACCAAAAACTATGGGTGCTTATTCTGACCTGCCCAGATTTACCCTCAATTATTTTGCCCTTTGTTGTAAAGTGGCACAGAGCTATTTATGCAGAAAGAAAGGTATATATCCCGCACTAACTGCCTTTTGCACTGATTTCCATCACTTTGTTCTTGTGGTACACCTTTGCAAAATCACATCTGCTAAGCATTTAGTTTTCAAACACCATAAAATAAAATCCCCTGAGAACTTGTCGATTTTTTTCGGGGTTGTCTTAATAAAATATGCAGTTGCAGGATTAATGCACCTCTTGATGTATTTATCACTACTACGCTTGAAAAATAGTCGACACTCCATTCTCAACTATGAAAACACATCAGTTTCCCTTTAATTATGTTCCTAATGTGCCATCTCCTTAATTTGTCACAAGATATTTAACCTCATCAGCCATCATATACAGTAATACAAGAAAATGAATAATTTGGTGGAAAAAAACAGAAGTAGTTCTCAATCTACAGATTCTCTCATAAAGGACGTTTGAAGAAAGTATCGGAAATATTCCAATAAAAATCTTCATAAGTACATTCAACCACAGACACTCATTCAGTGTTACAACTGATCCCAGCTTAATTGTGAAATGCTAAATAGAAGATATATTGGACATGTGTTGCAAACAAAGGCACTGGTTTAACTTTGCATAATCTTAATATATTTACGCAATAACAAAAACTCCCCTTCTTCTGTATGCCAGTTTCCAAGGTTACCAAATCACAGCATGTACCCGGTTCCTAGTCGGGTCAAAACTTCAGTATGCATAGTCTGTTCATCAGGAGACTAACTTTCAAATTATTGGTAGCCCTTGGCATCACCATATGAGTTTACACCAATCACTGAAAAGACCATGCTTTAAAGTGCACGGTGCCCACTTACAAAGCCGAGGTAAAGCTGTTTTTTTTTTTTGCTAAGCACAGCCAAGTCGAATGGTTATCTCCCACAAAACCTTTGTAACCTAACATTGTGATCTACCTCACAGACGACAGCTAACTACAATGCAATTAACTTGAATCAGTCACTTTTTTCTATTCAAATCACTCCTTGGTGAAGACTTGTCCTTCTGGAGCACCTTCTCCAAGGATCACTAGAATTCTGGCATTACAGTTTGTGTGTGGATAGGTGGTCACGTCTTTGTTTACTGGACTCTTGAGTATGTGAGATCTGCAAAGATATGGGATTGCATAACATGGACATTACATGAATTGGCTTCTGTGGAGTCAAATAGCATCAGCTCCTACATCTAGTGGAAAGCATTTCAACATGCTAGCAACCAGATGAAATGATCATGCTTTGCGGGGGAAAGATACCTGCACAGTTACATGTGTTGTTTTATTATCCGAAATGAAAGAAAATTTTGAGACGCTGATGTATCTTTTCCACCACGCAGCCTTTGTCTATTGCAACATCTGCCAAAGGCAGAAGCGGATACAGTCCAACCAGTTTTGCCCACAAATAGATAAATCCCAGAAACATGTCTATTATGTGATTTACACATACTTCCAAGATCATGGAATGGGATCCATCCTTAACTTCTAGTTCGATACGCCTGGAATTTCACAAAAGAGAGAGCGTGCATTTGACAGCAAAAGGAAATAAGACCTTTCTTAGAAACCTGAAGGAATATATCCACTTGTATCTATAACAGTGTGAAGAGGCTTTACATTCCTAATGTGTTTTCTGCAGAGTCACCAGTTCTTGTACATGGAATGGAAAATTTCTTGTTGCCAGGCAAAACCACATTTTGGCACACGGTTTCTCAAAAGCTCCGTGGCAGTTCCACAGATTGTGTACATTGTAGAGAAAATATAAAATGTAATTACTGCCATAAGCAGTAACACTTGGGCATAGGGCCTGTTCTGTAGCTGGACCTGCCCTCCCCAAACCCACCAACTGTGGGCATCTGCAATGCATAGTGGGGATTGGGCGCAGGGTCTAAAGGCAGAGTACAATGCGCATTGGGGTGCAACTCCTGTCCTCCAGCCCGACAACTCACTCTCCGACCCAAACTATGCATGACCTTTGGCCATCTGCAGCAGAAGCTGGCCACATGCACCAAAAGGTCTAGCCTCTGGCAACCTTCAAGGATCTATGCAGGATCCATGGACCCTACAAAAGGTGTATGCCCATGAAGCTTGCCCTAGTTTCAAAACACCAGGTAAGGGAAGCTTGCCAGTCTGCAGACTAAAACTTGGTTCTGTTTATTGGACGTGTGACTGAAGGATTGGAGGCGATGGGGGTAAGTGGAGGGGCGTTGTCTGATGAAGCAAAATGGCTATTGTTCTCTTCAATTTCCGGATGCAGTGGCTGGTATCCCACCTCCTCCAATGGTGAATGCAATGTTCCACAGAGTTGCACGCTACTGGTACTGCAGACTCTGTGAATTACCGGTTCAGATATCTATACAATTTAACCCCTTCATGCCCAACCAGAGCACCTTTTTAAATGCTAATTTCCGAAAAGCTACAGAAAGGATTGACACCAATTCAAGAAACTGCACTGAGTAAAGTTCCGCATTCATGTCAAATTTGGAGGGGGGGGGGGGGGGGGGGGGGGGGGAGTTCTGCCCTTTTTTCTTTATTTAAGGGCAAAGAATCCAATGGGAATAAAAATCAGAAATGGCAGTGTGGAGAGCCCCTCGCTTATTGACTGTACGAAACTTGCCATGAAGTACTGAAAGCGGGTATCCTTTTTTGTTGTAAAGTTCTATGCAGTTAGCTTAACAGCGTTTTTCACCTAAACTGTTAACTAAACATGCACTGATGCCATCACTGCCAAGGTAATGTAATACATATAATTTATTACATACAAGTGCACACATAAAATACAAAAAGGGGCTGTTGTCATTCAACCATCATCCATTGGTCTGTTCAAGTATCATTCACATTTTGCTTCTACCACCAAAGCATACAGAAAGGTCAGCCCACTTCATCTGTTAGCTGTCTTGCATGGATGGCATTTTGTTTGATCACACATGGACAGATGCTGCAAGTGGACTACATTTTACTGGCAGGACTGATGTATTTGGGTTTCTGTGCCATGTCTTTATTTTTATATTTTTAATATACCTGTCAAGATGATCTGCATATTGCTCATTTGCAAAAAATAAATTGCATGTTTGCCAAGGCCAGATGTAAAGGCTTTGCGAATGCTTGTTTTTTCATGTCATCTTTGTCTGTTAAAACTACATCTTCTGGATACTGTACGTAAAAGTCAATAGTAGTTCTTCTCAGTTCCATTACGATGTGACCTTTCCTGTGACATGCATTAAAAAGTAAAGAGTTTCTTTACTTGTTCTTAGTACACAAGTTGACTAGGAAGCACATGTACTGGTCTATTAAAGTTATTTTTTATTATTATTACTTTGTAAATATTATGGCAATCACAGGCAGCAGCATTAGTTACTCTTTATTTTTGGGGCACATTCTTGCAATAAAAACAAGCATTAGAAAAGCCAATCAGTCTGGCATTTGCTGCCAGACTTTGGGCTTTAGCGATGCAGGTTTTGTTTTGCCATGAAGTGTATAAAACATTGTTATGGGGCCTTTCAGGCCGTTGCTAATTTGAAGGAAAAAGACATTGCAGAAAAAAAATACTAAAATATTTTTGGTTCTAAAAAGCTACCATTAGCATAGTAGGCGATGGCACAAAGTAACTACTTTAAAGTGTGGATGTGCTCATTGTGCAAGAGCAGAATTCCATCCCCCAGTGAGATTAGCCAATGGCGGAGGTCGGCTGACCCACTGCCCGATGCTGTATTCATAAAGGGTGGAGCACCCAGCACCAGACCAGATGAAGAAAGCGCCAATACATACCATGCAGATATATTTTTTGCTACAGTCAAAACCAGTTGGCTAACGCCGGACCTACACATTTAATAAAAATGAACACTCGTACCAGCTTGAGTAGTCCTTTCCTAATAGCTTTGCCACGGCTTGTATTTGAATTTTGTTGCCAATAGTACAATCTAAATGTAACCGTTTGGTAACTTCCTTCTCGTTGCAGGTGGCGCTCTAGACCCGAGTCTGATTCGACTTGTAATGATGTGTTACGGGCACTGTGCTGTGGTCAATCTTCGGTTTTGGCGGCTGCATATTTGTAGTCATGGAGCTGTGGTGTGCACGAGTTAAGTCAGATGACATGGCTGAACGCCTGCTATCTCGGGAGACAAGCCCATGGCAGACTGAAGAGAATGTGTGCATGTTCGTATCTGCAGCCTGCTAGCAAACTTACAGCCAGCTACAGGGAAGGGTTCATGAACTTAATCAGCTTTGGAAAAACCACGTAAATGTCACCATTAAATGTCAGTTATAGGTAGGGTTGGTTGGCTAATTTTTTAAAATCACCAAATATTGACTTGATGTGGGCGGAATGCTCTTTTATCTTTACTTGCATGCAGGAAGAAATTGGGGGCTGGGGGGGCGGAAGGGAGTGGTCATATCTCTTGACTAAGCAAAGAATAATGCTTGCGTTCGAGCTGCCAGTGTCTACCTGACCTGAAAAACCCGGTTCCCATAGATGGCCACAGGGATTCTGATGGCTGTAGATACACAATCAAAATGGCCCTAAAACAGACTCCTCATTGCAAGACCCTTGCCAGATGCCCCTAGTGCTGGCTCAAATATTCATGAGTCTAGCGGGTACTACAGTGGGTTTAAGCAATGCATAGCCCGAGAGGCAGACCATTAACATGCAACAAGGCCGAGGATCTGGCGAACATGACGGAGGGGGCATGCTACTGGGAAAAATAGCCGATAATAGGCTACCTCTCGCCTCCCGCCCCTCCTATGAACTGTTTAGGCTGCCACAGAAAATGACCCCCGGCTTGGGATAGTAGTATTTTGCTTACAAAAAGGGTGGGCTAGATTGGATTGTTTTGTCGTTAATTTTAGGTCACATCTCATTGCCAAAAGGTTGCTTTTTGGGCATACGAGTATGGCGTATAAACATAGTAACATTGTATGATTGCCTTAAGGTTACACTTACAGACCTGTACTGAGAAGTTTGGGCCCCTGCAAGGGACCTCAGTCAATCGGGAAAAGGACAGTCAGTAGTTCCAACAATGACAAATTTTGGAGGTGTCAGTTAGATGGTATTCCCACACATAATCGTTTTGCATTTCTAGCTGAGTTAGATTGACTTGATAGGGGGGAAGCTGGCTCACCATGTGCAGTTGTTACTCATAATCTGAGCTCAATAGAAGTTAGCGTATTAAAGCCCCCCGGGGAGAAGTGGCCCTCAAAGAGGTGTAAAAGAATATCCTGGGAGTCCTTCGCTGAAATGTAGCAGGGATAAGAGCTCTACTGGCTGATAATCAGGGATTTGAGTTTTGCAAATCATTTGGATTACTTTGCTTTCAGGAGACATGGGATGTGGAGAGGTCATCTTTTATTGATGAGTTTACAACCAATACGACTACGGTAACACCCTCACCTCATGGAAGGGTGAAGGGAAGCCTGGTGACATTTGTGAGCTTGGGGTTAGATTGTGATATGGAACAAGTTCCCTTTGACTCAGGAATTATCCTGGGCATTCTCCTTTCTTTCCTGCATAAGGTTAGGGCCTTGGTAGTTAACATCTATAACTCACCTTCATTAGAGGTCCTGCTGGAAGCGGAGCAAAGGACATTCTGGGAAGAGACCACCCTACTTGTCTGGTCCTTTGCGCCTATAATACTGGTAGTATCCAATCCAGAGAACTTCACTACCGCCTTGATGGCATCCGATCCAGCCATAGGGGAGGTCAATCTTAACCTTGCTCACAACTTTGATTCATGGTTAACTAGCGCCAATGACAGCATTGCGCCCTTATCATCCAGACGCCACAATAGATCTTCTCTTTCAGCACCCTGGTATAAAGAACAGCTAGCAACGACCAAAAAAACATTGCAAACGCCTTGAACGCGAATAGAGGAAAGATTATAAAATGATCAGCCACTCTCAACTCAAAGAAGCTCTAAAACAATATCATAAGCTCATTAGAGCTTCACATAAAGAATACTATGCCTCGAAAATCGATTCAGCTAGCAAACCTACCAAAGAACTATTTTCCCTACTTCAATCATTATCTCTGGAACGGGTATCAGGGGAGAGGAAAGTGTTTACTCTCCCCTGATGTCAGGGAATTCCTGGTGCACGATCGCGCACAGCGTCGCGATCGTGCACCAGCAATGTCCCAGTAGACACCAGGGATGTCCATTTCAATGCAAAGGAAGCGACCCCTTGGGCAAGGGTCGCTTCCTAAGGGGGAAATTTAATTTTAGACTATTCTGCCCCCCCTGGTGACAGATCCGCCGATTTTTGGCTGTTTCTGGACCAAGGGGGAGCAGAGAAGCCCACTAGAGCCAAGGATTTTTTTTTTTTTTTTTTAATCAGAAGCGACCACTTGGGCCAGGGTCGCTTCCAGGGGCCCAATGCATTTCTAAAGTATATTCAGATTGGGTTTTTTTATTTGGCTTTCTGCCCAGAAAACCCCACTAGATACCAGGGAATTTGTTTATTTTTAAATGAAAGCGACCCCTTGGGCAAAGGTCGCTTCCAGGGGCCAAATTTATTTTAAAATTATATTCTGCCCCTCCCGGGGGACAGATCCCCATACTTTTTTGGCGTTTCTGGCCCCAGGGGATGCAGAACAGCCCACTAGAGCCAGGGAATCTCTTTTAATTAAATTGGAAGCGACCCCTTGGGCAAAGGTCACTTCCAGGGGCAAAATGTATTTTAAAATTATATTCTGCCCCCCCAGCCCACTAGAGCCTGGGAATTTGGGCAAGGGTCGCTTTTGTGATAGGCAATTTTGATGTTGCCTGTTACGGGTACTTGGGCCTCCCACACGAGTGAGGCACCATTTTTATCGGGAGACCCGGGGGAATGCTGGGTGGTAGGAAATTTGTGTCAGCCCAGTGATGCCACAACTTTCCCACACAACCATTTGTGAAAAAAGATTTTTTTCAGCTAAAATTGAGGTTTTGGCGGGGGTTCTGGGTAAGGAAACGTTTGGGGATCCACGCAAGCCATACCTCCCTGGAATCCCCCGGGTGTCTAGTTTTCAGAAATGTGTGGGTTTGGTAGGTTTCCCTAGATGGCCGCCGAGCACGGGGCCAAAAACCTAGGTGACCCCACCTTGCAAAACCAGTTTGATGTCGCCTCAATACGTTTTGGGCCCTTGCCTGTCGCGGGTACTTGGGCCTCCTACACGAGTGGGGCACCATTTTTATCGGGAGACCCGGGGCAATGCTGGGTGGTAGGAAATTTGTGTCAGCCCAGTGATGCCACAACTTTCCCACACAACCATTTGTGAAAAAAGATTTTTTTCAGCTAAAATTGAGGTTTTGGCGGGGGTTCTGGGTAAGGAAACGTTTGGGGATCCACGCAAGCCATACCTCCCTGGAATCCCCCGGGTGTCTAGTTTTCAGAAATGTGTGGGTTTGGTAGGTTTCCCTAGATGGCCGCCGAGCACGGGGCCAAAAACCTAGGTGACCCCACCTTGCAAAACCAGTTTGATGTCGCCTCAATACGTTTTGGGCCCTTGCCTGTCGCGGGTACTTGGGCCTCCTACACGAGTGGGGCACCATTTTTATCGGGAGACCCGGGGCAATGCTGGGTGGTAGGAAATTTGTGTCATCCCAGTGATGCCACAACTTTCCCACACAACCATTTGTGAAAAAAGAGAACGCCTCTCGATGAATCAGCTGAACCATCTGGCAGCTGTCATCAGGGTATATTTAGGCATTTCTATGCGGATGGCAATTGTGCTGGGCTAGATTATATGTTGCCCTGTTCGAGATGTTGAGCCATAAGAACGGGACACATTCTTCCTTTCCTGACATCCGTTTGTAGCTGAATTGAAGTGCAACCCAGGTTTCTGTGGAAAATTCCAAAAACCTGCATCATCCGTTGGATCATGAGTTATGACAAGCAGGTGCTGAAACATATTTAGGATATGCCAGGCAGCTGATATTCAAGGCTGGAGTAAAGAGTCTCCGAGTGCTCTTGCAGCAGGGAAGGGGGTATTGGGGAAAACGCAACCATACCTCTTGTGCAGCACGTGCCTGCCAAGCTCGTGCGCTCTTGTCAGCTGGGGCCGCCTCCCTGGCTCACACCCTCCTCCTTCGCAGCCCAACAAAGCACTGAGGCAGTTCTATTCCCCGCTGCCAATCCACCACAAGATACGAGAAAGGCAATTTTTAAAAGAAAGAAAGAAAGAATAAAAGAATAAATAAATAAATAAAAAAATAAAAAAAAATCGAACATCCCAGCAGCTCCGTGATAGATGAAGGGGGAGGGAATGCGACGTTGAGGAGCAAAATATATAACAGCCACTGAAAAAACTGAACGTAGATTGTGGCTGCTGCGGAGAGCACACAACAGAGGAACACACCAAACGCATGCACGACATTGTGAAATTGTCAAATTATACTGTATTTCTGTAGGCATCAGTATTCAGGGTACCTTCTGTTTCAATTAGTTTTTATTACCATCTGTGTAAGTGAGCGTTTCGCTTGTTTGTCTAAAACGAATCTGGGGCACACCCAAAATGACAGGGTAGTGCAGCAGTAAACGGTTCTTCTTGTGCTGTCCAGGAAGCCGCTCCTGGCTCTTACTCCAGTTACTATGTTGTAATATTAATGATTTCCGTACGATCATTAGTTGGGGGTATGTGGGAAGCAAATCGTGGATCGAGTGACTAAACATATTGTTAGGACGTGGGGGTTTATTTTCAGAGCGAGAGTTTTAGGCATGCGGTGTACCTTGTACTCAGGGAGCATGCAGAAGGTGAAGGAGGGTCCTTTAAAAAATATAAAGGAGGGTTTAAGTCACGCAGGGTGTACGTACATCGCGGACTGTGATCTGTGGATGTATAAACAGAGTCCGATGTTTCCACCGTCCAGGTGGCGCGAAAGTCAACAAAAAAAAAAGCAAGCAGGATGAGGGGGTGGCTAATGGTGAGGGAGAGGGTGGCAAATGGTGAGCACTTTCGCGTCCGCTTTGATGTTCTCAGCGGCCGTGCGGCTCACCGAGAACATCAAAGCGGCCGCAAAAGTGATCAGGCAGGCTGACAAATGGTGTGCGCGCCCGGCGCACATGCACTGTATTTGGAGGCCTGAAAAGCACTAGTTTGCACTTCCAAATCCCCGTTTACTAAAGCTCTCGCCAGAGCAGCGCTAAAGCGCTGGCTCAGGCGAGATCTAAAAACCATTGCAAGACGCTGCTCAGTTTTTGGCTCTGGGTTCGTCGGGTTCTTGGTGAACCTACAAGTCCTATATATCCCCACAACCAGTAAGGTCCAGTGGATGTAACGGTATATTGCTCTCAAACAGCTGAGAAGAAGTTACAGGTGAATACGTTGACCCAAAAGGCTGTTTTTTTCAACAAATTTTCAATTTTTTCTATATTTAACTTTTAGTTTCTATACAGAAACCTAGATGCATTTACACAAATGACCCCTTGCTGAATTCAGCATTTTGTCTACTTTACTAAAATGTATAGCTTTCCAGGATCCATTATTGCTTTCATACTAATTTCTACCATTAACTGGAAGGAGGTTGAAAGCACACAAAATAGCAAAAATAGACTATGTCCCAGAAAATGCCAACACTGTAAAAAATGTTGGTTTTCTGAGAAAAGTCTGTCATTCCCTAAAAGCTGGAAAAATTGTGATTTCAGCCCCACAAACCCTTTTTTTATACCATTTGCAGGAAAAAAACCAGACACTTTAATTTGCAGCACTTTTTTCCCCATTTTTCCCCCAAAAAACAAAATTTAGCTGTATTTTGGCTAATTTGTGGGACCCCTCCAGGGGAATCCACAAACCTTGGGTACCTTTAGAATCCCCATGATGTTGAAAGTAAAGGACGCAAATTTGGCATGGATACCTTATGTGGTCAAAAAGTTACAGGGGCCTAAGCGCGAACTACCCCAAATAGCCCAAAAAAGGCTTAGCACGGGGGGGGGGGGGGGGGGGGGGAGGGCCTAGCAGCAAAGGGGTTAAGGAGTTTATTTAATCACTTACATTGTCCAAAGTGACTGTTTTAGAGGAACGCGCGTGTATGATATGTTGGAAAAAAATGAGGTCAGAGTAGAAAGCAAAAAAATCTATAATTAAAATTAAATACATCCGGCTCTAGTTTTAAGTGCCTACCCTACACAAACGGGCACTTTCAAAAGCAGAAAACACTCAGATCCTCTTGCCGTATCTAAACACTTCATCTCCTTCATTTCAGAATGCACCAACCATACTGGCTTTTTTCAAATATCCGGATTCTTTGTTCAAAGGACAATTCCGCAGACGGCCTATTACATGAGGGAGGGTGTGACCCACCTGGGCTGCTTTATCAGCCTGTACACCCCCGTCACCCTTCTCACAAGACGGCCTATTGCACGAGGGAGGGTGTGACCCACCTTGGCTGCTTAATCAGCCTGTTCACAAGCTCGCCCCCTCCACAGCAGAGCACAAGGTAGGTGGCAACGTACAGTGTCTCCCTCGAAACACTGTGCAGACTCAGAGATTCCGCCACACACAGTCCCTGGAGAGACCCCCTCTTTGGAGTCCTTAATTCTTCATGCTCATTAGGATGGAGAAAAGTGTTCCCCAGAGAGGAAAAGCCGAAGTTATTTTTACAGCGCGATAATCATTCTTGCCAGCTCAGCAGCTGCCCAGCTGTGGTGTGCATTTTTATCATCTCTGCTACATGGAGCTCAGAAAGGCACACAAGAAGATCCGAGGGCAGCATTCGAGGCAACCGCTCTTGCGCCTTCCGACAGCTGCAGCCGAGGACAGCGGGTGCCAAGTCACCCTGCAGTTCGCAGGACGCTCCTAACGTAACTGTGCAACCTTGAAAGTGCACAATTCACATAGGAGAGCAAGCGGCTGAACGCTCCCTGTGCCATCCCTCGCTTCCATAGAAGCAGGATATCAGTGGACCCCAAGCAGGGGAGCATGGCATTCTTACCACACAGCTGAATGCCACCTATCAACATACAGCGGATCCCAAGCAGGGTAGCATGGCATTCTTACCACACAGCTGAATGCCACCTCTCAACATACAGCACACAGTGGATCACAGGTGCGGGGTGCTGCATTCTTACCAGACACAGCTGAATGTGACCTCTCAACATACACCACACAGTGGATCACAGGTGCGGGGTGCTGCATTCTTACCAGACACAGCTGAATGTGACCTCTCAACATACAGCACACAGTGGATCACAGGTGCGGGGTGCTGCATTCTTACCAGACACAGCTGAATGTGACCTCTCAACATACAGCACACAGTGGATCACAGGTGAGGGGTGCTGCATTCTTACCAGACACAGCTGAATGTGACCTCTCAACATACACCACACAGTGGATCAAGGTGGGTTAAGGATGACATCATTCTAACCAGACACAGCTGAATGCCACCTCTCAACATACAGCGGATCCCAAGCAGGGGAGCATGGCATTCTTACCACACAGCTGAATGCCACCTCTCAACATACACCACACAGTGGATCACAGGTGCGGGGTGCTGCATTCTTACCAGACACAGCTGAATGTGACCTCTCAACATACACCACACAGTGGATCAAGGTGGGTTGAGGATGACCGCATTCTAACCAGACACAGCTGAATGCCACCTCTCAACATACACCACACAGTGGATCACAGGGGGGGGGGCGAGGACAGCATGCTTACCAGACACAGCTGAATGCCACCACTCAACATACAGCACACGGTGGATCACAGGTGCGGGGTGCTGCATTCTTACCAGACACAGCTGAATGTGACCTCTCAACATACACCACACAGTGGATCACAGGGGGGGGGGGGGGGGGGGGGGGGGCGAGGACAGCATGCTTACCAGACACAGCTGAATGCCACCACTCAACATACAGCACACGGTGGATCACAGGTGAGGGGTGCTGCATTCTTACTAGACACAGCTGAATGTGACCTCTCAACATACAGCACACAGTGGTTCACAAGCAGGGAAGGACAGCTTTCTTACTAGACACAGCCGAATGCCACCTCTCAACATACCAACCACATGGAGATGATGGACAGAGCGCTGAAACTTTTCAGACACTCACCCTCAGTCACAGATCTGGGTTGAATCCATCATCGTTCTTTAGCTCACAACCGGTCCCAGGATGCTTGTTTCCGGTCCAGGGAAGACATGGCTTGGCAGTTCGGGCTGGACTTTTCCCATGAGGCACAGGGTCAAGACTGATTTGCATATAGCTGTGTCTGAACTGGGGTGGCGAAGTGAGCTAAAGAACGATGATGGATTCAACCCAGATCTGTGACTGGGGGTGAGTGTCTGAATAGTTTCAGCGCTCCGCCCATCACCTCCTTGTGTTCGCCCTATGTTGGCAGTGTATGCCCAGACATGGGTCCCTTGCTCACTTTGCCACTGGATTCTAGCTAGCCTGGCTGATGAGGGCTGTTAGGCCAAAACCAGCCCCAGGATGCTTGTTTCCGGTCCAGGGAAGACATAGCTTGGCAGTTCAGGCTGGATTGTTCCCATGAGGCACAAGGTCAAGACTGATTTGCATATAGCTGTGTCTGAACTGGGGTGGCAAAGTGTGCTAAAGAACAATGATGGATTCAACCCAGATCTGTGACTGGGGGTGAGTATCTGAATAGTTTCAGCACCCCGTCCATCATCTCCTTGTGTTCACCTCTCAACATACAGCACACAGTGGATCCCAAGCAGGGGAGAACGACAGCATTTTCACCAGAAATAGCTGAATGCCACCTTTCAACATACAGCACACAGTGGATCACAGGTAGGGGGGGGGGGGGGGGGGGGGAGGACAGCATTCTTACCAGACACGGCTGAACAGCATCTCTCGACGTTAAATAGTTGTTGGGGGTTGAGCCCTTTTGAACAGCTGGGTTGGGACTCCTTAAAACAGATTACTCTAGCTGTATTTAAATAAAACTTTATATTCTCGGTCAAGAAAACACATTCTCTTGACCTATGTGTTTATTCACAACTTTTTTGGTGATGTTCTATGCAATTTTCTACACGTAAACATATCCGTTAAACCACATTCAGAAAATCAAAGACATTTTTACACTATACATTACTGCACAAAACTGACATTACACCATTGTGACATATATTGACACAAACGCATGGGACTAGTCTGACAAGGAACAAAATGCAGAGGTCGTAGTTGCTTTTATGCAAACCTTCTTGCTACCAGTGTCCCTTGGGGGTGCTAAGCCAGTTCTATTACAGTAGACTTTCAGTTTTTACGCCTCTTTTATGAGTCTCCTGTACGACTGAAATCCAATGAAGACATTTCAAGTTTGTCCGTCAATGCGTTTCAAACCTCTTATTTCATTTGGGTTCTGCTCAGGACCCCGATTGGTTATAATTCTTGTTCTTAGTGGGATGGATATGCCGAGACTTTGGTCCCTTACTTGCTGTGCCACTGGATTCAAGCTAGCCGGGCTGTTGAGGGGTGATACCCCAAAACCAATCCCAGAGTGCATGGTTCCGGTTCAGGGAGGACCTGGCTCGGCAGTTCAGGCTGGACTGTTCCCATGAGGAGCAGGGTCAAGACTGATTGATTTGCATATGGCTGGGTCCACACTGGTGTGGCATGGTGAGCAAAAGAACAGTGGATTTAACCCAGATCTCTTGACTGGGGGTGAATAGTTGATTTGTTTCGCATTTCCTTAATCATTTGTATGTCTTTTGCTCTCTCGCATAAGTGCCCGGGTATGCCCAGGCGTGGGTCCCGGGCTCACTGTGCCACTGGATTCAAGGTAGCGAGGCTGATGAGGGGGTGACACCCCGAAACCTGTCCCAGGTCCAAGGAGGACCTGGCTTGGCCGTTCAGGCTGGACTGTTCCCATGAGGAGCAGGGTCAAGACTTATTTGCATATGGCTGGTTCTAAACTGGGGTGGCAGGGTGAGCAAAAGAACAATGGATTTCACCTAGATCTCTTGACTGGGAATGAAGGTTTGATTTGTTCAGCATTCCGTCCATCATTTGTTTGTGTAGCACCTCTCAACATACAGCACACAGTGGATACCAAGCAGGGAAGGATGACAGACCCGATTTCTCTGGGATGGGCTGTGTTACCCTTGAGAGAGTTCACAATGGACAAACAGTGAGCGGAGCTGGTGATGGTTTAATAAAGGACATGCTGGAATGTTGTAAAAGCCCAGGACATGTGGGAACAAGTATCATTCTGGGGCGTCTAAAGGTACAATTGATACTGCCAAGCCCACCAAGGCACTAACATCTTAATCAAATCAGATTCTGTGAAACTGAGAAGGGATGGCTCCAGAATCCATTTAAATAGAAATTGTGTTCGGACTAATGCCCTCAAGGACTTCGTGAATCATGGTCTGCTAACATAATGCTCAGACCGCTCGCATCTTTTCTTCTTGTGTGGTCTGAACAGAGACGAGGTGCCCTAGGAACTAATGGAACCAAATGCATTTTTCATTCAATTAGAGTCCTATTCTCGTCAGACTGCAAATATTCTGAACACAAGTCAAGGAGTCCTGAAAAGCCGCCTCTGCAAGGGAAGCCTTAGTTGTATAATCCATGGTGAGTTTTTATACAACTCCTCATATACCCTTTACGCCTGCACCTTTATGTAATTCAGATAAGTAGCCTTCTGATGGCCTGGTAAAAAGCAGAATGCTCCCATTACGGATTAGGGTGGGTGACCCTTAGCCTTAAACCTGTGCTGGCATGCTCATGTCCTTCTTAGGATGTGTTATGTCATTTCTTGGATATAATCAAAATGTAATGAACTCACCCTGCGAGGCGCCATTAACGGTTATAAAGTGCCAACATGACATCATGCAGTCTTCTAGGAATGGGCTCAAGGCATTAGGCAGGTTTTTCCAGCAGGTCGGTTCAAGGACTAGCCCATGGTGAAGGAGCACAGACCCTCTCGGATTCCTCTCACTCCCTAGCATGAGCAGTCATGTACGCATCATAATATAGTCTCATAGTTTACAGTTATAAAGACATGTTCCAAACCAGCATTGTTGCGAGGCAGTTGCCAGTAAGTGCTGTGTGCGATGTAAATAATGCAAGTCTAGCCTTACAAAAACGCCACTGTGTGATCCTTGTGGGAGCAACCACTCGTTTCAGTCTAGTCCGGAGCCTCCAAACTCCTTCGAGACCATAGTCCACTGCATCAATTTTTTATGTCCCAAAGCAAGCTTCCTTCTGTTTGTAACTGCCTGCCTCCTTGCATATGGCTGGGCGCTAAGCAGTTCTCGGATTTCCACGCTGTCAAATGTGCAGCCATAGGTCTTAAAGACTGGAAATAAAGCAACATGTGTACTCCAGCCTAGCTCGTTCATCGATGCATTGTTTCCCCTACAGTCATACCGTGTAGCTGCCCCAGTGCAGCAACATTATGAATCCCACATCATCTAATTTCTTGCTTTTACACCGCACCTGTGCCGTTTCAAAGTGCTGTAAATAACAGGAATTACTATTACCCAAATTTATCGCCACCCTGTGCAGGCGAAGCACCATTTAGACTTACAAGCGGGAACACAGCTCTTGGTACTTCAGTGCAGCAAGCATGCAGTGCTCAAGTGCATTCCTTTTTAATTCTTGGGTCACTGATGTGAAACGCTCAAAGAAGTCACCTTCATACACCAGCGAGGAGAAACTAACCTTTAAAATATGTGGTGCCTTCTGCCATTATTGGGCTCCTTGAAGCCTTCCGCCTGGATGTATGGAACAGACCACTTGGTAGCAAAATAGCAACAAGGCATCCAACAGCAAGAAGCGTGTTGCTACACGGAAGAGGGGCCGACATGCCCTCCTTTCAGCAGGGCACGGTTTGCAAAGGACTTTAAAGGTAAGCATTTACTCATGTGGAAGAGTGAGGCTTCTTCCCAGTGCCACCTCGTAGTTTGGCGACCCACACAATTTTTCAGGTCACATCAAAAGATTTGCACTGCCATGGTTACAGATTTAGTCTAACCCGGTCACAAATGTGTGCGATTTACCTCTGCAGAATATGCGTCACTTCTCTTAGGCAATCCCTTAAATAGAAAACGACAAAAGCCACAAACCCTAGAATGGAAGAGAGACGCCCCACCCCCCCCACCACCCTTTGGGGCAGCAAAATCTGCACTGACTCCAAGTGAGCGGACGTCGCAGCCCTCCCCCTATATTTACAAATGGTTCCTTCCGCAGGCTTCGGATTACTTTTATAACCTCAAGAGCTCACATGGTCAGTGACTGGCTACCGCCCTCCCCCTATGTCCACACCACCCCCGGACACAGCACCCTAAACGTGGTATCTTTGGAAGGCGGGAGGTCGAGAGACCCCCCGGCCGTATTTATTAAGTACAAAAACAATAAATTTTAAATTTGCATGATAAACAATTATACAAAAATTCAGCAGGACATTAGATACATTATTGTCAACAGGTGTGAGTGACTATCCTTAACAAAGACTCTAATACAGATTGTTTCCTAACCGAGTCTAACATCCTCCTCTGCATTTTTGTATACTAACATTTCTGGGCCATATGGCAAGGTCGCTAACCGGTGTCAGGTCCTACTAGCTGCGCCTCCCCTACAGGTGTGCGCATGCGCAGCCGGGCCCGGTAATTACCCGGTCCACGCCGTGAACTCCATTTACCCACTGAAGGAGGGCCCTTACTCTGCGCCATCCGGTGACGTCATGAGTATGCGCGCGCGGGGTGGCTACCAGCCAGGGCACGTCCGATGTGGGGGAGCGTCCAGGGAACAAGGGGGTCACCTGGGCGCTCCCCGCCGCTTTAACCCCCCAGAGGCCCGCGCCCCCCCCCCTCCCCTCCGACCCGCATGTCGATTAACGTCATCCGGGTCACGTAGGCAGCCAATCGGTGGTAGGGCGCGCCCCCAGTGAACACGCCCCACCACCGAGAAGTCCGGGGGAGGTCGCCGCACTGCCATGCAGGCGGAGGGGCCAAGGGCCCCCCCTTTCCATTTACTCTGTGCTAGAAAACGACCCTTGCATTGGGAAGCTAATCATGGTCGGTACTGCACTGAGGGGAGTAGCACAATACCTGCAAAGGAATGGACCACAAGAAACTGACACAAATGACAAAACAATCATTTGATGAAGACAAATCATTTCAGCACATCTTAAGTTACTTCCTGGATATTTGTGAGTAGCAGTTGGTTAAGTCAAATGTGCCATGGTTCTATATGGTAGGAGACATTGCTAAAAAAGATGCAGCTGTACAACAGGCACTTCTCTTCCTCATCCAGGGATACAGTGCCACAATTCATGGCATGCAGCAACCAACAAGAACGGGGCAAACTCTAGTATTCAGTTCCGATTATTAACAACAGGCACAGAGGCCAGTGGGGAGCTTCTGCTGGTGACGAGGTGTGGCCATATCTGGGTTCGCACTAGTCATCACTGGCAATCAGAGGGCGAAGGGGGCGACTTTTGTGGGGTACGACCTACCTCACTTTTTTAAGTTACCAAAAACAGTACCCCTACTTTTTATTAAAACAGGACGGGTAATTCCGAGAGTGGAGATGCCTCGGCTGAAATAAAGGACCGAGTCTCCTGCTCTGCAAAGCCGAGAGGGGGATAGACAGCTAAACAAAAATCAAGCCGCCTTGCCGGATAGAAATGTAAATGTGTACAATTGGTTAATTCGAAAACGCAACGGCTGCTTGGAAGCCAGTATACCTTTACATTTTAAAGTCACTCGAAGCTTCGGAATGACCAAGATGTACAAAATGTGCTTTTAATGGGCAGTTTTAAAAATGCAATATGTACAGCCTGCTTATTAGTAAAATCAATTATCTTGCAAGCACTTTTTAATCTTAAACCTAAATCTTTTTGCATAGCTTTTGGCATCCTAACTTATATTATATGTATTGCAAGTTATAACAAGCATTGGCATAGCCAATAGGTCTCGCTTTTGGGACCTTATAAGTGTTTAGCCATGCAACACTTGATGTTGCACCAAGGATATTGTGCTGGATAACTAAACACTTATAAGGTCCCAAAGGCGAGACCTATTGCCTATGCCAATGATTGTTTACATTTCTTCTGGCAACCCTGCCTGATTCACTGATGTGTCTGCTGCTTGTATTCTTGCATAGAACAGTAAAAATCAGTTTGATATAGTTAAGATGTAAATAGGAGGGCTGCATCCTATCTCCATAAACCAGCAAATCACCGCTTCGAGTCTCAGCTAAGCATTCTATCTGGTAGAGCTTCATATGTTCAGTACCATAAAGATGGGAAATATATTTGTCAAGTGTCTCAAACATTGGATGTCCCAGTAAGGCATCTGCATCAACGAGTTTTGTTCCAGCTAGGGAATGCATCATCAAATAAATAAATAAATAAATAAACTTTCCCATCTATGGCTGGGCGTCTACAAAGTAAGAATGATGGTCATTTATTTGGCCTGCCCTAAATGGTTGGACTGAAAGCTGTGGAACCGTGAGACCTGATTTCTGTCCCTGCGTCCTCTCTCGAACCGGAACCACACATGTCAAAGTTGGAAGCACATATTCTTAAAACGAGAGTATAGCGCTATACATGGCACTCTGCGCCTTGAAGCACGGAGGACTGAGCGCTTTACAAATACCCAACTCGGGCACTCCCCGTTTTACAATAGTTAAGCTCTGCATGCTATGGGAAAGATCCCTCTTCTCCGGTGATGCTAAGTGGTTTGAGGGAGGGAGTTGTGGGGGCAGGTTGGAGTTAGGGAGAAAAGGGAGATAAGAGATTGTAGGGAAAGGAGATGAACCGAAGAGATAAAGAGTGTGAACAATGCAGAGACAATGGAAGGATGGAGAAAGATGCCATATGAGAGTGTCAGATAGATATGGGAGAAGTGACGGAGACAGGGGAGGGGGGGGGGCAATGCACAGGAGAGAGCAGATTGACAAGAGGCACCTGGTCAGAGTGGGAGAAACAAAGAAAACAATAGAGGGTGCAGGAGAGAGAGCGGAAGGAGAAGTAACAAGTGGGATAGACACAAGAGGGATAGACAGAGAGAGGTGGCAATGCGGAGGGATGGAGAGAAGAGGCCGACAGAGCAGAATCCAAAGAGAAAGGGATAGAGAAGGTGCGAAGACACTGCGGAGAGCAGTGGACAGGGTGAGAGAGGGGCAAACGGACAGGGGGGAGGGCAAAGCCAGGGAGATATCAAGGCAGAGCACGATATGGGGAAAGTGGGAAGACATTGACAGAGAATAAGGCAGAAGAAAGAGGGAGCAACGCAGGTGAAATATGCGAGACATGGATGAGAAGCAGCAGAGCAGGCAAAATAAAAGAGGCAGGAAGAGACAAAGACAGCAAGTGATGGGTGGACATCGGTACGAGAAGAGAAAGATGAATATACAGAACTAGCAGGAAGGACAGGCAGAAGAGAGGACGCGAAGGAGGGAAACAAAGATAGAGAGAGCTCGGACACTATGGCCGTAGCAAAACTGTAATGCATGTTAGGTGTGGAAGGCTGGAAGCAAACCTAGAGCAAAACTGTAATGCATGTTAGGGGTGGAAGGTTGGAAGCAAACCTAGAGTTACAGATCTGTCTTATCACGCACATTTATAGGGGCAATGATCATCATGCGTTTTGCTTACCTCCTTCAGAACGTGATGGTAGGTCCGCCCTAAAGGGAGGGAGTCTAGGAGGTTGAGCGCACGCCCATGGAAAGAGGTGGGGTCTCAGGGAAAAGGGAAATCACACAAGTTGGTCGTTTCATAAGCAGCGACCACTGCGTTCCACCCTTACCTCTCGTTCTGTGCGTGTACCTCTTCTGGTACGCTGGCGTCACTATTTTTATTTCTGTGGCGGGACGCTCAGGGTTTTAATGGTGGGAGTATGCGGCCAAGGTGCACTTATTGTGCTGGAAGTAGGCCTGGGCGGCAAATTCCGTTCCGCTCGTGGAATTTGCGGAATTTGCGTAATTTCGCGTTCCGCGGAGAACGCGAAATTGCTCAAAAGTCTGCTTTCCGCGATATCGCGAAATTTTTGCTTGTTCGCGTTCTCAAAATGCATGTTCGCGAGATATTTCTCCTCGAGCACGCAAACAGCAATTGCGAACAGGAAAAAAGCATCGCGAACAAGCAATTCCGCGTGTTCGCGGAATTTCTGCGTGTTCGCGGAGACTTTTTACCGTTTCGCGGAGATTTGCGTAACGAAATTACGCAAATTCCGCCCACCCCTAGCTGGAAGGAGTGGATCGTGCTGGCAAGAGCACCCAGTTCCGCCAGCTGGTATAGGCGCTGGTTTCTGCGGGAAGGAGCGCTGATTTAGTGCGATTTCCAGGTGAGGAGGAGCCACCCGCCAATATTGCTGGTCCCCAAATGGACTCCTTTAAACCATAAAGTGCTCAGTCTAAGCCAGAATGCGATTTTTTTCGAAAATAATGTGAACCAACCTTCAAGTCAAGTTTGATTTTATTTGATTTAGACTTCTTCTGATGTCAACAAAAGAATAAAAATATATCTTAGATTTCCTATATAAAATCAATTATAACATCTGTTTAATAAAAAAATTAAAAAAACACTTAAAAATGTAAACAACTCATGGCAGATATATACATTGGGTGGCGATCTTAAGGGAGAGATGAAAGAGAGGGCAGACTTGGCGAGATGGACAAACGCAGAGGAAAAATACAAGTGGAAAACAAATGCCCAGCTCAAAAGTGGTGAGCGCCCGCCGCAGCGAAAGTGAAAGCAGCGCGTTGGAACATAGGTTTCCAATTAACGCGAGACGCTGCGGTGAGGGGCAGAGAAGCGTTCAGAGAGCAAGCGAGAGGAAAGCCAGATGGCGACTGATCAGGCGCTGAAAGCTGGCGGCTGCGCGCGTGCACGCGTAACTGCAAGCGCTAGGCCAGCAAAAGCGTGTGTTAGCACTTTTAAAAGCCCACACACAATATGTCTTGCAGAGGAGTGCATGCGCTGGCTCAGGCGAGACCTAAAAATAATGACTTGCATAGTCACAGTGCTTGCTGCCACAGGCTGAAACCTAGTAGCACTATAAACTATTCCCTGCTGCACCAACCAGGATTCTATCCTGTGGCTGTCTGGCTAAACACACAGACCTCTGCAGTAATCACATTAATCAACAAGCATTTGCAATGCAACAGGTCTTGCATTTGTGAAAGCTAGAGCAGTTGCTGTTAAAAATGGCAATGTTTTTTATTTGTGTTTTTTATGTAGTGGAGTGATATCTGCATAGCGCTATTGCCATTCGTATGACCTCGCGGCACTGGAGAACCAGAACATGGAAAATAGGTTATAAGGGAGGGGAGACAAGAGAAGTATGCTGTTGGGGAAAAAAAAGTAAAAAACAATGGAATTATATGCTGCTGCACCCACAACATTTTAAACAGCACTATGTATTTCACAAAGACACGGAATCCACAACCTACTGCAGAATCTCAGATTACAATAAACACATCGTAGCTCAAACGAAAGTTAACGAGAAAGCCTGACAGATGGTGCTGGGCACAGGAATGGTCTCTCCACGTTCAAACCGTTACTGTACAGCTGCTGATTGTTAAATTCAAGTACTAAACTGGTACTAATGAGGTTCATCTATTCCACAACAGGTAATTTGTGTCTTAGATATCGTTAGGTCTCGCCTAGGCAGCGCATGCGCTGTCTCGTCGAGAGATGCTGTATACAGTATAGTGGGGGAAGCTAAGCCCACTTTCTGCCTATCTTTTTGATTGGCCGAATTCCTAAATGCTGCAATCCGATTGGTTTTCCTCAACTTAAACCCACCTCCTGACGGCCATGTTGTCATTTTTCTCCTTCCATAGCTATCGGCCCCTTTACTTTTAAAACTGTTTTGTTCCCCTACCTCCCCCCGTTCCCTCGCGCAGTCCGTCACTTCTTTGTCCACCACAACCCCCACCCACTCCCGTTCCTGCCTTCTTGGACGACCCCAGTTTTATTTACAATGCAATAGGGCTGGCGTAAATACGAGTCCTATTGCATTTGTAAATGCTTTTTTTTACCTTTGATTGGCTGGCTGCATTCGTACTCTATTTTGCCTGACCTAGACTGCTATACATCGTACGCATGCGCGCCAAAAGTCTGCCTCTTGCTTTTTTCTCCCCCCTCTTCAATCACTGGTTCAGCACAGCGCCGGCTTCCAAATAAACGAGGCGTGTCTTCTTGTGCGCGGCTTGCCCTTTTTTTTTTTTTAATTAACATATTAAATAATGGCGGCCGCGAGTCTGTTTTCCTCTGCCCCCCCATCTCATAGAAAAAGCCTTGCAGAGTCTTTAATGAGGAAACCATGATAACGTGACCGTGATAGGAACGGATTCGGCGGCCTGAGCGCACAAGGCAGAGGCTGGCAGGTGAGATGGATCCGAGCGGCTTCTTACTAGAAGGGCTGCTGCAGCCGCCTCTCGCTGCCCGGTGGTTGGGGCGCTGCGCTGCACACTGCAGAGCATGTAGTGATCTGCAGTAAGGACCTGTGCCACAGCCTACAGTGGAGACAGATGTAAGGGGGCACTCAAAGTTACAGCGCCTGACTTGAGCTCGGAGAATCTTTCAGTTTTACTGCGGTGTTGCAATCGCGTGTTCATTGCCACGCAGCAGACTGAAGTATCTTGCAAGTATTACAGCCAGGAACTTTAGTCTTCAACTTTGCCAGTTTTGTATGCCTAACAAAAACATTACTGGTAGGTAGGTGGGTTACTGTTTTAAGCCTGAAATCCTTTTATTACACGCAGACTCTCCTAAAAAAAAATATTGGTCTGGCTGAAATTATCAGTGATGTTGGCATCCGCCATGCTGGCATTCTTATAGGGAAGGACCGTTGCTTGTTTTTCAAAGTGTACATTAAAACGTTGGTAATGGCACTAGCCGCCAGTGCTGATGGTCAGGTCCTATTACTTTCAGCGCCAGCAAACTTAATTCAGCACAGCTCACGAACGTGTGCAGTAGCCCCTCTTTTCATCTGGGCAGTGTGCGGGCTCTGCATTCACAATTCATTACGTTATGTAAGTTATTTCATAACGTGTTGTGTTGCAGAGGCCTGCTTGGGAACCGTTTAGCAGTGAGCCTAGTGTATTTAAATCAGAACCCTTCTCGTTATGCACATGCTCCGACTGCTTCTGATCTCCACAACTGCGTTTTTGTTTAAATGATTACATTTTATTTTCCACCCACGGGTTGTTTCTTGCAGTGCATTATGGCATCTTGAGGTCACCTAAAAGCGCTGGGAGTTCTGGAGTTAGTTTTCATGTTCGAGTCTATGGGAGGGTGCATGTGCCCTGCTCTCCACAATCGGCCTAAGCAGCATATTGCTTGGGAGTCTTGAAACAGACTCATTAAGCACCAGGCTCGGGCTGTGCAGGAAATGCCTCGTCTTTTTTAATGAAGCTCAGCAGGCATGAAGAGGGTGCTGTGTTGCTAAAACAATGCACATCATATCCTTGCTGTTCCGATGGACCTGTAAATCTTTCTTTAAATATAAGCATGTCTGCCGTGATGCGGTTCTTCTGTTTGCAAGTACATACTATGTGGGCTGTGGCAGAGATTAGCCCGACCCACTCTTGCAAAAAACAAAAAAAAACAAAAAAAAGTTATCCAGGAGGCAAGCGCTGAAAATATTCCAGTGGATACCATTTTCCAAAACTTTACCCCACCTCTTGTGCATTTATTTGACACCCCCTCATCATAGCTGCTATTGTGCTTTCACTCATCTTTGTTTTTTCTCTTCGCCCATCACTTCACCTCCAACTCTCGACTAGGTCTCTTACCATTTGCTCCTTTCCTCCTGATCTCTTCTCCTTCACCCTCGCCTCTCCATAGGATTCTTCTTTCAACACTCACAAACATTTGTACCTCTGACGTTTTACCCCTTCTTCCTCTTGCACTCTTTCGGTCCTCTATCTCTTCCGCTTTTTGTTTTCACTTATTTCGAACACCTTTTGCCCGTACTTCCTTTATGCGTCTCTTACTTCATTTTAATCTTTTCTTCCTCCTTCTACTGTTTCACTCCTCCTTTCTTTCCCAAATCACTTTCTCCCTTTCTTTCCTCTTTTCTCTTCCCCCGCACTCTACACCCCCTTAACCGTCACCCCTTATTTCTCCCCACCCTGTTCGCTCCTCTTCTCCCTCACTCCTCCCCCTGGTATCGTGGAAATCCCCAAATTGAGGGACGATCTCTAGCCTCTCATGCGAGAGGAAGAGGAGGCTAAGGGGCCGGGCAGCCCCCGTTCCCCCTCGGGAGTATTAGCTGCATCACCACCCTCACCTCCAATGCAAGTTTATTCCTTTCTTTAAGAAGGTAATGCCCAGGCCGGCATAGGCACTGCTGCAAGCACCTGAAGGAGGGGTAGCATCTCCTAGCAGGCACCTTGCAGGGCACAGCGGTGTGTAGCCATGGTTTGTTGCTTTTAGTGTAGTGTCTTCACTGGAAAACATTCTTTGCAAAAACACAGACACAAACAGACCGTGTATAAATATCTCCACTCAGAAAGTCGACCTGCACTTAAATCCATGTCAAGCACATGTCCCAAATTATAAACATGGATCATCTACAAATATAGTGTGCATACATTTATCTACTTCTTGATACGGTGCATCTCGATCCCACGAGGAATAAGATCATATGACATGATAAAGACAGATAACTTCTCTGCGCACACAATGACATTATTTCCTACTAACATCTGCTTAGCTACGTGGCCATGCCTCACACACTCATGTTATTTTTTTGCCAAATTGGAGACTGGGGTGGCATTTCATTGGCCTTGAATTCGCACAACACGTTGCCACCGCTGGAGGTCCTCAAGCACTGTGCAGAAGTTGTGCACTTGAGTACTTATTATAGTGCGCCCTTTCTGGGAAGCGTTGGATGGTGCACGTGAGATCCAGAGGGGATCACCATTGTCACTGCAGATTTGGCACCATGCTTAATTTGTGCTGGTGGTTGCAGGTAGTGGCCACTGGCACTCCTTTCTGGGGACTGGAATTTATTTGTCAAGATCAGACTTTCACTAGGAGCACGAGAGGCAAACGTAGACAATGGTGACAAAGGAGGAAGTGGGGATGAAGAGTCTGCAAGAGTAGCCTATGTGGTCATTCCAAACCATATATTAGTGTTAAGGCCCTAGAGCGTCAAATCAATGCTGTTCAAGGGGAGCCGGCCCTGTGCCGATTTTCACTGCTTCTCCGTGTGAGACAGTCAATGGTGCCATTGAGGGGAGTCTTGACCAGCGTGCCACCTCCCTTCAGGGGATATTTCAGTTGGTTTCTCTTGCCTTCATTTTTGATTAACTTCAGGTCAGGCGTTTGAAATCCAGGTCTATTAGAAATAGTTGGGCCTGGGTCCCTCCAACATCAAGCAAGGCCCCTCTATGGCCACCTAGCCTTTAATGTCAATCCATGCAGCTCGTTTTTCAAAACACTGCTACCTTTTTCACCATTCAACTGTTACATTTTCTCATGTGTTCCCTTAGTTGGTCGATTGCTCCAATTCTCTGTGGACACGTCTGCGTTTGATAAAGACGAAAAATAAATGTTCCAAGTACTTTTATGTTCACTTTAGGAGAATCTATTATGAATCTATACTGTCAGAAAGTCTCCGGAAATATTAACTATGAAATAATTTAGAGCTCATCTGCCATCACCAAAACGCAAAGCTGTCCAGACAATTACGCGCCACACAATTCAACTCCACACATTTCCCATCCACACTACCTAATTTGACACCAAACCACATAACACAGCTCAACAAAACAATTGCTAAACACACCACCTAGATCCAATTCACACCACAATTCCACATTGTGTCACACAATTCAACAGCACACCACATAATTAAACGTCACTACATACCACTCCACAAAATACCATTCCACATAACTACCCTCCATAACACACAATCCCTCTACATAATTCCAGAGCACTCAGTACCACAAAATAGACATCACACCATGCCACATAATTGCACTACACAAATCCACTCCACACAACAATTCCACACCCCACATTTACACAACTGATCCAATACAACCCACATAATTCCACTACACACCACATACATACACTCCATAATACAGAGGTAAAAACATTGCCATTTACAATCTCAAGAGCTCTAACTCAAGGAAATGCGAGACCGATTGCATTTCCAATGCTTGTTTTTAGTAAAGCGCTCTCCCCACCCCCTTTGCCTTTTATGTGCAAGAAAAAGGTGTGCAAATGGCGTCACAGTTAAAACAGAAGGGAGCAGAGCTCAAAGGGAGCTCAGGAGAACAAAAGGGAGCAAGGGTTGGGTGGGTGCATGGTGGAAGGGTGACTGGCACAGGAGCTGCGGGTGGATGGGTGTCTGGGGAGGGGTAGGGGTAGGTGCACGGTGGCAGGGTGACTGGCACAAGAGCTGCAGGTGGTTGGGTGTCTGGGGAGGGGTTGGGGTGGGTGCATGGTGGCAGGGTGACTTGCACAGGAGCTCTGTGAGGGGGGGTCTGGGGAGGGGTTGGGGTAGGTGTATGGTGTCAGGGTGACTTTGGGTAGATGTAGAAGACTAAAGTACCTCTAATCACAGTCTCACATTCTAAAGGAAGCCCCATTATTTCGTCACATCCTTGCATTCGCCAAATGCTGGCTAGTTGGCACGAACGAAACGCCATAAACATACATACCTGTGATGTCGTCCCAGCCTGAGATCCTTGCCAGACTGAGCCCTCAATAATCCCAGTTTCAAGCCATAGCTGCACTCTGTTCCTCGCACACCAGGCACATAGTGTAAGCTTTTTAGATCCGCACTCGCCAAATTATGAACACCGGTCAAAGCGAGGGGAGGGGCGCCAGAGTTAGCAGGAGCTCCTGGGCTGGGGACACCTGGGAAGGGGATTGTACTGGTTGTGAGGGCAACTGAGTTGTCTGGGTACACCGGGGGTGAGAATAGAGAGTATCTTGCCTTGCAGGAGGGGGGTGGGGGTGGGGGGGGGGGTAATTGTACTGCAGTACCACGAGCAAACTGCAACTTCCGCCGTGGGAGATACTAAAGACCGAGTGAGATGTTATGCATATGGCATCAATCTACAATCACGTGGCACCACATGCAGATTCCAACATTTCCAGTCTGAGGTAGACACTACAAATAACGGCACTCTAGGTGACAGCAATATTAACGATATTTTGAATAAAAGCGTGCAACCATTCTGCCTGGTTATAAGCAAATCATAACGAAACACTAAATGAGGAAACTTCGGCATTACAATGTGCTAACAAGCCAACACTGCTCTACATAACGCACATACTGCGCCGGAGCCCGGCTGCAAGTCCACCTCAAGTGAAGAGAAAGCGCGCCTGAAAAGACGTGACTGGATTCAAAGCTTAATGGTGGTTATCTCGAAGTGATTTTACTCATTATATGTGGCAGGAGTTCTCACGTCCACCGCAGGCAGGCACGGCGCGTGCACATTTCATGTCCTCTGTACGACAGGGAGGGAGAGAGGGAGCGAGCGAGCGAGCAGGAGTTGTGCGAACGCCCCGAGTCGTACGCGTGCATATCTCATGTCCTCCGTACGCGCACATCTGCTGTCTCTTGTGCTAACGCCGTCAGCCGTACGCATGCACATCTCCTGTCTTCCGTACGTGTGCACATGTCCTGTCCCCCTTCGGCAAAGGAATCAACAACAATAGATCTTGCCAAGGAGAACAGCGCATGCGCTGCGTCACTAGGCGAGACCTAAAAATGGGATTTCATAACGTAAAGTAGTGCACTTCCCATTGACTAGTTTAACATGCATTTATTTTTCATTTAAGGTGGGCATTATTTTACATGTAGTTAAATGCAGGTGAAAGACTAACAAAATAGTTACAGAATATTTAGTTATTTTTATCCGCGCCTTTGACCCCGCCCCAAGCTCACTCAGCCCCACCACCATTGCACTCAGGAACCCAGGTCCCATTCTTTTTGTATGCCCTTCGAGCACTGATGCCTATGCAGGGTTACATATCTGGATCTACAGTCTATGACGCGTCCGCACATGTCCACCATGGTAGAGCACGGTTACCAATGCACAGACCCTGCAGACATTATTAACAGGGCATGAAAATTTTCACTGACAGATAAACATGCCAGGTGTGAAGGCACAGAGGGGTTACCTGCGAGTGTCCTTTGTGGACTTCATATATCATCCTTAGCAGAGACACGTTAAGGGGTGCGCTCTCTCCAAATTCCAAAACTGTTAGGGTACGGTTAACGGAGCGCACGGTCTCTGAAGTGAAATAAAATAACAGTGGTGTGGTAGCGGTGATGGTATGTGTCCTCTGCCGGTATCAATAACCGTAGTGTGGTAGCAGTGATGTGTGTCCTAAGCAGATATCAATAACAGTAGTATGGTAGCAAGGATGATGTGTGTCCTCCGCAGGTATCAATAACATTAGTGTGGTTGCGGCGATGGTGTGTGTCCTTCACAGTTATCAATAACAGTGTGGTTGCAGTGATGGTGTGGTCCTCTGCAGTTATCAATAACAGTAGTGTGGTAGCGGTGATGTGTGTCCTCCACAGGTATCAGTAACATTAGTGTGGTTGCGGTGATGGTGTGTGTCCTTCACAGGTATCAATAACAGTAGTGTAGTTGCAGTGATGGTGTGGTCCTCCGCAGGTATCAATAACTGTGGTGTGGTAGCGGTGATGGTGTGTGTCCTCCGCAGGTATCAATAACCGTAGTGTGGTAGTGGTGATGTGTGTCCTCCGCAGGTATCAATAACAGCAGTGTGGTAGCAGTGATGTGTGTCCTAAGCAGATATCAATAACAGTAGTGTGGTAGCAGTGATGATGTGTGTCCTCCACAGGTATCAATAACTGTGGTGTGGTAGCGGTGATGATGTGCGTAGCAGTGACAACACTGCAACATTCAAGAAGAACAAATGTTACTTACCTGTAAACTGTGGTTCTCCAGTATTGGTGTCTTTCATAGATTCACATGCTTGAATATTCCCCGTCGAAGTGGGAGTCCCACGGTATATAAAAAGCAATAAGTGTCATGTATATAAATAAACATACATAACCACATAATAGCATATACATATCCAAATAAACTTTATATACAATTCAGAAATAACATATCAAATGAAAATACCATAGGATAGTATTGACACATAGGAAAGCATTGAGAAAAAGAATCACTTTCCTGACATAGTCGTTTTACAGTCCAAACTCCAGCCAATCAGGCGTAAGCACCCTCTAGAACCTTCTCCTCAGAGGCTCAGGCTCTCAGATTTTCGTAGCACAAGAGTGACAAAAGAGCCGAAAGAGGAGAAAAGAGCCTCTGAGGGGAGGAGGGTGGGTCGCATGTGAATCTATGAAAGACACCAATACTGGAGAACCACAGTTTACAGGTAAGTAACATTTGTTCTTCTCCAGTATTTGGGGTGTCTTTCATAGATTCACATGCTTGAATAGAATAGTGAGCAGTAAGCAGCAGCCAGCTGACAAGACCGTATTCATAGCATGAAATACAATGACAATGTATTTAATACGCAATGGAGAATACCCAAGGAGGAGGGAAGTAGCAGAGGCTCACCTTATTTAAACAGATTCCGTAGAACTGCTTGTCCCACAGCCGTGTCCGCTTCATTAATCGATTCCAGGCAGTAGTGCTTCGTGAACGTGTGCCTGCTGGACCACGTAGCTGCCCGGCAAATCTGATGGATGGGTACACCAGCGAACAGGGCAGTGGAAGATGACATGGCTCTCGTTGAATGAGCCCTTACTCCAGAAGAAAGAGGCTTGCCAGCCCTTTGATGGCAAAAGGAGATTGCTGAAGAAACCCAACGGGCAATCGTGGGCTTGGTAACCGACTGTCCTTTACAAGTGCGTCCATAGGCCACAAACAGCTGATCCGATTTGCGAAAGGATTGTGTTCTGCTGATGTAAAATTTAAGACATCTCTTTAAGTCCAGAGTGTGTAAACTCTGCTCCGCCGGAGACTGCGGATGCGGGAAAAAGGTTTTTAAGATTACTGGTTCATTGAGATGGAAATCGGATGGCACTTTAGGCATGAAAGCTGGATTAGTGCGGAGAATAACAGTCCGATCTGAATTGAAGAAACGGAGGTCGTATTGTAAAGGCGTGAATGTCACTGACTCTGCGGGAGGAAGTCAGAGCAAGGAGGAGGGCCACTTTCCAAGTTAAGAATTTGAAATCCGCCGAGTGGATTGGCTCAAAGGGCGCCTTCATGAGCTGAGCCAATACGATGTTCAGACGCCACATGGGGGGAGGACGCCGAATGGGCGGGAACATTCGGAAGAGACCCTTGAAAAATTGCTGTATTACTCTAGATGAATAGAGAGAGGACGAGCCGTCCTGCCAAAAGCGAGATATTGCCGCTAGAAAGACCTTTAAGGTAGAGTGTGACAGTCCAGACTGTGCTAACTGCAGGAAGAACGGCAGAATGTTTTCCGGGGAGGCGTACACTGGATGTATGTGGGCGGACGCACACCAAAGACAAAATCGCTTCCACTTTAGCTTATAAGTTTTCCCTGTGGAGGGCGCCCTTGCCTTAGCTAACACCTCTCTGCAGGCTGGTGGAATGTTCAAATGAGCAAATTCAAGGTGCTCAGGTTCCAAGCCGACAAGCTGAGTGAACTGGGATTCGGATGGCATATCCTCCCGTCGTTCATTGTTAGAAGGTCCGGCTTCGGGAGAAGAAGGATGGGCTCGCATTGGGAGAGGAGGAGCAACTCCGAGAACCATGCCTGCCGAGGCCACCGTGGAGCTATGAGGAGCATCTGGCACGGTTGTTGCCGCATCTTCCGCAACACTCGAGGAATCAGAGGGATCGGCGGAAAAGCGTACGCAAATATCCTGTACCAATTTATCGAAAGGGCATTTCCGCACGACCCTTCGTGGGGAAACCAGCTTGCGTAGGACTCGCATTTGGTGTTCTGAGGGGTTGCAAAAATGTCGATAGTCGGGTGACCCCAAAGGCCGAAGACAAAGTCTAGAGTCGGCTGATGCAATTCCCACTCGTGGGTCGATGACGTTGACCAACTGAGTGCATCCGCCAGAGTATTGGAAATGCCGGGCAGGTGAACTGCCTGGAGCGTAATCCGATGGACTATGGCCCAACTCCAAATCCTCTGAGCCAGACGGGAAAGCAGCGGAGATCTTGTCCCGCCCTGCTTGTTCAGGTAGTGCATGCAGGTGGTGGTGTCCGTCTGAATGAGGACTGACTCCCCCTGGAGCTGGAGGCGGAATGATTTCAACGCCAGAAAAATGGCCATCAGCTCCAATCTGTTGATGTGCCAGAAACGCTGAGCTGCTGTCCACTTGCCCTTGACGGATAAATCTTGAAGATGTCCGCCCCAGACTTCCATGGATGCGTCCGTGGTAAGAACGAGTTCTGGGGCTGTCGTTAGAAAAGATGTTCCTGCTGCGATGTTGGAAGGATGAGTCACACCAATGCAGCGCCTGAGCCATGCGGGGTGTCACCACGAGCTGGTCGTTGAAAGAACCGGAGACCTGACGCCACTGCTTGTCCAATTCCTCCTGAATGGTACGACTCAGTCTGCAATGTGGGATCAAAGCGATGCATGAGGACGCCATCCCCAGAAAAGACTTTAATGTGCGGACTGAAACGGACTGCTTTGCTGCAATGGAGCTTGCAAGCTGTCGAATCCGTGCTTGACGATCCGCAGAGGCAAAGGCCAGAGCGGAGTGACACAGCGCTGAGTATCGAGGGCCGCTTGGTGGGAATATTGAGATTTGAGGAGACAATCGTCCAAATACGGGCATATTTGTATGCCCGTCAGTCTCAAATGAGCCACCACCGGGGCCAGGACCTTTGTGAAGACCCGCGGAGCTGAGCGGAGACCGAAGGGCAGGACCTTGAATTGGAAATCCCTGTGACCCACACGAAAACGTAAGTACTTCCTGTGGCGTGGAATTATGGGCACATGGAAATAAGCATCCTGAAGGTCGATTGTTGTCATGAAATCGTCCTGAGAGAAGAATTGAAGGATGTCCTTTAGCGTGAGCATGCGGAATGATTGGTCCTTGAGAAATTTGTTGAGCAACCTTAGATCGAGGATGGGGCGCCCCTCCCCAGATTTCTTTAGTATGAGGAAAAAACGGGAATAGAACCCCAACCCCTTTTGTGATTTCGGAACCACTTCGATGGCCCCTTTTGTGAACATTATCTGAATCTGATTGATAAGTTCTTTGAGGTGAGCGGGAGGAGGTCCGGATGGAGAGGTGTGTGGGGGAACCTTCACAAACTCTAGGGCATGCCCCTTGATATAATGTCCAGAACCCAGCGGTCCAAAGTGATTGAGGACCAAGTTGAAAAGAACTGGGAGATTCGTCCTCCAACAGGAGAAAGGGGAAAACTGGAAAGAGGGGACCTTTGATGTACCCAGTCATTGTTTTTTGGAAGAGTTTCCCCTGTAATTTGACTTTCCTCTATAAGATTTGCCAGACTGCTGTCTGTAAGACTGTTGTGGCTGTGAGGAATAACGTTGTTGTCCTTGGTTGTAGGAGCGGTACTGGGAAGAGGATCCATGAAAAGAAGGAGATGCAGCGGCCGCGCGCACCCCGAAAGGGCTGCTTCCGGAACTGGAGAGTGCCGAGGGAGCGAGCAGTCTCCATGTCCTTCTTGATGGCTTGCAAAGCGTCCTCCACATGCTGGCCGAATAGAGATTCTCCGTCATACGGCATGTCCAGAATCTTGGCCTGTACCTCCTGACGGAACGAGGTGGAACGAAGCCAACCTTGTCGTCTTAAAACAGCCGCTCCAGCCAATTGACGAAACCCCGTGGAGGCAATGTCGACGGAGCAGTCGATTTCGGAGGATGCCCTCTCACCCTCTTGCAGGATCTTTAGAGCTTCCGCTCTAGAATCTTCCGGGATAAGCTTAACCAAAGCCACCATGTCCGACCACATCTGAGGATGGCCAAAGAGTTTGCTGCCCGGACTGTTGTTGAAGCCATGGTTGAAAACTTCTTGCCAATGGCATCCAGGCGGCGGTCGTCACGATCCGGGGGTGATGAAAGCGGAGACGATGGATTTTTGGAGCGACGTTGCGCCGCCTGGGTGATCACCGAGTCTGGCTTAGGCTGAGACACTAAGCAAGCTGGGGAAGAGTCCGGGGCCTTGTACTTTTTCTCCAGTCGCGGGAGGACAGCCGGGATGGAGTTAGGCGTTTTCATCAGTTTAATGCCCTCGTTCCAGATAAAGTCAATAATGGGCACGGCTCGTATCTGCTTCTGCGGCTGGGACTTGAAGTCGTACAGAAAGCAGTCCTCCTCCCTAACCATCATGGGAAGGTGAAAACGTTGAGCTGCCCTGTCCATCAGTTGATGGAATCCTGATATGTCGACAGGTGGTAAATTTACTGGCGATGTTGGAGGTGATGCCGGCGAATTGACTTGATAGTCATCCCAGTCCGCCATAGAGTCGTCATCATGAAGCTCTCCGTCGTCCGTATCCAGATTATCCTCCACCTCATCTGTCGCAGGGTGAACCAATGCAGGTGCGGATGGTGTCGGCAACGTTGGCAACACAGGGGTAGACGGAACAGCAGATGGCGTCTCACGTGGAGAGCTATGAGAGGAAGCCGGAAAGCGCCGATTGCAATCTTCCAACATGAATTGAAGGTTGGAGATGAGCGACAACGGCAGCTGCGCCATGGGAACTTGTGCAGGGGGATGTTGCTCCTGCTCCTGACAGTAATAGTCCTGCGAATAATGATCCTCTTCAAAATCTTGGCATTTAATGTGGAGCTCAGAAGGACTACGAGCATCTCGAAAAGAGGACTGAACATAGTCATCCGAGTCCGAAACCTCCTCAGCAGCCAAGGGGAATAGCTGATGAGATGGCCGAGTGACCGATGGCATCATAACAGAGTCCAGCACAGCATGGTGACGCTGCAACAATGAGGTGTCCACCGACACTGGCGCTGGTGTAGACATTGGCACCAAAGGCATCGTTGCAAAATTTGACACCTCAGTCGTCGAGACGATCGTCGACGATGTCGCCGTCGACGAGGCGGCCGCCGATGCAGTCGACGACGAAGCCCGTGCCGACGAGACTGCCGTTGACGACGAGCCCGCCGACGACGACGTCGATGCTGTGAGCGTCGACGGCGATGATCGTCGACGAAGCCTTAGACGTCGACGGAAGCACCAGCTTCCTAGTCGTCGACGAAGAAGATAGTGGAATCGTCAACGAAATAGTCTTCAGGGAAACACACACCACTGTCGACGGTGAAAACGTAGACGACGAAGGAAATCTGCTTGACACAGTCGTCACCGAAGTTGAAGAAGTGGCAGATCTCATCGTCGGAGGGGCCGTCGACGGGTTAGCGCGTTTTTGACTAGAAACATGCGCTGACGGAGTCAGAGACGCCTGAGAGCTAGGTCTCGGGGGTGCAGGCGTGGTAACAGAGACTTGGCCTGCAAACACTTCCTCAAGATGAAGTCTCTTCTTTTTCAAAAAGGGAGACGGCAAGTCCTGAACACTACCACGCTTGGAGGAGACTCCTGTTTGGACAGAGACTACACTCTCCACCTCAGAAAGGGGGTTATACGAATCCTTCAGTTTTTGAAGCCACAATAATAGGCGACCCTCCCTGTCCTTCAAAGTCTTTTGAGAGGAGGTTCTACAGATTTTACAGTTGGCCACCTTATGGTCAGGGTAAAGAAAATAAATAACTTTTTCATGAGGGTCCTCAGAAAAGAGTCTTAACTTCCCACAAGATGAACAGGGACGGAAAAGAGACTTCTTACTTGAAGACATGGTGAGAAAAACTCAAACCAGACCAAAGAACTTAGCAGAGCTCAGGGAGACTCCCTTCACACGACGTGCGGTAGAAAATCTGATAGCCTGAGCCTCTGAGGAGAAGGTTCTAGAGGGTGCTTACGCCTGATTGGCTGGAGTTTGGACTGTAAAACGACAATGATATGTCAGTAAAGTGATTATTTTTCTCAATGCTTTCCTATGTGTCAATACTATGCTATGGTATTTTCACTTGATATGTTATTTCTGAATTGTATATAAAGTTTATTTGGATATGTATATGCTATTATGTGGTTATGTATGTTTATGTATATACATGACACTTATTGCTTTTTATATACCGTGGGACTCCCACTTCGACGACGGGGAATATTCAAGCATGTGAATCTATGAAAGACACCCCAAATACTGGAGAAATGAGCCTACTCTTGAGGCCAGGTGATCTTTATGGACACTGATAAGCACCCCTAGGTATTTGCAATACAAGCAGAGGCACAGCCTCTGCAGAGGGCACACAGACCAGTGGTACTTCCTACCGAAGAACTGGCAGCTCTAAACTTACTGAGTTTGTTATTGCTCAAAGTTTGGCACCAGAAACCCAGTCACAGGTTAATGGGCTCTGCCAACCTGACAGGTAGTACCAAATGCTGGGCAGGAGGGTCCTTACTATTCAGTGCAAGCCACACGGATCAATAGTACCCTGCACTAACCACCATGTGATCGGTAATGACAGTGTGTGCTAGGAGAACGTACAGATCAGCATGTACCAAGAGGGGTGACTAGACCAGAGGCAGCACAAGAGATGGGACTTTTCAGGAGAGGCTCAGAAGTAACTTAAGGAGGTTCTTCACAGAAGGCAGAGTAAAAGTACGAACCAACATCCAGAAGTACCCAACGCTAGGCATGAGGATTAGCAGTATCCAATGCCATCAACACAGGGCAGTAGTGCCCAACCCTAGCAATGCAAGTCAGTAGTACCCAACACTAGCCAAACAGGTCAGTTGTAACCAACACCAGCCATGCAGGTCAGTAGTACCAAACACTAGGCATGAGGATCGCAGTATCCAACGCCATCAACACAGGGCAGTAGTGCTCAACACCAGAAAAAAAAGTGGTCAGTGGTAGCTAAAACTAGCCACACAGGTCAGTAATACTCAATACTAGCCTTGCAGGTCAGTAGCAACAAACACCAGCCACGTAGGTCAGTAGTACCCAATACTAGTCACACAGGTCAATAGCACCCAGGATTAGGCATGACGATCAGTAATAGCCAACGCTAGCAACACAGGGCAGTAGTGTCCAACCCAAGCCATGCAGGTCAGTAGTACTCCAAACTAGCCACGCAGGTCAGTTGTAACCAACACCAGCCTTGCAGGTCAGTAGTAAACCATGCTAGCCACTCAGATCAGTATTACCCAATGTAAGCCACGTAGGTCACTAGTACCCATCGCTACCCACAGGGTTTGGCAGTACCCAATACTAGCTGTGCAGGTCAGCAATACCCATCAAGCAGCCTTCAGCACCCAATGCTAGTCACATGGGTTTGCAGTACCCAATGCTAGCCGTGCAGGTCAGTAGTCTCATGGGCCTGCAGCACCCAGTGCCAGTCACATGGGCCTGCAGCACCCAGTGCCAGTCACATGGGCCTGCAGCACCCAGTGCCAGTCACATGGGCCTGCAGCACCCAGTGCCAGTCACATGGGCCTGCAGCACCCAGTGCCAGTCACATGGGCCTGCAGCACCCAGTGCCAGTCACATGGGCCTGCAGCACCCAGTGCCAGTCACATGGGTCTGCAGCACCCAGTGCCAGTCACATGGGTCTGCAGTACCCAGTGCCAGTCACATGGGTCTGCAGTACCCAGTGCCAGGCACATGGGTCTGCAGTACCCAGTGCCAGGCACATGGGTCTGCAGTACCCAGTGCCAGGCACATGGGTCTGCAGTACCCAGTGCCAGGCACATGGGTCTGCAGTACCCAGTGCCAGGCACATGGGTCTGCAGTACCCAGTGCTAGCCATGAAGGTCAGTAGTACACAACGCTAGCTGAGCAGGCCAGCAAAAACCAGTGCTAGCCACAAAGGTCAGTAGTAACTATTGCTTGCCAAGCAGGTCAGTAGTACCAATTGCAAGCCAAGGGGGCCTTCAATACCCTGTGCTACGCACATCGGTCTGCAGTATCCAATTCTAGTCGGGCAGGCCAGTATTACACAACATTAGTGAGGTCAGTAGAAGCCAGTGCTAGCCACGCAGGTCAAGAACACACAATGCTAACTGGGCAGCTCAATAGTACCCAAAGCTAGCCGTGAAGGTCAAGAGCACACAACACTAACAGGGCAGGTCAGCAGAAACCAGTGCTAGCCGCGCAACTCAGTAGTACCCAGTGCTAGCCGCGCAACTCAGTAGTACCTAGTGCTAGTCGCGCAACTCAGTAGTACCTAGTGCTAGTCGCGCAACTCAGTAGTGCCCCAATGATAGCCGCGCAGCTCAGAAGTACCCAATGCTAGCCGCGCAGCTCAGAAGTACCCAATGCTAGCCACGCAGCTCAGAAGTACCCAATGCTAGCCACGCAGCTCAGAAGTACCCAATGCTAGCCACGCAGCTCAGAAGTACCCAATGCTAGCCGCGCAGCTCAGAAGTACCCAATGCTAGCCGCGCCGCATAATAGTACCCAATGCTAGTCGTGCAGCTCAATAGTACCCAATGCTAGTTGCGCCGCTCAATAGTACCCAATGCTAGCCGTGCAGTTCAATAGTACCCAATGCTAGCCGTGCAGTTCAATAGTACCCAATGCTAGCCGCGCAGCTCAGAAGTACCCAATGCTAGCCGCGCAGCTCAGAAGTACCCAATGCTAGCCGCGCAGCTCAGAAGTACCCAATGCTAGCCGCGCAGCTCAGAAGTACCAATGCTAGCCGCGCAGCTCAGAAGTACCAATGCTAGCCGCGCAGCTCAGAAGTACCCAATGCTAGCCGCGCCGCTCAATAGTACCCAATGCTAGCCGCGCCGCTCAATAGTACCCAATGCTAGCCGTGCCGCTCAATACTACCCAATGCCAGCTGCACAGCTTATTACCCAATGTGAGCTGCACAGCTCAGCAGTGCTCGACAGCGGTGGCTCGCTGGCAGGCTCACCTGTCGCAGGTGTTGTCAAGGTCTTCGCAGTCGCAGAAGCAGGCCACCATATGGTTCTTCTCACCATCTCGGTCGACGTATTCGCAGCAGCACAGGGAGTCATCGAAGTCCGTCGCCTTGCCATATTTTGACTTCTTGGTGCTCATTATACGTCTCCGCACTACTGCAAAAGCCTGCTTGGTCCAGGTAAGGACAGGTGTGGCTGCCAAGGGTCACTGCCTGGAGAAACACAGAGCAAGAATGAAAATGATAAAGAAGTGGCTATCGGTGCATCACAGGGGTGAAGGAGAACAAGAAGTGTGATGAGGAACAAGAAAACTTTGGCTCATGCAATGCGTGTCCATGCCACATGTTCAGCATAACGGCTATGCAAATGATTTCCACTTAGATGCACTGCATGTAAATTTAACTCCTATGAAAAGCCACACAACCCCCATAGGGCTGAAAGTGCTCCACCCCCCCCCCCCCCCCACCCCCCCCCCTCCCCTCCCATCGCGTGTCTCAGCCCGAGCTGCTGTGGGCTCAGCTTGGGAGTGTCGGGTGTCTTCTCTCCAGCATGCCCGAGTTTTTCACAGGTCTTTAAAGACCATTTGCATATTTACTTTGTAAACTGGTTACAGAGGCTTAGTTTTTGTTTCTGGTTCCAGTACCCCCTGGGCCCCCACTCTGACTATTCCTTACATTTGTATTTTACATTTACTGCCCTAGTATGAGAATGCATTTCATGAAAAGGAATATAAAGCAGGGTTGCCAAAAGAAAAATGCCAACCATGTGTTTAAAGAGCCTGCAAAGACCTTGTCTTAACACTAAATAGAGTTATAAATAAAAAAGTATGTATTCATTTGTAATGTGACTTTTCTGTCTTTGTTCCCTTTATAGATCAGTCTTGGATCATCAGGCAGCCCTGGATCACAATTACTAGTGCTTTCTATTTATATGTGCTGTTCGAAGTATGCACAGTGAAGTGCTGAAAATACGGCTTTAGGTGACTGTCTACTTTTGTACCATCTGGGACATCAAAATAATGATCTGGCAACCCTAAACATAAGACTAAGTTTTGTAGTAGGATCAGCATGTTATTTATTTGCTCCACCCTCGATTAATGCCATAATAGCAATAGTTTAACTTACATCTGAAACACTACGCCGCCGTAAATAACATGCGGAGTTACTTCAAGTGTCTGGTGATGCACGCTGCATTCAGACAACTCACTCCTCATTCTCGCCCTTCCCTTTCATGCTCACCCTGCACTCATAGCGATCACAATGCATTCACACTGATCCCCATGCACTCACCATTTACCCACTCACCCTACATTCAGTGATCACCCTGCACTCACAATGAACTTGTGCTGCTCACCCTGTACCTCACGCTGCACTCATGTGACACTTCACTCACCTGTCCCCCTCACTGCTCAATCTGCAATCTCACTCAAACAAGCCCATCACTAACCATGCATTTAATCGTCCCACTCTGCACTTACATACACACCCAAATTCATATGGTCGCCTCACTCACCCTGCAGTCACTCCTCTTACTCTACTCTCAAACTGTCACATCGCTCAGCATGCACTCACATACCCTGCCACCCACACAGCGCAGAGGGTTAATGTGCCAGCTACAAAGAATGTGTACCATGCAGATCACAGACCGAGTGTGAGTAAACTATGAGTAGCGCTATCAAAAAATGAAATGTTTGTCAGAAAGGTTCTAGGGAGAGATGAGGCGCATTGTCGGCGAGTGGTAGTGAGGGAATTCATGGAGAAGGAGGAAATGGGGAAGGGCACAAAAAAGACTGTTGCACCGTGTGCGACCAGTGCTAGGACCAGCTCCGGCTGGGAGTGTTAGGCCCCCCCACTGAAGTTCGGGTCTAGTTGCGCCCTGCCAGTGACAATCCTAAAACTCCGGCACGGATACAGTTTTGGGGGCCTACATTGGAGACCCCTCTAGTAATCTGCACGTGTTTAATGCCAAGAAACATGTATTATGTCAAGGGAGGCGTTTGTTCCAATACAGTGTTTAAACACACTCAGTGTTTAGTTTCTTACTCAACAGAGGCAGGGGGAGCTGAAGACGTAAGCCCAGGGTCACACATGCGGTCATTTGGGTCTTCCGATTGCACTTCCGGTTACCTAGCCAGAGTTAATTGCGGAAGCAGGCACCCGAAAGTGCTGCGAGAGGCGGGTGATGAGTAGGGGTGGCAAAGGGGGTGGGTTTTGGCATGGGACATCATTTGCACAAACGTAGCTGCTGGAAGAAGGAAATTCCATCGCTGTAAGCATAAATACACACTGTTCCTGCTAAATCAGCAGCGGGTGCCCTTCGGCGTCATTAGTTATGAGTTGACAGGTGCAAACTTTCAGCACAGGAGGCGATAATTTAAACCCGCACAACCACAAATACACGAGGCAGAACACAATCAGAAAACCTGCACGGTTCACGTACTTTACAGCACCGGTCCGTATTACCCAATGCTGCTAAAACACACCCAGAGGTGTGATTTTCTTGTGGTTTTGTAGTTTGGTCGCAGGTGGGTCCTCCCCTCTGAATAGGCACCGCCCTCTGGGGGACACTCCCCGTCCAGTGGGATCACCCCCCTACGAGGCAGGGACGCTTTCACGGCATACCTCGTCCACTGTAGCCCCCACACCCGTAAACGTAATTTATGTATACAATTACAAAAAAAAGCTTCTTTTAAATAATCTACTGGTAGCCGAGACACTGTCTGCTGGAAGTTTTAACACCAGAGACCCTCTCCGATCAGCAGTCTTTGTAATGCTACATTGAGAAATGCAACTCTTGAGAAAAGAAACACAGGACCTCACCAGGGCCGGCTTTTGGCATGGCCGAGCTGGGGTTAGGCCCAGGGCGCCAATCTACTGAGGAGCTCTCGGCATTAAAGCCCTGTGCACACCAACGTCCCTCTCTACCTTGCCTCCAGCGACTTCGTTTAACGCAGTTCTAATTATTATTAACGAGCTGTAATTAAAACCCCATCAGCCCCCGTCCTCTCCCATCTACTTTCAACCCATGAAAATACCGGAGTTCGGAGACAAGTTGCTCCTTTGATGGAGCCAGTCAGGGACTGACCTGTGAAACCTCACAACCTGGGGCGGGGTTGGAAGGGCCTCGGAGCAGGCTGGCCCTTCATACCTAGGGACAGGGTTGAAGGACCTCAGAGCAGGCTGGCCCTTCATACCTAGGGACAGGGATGAAGGACCTCAGAGCAGGCTGGCCCTTCATACCTAGGGACAGGATTGGAGGACCTCACAGCAGGCAGGCCCTTCATACCTAGGGACAGGGTTGGAGGACCTCAGAGCAGGCCGGCCCTTCATACCTAGGTACAAGCTTGGAGGACCTCAGAAGAGGCTGGCCCTTCATACATAGGGACAGGGTTGGAGGACATCGGAGCAGGCTGGCCCTTCATACCTAGGGACAGGGTTGGAGGACCTCAGAGCAGGCTGGCCCTTCATACCTAGGGACAGGGTTGGAAGACCTCAGAGCAGGCTGGCCCTTCATACCTAGGGACAGGGTTGGAGGACCTCAGAGCAGGCTGGCCCTTCATACCTATGGACAGGGTTGGAGGACCTCGGAGCAGGCTAGCCCTTCATACCTAGGGACAGGGTTGGAGGACATTAGAGCAGGCACGCCCTTCATACCTAGGGACAGGGCTGGAGGACCTCGGAGTAGGCTGGCCCTTCATACCTAGGGACAGGGTTGGAGGACATCGGAGCAGGCTGGCCCTTCATACCTAGGGACAGAGTTGGCGGACATCGGAGCAGGCTGGCCCTTCATACCTAGGGACAGAGTTGGAGGACATCGGAGCAGGCTGGCCCTTCATACCTAGGGACAGAGTTGGAGGACATCGGAGCAGGCTGGCCCTTCATACCTAGGGACAGAGTTGGCGGACATCGGAGCAAGCTGGCCCTTCATACCTAGGGACAGGATTGGAGGACCTCAGAGCAGGCAGGCCCTTCATACCTAGGGACAGGGTTGGAGGACCTCAGAGCAGGCAGGCCCTTCATACCTAGGTACAAGGTTGGAGGACCTCAGAGCAGGCTGGCCCTTCATACCTAGGGACAACCTAGGGACAGGGTTGGAGGACATCGGAGCAGGCTGGCCCTTCATACATAGGGACAACCTAGGGACAGGGTTGGAGGCAATCGGAGCAGGCTGGCCCTTCATACCTAGGGACAGGGTTGGAGGACCTCAGAGCAGGCTGGCCCTTCATACCTAGGGACAGGGTTGGAGGACCTCAGAGCAGGCTGGCCCCTCATACCTAGGGACAGGGTTGGAGGACCGCGGAGCAGGCTAGCCCTTCATACCTAGGGACAGGGTTGGAGGACAGAGCAGGCAGGCCCTTCATACCTAGGGACAGGGTTGGAGGACATCGGAGCAGGCTGGCCCTTCATACCTAGGGACAGGGTTGGAGGACCTCAGAGGAGGCTAGCCCTTCATACCTAGGGACAGGGCTGGAGTACCTTGGAGCAGGCAGGCCCTTCATACCTAGGGACAGAGTTGGTGGACATCGGAGCAGGCTGGCCCTTCATACCTAGGGACAGGGTTGGAGGACATCGGAGCAGGCTGGCCCTTCATACCTAGGGACAGGGCTGGAGTACCTTGGAGCAGGCAGGCCCTTCATACCTAGGGACAGAGTTGGTGGACATCGGAGCAGGCTGGCCCTTCATACCTAGGGACAGGGTTGGAAGACCTCAGAGGAGGCTGGCCCTTCATACCTAGGGACAGGGCTGGAGTACCTTGGAGCAGGCAGGCCCTTCATACCTAGGGACAGAGTTGGTGGACATCGGAGCAGGCTGGCCCTTCATACCTAGGGACAGGGTTGGAGGACATCGGAGCAGGCTGGCCCTTCATACCTAGGGACAGAGTTGGCGGACATCGGAGCAGGCTGGCCCTTCATACCTAGGGACAGGGTTGGAGGACATCGGAGCAGGCTGGCCCTTCATACCTAGGGACAGAGTTGGCAGACATCGGAGCAAGCTGGCCCTTCATACCTAGGGACAGGATTGGAGGACCTCAGAGCAGGCAGGCCCTTCATACCTAGGGACAGGGTTGGAGGACCTCAGAGCAGGCAGGCCCTTCATACCTAGGTACAAGGTTGGAGGACCTCAGAGCAGGCAGGCCCTTCATACCTAGGGACAACCTAGGGACAGGGTTGGAGGACATCGGAGCAGGCTGGCCCTTCATACATAGGGACAGGGTTGGAGGACCTCAGAGCAGGCTGGCCCTTCATACCTAGGGACAACCTAGGGACAGGGTTGGAGGACATCGGAGCAGGCTGGCCCTTCATACCTAGGGACAGGGTTGGAGGACCTCGGAGCAGGCAGGCCCTTCATACCCAGGGACAGGGCTGGAGGACCTCGGAGTAGGCTGGCCCTTCATACCTAGGGACAGCCTAGGGACAGGGTTGGAGGACATTGGAGCAGGCAGGCCCTTCATACCTAGGGACAGGGCTGGAGGACCTCGGAGTAGGCAGGCCTTTCATACCTAGGGACAGGGTTGGAGTACCTCGGAGCAGGCTGGTCCTTCATACCTAGGGACAGGGTTGGAGAACATCGGAGCAGGCTGGCCCTTCACACCTAGGGACAGAGTTGGTGGACATCGGAGCAGGCTGGGCCTGCATACCTAGGGACAGGGCTGGAGTACCTTGGAGCAGGCAGGCCCTTCATACCTAGGGACAGAGTTAGTGGACATCGGAGCAGGCTGGCCCCTTCATACCTAGGGACAGGGTTGGAGGACCTCAGAGGAGGCTGGCCCTTCATACCTAGGGACAGGGCTGGATTACCTTGGAGCAGGCAGGCCCTTCATACCTAGGGACAGAGTTGGTGGACATCGGAGCAGGCTGGCCCTTCATACCTAGGGACAGGGCTGGAGTACCTTGGAGCAGGGAGGCCCTTCATACCTAGGGACAGAGTTGGTGGACATAGGAGCAGGCTGGCCCTTCATACCTAGGGACAGGGTTGGAGGACCTCAGAGGAGGCTGGCCCTTCATACCTAGGGACAGGGCTGGAGTACCTTGGAGCAGGCAGGCCCTTCATACCTAGGGACAGAGTTGGTGGACATCGGAGCAGGCTGGCCCTTCATACCTAGGGACAGAGTTGGCGGACATCGGAGCAGGCTGGCCCTTCATACCTAGGGACAGAGTTGGCGGACATCGGAGCAGGCTGGCCCTTTATACCTAGGGACAGAGTTGGCGGACATCGGAGCAGGCTGGCCCTTCATACCTAGGGACAGGGTTGGAGGACATCGGAGCAGGCTGGCCCTTCATACCTAGGGACAGAGTTGGCGACATTGGAGCAAGCTGGCCCTTCATACCTAGGGACAGGATTGGAGGACCTCAGAGCAGGCAGGCCCTTCATACCTAGGTACAAGGTTGGAGGACCTCAGAGCAGGCAGGCCCTTCATACCTAGGGACAACCTAGGGACAGGGTTGGAGGACATCGGAGCAGGCTGGCCCTTCATACCTAGGGACAGGGTTGGAGGACATCGGAGCAGGCAGGCCCTTCATACCTAGGGACAGGGCTGGAGGACCACGGAGCAGGCAGGCCCTTCATACCTAGGAACAGGGTTGGAGGACCTCGGAGCAGGCTGGCCCTTCATACCTAGGGACAGAATTGGCGGACATCGGAGCAGTCTGGCCCTTCATACCTAGGGACAGGGTTGGAGGACCTCAGAGCAGGCAGGCCCTTCATACCTAGGGACAGGGCTGGAGGACATCGGAGCAGGCTGGCCCTTCATACCTAGGGACAGGGCTGGAGGACCTCGGAGCAGGCAGGCCCTTCATACCTAGGGACAGGGCTGGAGGACCACGGAGCAGGCAGGCCCTTCATACCTAGGGACAGGGCTGGTGTACCTCGGAGCAGGCTGGCCCTTCATACCTAGGGACAGAGTTGGCGGACATCGGAGCAGGCTGGCCCTTCATACCTAGGGACAGGGTTTGAGGGAATCGGACCAGGCCCTTCCTACCTAGGGGCAGGTTTGGAGGGCTTCAGAGCAGACGGGCTCTTCATACCTAGGGGCAGGTTTGGAGGGCTTCAGAGCAGGCAGGCTCTTCATACCTAGGGGCTGGTTTGGAGGGCTTCAAAGCAGGCAGGCCCTTCATACCTAGGGGCTGGTTTGGAGGGCTTCAGAGCAGGCGGGCTCTTCATACCTAGGGGCTGGTTTGGAGGGCTTCAAAGCAGGCAGGCCCTTCATACCTAGGGGCTGGTTTGGAGGGCTTCAGAGCAGGCAGGTTTGGATTGTCTCGGAGCAGGCAGGGCCTTCATTCCCAAGGACAGGGTTGGAGGACATCGGAGCAGGCAGTCTGTTAAGTTGAAGAAAATGACTGCCACAGATGGAGGTAGGTAGAATAACAAGTCGTTTTATTGTGGAATACAGGTTGAGTGAAAAGTCCATGAACGCTCCTCCGGCTGTCCTCGGTGCTACTGCGCAAACGGGAACTGGTCTGAGCAGAACACCCAAGACAACAGAAGCGGAGTCAACTGCATACATGTGAACAAATACATTCGATGTCTCTTGCGGAAACACAGGACGAAAACAAGTTGTCCTTTTTCCATATCAAGGACATCTTGTACAATACAACATCATCCTTCCCTTTTCAAACACTTAGAGAGGTTAAACACATAAAACAGAAGGGGATAAAACAACAAAAGAAAACAGAAGAAAAAGGATACAGCATCAAATAATAATCTTTGAATTTTAAAAGAAATGAAACATTTCAAACATCTCCAAAGGCAGCCCTTTCAATTGAAGGTCTTGACTCTACTAGGAGTATTTAAAATTCTTTCTAGTTACAGTTTGAGAACACTTCCACCATTGAGAGTGGTATGAGAATAACTGTCAGACGCAAAAGGTCTAGCACCTCCAACATCAGAGAAGGCACTAAGAGCAGAGTGAGGAGCACTTTCCTTCTGAGGAACATCCCACCAGGAACTTCCCACACCACTCAGTGAAAATACCTTTGTTTTTGACAGCTGTAGTTTTTTTAAGCTTGGTCCTGATTGACTTTTACGAGACTCCTCCTGCTCCACCACCCTCTGCCTTCCAAAAGGATAGCACATCTGGATACTTTGACCACCTTGATGGGTAGTGTATATTTTGACTCTCCCTTCTTCAGCTTATTTAATGAGAAACCAGTCTCCAACCAAGTACTCAACCTGCTTGGATTTTTTTGTTTTTATTATCAACATATTTGGCAACTACTTCCTGTGTCTTAGTCACTTTGTTCCTCATGTCCCGAGAATTAGCTTTTACTATAGTGCCCTGAGAAAAACTCTTCGTCCCATATGGGATACAATTTGCACCTGGATTGTCTGTTATGTAACAATTTGAATGGAGACACATCAGTTGTACTGTGTGGATAAGTGTAAAAACTTCAAACTTTCTCTCAGATCAGACCAGAAAAAAAAAAGCAGCTGTACACCTTCATAAGTCCCTTCATACCTAGGGGCAGATTTGGAGGGACTCGGAGCAGACAGTCCCTTCATACCCAAGGGCAATTCTGGAGGGTTTAGGAGCAGGCAGGCCCTTCATATAGAGGGTGTGGTAGGGTCTCAGAGCAGGCAGGCCCATCATAACTAGAACCCGGTGAGGACAGCCTCCTAATTCAAGCCGTAAACGGACTGGTGTCGAAGGGCTTTGGAGCAAGCAGGGCAGGCCCTTCATACTTATTTGAGGTATAGTAGGCCCCAGAGAAGGCAGGCCCTTTATACCCAGTTGCAAAGGTGGTCAGCCTTGGCTCAGGTAAGCCCTCCACACACTAAGGTGGGTGTGGGACGGTCCAGGAGCAGGCATGGCCTGCACATACAGAGGCGCATATGAAACTGCCTCGGAGCAGCAGGCAGACACTTCATACCCAAGGGAGCAGGTAGGCTTTAGATACCCATTCAATCAATCATATTTGTAGAGCGCACTACTCACCCGTGAGGGTCTCAAGGCGCTGGGAAGGGGGGAGGGAAGCAGCTACTGATTGAATAGCCAGGTCTTGAGGAGTCCCCTGAAGGTTAGCAGGTCCTGGGTCAGTCGAAGGTGGTTTAGGAGGGTGTTCCATGTCTTGGTGGCGAGGCGGGAGAAAGATCTGCCGCCGGAGGTCGTTCGACGGATGCGTGGGACGGTGGCGAGTGAGAGGTCAGCAGAGCGAAGCTGGTGATTCGGGGTGTAGAAGGTGAGTTGTTAGTTGACGTACGCTGGTCCGGCGTTGTGGAGTGCTTTATGTGCGTGGGTGAGGAGCTTGAAGGTGATCCTTTTGTTGACCGGAAGCCAGTGCAGGTCTCTCAGGTGGGCGGTGATGTGGCTGTGGCGAGGGATTCCGAGGATGAGGCGTGCGGAGACGTTTTGAATGCGTTGAAGTATTTTCTGGAGTTTGGCCGTGGTTCCCACGTAGAGGGTGTTGCCGTAGTCCAGCCTGCTGCTTACTAGGGCTTGGGTGACTGTCCTCCTTGTTTCGGTGGGGATCCATCTGTAGATCTTGCGGAGCATGTGGAGGGTAATGAAGCATGAGGAGGAGACAGCGTGGACTTGCAGGGTCATAGAGAGTGTTGAGTCCAGGATGAACCCTAGGTTGCGTGAGTGGTTGGTGTCGGGGCAGCTCCCAATGTGGTTGGCCACCAGGAGACTTCCCATGCGGAGGGGGTGGAGCTGAGGATGAAGACCTCTGTTTTGTCAGAGTTAAGTTTCAGTCGGCTGGTCTTCATCCACTCCGCGACGGCCTTCATTCCCTCATGGTGGTTGGATTTGGCGGTGGCTGGGGTTCTTGGTGAGGGAGAGGATGAGCTGGATGTCGTCGGCGTACGAGACTATGTTGAGGTGGTGTGCTCGGACGATGTTGGCGAGCGGTGCCATGTAGATGTTGAAAAGGGTCGGGCTGAGGGATGATCCTTGGGGTACGATGCAGGTGATCGTGGTAGCTTCGGATCGGAAAGGGGAAGGCGGACTCTCTGGGTTCTGCCGGTGAGGAAGGAGGTGAACCAGTCCAGGACTTTGTCGCCGATCCCTGCATCATGGAGGCGAGTGCGCAGGGTGTGGTGGCAGACCGTTTTGAATGCAGCCGAGAGGTCCAGGAGGATGAGGGCCGCGGTTTCGCTGATGTCCAGCAGGGTCCTGATGTCATCGGTGGCGGCGATGAGGGCGGTTTCGGTGCTGTGATTGCTGTGGAAGCCGGATTGGGAGGGGTCCAGGGTGTTCTCCTCCAGGAAGTGGGTCAGTTGTCTGTTGGCGGTCTTCTCAATGACTTTCGCCGGGAACAGGAGCATGGAGACGGGTCGGAAGTTCTTGAGGTCCTTTGGGTCCGCCTTGGGTTTCTTGAGTAGGGCATTGATCTCGGCGTGTTTCCAGCTCTCCGGGAAGTTGGCTGTCTCGAAGGAGCGGTTGATGATTTTCCGGAGAAGCGGTGCGATGATGGGGCTTGCTTTGTTGAAGATGTGGTGGGGGCAGGGGTCGGACGGTGAGCCGGAGTGAATGGTGTTCATGATTTTGATGGGGTCTCCGTCATTGACATGGTTGCAGGCGAGCAGGGGGTTGGTGTGTATGGTGGGTATTGAGTCCTTGGTGTCGGCGTCTGTCATCGGTGTCTGGGTGTTGAAGCGGTCGTGAATGTCTGCGATCTTGCAGTGTATTAAGGTGCCATTGGCAGGAGTGGAACTGCCTCCAAGCAGCCAGCCCATCAAGCCCAGGAGAAAGGGTAGGTCGGACCATGTAAGGCACACCCTTCACGTCACGTATAGAGAGCTGCCTTTGCTATACAAAAAAAGCCATTTTATTGTAAACGTTGAATACCAAAGCCCTTCACAAGACAAGTATCAGCACATCTTGGAAGCCCAGTTATAAATGCACAGGACACTGTCAGGCAGGCACCTAGTGACGTGCCTCAGGTGGAAACACATCCGCCCCGGCCCATAGCAATGAGATTAGAGGCGGAGGTTTGTTTACCACAGCGTCTCCTCCGGGAGGGCACCAAGGGAAGCGTTCTCATTAGCGAGGTATCACTACAGGAACAAGTACACAAGAGATGCCTTAATCGTCAGAAACTGACCCTACCCTGGGAAGAGACAGCCCAGGCAAAGAGGGGTCAAAGAGCGAGGAAACAGCGGTGCAAGTGCCAAAAACGAGAAAACTAACATTGGCAATGGCAACAGGGCAAGTTTATGAATGCACTGTCAAGCCAGACCTAAAAACCCTTGGTAGTTAACGATTGCCTCCTCCGATCTGTGCTGCTGCCAGAGAAAAGCACCATGAACTATCAAGTTACCTAAGACACTTTAAAAACAATATAATGATGTCTGTGCCCCTTAACCCCTTCAGTGCCCCGCCCTTTCCCCCTCCTGTGCCGGCCGTTACATTAGCGGGCGGGGTTCATGACGAGATAGTCTCGTCATGGGCACAGCGCAACCGTGCTCCATGACGAGACTATCTCGTCATGGGCACTGAAGAGGTTAAAGTTCAAGATCAGGCAGCTGGATAAACAAACAAAATGATCAAAGCAGCGTGAAGGGCAAACACTTTGTGGTAGCACACAACTTCTTACCAATAAAAACATAATATCCCGGCTCCAAACATGTGGACGGAGCCAAAGCTCCTCATCTGGTGGTTCTCACATAATTGTCTGGCGACCGCTACTCTGTCCAGCCAGACCATAAGAAGGAGTAAAAGCACTGGGAGCACAGAAAGGAGGCACCACAAGCAAAGAGTACAAGCACTAGGAGACAGGGAACAGGGAGCGGGCAGACACAAGGAGGAGGGCAACCAAAAAGAAGGAGGTGGCCAGCTGGGCAGACAAAAGGATATTGGCCTCAGGGAAGCCAGCCAACAAGGAGGAGGGCAGCCTAAGGGCCCGACACAAAGAGGATGGTCAGTCACCCATATACATGGAGGAGGAGTGGTCGTTCAGTCAAACAGGAGTAGCAGCAATGGGCTGCCACACTTGGAGAAAGAAGGCATGTGAACTAAAAACACTTTTTAAACCCAAGCATTGGCAATGCCAATAGGTCTGGCTTTGAAAGAACGTTGTATGGTAATATGAAGCATTACAAGTAAATAGCATGTGAATGCACACGTATTTGTGTGGAAGTAAAGAACTATAGAATTATATTTGTGCAGCTTAAGATTGCATGCGACAGTTGCACCGTAAAGTAAGACCTCAACATTCATGTAGTTAATGACTTCCCTTCTGTAAAGCTGCCAGAGAAAAACAACAGGTTATATTAGACACTTTAATATATTTCCAATGTCATGTGTGTGTCCTTGAAAGTTCAAGCTTGGTTAGCTGGACAAATAAGCAAAATGGTTACAGAAGAGTGGAGAGCAAGCACTTTTTTGGTGAAAGCACATAACTTCTACCCAATCAAAACGTACTCCTGCCTCAAAACATGTGGGTGGGGTCAAAGCTCCCCTCAAGTAATGCTCACATAACTGTATGGCAACAATTTCGCTGTCAAGCCAGACCATAAAAAGGGGATGGGAATCAGAGGAAACCCTAAGGAGGTGGGCAGCCAAGGAGAGGAAAGTAAGGAGGGAGGGAGGGAATTAAAAAAAAGATGAAAGGCAGAGTGTTGGAAGGTAGACGCAGATGGAGGACATGAGGCGTATGGTGAAACAGCAAGACAAAGCAGCAGTTCAGTGTTGAAGCTCCATTGCAAAAGTGAAGTGGAACTGGCAGGCATACCATCACTCTATAATTCCTGATGTTGCTACATGAATAGAGCAGCAGTCTGTGCAAACCCAATTATGTCAGCATCCATGACCATGCCAACAATAACCATTTTAGACTGGGTGAAGCTGAGCTTGGTATCGCATCAATTAATTGGGTTGGATTCTCTCTATACCAAATTGTACAACCTCTAGGGATTATCAGACCCGAAAAAACACAGAGGCAATCATTATCTCGGAACACGTCCGGCTTGTGCCCATTAATCAGCACAGGACTTAGGAATACTCATCTACATCTTATATTCACACATTTTGTAAAGATAAATTTTCATACTTGGACAGTCAGTTGTACCACCTAATTGCATTTATGCGCACTTCTGGATTCCTCTTGTACACTGGTGGAGGTTTCATTTTCTCTGTTTGCCAAGGACAGTATTCGACATTTGTGGAGAAAAGATACACAAAAGTGACCATCGTCAAACTGGCTACCTCTCCTTCTCAGGCTCTGGGAAGATTTCTCGCTGGTGGCAGTAGATTGGTAGTTGGATACTAGGCTTTTTACATCGATCCCCGAGAGTGGAAACACCCCTGGCACTCTTGATAAAGCTAGTTTAGTCTCCTGTAACTGGGGACCTCAACCCCAAGTATATGGAGAAAATGTGCACATTCGTGTATGACATGGCTACAAACAAGATGGTAATGGCTGACGCGAGGTTCTACTCCAACCAGACTTACCTGCCCTCAAGGATTAGGCAGTTAAGAGCTTCAGATACTAAAAGGAAAATTCCATAAAGAATGCCAAGCAGAAAAACAATGATGGAATAGTTACGTTTAGCGCAGCCTGGCTAAAGGAAACGTGAACACAGCAATCTGGATAAGAAGAAGCTACAACGGGATTTTGTGGTCAAAGAACTGGAGAAATATAAAATAAACAAGCATTTGCAATGCCATCGGTCTCGCCTTTGGGACCTTATATGCATTTAGCTATGCAGCACATTAGCCTGGGTGCTGAAACATCTACTGTTCATTAACATGGCACTATCTGGGAAATTGGGCCACTTTTTTGAGAAGTGCCTAATTGTGATCCCAATACGACCCTGTTAGCCCACTCATAAAACTGTGGTGAGTGAATGCACCTTATTCAGAAATGTCTGAGTATCCTGCAGGACACAAATTCCAATCCCAATAAGACAGCTCTATTAGGAATGCATATGAGACATACGGACTACAGAATCTAGGCACAAGAATAGACCTGTAAGTTAACCCCTTGAGTGCCCATGACGAGATAGTCTCGTCATGGGCCGCGGTTGCGCTGTGCCCATGACGAGACTTTCTCGTCATGAACCCCGCCCGCTAATTCAACGCCCGGCACAGGGCGGGGAAAGGGCGGGGCACACAAGGGGTTAATGCACTTACTACAGAGATCTGTGTGTTAATTGTTTCTCACACTTATCTTTACTAGTATGATAGCTCTAACCCTGCAATGCACGGATAAAAGTGGAACATTCTTTGACCAGCGATTAAAACGTGTTTGAATGTAAACAATGGTTATCTAAGAAATCAACTATGTTTTACAACTAAGTGTGTAGTTAGATCAATTATTTAATTTGCGGTTACTTATAGGAGAAAATACAACAAAATATTTACACAGTACTGTTTAGTCAGGCTTCTGGCTGGTGTTTGTTGTATATTTTAACATAGAAAATGTTGGCAGGGCCCGGCTCGTGCACTGGTTCTAAGATCCGAACCTCGGCTGTCTCTGTTAATTTGTTGCCGCGTCCACCTCTACTCTAAATGAAGCTAAAATAAATATGGCATTTCTGAATCAGTCATGCAGAGAATCTCAAGATTTTCGAACCACGCAGTGTTTTAGGAAGAATCATCGTAAGAAATTTCTAGATCATGTCAATTTTTGTCCATTATCAATGGCATTATAAGATGCCTTTCTGACCAACTATGAAAACCGAAACAACGGGGAAAATAAATCATTCATCAGAGATGAAACTCTCCTCCTACACAGCCCTGTGACTGCCGCCCCTTGAGAACTGACATTAACTTATTGGCTGATTCAAGTCCATATCTTAAAATAAAGTATTATGATTGGCTTAAGAGCCTCAGCTTCCTGATCCTTGTGCCTTGCCTGCGACCTCGACTTTATTTTCCCTAGAGTTTGCTCTTTAGGGCCTGTCCTGACAAATGTCCCGAACCCCCCCCCACTATAACTATCCAAGATGCCAATGCGTGCAACTTCACACCCAAAACAGCCCCTAATCGCTTGCCCAGTTTCACATGGTTCTCCCTTAACTCAATGTGCTGCCAACATATGGGATGTGACATGCTCGTAAAAACTCTACAGAACAGTGTCCTTTCCTTTAAAACCCATGAACCCGGGTACCAACCCCCAGCGCTCACCGATTTTTTAAGCTACCCCACTGGGTTTGGGGTCGTGGTACAGCACCTGCACGGCCTGGTAGACCAACTGCAGGTTGTGTTTGGCCTCCATGGCAGCGGTTCGGGCATACACCAGGCAAGACGGCTCTTCACACATGGCTCCTCCTTAGGCGCACCCCTCCTCCAATACCCTGCTTTGCTGTCCGTTGAAGATTCGCGCTGTTGCTATCCCCAGGCACGAGGATCTCTCCGCTAATGAAATTAGCAACCTAGTAAAAGCCCCATTCTGCATCAGACTGAACCCACTGGCAGAGTTTCTAGGTTTCCAGACACTGCTAGGGGGGTCTCTCCATTATCCAGTGCCACGTAGAGTCATTCTGCGTCCGTGATTCACTTTAAATTACAGGGGGCAGAACAATCCCACAACTAGATGACTGAGTAACTCCAGCCGGGCAGCATTCTCAAACACACTTATAATCAAGCTGCCTAGGCCCGCCCCACACCAACAACCTCAGGGGAGTAACCGTTGTCATAAGTGAATACTTCAAAGAGTGAGCCTGTGCTGTTAGCTGCCCCCGCAACTCCTTGTACTTTGTCCTAGTCACTGTTACTTACTCTGATCATTTCTACAGGCTGTCGCTGTCTGCTGGAAACAGGCAGAAATAAAGGCTCTAAAATTCAGCAGTAACTGGCCAGGACCTATTTAGAATTAAACGTGTAGTACAAGTTACTTACCTTCGGTAACGCCTTTTCTGGTGGATACAGTATCTGCCTGTGGATTCCTCACCTTGTGAATATCCTTTGCGCCAGCATTCTTCGGAAATTTTTTCGTAGCTCTCCACGCCAACGAGGCTGTCAAAGTCACGGCTCCGCACGAGACTCCGCATGACGTCACTGGAGCCATAAGAGGACCACATCGGCGTGATGACGTCAGTTCTCCTAATTTTTTCCGTGCCAAGAGGCAAAACGGGAGGACTGACCACATAGAACACAGTATTCAAACAAATACACATAATGTAAAGTGAAAGAACAAGCCTGTCTTGGAAGCCAAAACAAAGGCAAGCAGAGGCATTAAACAAACACAAAATGAAACCACATATTAAAGAATATCTCTTTTAAGGTATAAAAGAGTGGACAACGGGGAGGCGGGTGGGTCAGTGAGGAATCCACAGGCAGATACTGTATTCACCAGAAAAAGCTTTACCAAAGGTAAGTTACTTGATGGATACATCTGCCTGTGGATTCCTCACCTTGTGAATAGAATCCCACAGCAGTCCCACTCCCGGAGGAGGTTGTCCACCCTTCTATACCAAAAAATCCTGCAAAACAGAGCGCGCAAAGTGGCCATCCCTCCTCACCTCGGAGTCTAAGCAGTAATGCTTCGCGAAAGTGTGGAGGGAGGCCCAAGTTGCGACTTTACATATGTCTAAAACAGGAACACATCTAGACAATGCAGAAGTAGACGATTTAGCCCTGGTGGAATGAGCTCTAATGCCTACAGGAGGCTCCTTACCAGCCAGGGAGTAGCATATCTTGATGCACAAGATGATCCACCTGGATAAAGTGCGCTTGTGCACCGCCTTGCCTCTCATACGACCAGCATATCCAGCAAAGAGCTGGTCATCATGACGGAAGTCCTTTGTTCTATCCAAATAGAAGCTAATCGCCCTCTTTGGATCCAAACGATGAAGTCTTTCCTCTTCCTTGGAAGGGTGAGGTGGAGGATAGAAAGTAGGAAGGGTAATGGACTGACCCAGATGGAAGGGAGTTTCCCCCTTGGGCAGAAAAGCAGCTTTGGTCCCAAGAACCATCTTTTCAGCATGTACGGTCAAGAAAGGAGGATTTGAACTCAGAGCTTGAAGCTCACTGACCCTCCTTGCCCAGGTGATAGCAATTAGAAAGACCGTTTTAAAAGTGAGCAGTCTCAAAGGACAACTAAGCATAGGCACAAAAGTAGAACCCATCAGAAAGGTTAATACCAAATTCATATCCCACTGGAGCATAATAAAAGGAGTGAGTGGAAACAAATTAGTGAGCCCCTTAATGAACCTGAACACTACTGGAGACCTAAAAAGAGACGGCTGATCAGGCAAACAAAGAAAAGCCGACAAGGCCGATAAATATCCCTTAACAGTGGCTACAGGAAAACCCAGCTGAGCCAAATGAAGGGAAAAACGAATATCAGAATGATGAGCCTGCAAGGGATCAACGGATTTCTCTCCACACCACTTAAACTTCAATCACCTATAAGAGTAGATAGACTTGGTGGAGTGTCGCCTGGCCGATAAAATAACATCCACCACCAGGTGGGAGAGAAAAAGAATTCAGGTTGCCCCGTTCAATCTCCAGGCATGAAGATGAAGGCTCTGGAGGTGGGGGTGTAGAACCTGCCCCTCCGACTGTGAGAGGAGGTCTACCCTGAGAGGGAGAGGGAGGCGGAGGGTGCGATGAAAGGTGAAAAAGGTCTGTATACCACACCCTTCTTGGCCAATCCGGGGCGATCAAGATGACTTGGGCCCGGTCTCGGCGAATCTTCCTCAGAACCCGAGGAATCAAGGGTATGGGAGGAAACGCGTAAAGGAGTTGTGAGCGCCAACTCAACTGAAACGCGTCCCCCAACACCCCTGCATTGGAAACTGGAGACTGCAGAATGACGGGCAGTGCGCGTTCTCTTGAGTGGCAAACAGGTCCATCCGAGGAGACCCCCACGTCCAGAAGATGTGTTGAACTACCTCTGGATGAAGCCTCCACTCGTGGTCGGCAGAAAACTGCCGACTGAGACTGTCCGCACATATGTTCAATACCCCAGCCAGATGATTTGTTAACAAGCAAATCTGATGATCCTGAGCCCAGGACCAGAGTCGCAACACTTCTCTGCAGAGACGGAACAAACCTACTCCTCCCTGCCTGTTGACATACCACATCGCGGCAGTGCTGTCCGTCAGAACTTGAACCGACAGACCGCAAAGGGAAGGGAGAAATGCCTTGAGTGCCAAACGTATCGCCCGCAATTCCAGAAGATTGATATGAGACAATCTTTCTTCTGGAGACCAAAGGCCCTTGATCTCCAGATCCCCCAGATGAGCACCCCACCCAAGGGTAGAGGCATCCGTTATCACTGTGGCCACTACTGGAGGAAGATGAAAGGGCTTTCCTTGAGACAGATTGCCCTCCACGCTCCACCAAGACAGATCCGCTGCAGCTTCGCTGGAGATCCTGACAGACTCCCTGAGAACTCAGTTGTGCTGAGGCACCACTGGAGCGCCCTCATGTGCCAGCATGCAAGGTTGACCAACAGAATGCAGGAGGCAAACAGACAGAGCGGGCAAAGGACCTTTAGAACTGGAACAACCGCTCCATTGTAAAACAAGGGAATCATCTCCTGAATGTCGAGAATCCTTTGCGGAGGAGGAAAAGCTCGACACAGTGGTATCCAGTACCGCCCCTATGAACAGGTTGCGCTGAGAGGGCACTAGGTGAGACTTGGGTACATTTATCGAAAAAAAACAATTTGAACAACAGCTGGGTTGTCACCTGCAGAGGACGGAGCACCATCTCTGGAGACTCTGCTTTCAATAGCCAGTCGTCCAGGTAGGGGAAAACAGGAATCCCCGACCTCCTGAGATCGGCAGCCACCACCGCCATCACCTTGGTGAAGACTCGAGGCGCAGTAGTAAGACCAAATGGAAGGACCGCAAACCGGTAGCGTTGCGACCCAACCGTAAAGCGGAGATACTTCCTGTGCGACTTCAGGATTGGGATGTGAAAATACGAATCCTGTAAGTTGATGCACACTATCCAGTCCTCGTGCTGCAGCGCTTGAAGAACCTGCGCTAGGGTGAGCATCTTGAATTTCTCCTGTTTGAGAAAAAGATTCAAGATTCTGAGATCCAGGATTGGACGCAATCTCCCATCCTTTTTGGGAACAGAAAATACAGGGAGTAGCATCCCTGACCCCTTTCCTGCTCCGGGACCACCTCTATCGCACCTTTTTGCAACAGGGCCACAACCTCCTCCTGAAGGAGAAGAAAATGATCCTTCGTGCAAAAACCTTGGCAAGGAGGGTAAGGAGGAGAGAATTCCCTGAAGGAGAGGGCATACCCATTTTCCACGAGATCCAGAACCCAAAGGTCCGAAGTAATTGACTTCCAATCTCGTAGAAAATGGGTGAGCAGACCTCCCACAGGACCTACATGATCCAAGATGGCGGATCTAGGGCTGCTTTCCTGCATTACCAGGAGGGCCTGGGGAGGTGGAGGAAGGGGAGGTGGAGGAAGAGGAATTGGAGGGATGATGTACTGCTCCATGTTGTCAGCCCCTGCCTTTACCACTAAAGGACTTGTACAAGGGGTTCTGTTGTTGCTGCTGCTGTTGAGGTTGTTTGTAATTCCAAAAGGAAGACCTCCCAAAACCTCTGTACCTTCTGAAGCCAAAACCTCTTGACTGCGTTTGCAGACCCAAAGACTTCGCAGTGGCCCTGCTATCCTTTAATCTTTGTACGGCTGTATCCGCCTTATCCCAAAAGAGTCTAGCCCCATCAAATGGCAGATCAATAAGTGCCGCCTGGACATCAGGAGAGAATCCCGAAGACCTCAACCATGCATTCCTACGAGTTGCAACAGATGACCCCATCACCCTTGCAACAGAATCCGCAGTGTCCCGGCCCAACTGGATGATCTGGCGAGCCGCATCCTGAGAGTCCAACACTTCACTAAGATTTCCTCTGTCCTCCTCAGAAAGCTTTGGAAGAATCAGTTTGGCGGAATCCATCAAAAGTATGAATGCATCTACCCAGAAGGCAGGTGGCATTGGTAGATTTCAAGGCCATTCTAGCTGAAGAAAAGATCTTTTTGGCAGACTGATCTAATTTCTTGGAGTCTCTATCAGCAGGAGCCTGAGGGAATGCCCCTGTGGACTGTTTCGAACATGAAGCCTGAACCACCAAGCTCTCAGGAGAGGGGTGGGATGAAAGGAACGCTGGATCCCAGGAGTAGGCCTATACCTTCGTGATACAGACCTTGAAACAGCAGGCGCAGAAAGAGGGTTGCGCCAAACCTCCAGAATGGGCTCTGTGAGTGCATCATTAAAAGGTAGGAGCGGTTCCACCACTGAAGGAGAATGAAGCACCTCTGTAAGAAGATTCGGCTTATACTACGCCATAGGAAGATGTAAAGCCAAAAGTGCAGCCGCCTTCTTAATAACAGCATGATAGGGAGCCACCTCCTTTGAGGGAAAAGCCTTCTGAGAGACTAAGTCCGACTAAGGAGAAACATCAAGCCCACTTGCCTCACACAAGTCCTCAAACACATACTCAGTGTCGTAGACCTCTCCTTCCTCCCTTTTCTCTTGGTACTGCTCCTCCTCTAGCAACCTCTGGGCCTCTCTCCTTGAACGCATCTTAAGCAGCGGCGTCGATGGAGCCGCAGACGGTGTCGACGGTGCCGCACGCGGCGGCGAAGGTACCAGGAGCGGCGTCGAAGGAGGACCGGTAACTGGGGCCGACCGAATTCGAGCTTCACGAGACGGAAAATGCCAGGACGGCGTCGCTGTCATGAAGGGCACAAAGGGGGCCTGTGGATACTGCTGACACACCCCCAAATTGAACGCCAACGGACCCATGGGACCAAAAGGTGCACCAGAGGGGAACTAGGCCCTGTGGAAAACACTATACATCGCATTCAAAAAATGCGAAGGATCCAAACCTGGCGCCGGAAACTGAGGATACTGCACAGGTTTAGGATCCACATGAGGCACCGCTGGAGTCGGAGCCCCTGGTGTCACAGGCGGAGCCGCTGGTGTCACAGGCGGAGCCGCTGGCGTCTCATCATTCACATGACTGGACACCTCGGCGGCGTCGACCTCTCAGGAGTCCCCTTGTAGGACGGGGAATGGTCTGGAGTCGCCTGAGGAGAAACCGATGGAGAAGGTGTAACAAAGTCTTTAACACTGCATCGAGGGGCAGGAGAAGGCGACCTCGACTCCACATCCATCGACGACCGACGTCGAGAAGCATGCCTCCTCTTCTTCTTATGTTTCCTTTTGGATTCGTGCGAAGCCGATGACCCAGACTTCGCCCCTTTGTCACTCCTTTTCTCTTTTTTCGCTTTGGCCATATAGAGTTTGGCCTCTCTCTCCTTCAGGGCCTTTGGGTTCATCTTCCTGCAGGAAGAACAGTTCTCGACTTCGTGATCAGATGACAAGCACCACAGACAGTCGTCATGCGGGTCAGTAATAGACATGTGACCTCCGCATTCCTTACAAGGCTTGAAACCAGACTTCCTTGGCCCAGACATGACAAAGGAGAAACAGTAACAAACAAATTAACAAAATATCCAACGAAGTATGGAGAGTCCTTGAAAAAAAACATTAGCGTCGCAGAGCAGAAAAAAAGGAACTGACGTCATCACGCCGACGTGGTCCTCCTATGGCTCCAGCGACGTCACGCGGAGTCGCGTCCGGAGCCATGACTTCATGACTGCCTCGTCGGCGTGGAGAGCTCCGAAAAAATTTCCAAAGAATGCTGGCGCAAGTGATATTCACAAGGTGAGGAATCCACAGGCAGATGTATCCATCAGAAATAATTTTATGAATGCTTTAAATACAATCAAAAACAAATCTCCAGCTTTCAGAAAGCCCATCTCCTACGCCCAAAAATACTGAGAAAATGGAATACAATTTACCTCTTCTCTAGAACTTGCGGAGTATCTACACCTCAGATGAGAGTTTAGCGCAACATTCCCACCACCCTCACAATGGTCAACGACCCAACAACCTACTCCCCAGTCACATCTTTGCAGTTTCTTTACCTCTACCTCTTTGGTAACTCTTGGTCAAATCTGCCTCGCCGCTACCCAGAGTACCACGCAACTTTACAGTTTTAAAGCATACCCACTTTCTTCAGTCACTCATGTCCACGCAAACTCCGAAAACTTCCCACCACTACATAACCAGGACTCACACTGTCACACAAACTCAGCATCCGTCCAAAAACTGTAGATATGTATGATATAAAACAATCTCTGACATGGGCGAGTCACAGCCGACCGTTTACTTACAGCCAGTGCTTTAAAATGGGCCATTACTGTCTGATACGGAGTACCGGCACTTTTTTTTTTTATTTTGAGAGAGAGTGTACCTGCACTTCTCACGAGAAACGCAATACTTTTAATTGGAGAGAACCGGCACTTCTCAGAAACGAACAGGTACTCTGGTATAGAGTACCTGCACGTCTATTTTTCCATTTGAAGTACTGCGGCAAGCTCAACCTAGCCCCTCCTTACAGCCCTTAACATAGTCCCTACTTACAGGACTCTCACTCAGCACACCAAAAACCTTGGACAGAAACTTTCACTGCTACCCCCCTCCAGCTCCTTTTGCCAACGGAGCCCCTGCTTGCGGCGCTGGACCCAGGCTCTCTTCCCTTGCGGGCGGTGGCGGAGTTGGTGGCAGCGGCGGGGTCCATGTTCTGGGAAGCCATGATTAGATCGGAACTCACTAGAGCTGAGCAAATTCGGGTGAGCTGATCTCTGTTGGGTTTCTGTCCCCGAGACGCCTACCCCTCCTTAGCTATCTCCTCCTCCCCGATTCCGACCTCTCTCTCCTAGTCCCATGCAGCACACCCATCACTTCCCCTCCTTGCCCTACCGACAGGAACTACGGGTAGGAGTGCGGATGAGACGCCGCTAGGAAGCCGACAAGTGACAGGAAGTTAAGCTGGTAGCCATCTTTGAACACCATATAAGACAATAGTAAGGAGAGGAAAAAAGGTTAATCTTTTGTTTAAGCTATGTTTTTCCATCAATGCCCAGCGATGTTCTATCAGACTACTGGAGCTTTCCTGGAGCACTTTTCCAACCGGAAATAAAGTTGAAGTATTCCTGATTCAGAGAGGTCGGGCGGCAACTGGTTAATCGTTTGTTTAAATTATGGTTTTCTATCAATGCCCAGCGTTGTTCTATCAGGCTACTGGAGCGTTCCTTGCGCACTTTTTCAATCAGAAATAAATGAAGTGATTTCCTGTAATGCATGCGGGTGATGAGCACGAGGGGGGGTGGGGGTAGGGGCCGGCGGGAAGGTATTGGACTGCGGAAGAGGAGGGGAGGGGGAGAAAAGTAGTCTGTGCAGTGAAGGGGCCAGTAGCTATGGAAGGACACAAATGACGACATGCTCGTCATAAGGCGGGACTAACAAGGCTAGAACCAATGGGAAGGCAGCATTTAGGACCTAAGCCTAACAAAAAGATGAGCGGAGAGTGGGCAGAGCTTCCATGAAGCTTCCCTGATGTAGTGTATACTGCATGCCTCGCAAAGCGGGCAGCGCATGCGCTTCAACGCTAGGCGAGACCTAATAAAAGAGATCCCCGATAAACAACAAACCCCAAAAGAATGCATTCATACCAGTAAAGGGGCCAATAGTCATAGGCTAAAAGGAAGGACATAAAACACGCTTACCCAATAGCAAGTAGGACATTTTGAAAGACACACTCAAAAACAAATAGGAAAATAGAGGCAGAGACTCCCCACTAAAGCATATACTGCATGTCTCAACGAGACAGCGCATGCGCTGCCTAGGCGAGACCTAAAAAAGGATTCAGCCCCAGTTACTAACGAGATAACTGCAGCACGTAGTGCTAATCTATCACCAACCAATATCTCCAAGAACAATGTGGAGAACTATAACAATGGGTCAGTAGGGTGAGCATGATCATCAATATTCAGACTTTTGAATGATATACAGAAACTAAACAAGCATTTGCAATGCAATAGGTCTCGCATTATTGATATTTTGAGGTATTGGCATTGCAAATAATAATGTAACACCAATAGCTCATACTTTCAGTAATGCGAGACCTAGTGCATTGCAAATGCTTGCGTAGTGAGCCAGGAACCAGCATTGTATTTCTCGGTGCAGTACAGAAAGCTGCTCCTAGGGGTTCCTAGTGAGCAAGGCAACAGCACTGAATGTCTAGGTGCAGTACCGCAAGCATTAGAGTGTACTGTGCAGCATGAGGCACAAGCATGCTCCAGAATCTGTGCATGAAAACCGGACATGTGAAAAACCAGCATTAGAGTCTGCTGTGCAGCGTGCGACATGAGCATGCACCAGAATCCCTGTATGAAAGCCTGCCACATAGAAAGCCAGCATAAGAATGCGTGCCGTGAGCCATCAGCATGCACCAGGATCCATGCACGAACAAAGGCAGTAATGGAACTAGTGCCAGAATGTGTGCTGTGCAGCACTCAAGAGTGCTCCTGAGACCCTGTTATTTGGTAGGCTGCAGAGGCACACCATCCGTGCCCCCAAGTGGCAATCCACTTGCTAAACACCAGTGACTGTCAGTAGAAAACTAGGAAAACCAATGAACAGGCAAAGATAAGCAACACATGCCAACCAGGTGTGGGCGATCATGTTCTTGTCAAAGCTCGCCACCTGGGGTGGAAATTTCACACTCTCTATGAGAAGGATCTACGGACAGTCATTGGTGTAAATGGAATAATAACAGCCCGGGTGGCCCTATAAATAGTGAAACGCAATTCATCGATGGTTAAAAAAACATACCCTAGCCTGCACACGCTGTCTAGGAGCCCGCCCTCTGCCTGGAGGCTGAGAAATGAGAATGGACTCAATCATCACCAGTTGCCGTCACCCTGCTCACAAGTCAGCACCGGCAGCCGGGCACCAACCCCCAGGGGAAGGCCACACTCAGGCAGAAGTTCTACCAGAGTCCGGGATACGCCCGGTTCCTCTGAGTCAAAGGTATGACGTGAGTCAAGTGAGGCAAAGTCAAGCCAGAGGCTCCAGGCCACGTTTGTTAAGCTGGCAAAAGTTGAAAGTTATGGTTTTGACCCAAGTGACAGAGTAACATTCTAAAGAGGGAAGGCATGTAGTGAGCCATCCGGTCCTTCGTGGAAGTATGATCCAAGTCACACGCACTCAGGACGCAGCCACAAGGTTAAATAAATTGGGATTAGACCACTCGGGGCTCTCGTTCCTTCACAGTACTTTTGTAGCAGTCGTCTTTGTCTAGGAGCCTGATTACACACCGGCGCAGATGGCTCGTTAGAGTTCCTACCTCAATAGAAAACGTTCTGCTCCTGACACTACGCTCAGCAACCGGAGCCACCAAAAGACATTCATTATGGTAGCTTGTAAGTCATAAAGCGCGATTTCGAGGTTTATTAGTTACTTACTGCGCTCCCGTAATTCATATCATTCGTCTCTATAAAGGTTAAACCTTTGAGAAGTTTTGCAGGCGCCAAGGGCGCGGGACGGAAATGAGAAGCAAACTGCAATGCTGCGGGGGGAAAAAACTGAAGGGGCGTGACCGCTAAAATTAAAGCGTGCTGTGCCTGTTAAAAAAATTAATAAATTCATAAAGATTGTAAAGGAGCAAGTTGCAAGGAAAATAAAGGCGCGCTACAGCAATAAGGAGCAAGCTGCCGCGCCGCCTACCAAAAAGAACGGAAGATGCGCGGCCGCTAAAGTTAAAGCGTGCCGTGCTTCTAGAAAATAAATAAATAACGAGCAGTTATAAGGAAAATCTAGGCGTGCGGCCGCTATAGTTACGGGAAAGTGTTGGCCTTTAAAAGCAGCTAAGCAATTAATATGTATAGCTGTGTGTAAAGCCAATGCTGCGCTGTGGGAGGGCGCCGCCAAGGGTGAACAGCATCAAGGACACGTAAAAGAAAGTTCCCCTCAAACACACATCAAACACAAAAGCGGACGAAAACAGTAGTTCGGCGCTGCTGCTTCCGGACTACACGGAAGTCAGTATCAGATCAACAGCCAGTAAAAACCCAGCTAACAAGAGGGATGCCAACGTTAAACAAATGGCGAGCGACAGGAGCTATTACCCGGCAACAGGAGGAGTTTCATCCAATATATAGATTACTTGATGGCTCGCAAAGACAGCGCATGCACTGCCTAGGCGAGACCTAATTAAAAAGGAGACGGTTGCAGCTTTACTTGGCTACATTCCTGTCAGTGGAAACAATAGAGATATGGTGCTAAGTGAGTGTTCCTCACCCAGGCAGTTTACCTGGCATTCAAAAAATCAACCCGATGACTAGATAGAACGGATACACAAGAACATGAAGAGAACTGGGACGGCACCAATTCCATTCCTGGATCTCCCTTGTGTCAATGAAATTAAGCATACCAGTTTGATCCCAAATTGGCTGCTAGTTTCACCACTAGTGCCCACGACCACTAACGAGAGCCAGGAAGATCCGGTTAGCCAGACAGTCAGTCAGTCAAACAACTCTGCAGAAAGGAGGCATTACTAGTTTTGAAGTGACTGGTGTATCCATTTTGGTGAGACTCTTCCTAGATCTTTGACTTTTACTGTATTTCCAACTTTGAAGTTGTGCTCTAAAACATTGTGTCAATAGAAAGTTGTTTTTTGCTTGTGCTTTAGCAATCCACTAGCTGTTGACCTGCTTTAAGCAGATTTAGGAGTCTCACTAGAGTGCAACCAACTGGGGAAGAAATTGGTCTGTCACTGGCCCACTCAAGAATACTGAAAGTTACATTTGACAAAAATTGCACCCTGTAGCAGCCAGGAAGAAGAAAGATGTTGTGAATGACTTGAGCGTGGGCACTGAATTCAGGGCCACAGAAAAAGAATAAAAAAATATCTGTAAAAAGGTACTCCCAGTAGTTGCAGTCTCAGAACGGCAAACTTACTGTCTCAAAAGCTAGAGAAAAGGCCCAACACGTTTGGACTTCAGGAAGAAGTATGGATAAAGGTCTCATTGTTGGTTCTTTGGTGACTACAAATGGGGCACACCACGACTAACCAAGGGGCTGACATGGGTCCTTCACGTCAAGTACATCAATCCCAAACGTCAGGATAACCACTTGCTTCCAACAGGTTCAGTTCTGAATTATATAGCTTGAGAAGCAAGACTGAAGGAAAAGCTGACCATATCTCTGGGATGCTCCATAGTAGATGACGAGGCTTCTGAACCAGATTTTGTTTCCCCTTGGGAGCCACCTGTGATCACAGAGATCAAGTTGGAGTCGTGTAGAGAGAGGCTGAGACTAAGTGGTCACAGAGCTCAGAGTATCTTGGAGCGAGCTACTAGATACCCGAGTTACCCTAAAAACAACAATCACCTGTAGTCTATCCTGACATGACAACTGCCTGCTGTGGTCCCCTGCCCTGGAAGAAAACATGGGCAATAATGACCAGGAAAACAGGGAGCAAAGCCCAGCTAACTGAATACATGCATGACACATCCACTTTCACAAAACAGTGTGGCAGGGTGGGGTGGGATATCATGGAAACAACCCAGTAACCCGTATCCAATGAGTTTCGCAGGCCTCCAAGAAAAAATAAACACCACCACACAATACCTTGCTTACTCTGCGCACACACACAAACACATTTATACTAGCACAAACTGAAGCACTCAAACCATAACCCATTACTAGCAACATATGGGGGAAAGGATTAAACAAAGGGCCACAGCTATAGTGCACTCATTGGATTTCAACACAGAGGTGGTAGGATCCTGGTCCGGGAGTGCAGTGCCATTAACGGCCAGTCCTCCAATACCCTGGTCAGAAGGGAGTTTTCATCTCTTTAGTTTGTGTTGTGTGTGCAGAAACACGGTATAAATCTCATCTAGACGGCAATTACATTGCGGGGGGGGGGGGGGGACAAGAAAAATGGGTATACAGTATCAAACAGTCACATGGAAGGTGCTAGGCCAATGGGGGGGGGTGCAAAAGGTGAGCACACTTATTTAAAAAAAAAAGTATTGGTGACAGATTATCATACCTGAAGACAAACATCTACACACGCACTAATGTAGGTGATGCATACAATCCAATACACGGGCAGAGCATCATGCATATTGACATCCAGGAAAGCAGACTACAAGCACCCATACATATGAATTGCCTGAGATGTAGTCAACCATACACACAAAGACGTGTTATGATGTATATCATGTATAGAGCTTTAAATTGTAGCAAAGCAATCTTGAATTGCTAGATGTGACAGGAGAATGAAAAGGGCATAACTAGAGAGATGAAATGAGGAAGAATCCTTGTGAATGGAATAATGTTTCTCCACAGCAGTGGTCAGTAACAGACTTTGGCCAACTGAGTGCAACAGGGAAGTGGGAGGAAAATAGGCTGCAGGTAAGGAAAGGGGAAGTAAAAGAGGGAAGGAAATATAAGTGATCAGGGGTCAAACGGTGTAGGAATCAGGGCCTCATCTTAGGAATTGTGGTCTATTCTAAAGACGCCAAGGAGAGCCAGGACAACCAAGTATGCATTTCCAAAGTTCAATACTCAGATTGGCATACACACGTAGGCACACATACAGCCCCACACAACGCAGATCCAGGCAGAGTGCTGTCTGCCTGTAACACAAAGAAGACCAAGAGGGACGAACTGTTAGAAACAGAAGGAGACATGGATTGGGGCCTCATGTTATTTAATGTTTAGACCCTTTGCTAAACAACTCCTATTTAAGCAAAGGGAAGACTAGTGTCAATGAGTAATAAATCACTGATTTCTCCTTAGAGAAATCACTTTTTTGGGAGGGAATAAGTCATTCTCTATGCCCACTGAACTAGGCCCTCTTTGGTATGATGACATGTTGGTAAAGTGCTCCGTGTATATCCATTCCATACTTACCTGTTTGCAATAAAATTGCATATGTAAAGACTGCGAATCACTTAATTTCTTGACAGATCACACCATATACAACCATGTGTATTCATTCAGTCCTCAACTTTCCATCTAAAAGTTCTGGCCTGAACTAGTAGAATGGACTAGAAAGACTGCCCCTCAATCATAGTTTATACTTATGTATAATGTCCTGTGCACTACTTATCATGCACCTGCTGCTGTTCGGTGTCACTGTCCAGCAGTTCAAAGATTATAGCACACGGTAAGGTGCACCAACAAATAATGGAAATCCAATATATGTTCTTTATTGTGTTTCTTCAATGATCAAAATAGATCAAATCCAGCATGAATTTGATCTATTTTGATATTTGCGGGTGCTCCTTTAGATGTGCTACGAACTGGTAGAATGCTGCAACTTTCCAACCGGACCTCTGATGCAGAGCGATAACAACTAAGGGGAAATGTGATAAGACAGTCAGACATGAAAAGAGTAACTTTTTGCCCTCAAACCCTGTACCAGGAGTTGCGTGATGGTAGTGAGCCTACTGGCACCAGCTTGACAAACAGAAAAGTGCCTTTCCACGGTAGCTATAAAGGACGTACAGGCTACTACTAGTAATGTTGAGGCGTCGTCATAAATGGACAGTAGATCAGAAACCAGCAGCCAAGGTTGCAGGTGAACGAATCCAAGGTTCGGGAAAAACCAGTGCATACGGCCGACTCAAAGAGGACCTGATGAACTAGAGTTCAAGGATTGTGCCGTCAACTGCATCATCCTGGTGGAATCGAAAGTGGAGTACCTGAAAGATTTGGTGAGACCACGAAACGTATGTATCATAGGATTCCCAGCCATTTTATAGGGTGACGGAGATGATTAGGGTTGCGCCCTCTCCAAGAGAAAAATACCTGCCATTTGATGTGGTTTAAACAATCTTCAAAGGCCCTGGCGTGATACTAAGCAGGACTTTAAACAAAATCGTTTGCATTCATTTGCAACATAGCTCTTCTGCCTTTCTTCACTTTAATTATTTGGGGTGGATCGTTAACCCAGCTCTAGAACACATTTAGAAGTGCTTTCTATTTACAATTGTTGTCTGAAGTATATACAAGGGCTACAAATACCGGCTCTGGGTGATTTTGCTTTTTCTCATACAGCCGGGACATTAAAATACTTTTGATATCGGTAGAAAACCGGCCAGGTGGCAATCGCAGAGGTGGTGCAGAAATTTCTGTACTCTGAGATGCTTTCAGTGGTTCCCCTAGATGCGTTTGGTGTTGTGAAAGAGTTGAGACTGACTGCTAGAACCCTAGCTCAATTCACAAGGAGCCACGGGGGACTATGCAGACATATTCCTGGTGCTGAGAAAGCCCACTGCATGGGACTGTAGCAGAATGCTGTGCTTTCTGAACTTGAGTAAGCACACAGTTCAAGAGGCAGGACCTGTAGTTGATTCATCATGGCCTTTCGAAACTAGGGTTTGAGACGTCAGTCTGTAATCCTGCAAAGTTCAGGGTGATCCAGATGGGGCAGACCGACAAGTTATCTGACGCTAAATGCAGATAGATGGCCGTTCCTGCAGGATGTGCATGCCTAATCTTGGAGGTTCCACTAGGGGCTCTTAGCTTCTCCTGGATTTACTCTGCTGGTCCATTTGCTGTAAAAATCCTTCAGTGCCAACACACCATGATAGAAAGCGCTGAATGCATAGTATACAGCGGGAAGGGATTCCACTCTGCTATGATTTTTCTTCTTCAATCAAGCAATAATTACTTTATTCGATTGTATTTGGCAATCATAAAAGTACAATAAAACAATCATACAAAAATAGTAAAAGCAGCAAATAATGTCATTAAGTAAATACACTCCATTTCAATGTCAAGCATAAGCATAATACACTGCTATTAAAAATCTCGCCACATACCAGCAGACAGTAGAATTTTCTAAAAATTGTAAATATAAAAGGGCAGGTCTCGCTAGTTTAAAATTCAAAAGTGCAAATAAAGGGCGTATATACTTTTGACGCAAATTGGCCCATTTAGGACTAATTAGTATAATGTGTAAAGTGTCTAGTGCAGAAGACTCATCACAAGAACATACAGGAAGGTCTTTTTGCCTATGCCATCCTACCACAAGCTGCTGAAACATATTCAGTCCTAAGTATGTTAAAAGTCTTCTATTGTTCACCGACATGTCCAGTGTTAGATAAAGTTCCATTCTTTTACTACTTTTGACCATTGTATGATGTATGCAACAGTGTTTATGCTGTGAGTCTTTTGCAGTCTAAATTCTGGTGTATGCTCTAAAAATACCTTCTTAACTTCTGCAGTAACTGATTTAGTTAATTTCTCAGGTGAGTTAAAGACATGCAGCAAGCTCAAATCAGACAGGATAGTTTTTATATAGCTCAGCCATGGTACACGATAACAAAAGTTCAATCAATCTCTTGCTAATAGTTATTAAAATCCAACTCTTTTTTTGTCCATATAGAGCACCATTGTAGTATCGGTCGCAAGCGTATATAGTCAGCTATGTGACCTGCCCCTATCTCTTCATTAACTATTTCTGATGGAACATTTTGTGGGATGCATAACAGTTTCCTTAGGTATTGGTTTTCTGCCGTTTGTATTCATATAGGAGATTTATAACCCCAGGTTTCTGCCCCATAGGTTACAGCCGGGACACACTTAGCGTTGTAAAGGTGTAGTATGGACTTTATGTGACTGTGACCTAAATGCCTAGATAAGGCATCAATGCTATGAGCCACCCTATTAAAAGATTGAGTGTGCAATATCAATAAGGGCACCCAAGACAGTCTCTCATCCAGCCGTATGCCTAGATAGCTAAACCTATCCACCTTACCTATTCTGTTATCCTTTATCACAAATTTTCTAGTCGTGGTGCCTCTATGATTTATTTATTTTTGCTCTCACTGCCACTCTCTTGAATTTAATTTCTTTGGTCAGCCAGGAGGACTGGAAAGTCCTTATGCACCATGTTCGTGTCCTTGATGCACCCAGCACAAATGTATTCATTTAGCTGGGATATGCTCTTTATACTCCAGGTCATTGTTGCCTAGGTCTTCTTCCAGGGCAGGAGAAAACGACGGGTTGGCTCCAGTGTCCTTGATTTAGTCCTAACCATAGAAAGGTGGAATACACAACGAAACAATACCACCCAGACCAATGGGACAACTAAGGAAACAGGATAGGAAGGGCATCATTTCAGAACCGAGCCCATTATCTAAGACACTATCTCCCATCCCTAAAGTAGTTTTGAAAAGAAAGAAGTGTTTTTCCTTTTGTTGTTCGTATGCGAAAAGTGCCTAAAGACTGAACTTGCTTTTGGGATGTCTGTCCCATTTAACACTTGGACCATGAGAGCAAGAGTCATGGGACCTCCAACCCTGTGGATTGTCAGGTTTATTTAATTGTTTAGATTAAGGAAGGGTTATTTCTGAAGTATGTTTTTTAACTCGAGTACGCCACTGATATTAACAGAGTGCTCTGACTTACACTTAACTTTGTATTAAAAAAAAAAAAAGAAAAGTGTGTTGTGGTTTCCTGGATTAACACAGTGAGTTGTGGTTTCCTGGATTGCTTTATATGATAAAATATTAATTTGTGTGCTTTTTATATGCTATTATTTTGTGTAAAATGAGGAAGAGGAGTAGATGAAATGTCAATGTAAAGATAGGGGACCTGGGCTCAAATCCCAACTGGCGCACTTGAACAAGTTGTGAGATCCTAGGATGAATGACCCACAGAGTATGTATACCATACGTTTGGATTTCCGCTTACATTATGTTTTTAATTACATATAGCTGATTCGTCGTAAGAAACACAAACAGCTAAGAACGTGTGTCACGGGCCAGCCTTTTAAAAAGCCTCCATCTCTTTTCACTATAACTGTTATAGGCGACTTGCAATGTGTTTTTTACAATGCATGATTCGATTCGTGTCCACTGAGAAGCACTAACATATATTAAGTAGTCTTGTCTACAATTCGTAGGTGAGAAGCCATCAAGTCCCACTGAAATGTTTACGCTTGCTGGGGATATTTACCGTTTCGCACACAGTTGTGACAAAATATTACGGCACATATACGAGTCGATAACTGTGTAAAGGGGCGAGGGCTTGACACAAAAAGGTTGCCGACCAGTATTTCAATGTGGCCAGCGGTTAAGTTAGGCATTTTAATCTATCTGTGACAGTAAGTTCACCAAGTCATTTCTCTCTCTTTAGCTGTAGTACTAGTTAAGAGTTTGTTCTTCCTTTCCTCTCTACCGCGATATCGTCCGACTTCTTCATGGTTGTCCCAAAAGTCTGCCCCTGTCCAACTATCCTTTTGTATCTCTTCTTTCAGTGTGGCAGAACACCTGATAACTTTCAGTATCCTCTTTCACACGCTCCGTTCTGTGTAAAATGCTGCAAACTTTGCTATGTGAATGCTGTACATACATCACAAATTAGAGAAACTCTAAGTCTTTCTCACTGTGTATATTGGGCCCTCAATATGCTGTCGAAACAAACAATTTTGTTTTTTTCATTAATGATGTTCCCAATAAAATACACCAGTGGAACTTGAGAGTTCCCAGTTTTAGGACAGCGCACAACATCAACAAGGGAAACTAAAAAAAGTTCTCACTCTCCCAACGAGAAGCAATGAATAAACTGGATTTTCGACCGCGGGAGACTGGACATATCAAGTTGAACGAACAGACAAAACAGGCAACAGAAACGCGAAACTCTGACAACAAAATGAAAGCATTGCATGGATGGGAAGAGGTGCAGGAAAGAACAGACAAGGCAGCCTACCTGGCGTTTCTTCCGGCAGCCCCGGGATCAGGCTGGCATAAACATGTCACTTGTAAACGGCTCTTACCTGTGCTGGGCGGTCCCTCTGCTGCCGACTGGTGGCACAGCCGCCGCCTGTGCGAGTGCTGCTCCCTCCTCCGCGGAGGCAGAGCCGCCCTCCTCCGGTGGGTGGGATCAGAGCAGCTACCGCCCCTCGCTGCTGTCAGACTCCCACCCCATGCCCTGCCGCTGCACCCGGTGCTCTACGGGAGTCCCAGGCCGAGTGGCCCCGGCAAACGGATCCACCCCTCGGGCAGGTCGCCACTCCCAACCCGGGGCGCGGTCTGAGGCCCGTAGACACGAAAGACAGACTACGTGACGGCGCCCAGGCTCGCCTTTGCCGTAGATCAGCTGTCATTCTGAAAAAGGATAACCTTAAAATCAGGTCACCGCAAAATGGCTAAATTGATACTGTTATAGGGCATTTTATAGATTTACCTACAACACTCATTTATTACTAGTTTTGTGTACATTTAGAAATGTCAACAAAAACAAATTGTCCTAAATATTTACTTTGTAAAATGATGTAGCGCAAGCAACTAAGCGTACAATGCTGTTTACCTATTGAAACTCGGAGTGTATGTCACTATTTTGAAAATACTCGTTGCATTGGCTCTGAAGTAGGTTCAGTTCAAGATGGCCGCACCTTGTCTGTCGTCGGCGCCGCAGCATTACAACCGTCTCTCACACCGAGCTGCTGATTGGAAAGCCACTCGCTCGCGCCCCTTTGACGTTTACCGCGCGTTAAACTGCTCTCGTGCAGCGAGTGACTGTTTTTTTGGGTCTGGAGAAGAATCTGAATGAATAGTGAGAGCGTTGGGTCTGTAGTACCAACCTTTGGGGCATAGTATCAAGGCCGGCGATAAACTTTTCGCCGCTTTAGCGTCCGTTTTCGGGCGTAAAGCGAGGATAACTTTATCGCCTAATGAGCAAGAACACGCTAGAGCGTGTTTTGCTGACTTGGGGAATGTATGACTTTACAAGGCATTCCGTTGTAACGCATGCCTTTACCACGCATGTTACAACGCGAATGCCATCACCACGAATATCCTTTACCACGAAAATGCCTTTAACACGCATACTTTTAAAACGATTTTCGTTGTTAAATTATGCATGTTAATGGCATTTTCTTGTTAAAGGATATCGCACTTATTATCTACTCTTTAAATTTTTCCCTTGCGGGACACCACCCCCTCATTCCCCCTTACCTCTCCTCGGTCTTCCTTGGTGATGTTCCACATCATTAAGAGGAAGTGGAAGTGGAAGTGTCCTACCGTTTCTTCGAACGACGTGGCTTGCCTCCATATCTCTCTTTAATTGACGGAATCGGGTACGTTTTTTTTTATATTGTATTTTTTGGGGTGCCCCCCCCAAGCCCTCTTTTTTTAATCCCACGTTTTTTATGGGGCGGGGAGACCCCCTCCCCCTCTTTTTCTTTTAACTTTAGCACACATGCCTTTACTACGAATTTCGTAGTAAAGGTATGCGTGGTAAAGGCTTTTCGTTGTAACCACGCATGCGTTGTAATGCATGCGTGGTTATGGTTATGCGTGGAAACGACGGTGTTGTAGTGGCCGTTGCCTCACTTAGCCCTGTTTCCAGCACCCTAACAATCAATCAATCAATGAAAACTTTATTCGGATCATTGAGAATCCATAAAAGTACAAAAAGACAATTATAAAATCATACAATAAAATAAAATACTGTTTGCACATGAGAAATAGTCCATCTAAACTTTAAGACATAGTAGACCGGGCACGAACCGCAGTTTTTAAAAAAGAGCTCACACAAAAGACAAGTTCATCATCGTCCAGGGCCAAAATCATTGAAAATGCAAGTTCCAGGCTAATAGGTTTTTTTTTTTTAAAATACGGAGTTAAAAACCAGTTAATATACTTCATATAAAATTTACAGAAGAATAAAAAATGTAGAGTTGTTTGCCTACTCTGGGAATCACAGGGGCATGGCTCAACACATTGGTCATTAAAATTCCATAGAGGGAAGCTAAGTGCATGTTTAATGGTGCCTGCCCTAAGGCGAAATATAAGGCCTCGCTCCCAATGACTCAACGGAAGGGATAGATATCTGGGTGTGGGATATATTATACAATTACAGGCTAAATAACCAGAAACACTAGATTTCAGGGACTCCCTTGCTACCCTTTCGACATCAAATAACGTATAAAGTGCTTTTTTAAGTTCACATTTAGTGGGGTGCTTAGTGGTGGAGGGTTTAAGGAAAATGTCTTCAGAGTTCACGCTGCGAAAAATGCTATGCACTCCTGATAGCCAGGGAATGGTCATACCCCTGTCACAGCGGAGGCAATCCTCAATGATGTCCCTAGTCAGTTTGGCAGCGGGATTTTTCCAGATCGACAGCCAAAAAAGGGCTGGACGAGCACGGATAAAATCCCCTATAAAATGCAAACCCAATTCCCTATGGCATATAAAATGTGGGGAAGTAATGGGAACACAGAGAAGTTTCCTACAAAATCTATGTTCCTCTGTAATTATGTCTGAGCAACTGGCAGTACCCCAAACCTCAGCGCCATAAGTAGCAACCGGGACGCATTGAGTTTTGTATATTTTTAGGATAGCAGGCAATGCCCCGGTCAGTTTTGGACGGGGGAGGCTCAAAATTGAATTAATGGACTTTGAGAACTTACTCCTGGCGTGGGCAATATGCCCACTCCAGGAGTTGTTCGCAGCAAAGACCACTCCCAAATACGGGAAACTGCCAGTTGACCCCAGTCTTTCTGCACCCACAACTATGCTGCCAATATGATGCCTCTTCGGGCCGCAAGACATTACAAAAGACTTTTTAAAATTGGTCTTCAGATCTAGGGAATCCATATGTGCAACAAAGCCATTCACCAATATACGTAGTGCATTTGGGGTGCGTCCCATAAGGACCGCGTCGTCTGCATATAGCAGTGCGGGGAGAAGGTTATCTTTTATGGACGGGACATCACCGGTTAGAGACCAGATGTTTGTGTAGGCCGTTAATGTATATTATAAATAAAAGGGGGGCTAGGACACATCCCTGTCTAACCCCTCTGTTAACTGTAACAGGCTCGGAAACCTCACCCCCAGTGCCAATCCTGACACAGGCCTTCAGATCCCTATGCAAATAGGCCAAAAAGTGTACCAGCGATTCATCCAAGCCGTAATCCAATAAGGCCTTCCAGAGTAATGACCTATTAACAAGGTCAAAAGCGGTGGATAAATCCATGAAGGCCAGATAAATTGGGCAATTACGTGCTACGGTGTACTTGCCCAAGATAAGGTTCAGATTAAGGCATTGCTCCGCAGTTCCCACTTTATTGCGGAAACCCAGCTGACAACTCTCTAGAATTTGGTTGTCCTCGGCCCATAACAGGATTTTATTATACAGTACTCTCCCTAAAATCTTTAAGGTATTGTCAATAAGGGAGATAGGCCTATAGCATGATGGTTGGGAACGGTCACCCTTCTTGAAAATAGGCACTATGATACTAGATGACCAGGTTGGAGGTGGTAAGGAGGTAAAATTTAAGTTCTTAAAAACATTCAATAAAAGTGGGGCCCATAAATCAGGGTGGGTCTTAATAATGTCAATTGGGAGGCCATCTGGGCCAGGGGCTTTATTCCCCGCGCTCTGTGCGATGGCCTCCATTACCTCAGATAGTGATACATCGGCCCGTGGGGGGCTATTAAATATTGGGATGGCCGCCGCAGAAGGTGGAGCCGCATAGATCTTAGAAAAGTGATCCACCCATGCAGCTCCAGGGATGGTACAATCTATTGGGGACGCGACCTGGCCCGCGCAACGCAGGTCTTTGACCGCGGCCCAAAAAATATCGCCCCTACCCCGGGCAGCAGTTTGTGCTAGCACCTCCCAGCGCTCCTCAAGAATCTCCTCCTTCCTTCTCCTGATGGCCAATTTATATCGTGACCTAGCGTTTTTTACATCAGTCAGATTCCTCGGGCTAGCAGATAAGACTAATCGCAATTCGCGGTTGGCCAGAGAGCACTCATGATCAAACCATCCCTGGTCATCCGTCATGGCGCGCAAAGGAATCATGAGCTGTGCACGAAGGGCTGAGCAGATCTTAACAAAATCGTCTACTACCCCAAGGTTAGGACTTAAATCGGACAAACATGAGAGGAAAAGAGGAAGGTTGTCTCTGACCAAGGTCTGTACAGTCGTCATCACATTAATACCCCTCCATTTTAATCTGAGATTGTTTGAGCTTAAGGAAAGGTTCCTAGCGCCGCATTCCTTGTTGTAAACCGGTCGATGAATAATCTTTAAACTGATCTTGATAGGATTATGGTCCCCTTGGGACATTGGAATTACCTTGGCCTCACTAATACGGTCTGTCAGGCCAGGGGATATAAAAATGTAATCAATTATTTAAGAACAATCTCTACCTCTGAATGTTGGCACTAGGGGGACAGTGGGAAAGCGGTCCATAACATTCTCCAAATTATGTGTGCTCAAAAGAATAATTAATTCCGCACCCCTTTTGCACCCCAAACCCGCGTTGTGATCTTTAAAAATTGGGCAATCTCCATTTAATTTAGCATTAAAATCGCCACCCAATACAAGGCCGGAGGTATCATTAAAATCGGCCCTAGCCTCCAGAGTGGTGATAAAGTTAAAAAGGTTCCTAAAATGTGTATTAGGTTGTGAGCTAAAATCCTAACCCTAACTTTTCATCACTAATGAGATGCAAAGTAGGCGTGGCTGTGAAACCAACCAGGGAAAATATCGCGAAGGCAGCTTCGCGATATTATTGAGGAAGGGTAGCGATTTTTTAAATCGCGTTAAGTATGCCTTAATACAGGATCTTAACGTCTGTTAAATTCCTGACTAAGGCATACTTAACATGGGGGGTGGATTGTGTGGTTAAGACCACAGGCCCCTATCATCAAGGGTATCGGCCTTTTCCATGGAACATCGCTGGTTTGGAAAACCAGCGATGTTCCATGGAAGCTATCGCTAGGATAATTATCGCCATTGCGCTGAGCGTTGTTAATACAGCGCTAGCATCGCGATAATTATCTGCGATAGCCGGCGTTAAACATTTTAACGCTAAGAGCAGCCAGCGATAATTATCGCTGGCCGTTGATAATATGCTCCTTTGTTTGGTTGCTCGCCACTTTTATGGTGCCGTGTTTCATTTGAGTCAGTTTTCATACATCCTAACAATAATTGAAGGTTTTCATGACCTGCCTTAAAGTATACTTTTTGAATTGGGCTATACATCCATTTTTATTTTATTTTCTTTTTTGCAATTTTATAAAGCGCAGACCAGAGGCGCACTAGAGCCACATTTGGGAGGTAGGGTGACCAACCGTCCGTAAATTTCCCGGATCGTCCGTTATTTCATTGCCAAGTCCGTTGTCCATCATCATTCTTTTCACGGACGCCTTTTGTTCCTAATTCTGAGGTTTCCAGGAATCTGCGATGCCCCCTGTGTGAAGCCTCACTGTTGGGGCCAGCTCGCATTTCTATGAAGTGAGGAGGCTTCATCAGCCCCTCCTGGGCCTCACAGACTATCCATTACCCCCATAGTCATCCTGCATATGGCCGATTCTCTCAGACAGAATGGCAATGGGCCATGATGCAGTTACAGCATGTGGTGTGTCTGTGCCTACATACTACTTTTGTAAACAACACCTTACAACTATGGTGGAATCCATAAGCTTTCTGAGACCCGAGCATCAGAAATGTTCTTGCTAACATACTTGACTGTAAAATTCTGTCCAGTGTTCAGAAGGATGAATATAGAACAAACTGATTTCAACTTAAGTGCAGCTGAAACAAGAGCCAAGTTTTGGGGTTCCCGGTGCATTGCATTTTGAAATAGAAGACAAGGCTAATGGCAAAGACTTCTGTGTGCCTGCAGTTATTATGCTACTATAAACATGTCAATTTAACTCTGGTGTCTATTTACTTACTTATATACTATTGCGCAACCTCCTCTGATGTTTCTGTAAAACGTACATTTTGTCCTGAATTTTGACCTTCTGTCCTGAATTTTAGTCCTGAATTTTGACACTTTGTCCTGAATATTTACACTCACCGTCCTGAATTTGCACCCATGCCAGTTGGTCAGCCTATTCGGAGGGGGGGGCTAATTCTTCCATCGATAGAGTGGAGATGCAGGGGTTCTAAGAAGGGGTGGAAAAACAACAAAGCATCGTTAGCAAGTAAATGGTCTTTTAAAGACCTGTGAAGTGCTCGGGTGCGGCTGTGTGTGTGCCTGGGAAGCTGTCTCAGCCCGGGCTGCCACACACGATGGGGGACAGGGCTGAAGTCCTTTCAGCCCCATTGGGCGTTCCGCGCCTGGCGCAGACATGTCCCGAAGGCACCAGCGCGCTTAACAACAGTTACATGATGTAAGGGTACAGCAAGTTAAAGCTACAATAAAAACGTTAAGACATTTGCATCGGTGGCTAAAACCAAGACAAATACAGCCGTTGGACAAAGGACTTACACAGTTCAGGCATTGATTAAGATGGTGGGGACACAGAATGAAGGTAGATCGTCTCCTGGATAGAGTACTTGGGAATGGTCGAGGACGAGAGTCAAGTAGAAGGTGCTTGAGGTCCTTTTTAGGTCTTGGCCTGGCGAAAGCAGCGCATGCGCTGCTCTCGCCATGCGAGGGCTTCTTGGAATCAATACGGATTCCGAAGCTGTGTCTCAGCTCCGCCTGTAAATTTGATTGGTATGCGTAGTTTGTCGTCATTTATTATTCTGATCCGACTTTTCTGATTGTCCCGGACGGTTTGTAGCCCCTCCTGGTTGCCACCCTGTCCTTCTTAGTCCACGCCCAGCGGGATTCGATCTTTTACTGGCGGCGTGACACATTAGGCTTAATAATAACTTGCTGCACTTTTTTTAAATTTAACTATTGCATGCGTTTCCGTGTGGAATGCTTTGCATGCTTGTGCGCTACTTTGTTATTACGTTATTTTATTGTTATATGCTTTGTTGTATGTACGCTATTTTGTTGCTACTTTTGGGCTACTTTGTAACTATACGCTTGTTGGGAGCGTTTTAAGGGGATACTTTGATCATTGTGATGCTTTAGCTGTTTACTGGTGCGAGCAGATAATAGGGAGGATCGCGTGAACACCAAGTTAAGTAGACAATGGCGACAGCTTGTTTATTTTTGCATCGCGCTTTCACTTAAAGTGAAAGCGAGATGCAAATGTAAACAAGCGGTTGCCTTTGTGTAATGTCGAGAGATTGTTTTAGTTGTACATAGCGCAACCTCATGTTTTAATATGCTTTGTTTCTGTCTGGTAATAGCCAAGCCCAGAGGAGGAAAATGTATGTTGCAATATCAACCATGTTTTTTTTTATTTTAGTTGTATATAGCGCAACCTCCTGTTTTAATGTGCTTTGTTTCTGTCTGGTAATAGCCGAGCCCAGAGGAGGAAAATGTATGTTGCAACATCGACCATGGCCCCTCTCACATGCAAACTCGCCTTCCATCGCAAGATTCAACATGTTATTGTTCAAGCTGCAAACACTTTGGGGAGATTCTGCCCAGAGAGTAGAAAGAGTTGCCAGCGCCACTCTCACAGGAAACACCCCGTCCAGGGTAGTATTACCGGAGACAACAAGTGGAGTGACGTGCCTGGGAGCGAAAACGCCGTCAAGCTGACTACAATGTCTCTAGTGAGCAGGGACGGGCGGTGCAGTCAGTTACAGCCTCTAGCTAGCTGAGCTGGCCCGACCCTCCAAATTGTTGCATTATGTTTTTTTGTTGTATATAGCGCAAACTAATCTCTTCCATGCGACACATGCTTTACATTAAAGAGCAAGCTTCAAACAAAACACGTGCGATGATTGCACAATCTCACGGCAACAAGAAATGGTGAATTGTAAGGCAATATAGAGAACAGAAAACAATCAGCTATCAACATGGATCCTAACGAGCTGGTCTGATTTGTGCATGCAGCGACCTTTTGACAATACAGCAAAAAAACAAGTCCCATGCGAGCAGTTACAGACAACGTGATGTCACATCGGTCACAAAGCCAGAGCAGTTGAGAGAATGTGGTTAGGGTGGGATGAGTGGGGGAGGGAACTTGGTGCCATGCAGCAGAAAGGGGTGTGGGGGGAGCTGCTATTTCTTGTAAGAAAGCATCTCACTACTAGATTAATGGATTTTCAGCTAAATTAAATCTTGTAAACTGTACCTAGTTGTACTTTACAACGTAAGTTGTTCATGTACGGGATAAACAGAAATTAGCAAAAGATGTGTACTGCCATCTTTGTGAAATCGTGCGAATCGTTAAAGAAGCCGCATTGAATAAACACAGCAGAACGTGTTCCTTAAAGGAATGTCTGAGTTTACACAAACAACACAAAAACATCTAGATAACTTCTCGTAAAAAGGTTGGACATTTCCTTCCCTGGGAGATATGCTGAACATTCAGGGATGAAAGTTCTATTTCTAGAAGTAAATATTAAATGAGCAGATAGTTAAAGGAATTATAAGATGTTTTATTCGTTGTAGTCAGATGTTTTCGCAGTTTTCTATTAGCCGATAAAAATAGAGCCCCAGTGCTATTCACAAATATACTTGCCTTTTATAAATTATCAGCATGCGCCATTTAGTGGCTTTCTGACAAAACTGGAGGGACTGTGCTGGAAACAGCTGTTGGCTGAATGAATTACCAGTATCTTATTGTATTACTCGCTGAACAAAGGCCTTACGGCTTTGTGTGCTTTGAGTCAGTTTAAAGTCAATGGCTGACGCGCCTTTCATTTTTTCTTGACGCGCTCAATATTCCAATGTTTGTAAACACATTTTTATTCAAAATGTTGTAATTTACATGAACTGTTTTTAATAAATGTAATTAAAAGTCACATCAGCAGCCTTTTAAAGCTATTTAAAACCAGTTAAAGGCAGCGGTATTGGTGCCTCGCCTGTGTAATTGCTACTCACTCTCTGACATGGATCTCTTCAAGGTAAGTCACTTGACGAATAAAATGTTTGTCGGTGGCCTGTTTACCATACTGTACATTACCCTGTGGTAGCTTGTTGAGGTTCGGTGGGCAACACAGTCAGTCATGAACCCTGCATGCGGTACATGTGATACATGCTATGTAGCTTGTGAACCGACAGCAGACATAAGACATTTTTAAGTACTAACTTACCCTTCCCTTCCTTGTGAAAAAGCTCTCTATACATTTCTGACAGCAGAGTATCGTGTGTCTAATTGCTCTTTTTTTGTTGTTGAAGTAGTGCCTGTGTGTTTGTGAAGGGGTGTGTGCGCACAACTGCCAGTGGTTTTTGAAGGAGTGTGTGCCAGTGGTTTTTGAAGGGGGGAGAGAGTGTGTGTGTGTGGGGGGGGGGGGGGGGGCACAACTGGCAGTGGGTTTTGAAGGTGTGTGCGTGCGTGCACAATTGCCTGTGTGTTTTTTGAAAGTTTGCACGCATTATAGATCTGAGTTGATAGCACAGCTGTCATGCGGACATTTTTCTTATAATCTCCTAGAGTGGGCTTTTGGTCCGTCCCCTTCAACCTTTCCCTGTTTTTGAGCAGCCTCTGTCAGGTGTTGGCTTGAAACGTTATCAGTCACATCCTGACTCAGAAGGGTTGTTCTCTGTCACCCGGGGCTCCTGCTGGCTCCACCCCAACCTCTACCTCTTTCCTGTGTGTCCCGCTCTTCATTCTCCCCACCACCTTCCTTCCTTTCATCTATGTTGTAGAAACTAAACAAGGGCTATACTGAAGGCTCCCTGTCATTCTAACTTTATTTGACATTGAAACAAAAACAGGACTGCAGCCAAGTGAAAGGTGCCTTTTGGTTCTTTGTCTGGCTTGAATGTGCTTGCAACGCATGCACGTGCATTAACACATTAAACCCTAACCTACCGGCTTTGTCAACCCTTGTTCTATCTCAGTCCAGAGGTACATGCGCACTCTTGCTTATGATTTTGTGCTTGTACAACTGTAGTTTTGCATCATTGCGTGGAGGGGAGAAGTCTGGATAATTTAAGTGGAAACATCACTTGCAATTTTGCAGGTATGCACGATTCACTGTCCCTGAGTTCTTATGTAATGTGCATATTAGAGACACATTTGCTACCGTCACTCAAACAGAACTTCTTTTTGTCACTCACATGCATTTAGCCCGTGCATACCACACAACAGGACAAAAAGAGAAAAAACACAGGCAGAAAACGCAGCCGTTAAAAATAACATGCATTGAAAATGCAGTAGGTCTCGCCTTTGATTAAGTTTAAGCCATTTGCTTTGCTATACAATACCATTAGCAAAGCAAATGGCTTTAACTTAATCAAAGGCGAGGCCTATTGCATTTTCAATGCTTGTTGAAGGTGACTATGCAGGTTCTTAGAGGACAGGAAGGAGGTAAGGAGTTCCAGATTCACGTGGCACTACCGTAGAATGACTGGCTCATGTACTGTTCTCGAATGAGGAGAAGGGGTGGGGGTTTAAGTTGCAATGATTGGGCATTTCTGTAACCCGTATTTGCTCCAGAAATTTTCAGTTTCTCACTTAGGAGGGCGAAGAGGAGTGCAGCGCTCTGTGGGTAATGCAGGCAGTTTTGATTTGGGCTCGAGGTTCAACGGGAAGCCATTGGAGGGTTAGCAGGGTCACATTTCTTGAGACCTAACAAAGCGTGCTGCTGTATGTAGTGTTGCTCTCAGTGGGCCTAGGTGAACTACGGGAATGCCTTAGAGAAGGGCAATTCCGGAATCTAGCCTGGAGAAGACAAGAGACTGCACCACTGTTCTGGGATCCATTGTATGATGCCCCACAGCTGCCTGAGTTGGTGGTGTGCACTTTTGGCCATGGCTATGCTGTGGAGGTTTAGATGATTGTCCAGGGTGATACCAAGGGATCTTGCACTCTGGACAATGGCCGGGCACCCATCCAGGACAGAAAGTTGGCCAGCCATTCCTGTACTGGAGTTTTTGCTTTTGTAGGGGAGATCAAAAGAAATTCTGTTTTAGTTGGGTTGAGTTTTAGATGATGGCTAGACATCAAGTTTAGAATTTTTGGGTTGCGTGATTGAAAGGAGGGCAAGGTCTTCAGGGGAAGAGATTTTCATGTATATTTGAGTGTCGTCAGCATAGAGGTGGAAAAGAATTTCAGCTTTTCTGAGAATCACACATGGTTCTAAGTAAAGGTTAAAGAGGGTTGGGGAGAGGATCGAGCCTTGGGGGACCCCTTGATGAACATTGACTGGTCTCGAGAATGAGCTGCCCAGTTTCACAATTTGGGAGTAGTTGGTTAGGTAAGAGGAGAAGCAATTGAGGACTGTGTCTCCATAGCCCATGCGTTGTTCAAGAGTGTGAAGGAGGTCCAGGTGGTTGACAGTGTCGAATGCAGCAGACGGGTCCAGGAGGCAAGAGTTCCTGGAGTCAAGGATTCTGAGGGAGTCGTCGACTATAGGATCGCAGTTTCTGTACTGTGGCCCTGGCGGAAACCTGACTGTAGAGAGTCTAGTAGGTTGTTTGTTCTAATGTGTAAGGTGAGCTGGGAAGCATTGCAACCTTCAATGACTGCCTAAAAATGGAAGTGTGGAGACTGGGCAGTAGTTGTTCATGTTCTTTGGGTCAAGAGATTGTTTTTTCAAGAGAGGAGAAACTTGGCCCACTTTTAGTCACTCTGCAAATAGGCCCTGTTGAAGAGAGGAGTTGACCATGTTAGTTCATAGGAGAAGTAGGTGTGGGGCAAGAGATTTGCTAATAAACCTTGGAGTGGCGTCCTGAAGGTTGTTCGAGGGTTTCACTTTGGAGATTTTTCGCTGTAGGTCTAGTTCGGAAATGGGGGAGAAAGAGGACCACAAATGAAACGCCTTGCAGGGTAGAATCTCAGTTTCTGGAGGTTCACTGGTGTGTAGCAAGATATAGATGTCTCAGACTTTTCTATCAAAGAAATCCACAAAGTTGTTGCAGTAGGCCACTGATCGCTCAAGAGCTGGAGTGGTGGAGGGGTTAGTAGTTTGGGCGCTTTGGTCTGTTCTTTGCAGAATTCACGAATGCTCTGAAGTGAGAGGATTTGGCTCTAAGGATTCGTTCTTTGTATTTTTGCGCAAAGCGAAGCTTATTTCTACTTAGGTGAGAGGGTTTTTCTCACACTTCCTGATAAGAATTCTTTCTCTGTAAAGTTTTTTAGACAACTAGGGATTGGAGGGTTTTGGTCTCGATAATTTACACTTCAGGGGTGCAAATTTGTCGATAAGTGATTCCATGCAGGAATTGTATTTGTCGGTGACTTCGTGAATATCAAGGTTGGATGTAATTAAGATTAGGGTAAGAAGGGCCATGATGGCCGTGGCTTCTGTGTCAAGGTTCGATGTGTCTCTGAATCATATTTTCTCTTTCTTGGGTTGCCCGGAAGTTTTGGTATAAAAGCCGGAGAGAATGGTATCTGCAAGTGGTCAGACCAATCTACTTGAATTGGGTAGTATGACTATAGATTGGGGGAATTGGAGATTATCAGGTCAAGGATGGCGCCTTTGTGCTGTGTGGGTTTAAGGCAGTGTTGTTGGAGATCATTGTCTTTGAAAAAGGCTGTAAAGGTGTCCACCAGGCTGTTACCCTCAATTCCCCAGTGGATGTTGAAGTCTCCAAGGAAGATCGTGTTGTCTGAGCTGATCAGTTGAGAGGTGAAGAGATCCATAAATTCCTCGATGAAGGAATTATAACCCGGTGGATGATAAATCACATTCAGTCTGATATTGGAGTTAGTGGATGTGGGCATTTCCGCAGACATCCATTTTAAAGACTGAAACTGAGTAGTTTGGAGGATTTTGCATCTCAGAGAGTTTCTGTGAAGGAGTGCAAGACCTCTGCCTGGTTTTTATTCTTGGTCTCTACGTAATATGGAGTAATTGGGAGGAAGTACAAGGTCTAGAGCGTGGTTAGATGAGTAATTGAGCCACGTTTCAGTGAGCATCAGAATATCAAGATTATGGTCCAGGAAAGAGGCCGATATCTCTAGGCCGTGTTGGCCTGCAGACGACAAATGTGTAGCATGCAGTTCAAGGAGAAGCGGTTGACTCTGTGGCTAGGCTGTTCAGGGAGGGAGGCTGGGATTTGAATAAGGTTAGGGGGTGAACGCACACCAGGATGGTGTGTGTTAGTTTGACTGCGGTCTAAGATAATGGTGGAGATCGGGTAGCCTGCTGTGGAAATTGAGGGGGGGGAGGGGTGTGGAGCTTGAAGCTGTGTAACTTTCTAGGAGAGAGGATAGTTCTTAGGTGTCTGTGGGAGACTGTGTCCATTTGGGTCTGGGTAGACGGCTGTCTCTCGGTATGTAGGAGGGGAGGGGGTTGAGGGTCGGTGGGAGGTGAAGGAAGGAGCTGCAATGGAAGGCTAGAGAGACTGAAGAAGTTCTGTTGCACGTGTTGCAAGTCTACCCCATAAGAAAGGTCTATATTTCTCAATACCGCCCCCCACACACACACACACCATCTCTTTCTCAATTACCTAGTTTCAACCTTCTTCGTCCTTCTACCAGAAAACATATGCATTCACATTTACAGTTACATTAGTATAGCATACCTCAATACACGGTTGAAGAGCAGGAGGAGAGGAAATACTACTCTTAATTAAAAACAAATTTACACCATCCTAAGAATAAGCACAGTTGATCTTTGTCTGTTGGATGAGTTGCATTAATTATGCCTTCCACAGAACCTGGTTTGGGTTTTACACCTTCACCTGACAAGACATGACCCAAATAGTGTACCTCAACGACTCAAAAAATTTCTTTATTCCATCATAGTGTCACACCATGTTCTTGTAAGGTTCGCAACACTTTTTTAAGTGCACTATCATGTTCTTGTTCTGTTGCAGCAAAAACAAGAATATCATCCTGAAACACTAATACATTGATTAGGTTTGAGCATTTTGGTTTTTACTTTCTGAAAACAAGCATTGGCATAGCCAATAGGTCTCGCCTTTGGGACCTTGTAAGTTTTTGGCCATGCAGCACATTATAAGGGGTGCTACAACATCTACTGATGCTTCACATGCCACTAGTGAACGGGGGAGTGAGAACCGCCAATCAAGCCAGGATGGGCTTGTACAGGCCACAAGAGAGTGAAGAAGCTGCAAGGGTCAGGTATTATACTATAGAAGGGAGGGTGGAACATGTAGTGCCTGTGTAATAGTAAGAGATATAATGGTGATGCAAGTGTGCCTGCCCACACGTTACAGGAAATTAAGAGACAAAGACAAACCCAGCATACAGCGCTAAAATGTGTGTATGTGTCCATTTTAGATACGAGGATGCATTTTGCACCCAAAAAAATCTGTAGTACTGTGAATAACATATGCTCGTTTTGTGGTCATGCATGTTGTTTTTGCGTTCACACAGTTCGCTGATAATGTGGGTTTGAGCAACTAACTCTACAAATTAATCAAGAGACCTGTAAGCATCTAATGCCAAATATCCGCATATTAAAGTCTGTCAGACTTACTTTTACACTGAAGTTAAAACAATTATGCTGCCTCCGACAGCACGTCCGTGCCTCAGCTTATGGAGGGCACGATAAGAGAGAGCAATCGTGGTGGTCCTGGTCCTTGCCAGTCACTAAGTAAAGTAACAGGGCCCATCTTGGAATGAATCCAATATAATAAGATACGAGTGTGAAGTGCAGATAATTGGACATATAGGATAGCTTCCCATTCAAAGGATCACAACATGGGAGCCATCCATGCACTTGACATACTGAAGAAGTACTGGCTCTCTCAGATGACGTCACTGCACCCCTCCCCACTCCTGACTTTAGTTGCCGAGGTGCACAGACTCCGGCCACTGTCAAGATGTGCTTTGTAAACATGGGCCTCAGCAACCTACCAGCAGGGAGAGTTTTATAAACAAAGGGGGTCAATAGGCTGCATCCAAACAGGTGTCGCCTGGGGAGCGTACAGGTGTGATCTCCGGCATTAATGGCAGTGGCTCCTAGCATGGTGGCGGGGAGCAGAGATGTGACCTGGAATTACTGCAAGGGGCTCGGATGCACTGCAGCATTACTGGCAGAAAGCAAGTCTGCATCCAATATTCAGGGTGGAAGGACTTTACCCCAGCATGTCGGAAGGTCATGCTTGCACCCCTGCGTTCCTGACATACTGGCAGTGTTCAGGCCTGCGCCACAGCATGGCATGCCTATACCCCGGCACAGAACAGGCCTGCAGTCTAGCACGGTGGTCGTTCAGTAGGTCTGCATGACTGGAAGGGTATACCGGAGCACAGGTGAAACGAAGCTCCGTCTGTGCTGACCAGCACTGGCAGCTTTACCCTACGTTTTAAAACTGATCCACCTTGCGCACTCCTCTCTCTGAGACTGCACACCCACGTCTTGTGATGAAGGGGCATCGCAGGGGTTATGCCCTCCGGTCCCTTTTTAGTACTGATGAAGGACAGGCCGCTAGTACTCCTGCCAGTTGCATCCTGCCACTTGCATCACCATTATATATCTTACTATTACACAGGCACTACATGTTCCACCCTCCCTTCTATAGTATAATACCTGACCCTTGCAGCTTCTTCACTCTCTTGTGGCCTGTACAAGCCCATCCTGGCTTGATTGGCGGTTCTCACTCCCCCGTTCACTAGTGGCATGTGAAGCATCAGTAGATGTTGTAGCACCCCTTATAATGTGCTGCATGGCCAAAAACTTACAAGGTCCCAAAGGCGAGACCTATTGGCTATGCCAATGCTTGTTTTCAGAAAGTAAAAACCAAAATGCTCAAACCTAATCAATGTATTAGTGTTTCAGGATGATATTCTTGTAGTGGCAGAAGGTGGTGCATGTAATTACCATTGCTGGCTGGTCTGTACCACTATACTGTTGTCAGTCTGTATAACTGGCAGGAGTACTAGTGGCCTGTCCTTCATCAGTACTAAAAAGGGACCGGCGGGCATAACCCCTGCGATGCCCCTTCATCACAAGACGTGGGTGTGCAGTCTCGGAGAGAGGAGTGCGCAAGGTGGATCCGTTTTAAAACGTAGGGTAAAATTGCCAGATAAAAATGCAGTTGCTCAGCTGAGTGCGGAGGGGGGTCCGGAGTCCGCCCCAGGCCTGGATTGCAGCTACACAGCTGCATTATTCACCGACTCACGTCTAGAAGGCTTCTGGTCGCTTTAGGACCTCCCTGCTGGGGAGGGGCTGACTCTTACTGAATTGCACTCACACCTGGGAGCCCCTCCCATAAGTCACCGCTCTGACCTTGAGGTTTGCATCTGGTACCCTGTGCCAGCTCCGCCCCTCACCCCCGGCAAACACTCCATGTTGCCGGACTTGTGAAATGAAAACAGGAGCAGTGCCAGATGCTCACGTACATCCAGGAAGTGCCTGTATTCAGAGCCCTGTGCATGGTTAATGATCCACTGGACTCCTGGCGTGTAAACATCCCTATGCAAATGACTTGACGAGGAGTCGGACGGGTATAGTGTAGGGGAAATAGCAGGATAGCAGAGGGACGCTTGGAGAGCAGGATCACATCCTGTCGTGTCATGTTCAACACAAGCGGCGGACAATGGATAGGGTGTCTCCTTGTCTGTACGGTGGTGCATAACACACAAATCAAGAAACGATGACACTGGGAGAAATCTGAACAGCAACAGCTCCAACTCAAAACAAGCAGCCGCAAAAGTGAACGCGACCGCCATCTGTTTCCAATTAACGCGACCGTGAGACAGGCAAATGTCAACAAGCGCGGGCGCGATAATTGGAAATAGATGACGCAGCTGCTCGCTTCTGCAAGGTAAACCCCATATATGCACGAGTGCTCACTGGAAACAGTGCAGTACATGCACGAGTTTCAGAAAAAGTCCTGAGTGATTCCAAGAGATCATCTCCTAAGCAGTGCTTGCGCGCTGCCTTAGGCTTGACCTAAACATATGCCACTGAGGCCAGTCGAAATCAAATCCCACAATACTCAGTCAGTCAGTCATATTAGCTTTATTTCGATAAAAACATATCTTAAAAGCTGTGAAGCACAGTTTAAAAAACGACATTATACAAGGTACAAAACATTTAATCAAATATTAAAAATACCCTAAGTGACTGAGTAACATAATTCATCAGAGGATCCTTATAATGAGATAATTAACAATAGCACTGAGGATAATATTTACAAGATAAAAATCTATGAGAAATACATTCACAAGGTGCAAGTAGCTCTTAGCGGCAACAATATTTAAGGATTAGCTTTCAGGGTTCTCAGTCTGATCTTCCATGCCCAGCTCAAGAATTTAGCCTTGCCGCACGCGTGTAGGGCTCGTGCATCAGATCTTAGGATGCGCAATGCCACAAGGTGGCTGCGAGTACCCAACTCCCTGCAGAGCGGTTTGAGCCAACGTTCCCTTGGCGCTTTAAAGGCTGGGCACACGAACATGACATGAGCTATTGTCTCAAGGTTTGCTTCGCAATTCCCACAATACTGAAAAGTACCATCAGGCATCTAAAAGGCTGTGAAGTTACAAGATTCAGAGTCTAGCTCTACCTGATGGTAAACAGCTGGAAGATCCCATTTGGAAAGCCATTTGACTGACCTACAGAACTTATGTGGTCCTCAATACGGGCTAGTGGAAAGTTTTCTACCCATATACCATTGTCAAGACAACACAATTCAATGAATAAACATAACTTCCCCAATTCTTTTTGGCTAGCATGACAGGCGCCATCCAGAGAGTGGCATTAACAGCCTCAATGATACCATCATCTTGCATTTTTTTTAAATTGTTCAATTAATTTCTTACACTATGAGGTACATTGCAAAGGTAATGTTTGGTTGAAACAGTCCCCTCTTTGACTTTCGTATGATGTGTCAAATCTTTAATCTTACCAATATACTTGTACTTCGTATGAAGATATGGTATGTTTCTTGCCAGATCTTATCCTTGTATATTTTTGTCATTAATCCCAATTTTGCTCCAAAAATAACCAATTAACTACTTTTGTAGATTCTAAAGGTACCCAGGGTTTGTCGATTCCCCTGGAGGGGACCCAGAAATTAGCTAAAATACAGGTAAATTTGTTTTTTTTGTGAAAAAAATGGGGGAAAAGGGCTACAGATGAAAGCGTCTGTTTTTTCCCCTGCAAATGGTATGAAAAAAGAGGTTGTGGTGCTGAAATCACCATCTTCCCAGCTTTCAGGGCCAAGCAGACTTTTGTCAGAAAACCAACATTTTTTACATAGTTTTGGCATTTTTCTGGGACATAGCCTATTTTGGCTGTTTTATGTGCTTTCAACCTCTTTCCAGTTAATGGTAGAAATGGGTATGAAAGCAGTAATGGATCCTGGAAAGCTATACATTTTAGAAAAGTAGACAAAATTCTGAATTCAGCAAGGGGTCATTTGTGTAGATCCTTCAAGGTTTCTTTATAGAAACTAACCATTGAATATAGGAAAAATTGAAAATTGGGTGGGAAAAAAAACAGTCATTTGTGTCAACGTTTTCACCTGTAACTTCTTCTAATTAGGACAGCTGTTTAAAAGCAATATACCGTTACATCCGCTGGACCTTTCTGGTTGTGGGGATATGTTGGACTTGGCCCTTTTTCCCTGAATTTTTTTGTTTTTGTAGTGTTAAGGTGCAGGTGCTCCCTTCTCCCAAGAAGGCTGCCACAGGCCCCTGCTACTGCAGAGTGGTCTTTCATAGTAGCACCCTAGCTGCCAGGAGCTGGCTGGAACCCCACAACAATGTTGCGACTCCAGCCCGCCTTTTTGTCCCATAGGTAGAGTGGGGAAGCTCCTGGAATGTGCTGGAACCTTCTAGAAGGGAGGTGTGGTTTTTCTTTTGCCGCCTTGGCCAGAGGTCACCTGACCTAGGGCTACTTAAGAGAGGGAGGGAAACTTTTCTGGTGAGTTGGCCATTGGGGTGAAGCAGAGCTGGAAGAATCCACCAGGAGTGTAGGCGGTAGGGCCTAGCCAGGGACTTATGCCTCTGAGAGTGACAGGATTTAGGTGCTGCCTCTTAAGTGAGTGAGGGACCCTGTGAAACCCACTGATCTTGCCCAGCAGTAGGAGGACCCAGAGACTCTTTGCCCAGCCTGACTAGGAAGGATCTAGTCGCCCTCTCCATTCCTAACCCCCTGTAACCGAACCCCTTAAGGGCGCCAGATACATCTGCGCCAATAAGACTTCATCTAACAGCTGAGAACCAAGCACTGAGACTGCGTGTCCAGATTGACCTCTGAAACCTATTCACCAAGCACTGAGACTGCGTGTCCAGATTGAACTCTGAAACCTATTCACCAAGCACTGAGACTGCGTGTCCAGATTGAACTCTGAAACCTATTCACCAAGCACTGAGACTGCGTGTCCAGACTGACCCCTGAACCCTGATGCAAAGCTGACTGGAGAACCACCGGGGATCGACCAGGTATTAGCGCTGTGACCCCCTGCGCTCCCTGCCCTGGTCTGGGACCCCCGGCAGCGTGCTCCGCTGAGCACAGAACCCCATCCTTAATTTGAGCCCCCCCTGGTGACGACGAAGCCAGCGCGCTCACCGCCGTGGCCTGGAGAAGTGCCCTGCCGTGTCACGAGGCCCGCGGAGAAGCCCGGGGCCCCGCCGCTGCCGTCGCAGCTGCGTGAGGAGGTGTGCGAGGCCGGGCCGAGTTCCCCCATCATCGTTGGAGCGGACGCCTGCTGACGCCGAGATCGAGGTAAGCCCGGAGTCTGAGATCACCCCCGGTGCGCCCCCTGCGGGTTGGGAGCCACACCGCACCCTTAGCCGGGTTTACTCTCCGTGGGATTCCCCCCCCCCTGTCTTCACGACAGAAGAGACCCCGCTGAGGGATCCGTTCCGTGTGCCCCCTCGAGCGGTGCCCAACGAACTGCACCGGAGCTCCCCGCTGGAAGCTCCGCTCCAAAGTACTGAGAGTCCTTGATTCCGAGTGGAGCTTTATGGTATATGCTCCGCTCCAAAGTACTGAGAGGCATTGATTACGAGTGGCGCTTTATGTTATATGCTCCGTCACAAAGTACTGAGAGTCATTGATTACGAGTGGCGCTTTATGTTAAATGCTCCGCTCCAAAGTCCTGAGAGTCATTGATTACGAGTGGCGCTTTATGTTATACGCTCCGCTCCAAGGTACTGAGAGTCATCGATTACGAGTGGCGCTTTGTTTTTACATGCCCTGCTTTAAAGTGTTACGTGCTATCAAGTCCGAGTAGCGCGCTGTTATTCATGTGCCAGGTTGAAGTGTTACGTGCTATCCAGTCCAAGTAGCGCGCTGTTATTCCTGTGCCATATTGATGTGTTAAACGCTATTGATTACGAGTAGCGCTCTGTTATTTATATTCCCTATTACAGTGCTATGTGCCAGAGATCACGAGTAGCTCTCGAGGCTAGGTGCCCCGTTCTGAGGTCGTCACCGGTTAGCGCGCCCAACGCGCGTGTGCAGCTACGTGAGTGGTAGTTGTGCCCCAGGCAGTACTGTCATTTCATGAATTGCATATGTGGTAGAAACAGCCTTTTATAGCTCCTGACTGATATGTACATCGCTAGCTATTGTATTATCCGCATATGAAATGTACTGCTACCTCATGAACTGCATTTAACGTGACCTACTTGGATAAACTTGAGTATTTACATAACTCCTACAGTGTGGCGTCACTTATTGTGTGTGTTCCTCGTCGCATGTGAGGTGCGTGTTGTATGGTTGCTTTACACACAGACCTTTGGTGGCCCGACCGCTCGTGTCACGTTACCGCCCCATAGGGCCTGGAGACCCCAGGTCCTACAGGATATATAGGACTTGTAGGTTCACCAAGAACTTGCAAAGGTTTTTTATTATGTACCGGGTATATAGCAATTAATTTGGGAAAATATATACATGGAAAAAAATCGGTATGAAAGACACCTATGTATTTCTGAAATTGGAACAAAATATAGAGTTTAGAAACAGTAGATATTAGCACATTTCCGAAATTGTGAGTACCCATATTAGCATGAGAATTATAGGTCATTTTTCAAAATTACTTCTTTTTTACACATTGTCTTTCATTTGGAAGGCAGAAATGGATTAAAAGTCAATAGGTAATAATGGTTGCTCTACAATTCTGTGTTACCCTAAGTCTCCCGATAAAAATGGTACCTCACTTGTGTGGGTAGGCCTAGTGCCGCGACAGGAAACGGCTCAAAACGCAACATGAACACACTTTATTTTTACAGTGAAAACTGACCCTTTTTTTGTAAAGTGCCTAGCTGTAGATTTTTAACCCTAGCTCTGCCGGCACCAAGGGAAACCTAGCAAACCTGTAAATTTTTGAAAACTAGGCACTCAGGGGAATCCAGGATGGGGTGACTTGACTGGTTCTCACCAGGTTCTATTGCCCAGAATGCGTTGCAAACCTAAAAATTTGTAAAACAAAACTATTTTCCTCACATTTCTGTGGTGTAAAGTTCTGGAATCTGCGTGAATCCACAAATTTTCCATCCACCCCGCGTTCCCCAAAATCTTCCGAGAAAAATGGTACCTCACTTGTGTGGGTAGGCCTAGTGCCCGCGACAGTAAACGGCCCAAAACGCAACGTGGATACAACACATTTTCACGTTGAAAACGGAACCTTTTTATGCAAAGTGCCTAGCTGTAGATTTTGAACCCTAGCTCTTCCGGCACCTAGGGAAACCTAGCAAATCTATGCGTTTTTGAAAACTAGACACCCAGGGGAATTCAGGATGGGGTGACTTGTCTGGCTCTCACCAGGTTCTGTTACCCAGAATCCCTTGCAAACCTCAAACTCTGTCAAAAAAAACATATTTCCTCACATTTCTGTGGTGGAAATTTCTGAAATCTGTGTGGATCCACAAAATTCCACTCAGCCTCCATTCCTCAAAGTCTTCCGAGAAAATTGGTACCTCACTTGTGTGGGTGGGTCAAGTACCCGCGAGAGGCAATGTCCCAAAACCTATTGAGGCGACTTCAAAATTACCTATCACAAAACAATCTGGTTTTGCAAGGGGGGTCCCATGAGTTTTTGGCCCCGGCTCAGCGGCCACCTAGGGAAACCTACGAAACCCACACATTTCTGAAAACTAGACACCAGGGTGAGTCCAGCAAGGTATGGCTTGCGTGGGTCCTTCAACATTTCCCTATCCAGAATCCCCTGCAAACCTCAAATTTTGGTTTAAAAAATCTATTTTTCCTCACATTTCTGTGTGGGAAAGTTGTAGGCTCACCGGGCTGACACAAAGGTCTCCCGATAAAAATGGTACCTCACTTGTGTGGGTAAGCACATTAGCTGCAACAGGAAATGGCCCAAATCGAACTGTGGACTACCTGGTTTTGGGGGGGGGGGTCACCTGGGTTTTTGGCCCCAGGCTCGCCGCCATCTTGGGAAACCTACCAAACCCACACATTTCTAATAACTAGACAGCCTGGGGAGTCCAATGAGGTATGGCTTGCTTGGATCCCCCCAACGTTTCCCTACCCAGAATCCCCTGCAAACCTCAAATTTAGAACATATTTTTGTGTGGAATCACTGTGGCGGCACAAATGTCCTACCCCACAGCGTTCTCCTTAGTGTCCCGAGTAAAATGATACCTCACTTGTGTGGGTGTCCTATGCAGAATTGGCTAAAAACGTATTTTTAAAAAAATGTAGCGCTTAGAATTCTCTGTGCTATACCCTTATTCTCTATGTTTTGGGCACTTCCCAGTCACAGGCCCTTGCCCCGCCCACACAAGTGAGGTATCATTTTACTCGGGAGACTGAGGGGAACACTGTGGGGTAGGACATTTGTGCCGGCACAGTGATTCCACCCAAAAATATGTGGGAAAAGTATTTTTTTCAGCAAAAGTTTAGGTTCTGGGTAGGAAAGAGTTGGGGGATCCACGCAAGCCATACCTTGCTGGACTCCCCCAGATGTCTAGTTTTCAGAAATGTGTGGGTTTGGTAGTTTTCCAAGATGGCCACCGAGGCTAAAAACCCAGGTGACCCCTCTTGCAAAACCAGGTTGTTTTGTGATAGATCTTTTTTGTGAAGTGGGTATCACTTCTGGAGGTAACAGTGACCAACATTTCCTGTAATATCCTGTCAAATGATGGTAATTCCAGCTGCTGAATCCAATAATAACTGAATGGGAACTTTGCTAATATTGATAGGTATACATAGATCACTGTACATTCTGTCACATTAGCCCTTCGCTGCTAGGCCTTTCCCCCCCCCCCCTGTGCTAGGCCTTTTTTTGGCTATTTGGGGTAGTTCGCGGCTTAGGCCCTTGTAACTTTTTGACCACATAAGGTATCCATGCCAAATTTGTGTCCTTTTTTTTCCAACATCATAGGGATTCTAAAGGAAACCCACCAAACCCAAACATTTCTGAAAACGAAACACCCGGGGGAGTCCAGCGAGGTATGGCTTGCGTGGATCCCCCAACGTTTTTCTACCCAGAATGCCCTGCAAACCTCAAATGTAGCAGAAACAAATCACTTTTTCATCAAATTTCGGTGTGGGAAAGTTCTGGAATCCACGTGGATCCACAAATTTCCTACCACCCAGCGTTTCCTCAGGTCTCCCGAAGAGAATAATACCTCACACACGTGAGTGGGTCAAGTACCCGCAACAGGCAAGAGCCCAAAACGTATTGAGGAGACATCAAAAAGACCTATCACAAAACAACCTGGTTTTGCAAGGGGTCACCTGGGATTTTGGCCCCGGACTCAGTGGCCTTCTTGAGAAACCTACCTAACCCAAACAATTCTGAAAAATAGACACCCGGGGGAGTCCAGTGAGGTATAGCTTGCGTGGGTCCCCCAACTTTCTCCTACCTAGAAACATGGGCGTTCCCCTGCATCCACCCATGGATTTCACACTATCCCAGATTTACAAAGGGTTGCAAACCTAGGATTGTGTGAAATCGCTACGCCCCTCAGAGGATGGCATAATGAGGAGAATAATCTTTTTTTCTCCTCGTTATATCCCTCTTTCTATATATGCTGCAATCTACAGCACACATAGAAAGAGAGAAATGCCTCGACAGATTGTTTCTGTGCGGGAAAGTATCCTTTCCTGAACAAGCGTAATTCTCCTTGTAACGCAGGCAACCTGGTGCCAGGGTGCCTGCATTGTCACTAGGCTGCCTGAAGTGTGCCAGAGTTATGAGAGAGCACACGTGTGCCATATCTTTATAGATATGTCGCATTTCTGCTCTCTCCCTTTCATGCAATGCAGCGCACCATTTGCCTTGATGCACTGTTACGTGAAAGGTTAGTAAATCTGGCCCTAAATTTATTTTTCTGTCTGCTCTGAATTTATGACCACCAGTAGCCCCAAAATAGCTGTTAAAAGAACGAAACCAAAACCTCCACTTGAGTGGAGAATCTCCTAGTTCTTCTAAAAGGGCGACGGAATTATTTACATATTGCATGTTGACAAAGAGTTAAATCATTAAAATAATACAGTATTCAAGGGCGGGCTAATAACTGTGAAAATAAAGATAAGCACCAGGGAAGAAATGATTGATGATCACCACGCGTGCTAATCGCTGATGATATAGTTGCAATAATTATTACATGACAGTTAATGATGATCACCAGGCATGCTAATCGCAGTGAAATGTAAATAATAGCCCAAGCATGAGTAAATGCTATTCATATAGTTGTGATAATTGCTAAAGCACTGTAAAAGTTATATTAAAATCAAGTCCTATCAAAACCAGCACAAGTGTGCTAATCGCTGCAGACCAGTGGCGGCTGGTGACATTTGTAAGTGGTGCGGCGTAAACTTTCTGTTGGAGTGCATCGTGGCGAGAGATCGCAGCAAGCGAGCACACACATCTTAAGTGGGGTTAGGGGGGCTTCCCCCCGAGAATATTTTGAAAAAAGAGTGGGTAAATGGTGCATTTTCAAGCAAATTTGAGAAGCACAGAGACTAGAGCTGCAAACACACACAGAGCCCGCTGCAGCACTGTGACTAGGACTGGGGCCAAAGGTTCTAGAGGTGAAGAGTCGGTTAGGGACATAGAGGGTCGTTTGAAATGTAGGGAGATGTACAGCTGGGAGATGCAGACACCAGAAATGCTGTAAGAAGCGTTGTATTAAAATACAAGTTATATCGGCCAGTGATGTTTTTTCATTCACTCTGCAAAGCGTAACGCCCTCTAGGGGGGCACGATTTAGAAAATCATCTTGTTGCAAAAGATCAGTGCAATATTAGAGCAAAAAGGATCGCACCTTTTTCCGAACAAAGTGAGTGCATTTTCAAATCCACATATTCCTTATAACAGTTTGCTTAAATACTGTTTTCCGTTAATTTATTTTAAGGTACCTGATGTGTGGGAGTGCAGCATAGACATTTGCAGAGAAATGTGTTAATGTTTTCGTGCTACATCCGTAGAAAGGTTTCTTTCAGATCAAAACAGGGACTCACATATGAGAAACGGGAGGGGTAACTGATTACTGGCACCGGCAGTAATATTAGTGAGCTGCTGCTGGGTTACAATTTTGAAAACACACTTAACTATCCCTGAATAGGGGATATTGGAGGGGGATTTTCTTGCACTGTTAGTGACCTAGTCAAAGGGGTCACGAAAGAGCCGAAGCTATCAAAACCCAAAGCTTTCTGCACAAGGGCCCCCAAAATACATTTGCCGAGGGCCCCCCTAAATGCACGGCATGTTACTAAAGCGTTACTGCATAACAAGGTTCTATAAAATTATTTAGCCTGGGCCCGGGGAGGAATGCACGCCTCACGAGAGAACACTGCTGGCCTCGCGAGAGAACACTGCTGGCATCGTAGAGTCTTGCTGCGTTGTGATGGAACCCTGCTCAGGGCGGAACTGCAGTAGGTACGACACTCTCGGTTGGCACAAGTTCAGGGAATAATAGAGGTCGAGATAGCGCTGCAATGGATTTCATTCGGCCCCTCGTAAAATAGGAGTGGATTGCTAGCAGCTGAGAGACATAAGTGGCGTGAGCAGCTGCTCGAAGGCTGGTGTGCCGTTGCACGCGCATCTAAAGGTGCACGCTCATCTGAAGGTACACGTGCGCTATGTGCTGCTTTGATACCGTATAAGAAAAGCATTCCTATTCTATCGATAGGCCATGGAACAAACTATCATTAATTGCCAATTGGGAGAATTGAAGTCTCGGGCTAGCAGGCCAATTATCTGAAATTCACAATAATATATCTCATAGACGAATAGAACCCGAAATGATGAAATCTGAAGAAAAATACCACAATCAATATTTGCAAGAGATAATAAATAAATATAGCGACTGTTTTCCGATAATCTAATCCATTGGTTTGCAACCCAGTAGTTATACTTATGTTTTAATTGCCTAGACTGTAGTACCTCTATTCCCTGCTGGGCTGCGTGGGGGTGGGTGCCGCCGGGTGGGGGGAATTAATAAAAATAAAAATTAAATAAAACTTACCTGACATGACAGGGTCCGCGTCGCCTCTACTCCTGGGCCGGTCCGCGTTGGTGCCTTCACGTCTTCCAAACAGGTCAGGAACAGCACTGGAGTGGCAACCCCTCTCAGCCAATACTGGTGCTGCTCCAGCAGCGCCAGGATTGGCTTAGAGCAGGGTTACTCGCCGCCCACCTGCCCATTAGTGAGACCGAGGTTTGAGCCTTTGCTCAACCCTCGCTCTCCTAATGGCCATGCGCCAGCCTGAGCAGACACTAGTGCGCATGACAGGGCACGACGGAAAAATTTGCTGACCTTCGCCAGTCATGCGCACTTGTGCTGCTGCTGCCTGCCCCTGGTCTGACAATGCCTGTTAGTCAACATGACGCCGGGACCGCCCACCTCCTTCAGACTCTGAAGAGGGTGGGCGGTCCGACGTCATCATGCTGACTGACATGCATTGTCAGTTCTCCCTCTGCCTCCTCTCTGAACTTAAGTAAACTGAGAGTTTACTTAAGTTCAGAGACCCCGAGGGAGCTGCGGGCACGGGCGACTTGTGGGGCAACGCCCCAGCGCCCTAATGGATGCACCGCCACTGCTGCAGACCACAAATAAAGAACTCCTTTACTGTGCCAATCTGTAGAATATAAATAAGCAGCTTCTGAAGTGTGCCAATCTATTAAATACAAATATGCAGCTTCTTGTGTTTGCTTTGTTCACCCTAAGTTGGCAGGGTCTGCCCAGACGTGGGTCCCTTGCTCACTTTGCCACTGGATTCAAGCTAGCCTGTCTAATGAGGGGTGTTACCCCGAAACCGGTCCCAGGATGCTTGTTTCCGGTCAAGGGAAGACCTGGCTTGGCAGTTTGGGCTGGGCTGTTCCCATGAGGAACAGGGTCAAGACTGATTTGCATATGGCTGGGTCTAACGGACGTGCAAAGCAGAGCAGAGGGCAGCTGTGTTGATGAGATGTTGCTGATAAGCTATCTTCGCTGGAGGATCGGGGAGAGGCAGGCTGTTTGCCCAAGAACCGAGGCCACGATACATGATGCTGTAATGATTTATGACCTAAAACGAGAAACAAGCTTACCTCCCCTTTCTTTGTCAATCTGTGACAAATGCAAGGATGCTTCCTAATATTTATTCATTGAGACGTTTTTGATCTATGAAAAAAACATTCCCCTACTTTTTATAAAAAGACAACCATCTCGGGCAGTTAATTCTGATAGTTTCAATGCTTCAGCTGACATGTTATTCAGGGAGTTTCCTGTGCTGTGAAGCGAAAGCCGGGGATACAGCTAAACAAACCTTCCTGCCAGGGTGCCTGCTTGCCTGAAAAAGATGCAAACGAGTTCATCTGCAAATGTTACGGGTAATGTGCAAAAGTAAGGGATGCTTGGGAGTCGGTACTGGTTTTAATTGATCGAATCATGTGAAGCTTTGTGATGACACAGATTTATTCTTTTTGAGTAGTAGTGCAAAGAGTTAACAAATGAGCTGTGAAGTGTGTGCCTCTTAATAATTCTATTTATATAGCACTTACTAACCCTGACAGTTATGTAAACAAATTGCATTATGTAAAGTCTGTGTATTACTAAAATTTTATATTTTGGAAGCAGCATTTTACCTTAAACCTTTATACACATTTTGTAGCAGTCTATCCTATACTATGTGTAATTCAAGTTTAAAATAATGACTTGCATGCTAACAGTGCTTTCTGTTACAGGTTGTGACCTCGTAGCACTAAAAATACACGTCACCATTCTCCACTTCACCAACCAATATTTAATTCTGTGGCTCTCTGGTTACACACAGACATTAAAGGGCATTAACTAACAGTCGTTTTATAATATGCGATAGTGTATTTCCCACAGAAACAACTTTTTAAAATGTATTTTTCATTTAAGCTGCACATTATTTTATATGTAGCTTCCTGATGGTGAAACACCAAAAACACTTACAGAATATTTTGTTTTTTCAGCCACACTTTTGACCCCACCTGTGGTCTTTTAGTCCACTAGTAAGAAGGATGCGCATAGACGTTACTCTGGTCAAGTAGGAGTTTTATTACAATATAGCCAGTACTATATATGAATCCAGCCAACAAACAAATGGCACAGCTCAATGCTTCCTTCTTCTCCTGGTCTCCCATGTTCTCTTGAATTCTGTTTCCCAAAGACCGGTCGTCTGTGTATTGGCATCTTGTAAACCCTCAGGGCGTGGTGTGTAGACCCTCAAACGGAAACACACAACACTGGGTCGGTAAAAGTTCTGTCGCCTGAGGATGTGTTGGTGCTCTAGTGTTTGTGCCCTCCACCGAGTTCTCTAGGGGTTAGTGATTCCTTTCCCTGTGGTTTGTGCCTTCACCACACGTCTCACTTGCGCCCTTGTACCCCGGCCCACCACCTCTGTAACACACCCACACGTAGCGATTTGACTTGCCTGGGACCACAGCCCTCCTGGGTTGTGGTGTCCACGCCTCCTTGGCACTCGCTGGAACCGTAAGCACTGCTCCTAGAGCGGTCTCCTCGCCTCTCGCTCGGACTACCCGTCAGGCTGCTCTTCCTGTGTCTCCCGGTCACCTTCGGCGCAGCGCCCCTCTGCCAACTTCTGGTTTGTAAGGCTGCCCGGGGTGGGGGTTGCGCAGCGGCCCGCCCCCTTGAGGGCGGCCGCCTTAGTGCCACAGGAAGGCACAGGGGTGGGAGGTCGTGTCCCTGGGCTTGACCTAGGGAGACCCCAGTCAGGTAGCTGCTTCCGGCGGGGAGGAGCCAAGGGGGGGGTACATATTCGGTCCCCGCCCCCTCCTCGCCCTCTTGTCCGCTCGTTTGCCTTGGGTCGAGGTCGCAGTCCGCCGTCGTGGATTCGTCGTAGTGCGCACTCAGCCTCCTTTCAGCCTTTGCGGTGAGTCTTGCCGGTCACCTTCCTCTCGCCCCGGCCCTGTCCCTGGGCAGTACCAGGAGACGGGGCCCTGTGGTCGGTGTACCACGGGCGGGGGGAGGGCAGTGCGCGGAGGGCTGGCTGTGTTGCGTTGTTGTGGGGTGAGCAAGTGGCCTGTGTGGGCAGTCTCGGCTCTTCCTCCCACCGACGGGGTGGTTATTATGTTTAGTCTATCATGCGTTACCTCGTCACTCCGAGGGGCCTTGTTCTCGGAAAGTGGGCCTAGCTGACCGCTTCCTCCTGCAAGGCTCCTGGCGACCTCGTTAGCTGGCCTACCTCCCCCCCACCCTGGTCTCAAGGGTGGGAGCGACTGTACCCTGCTACACCCGACTCTGGCTCCTCCTCGGCGGGGACCGTAGTTTATACAGGGCGCACGTCCGTGGACCTGGGGAACTGGGTTCGAGTTTGGGTAACGACGCTCTACAGCACGTGGGCTGTCCCGGGTGAGCGGGTCCCTTGCCTCGGTGGGATAGGAGTGGGCCTGCGGGTTGGTCGGACTCCCTTGAATGGGGAACTCGGTTTGAGTGCCTGCTATCCGCTGTTACCTCCTGGGACCTGGGCCTCACATCTACTGAGTCACTGTGGCCGGAGTGGTTATGGCCGAGACTCTGTGACTCTAGGTTACAGTTTTCTATTCCACCAGAGTCGTGTTGAGGATGTTGTCCGCATGGCCCTAAAACTGCCGACGGTGGTGCAGCAATCCAGGGGCGAGCCTCGGGCTCGAGCGCACTCCCTGCGACTCTGGCCATTGCAAGTTACCCCCTCGTGTCTGATCATGAAATGCCATGCCGCGCTCATGCCAGCGATCCTCTCCCTCACGTCGTCCGTGCCAGATTACTGGGTCTGAGACTCGCCGTCTCGAGGCTACAGTCCTCTTCCCATTCATTCTTTCAATTTTGCTAATGCGATCCTGGCCATTTGCAGTTACCTTCCCGTGCCCGAACATTTATGCACGTGACGCGCTCATGCACAGCGCTCCCATCTCCATGTCGTTTCAGCGCTAGATACACATGGTCGTAGAATCCTAGTCTCGAGGTTACAGCTTCCTTCCTTTGATCCTTTTATTCAGATCTCCTCTGAGGGTGTGGTCCGTCGGCTTATTCTGCCGACTCCGGTGCTCACTAACATCGTTGTATTCGGGGCAATTCAAATAATCACCTCGTGCCGGAATATTTAATGTTATGCCGGGCTCTCGGGAGAGGATGTGGTTCACCAGCTTAAACTGCCGACTTTGGTGTAGGAGACCAGGGTTCGAGCCTCAAGGTTTCATTTACATCCTGTGATTCTGTGATTGTCATGTATACTGCAGAGGTTTGGATGCGTGGAAGACGTGGATTGGCCGTCGCGCTCGGCTGAAGACGGGGGAGCGTTCCGTGGTGGGGCTGCCTCGACTGCGGTTTCTTGGTTTCAAGTGTGGTAGGAGTAGCCTTGGATGGGCACGGCAGTCGGTCGGGCACGTACTGGATGAAACGCTGCCCTGCATAATAGATAGGACTGTGCATGGTGCACAAGCGTTTCAGTTAAGGTCTGAGACTCTGTTCAGGTAGATCTCTTTTGGTAGTGCCTGCTCCGGGACACCCGGGCCCGCGTTACCGCCCCCCCCCTCGCCTAGAGACCCTTACGGGTGATGGTTCGCGTTCGTGGCTTTGTGGCAGAGCTGCCGTCCTTGGGTCTGAGGTATCACGGTTCGAGTCCGGGCTTTTAATTTCTCGGTGGTCAAGTGGTAAGGCGTCGATCTCATAATCTCGTAAACCAGAGATCACGGGTTCGGACCTCGTCCGAGCCTCTTATTGGATTATTTTGGACTCGGCAAGTGGTACATTGGCGCCACTTGAGCGCTTTGGCTGGCGCATGCCGGGCGTTTCTATACGCCTGTCGGGGGTCGGTAGTGATTAGGTGCGAAAGGGAGCAGTCAGGGCACCCGGGTCTGTGCGGCCCCTTCCCCCGTAATCCCCTCGAGGCAGTGGCATGTGTCCTGGGAGGGTTGGTGGTCCGCCGGAAGCGAGCCTGCTGTCGGGTGTAGGAACTTGTAGATCGCGGATCGACTAGGGGAGAGGAGTTGGCAACGGACAGGGCGCTCGAGCTCGGACCTGGGTTCAAGTTCGTTTTTGACGCTGAACTTCTTAACTTCTTGTGATTCTGGGCAAATCTCAATCTCCCTGTGCCCGACAAAATAAATAAATAATGTGCGTCCCCATGTAATGCAACTGGTGCTTTGTAAGGCGCCCTGATACCTGATTGGACTCCGGCAAGCTAGCACTGTATAAAACTCTGCAATATTAGATAAATAATAATGTGCAAGTTTTCAGCTATCCTACATGCTTTATAAAAGTTGGAATAACCTTCCATTGCGTCAGTGGCCTGGGCAATTCTCCCCCCCCCGTCTCGTTTTCTGCTGTGGTGTGCCATGCTCAGTGGTCGACTGGGTGGCAGGCACCCCGGGACGTGCCGCGGGGCCGCGCTCCGTCCGCTACACTACCACCTCCCCAGGCCGGCAACCTTTTAACTTACCAGGAGCAGATGGTACAGGGTAGGTTTTCGGGGCTCACGTGCAGCAGCCTACATCGGGCAGGCGTAGGCGCCCAAGCCTGGTGTCTCTTTCATGCTATCCGGGGTAGCAAAATTTTCCTCGCCTGGACAGTTTGCACTTCGGCGCCCGGGTGCTGCCACCGCTCTGAGGGGGAGAGTCTGCGGCAAGGGCCAGGCCTATCCCCCGAGACGGCCAGAGAGGAGGTAGTCTGTTAGCTAGATGGGCCACTTTGGTGCAGGAACCAGGGTCGATCCTCGGGTCCCGTTCACTGACGGTGATTCTGAGGATCTCACTTTTCCTCTCTTGCATGAATGTGTTAGGTATATACTGTGCTCAGGTAAGCGCTTCACTCTTCTGGGGCGAGTTTGCGCCGCCGATTTGGTACTGGAACCAGGGTTCTAGCCTCGGGGTTGCGTTCACATACGGTGAGTCTGGGCAACTCACTTAATCTCCCCGTGCCTGAAAGTGCAATGTATGAACTGTGCCCATGTAAACACTCCTACTTTAGGGTCGAGTCGCGCTGTCGAGATTGGTGCGGAATTACATTGAGCCTATTCAGCATAGCGCAGGACACAAACCACATGATTTCCGGCAACTAATAATAATTTTCTAGGGATACCCAATGAAACTTGTTTATCGGGCGGAAAATAACAGAGTTCAAACATTTACCTACTGAAACTTATGCTTTCCATGCACAACTAGCTAGTGCATGGCCCATTACGATATGCTGGAGAGAACCAGGCCCGAAGTCTCAGCGCATTCTCAATATGCAGTGATTCTGGGCAAATCACTTAATCTCCCTGTGACAAAAAAGAAATGAGTGTGTCCTTGGTGTAGCGTTATTTGGTGCACAGGGTGTATAGACCAATGCAATAATCCTGCATCAGTTGTAATTTGGACTTCAGCCCGCCTGAAAGAGATTGTTTATTTGTTGTTACAATGCAGGATATGGTTTAGCTTGGTTGAAGACTGTTTAGATATCACCATCCTATTATGGAGAGGAGCATAGTTGAGTAGACTGCCTTAAGTCTTTAGTTTTGACTAGGCACTATTTAAGAACTCTGCTTCATGTGTGTGAGATGATTTTCATCTGGCAAGGAAATATATGGAAAGGGCTTTAGGGGGCAACATATTCTGATTGGCACGAAGTAGAAATGACTTTGAGGAGGAAGGTAGGGGTCATGTTTAACATTGCCTTGTTTTTGGTGTAATGTGATATATGGCTTAATGAAACATAGGGGCTGCATCACACAATTTGGTACTGAAGTAGTCACAACGCAGCACAAACTGTGAACTGCAGCTATATGCAGGGGCTTGAGTTGGAAAGCATTCGTGTAAATAGCTCATTGTTATGATCCCTGGGAGAATCCAACATATTTGGAGAGGAAACCTTGTACAAACTTCCATAAATTCCTATATACTGGGAGAGTGAGGAAAGAAGTAGGGGAAGAACTTTGTCTATATGCAGCAAGAGCTGCTAAGAGCCATGAGTTGAACTTCATTAAATACAAAACATGGCCTCGCTCTTCTCTTTTGGGACCTTTAGTGAATCACCTGACCGCTTGGCAAACTTGATGCACAGCTTCTTCTATTTGCATGTGGAAGATGGCCAGATGCTCTTGGGGTTAAACGTTGACTTTATGTCTCAACACTTTCCTTTAATTAAGGAACTGTTTAAGTCTACAGTGCCTCTCTTCTAAATTATTGTGCTGGTGGTGAATGGACAATAAATATGCCTTTACAACTTGTTTTATCACGTGTGCTGTGCATTCAAAGACAGGTCATATGTCCCTGGTTGCGGTTTGGGTCTGCGGTGGTTGATTTGCCTTCCTCCCATGCATTGTCATGTAATGGCATCGTTGCTTGTCTTAGAGATTGGGTGACGTTGCTTGAGTTCTGGTTACCTGGTCGTTCTTTGGGGCCCCTGAGGGTATGATGACCTACCGGCAAGGAACAGCTAGGGTGGTTTACGTGTGCTTCAGCAATCATTTAAAAAAAAAAAAAAAAAAAAAAAAAAAAAAAAAAAAAAAATGCAACGGGGGCCCTGGCTCACACGGTAGTGGGCAAAGATCACACACGCCACAGGTGCCGAGGCCTGTTCTGATGCCTGGCGTTGTGCTCCCAGGTTACTTCGGAAGGGCTAGGCCTTCAGATGCTGAAAGGATGTCCGTGGTTATTTACTTGATTGTTAAACGATGGGTTATTTCCGGGGTCTCCGCTGGTGTAGAGCGTTAGGTGCTTGTTGTCCTTCCATCGGGCCGGTTTGATGCGGGATGGTGGTTTTTTGGGCACAGCCACGTGGTGGGTTTTTCTGTGTCTGACTGGGGTTAGCTTGCCGTTAATCTCCCTATGTGTCGCACACGGTTGCAAGACAGGGGGGTCGGTTTGATGCGGGATGAATGTTTTTGGGGCAGATCACAGGCTGCTTCCTCTTGCTGTGTTTGTTCTTCTAGGTGTGGTAGGGTCAAGTGACGGAGGAGAGCAATCATCTTGTGGTATATCTGGGCATGATAGAACGCCAGGCAAGATTGTAGCGTAGGCAGATAGTGGCACTTATCAGGGAAGGAATGTTGGTCTCAACGGCATGCCGCCATGCAAGGGGACCATGTACCTAGGTCACGTACATCAGGCAGTGACAGGTGAACAGGGACCATGTGTACTAGAATATCAGGAGTGGTTCCCACCACGGTCGGGCAGAAGGGGAGCTGTCATCTTGATGCTCGATGGACACCCTTACTCCATCACACCCATTGTAAGCTGAGGATGCCTGTTGACGCTGTTAGACCTGCTATTAGTTAGTACACTCACTGTTGTGCCTTGGCTCGGTTTGTCTCGCATCAGGGCCAGTTGGGGTTACTGGCGAATTTTTTGCTCTAAGGCCGAAGCGGGCGCTTCTAGAACAGGGCAAGATTGGTTAGGCCAGGCAGCATGACAAAGGTCTTCTCGGCACTGGCAGAATGGTACAGGCTGCGAAGTAGAGCCTTTGCAGAACTTAGATTTGTCTACATCCGGCTAGGGAATGTTTAGCAGCAGGAAGGTATTGAACCATGGTGAGCAATTGGTTTTGGGTTCGTGCGCAACAGGAGCAAGGGAATTGCGTTCTGTTCCATCAGGGTACGGGGACAGTCTATACCACCAGTTACTGTAGAGCTGCCTTTTTCGCGCTGGGCTGGGGTGTCAATATCTTCCAACTTTACAGCCAGACTCTGAGCAGGCAAAGGCATACTTGTGATGGTGCAACGGGCACTCAACAGTAGAGTTAGATGTGTCATCATACCCCGATATAACGGTAGTGATGAAACACAGGTTGTGGCTACACACGACCAGGCACTCTAGGGCAGCTGGGGCGGGGGTGTGCCAGTGCCAAGAGGGTGCGGGTTGCCTGGGTAGGGCTGCTGGCTTGAAGGGAGCACTACTCGGATCGCCACAAGGGCACGTTTGTGTCATAGAAGGCTGAATTGATACTTTTATGGCATGGTGCCAGTTGCTCTAGTTATGCGCATGTTGCTTGGCAGTGTCAGAAACATTCAGAACGCAAGGCTGGTGGTTAGCCTGTTGTCATGCTGTTCAGAGGTATTTTAGCTCAGGCATGGCCATGCAGGGGTTATAGGCCGGTTAACAGGCAGGTGAAGCGGCAGAACGTGGAGGGGCTTGGGTTGGACCTCTGGATACTAGGGCGGAGCCTGGTTGCTCACTTGGTAGCCCTCCCTTGATTTCGATGAAACAGGTACCTTTGATGCAAGTATTAGTACCGGGTAACTTCTCCCGCCCTTCAGCACTGGCTGGTAGCTATGCAGGTTGTGGAAGTGGCCTTCCAACAGGGGCGTATGGTCCATATGATCGAGGGAAACACCGGGGTAACACTTTTGGGCTCTATTCCGCAGGAGAACATTTGGCTTTCTCAGTATTCAATTAGAGAAGCATTTTACAAGTTTCTCTCCTCTGTGGTCACCCTGACCTGTCCCTCCCTGGTATACTAGCAAATTTTGGGAGGGCAAGGCTTACAGTTGATGGGGACTGATGGAATGCGATGGGCGTACTCCAACGGAGTGAAAGAGGAAGCAAGGCGGGCTTGTCATCTCTTACCACCTCCCGCATGGGCACTGCCAGGCAGGAGTGTCTTGTCAAAGGGTTTGTTCTATAGCCATGCAAAGGCAACCTTGGACCATCGCTTAGTTTGGTGTAGGTCATTTCAGTCAAATCCATGGGAAAGTTTAAAAGGACTGTTTAGAAAGGTTGGGGGAACCTGTCCTGATGGTGCACGCTGGCCGCCGGCCCGGTTGGGCGTAGACTTGTTTTGACTGGACCTGGGAGATGCCCGGTATCAGTATGCTGTAGGTATGATGGCCTACCAGGAGCCATGCGCAGTTGCGCAGAGCAAAGAGGTCTTGGCTTCATCAGGCATGGTCTTATACACGCCAAGTCCACAGGGTGCCGGGAGGGAGATGGGGTGCACCTCCCTAGTTTAGGCACGGTTCTTTTCCTACTGGACCTAGGGGAAGCTTTGGCTGCAGCAGGCTGTTAGTAATAGGCTACCTTGGCTAGGAGCCCGCTCAGGAGAAGCCATTGAGGTGTCAAGGAGAAAAGTTAATAGCGCCATGTGCAAGTTCACTGAGCTAAGAGGCTTTGGCTTCATCAGGCATGGCCTTTTACACGCCAAATCACAAGGGTGTCTGGAGGGTGATGGGGTGCACCTCTCCACGCTAGGCATGAATTTAATTTTACTTGACCTTGGTGAAGCCTTGGCAGCTGCGGGTTGCGAATAGACTGGTCCTACTGGGCCTAGGGGAAGCTTTGGCTGCAGCAGGTTGTAAGGAAATAGGTCTACCTTGGTGGGGGGCCCTGGTAGTGACGGTGGCCACTCCCAAGGCTGTGGAGGAGTTACAGGGCGATCCAGGGTCTGCACATACCAAGGGGTATAGCATGCAGCAGCACCGTGTGGTGCTAAGCCAGGATACCCAGGGATCTTTTAGCGTGTCCACTGGAAGACCTACGGCGCCCCGCTAACCGACAGGCGGTTGTGGGTCTGAGCAACCGGGGGCTGCCATGTATGCTCCGCCCACCCATCACGGGGGGGCGTGGTGAAGCATGTGGACTGGAGGTCCACGGATGGGAGGGGTGGACCCTCCCAACATTTGGTGGTCACCAATTGGCGTTGCCATGGTGACTCTAGGCTTATCAGACGGGCAGGCGGCATGGGGCTGGCCTGCCCTGGGATCGCCCGTAAGATAACCCACCGTGTTTGCATATTTATTATGCTAATAAACCTGCAGCAATATTTCTCCACTTACATTCAGTGTCATGTGTTTTATTATGATTATGTACTGATGTATGCTATGATAACGGTTGCCGATATTGGCACTATGTAAGGCTGCCCGGGGTGGGGGTTGCGCAGCGGCCCGCCCCCTTGAGGGCGGCCGCCTTAGTGCCACAGGAAGGCACAGGGGTGGGAGGTCGTGTCCCTGGGCTTGACCTAGGGAGACCCCAGTCAGGTAGCTGCTTCCGGCGGGGAGGAGCCAAGGGGGGGGTACATATTCGGTCCCCGCCCCCTCCTCGCCCTCTTGTCCGCTCGTTTGCCTTGCCCGCCCATCCGCATACCCGGCATCAGGAGGGACAAGAAGGGGGGGGAAGGTTTTTCTAACAACTTTCACTTTTGTGTTGCAGGAGGAGTTACAGGGCGATCCAGGGTCTGCACATACCAAGGGGTATAGCATGCAGCAGCACCGTGTGGTGCTAAGCCAGGATACCCAGGGATCTTTTAGCGTGTCCACTGGAAGACCTACGGCGCCCCGCTAACCGACAGGCGGTTGTGGGTCTGAGCAACCGGGGGCTGCCATGTATGCTCCGCCCACCCATCACGGGGGGGCGTGGTGAAGCATGTGGACTGGAGGTCCACGGATGGGAGGGGTGGACCCTCCCAACATTTGGTGGTCACCAATTGGCGTTGCCATGGTGACTCTAGGCTTATCAGACGGGCAGGCGGCATGGGGCTGGCCTGCCCTGGGATCGCCCGTAAGATAACCCACCGTGTTTGCATATTTATTATGCTAATAAACCTGCAGCAATATTTCTCCACTTACATTCAGTGTCATGTGTTTTATTATGATTATGTACTGATGTATGCTATGATAACGGTTGCCGATATTGGCACTATGTTTCCTCCTCCAGCATCCCGCGAACGTCCTCCTCCTGAGTTCCATTCTCCTTCCTCCATCTGACTCCCAAGGAAATGGCTAGTCCTTCCTCTATGTTACCGCCGTCGCAGGTGATTGTACCTGCATGCTTGTTGTGGGGTTGGCTGTACTGCCTGGGACATCAGCGGTGGTCATGTTTGATGTCCGCACATTCAGCGCCATGCTGCACTGCCTCCGTGTTAGGAATGGACGATCAGACAATTCAGTGACAAGAAATCTGGACAGGTAATCCGCGGTGGTCAGAAGCTTCCCCAGAACATGGAAAGTCTGAAAAGAAAAAGGCTGTACGTCAAGAAAATATCGCAGTGAGTATTCACTTTGAAGGTCCATCATACTTTTGAAAGTGGTGCGTCGTCCCCGCGGTCTGGAAGCACCGCGTTAATATGTTTCCCATAGTTTCCCCAGAGTCGGGACCGCACTCCACAACAGGTAGGTTGCAAACCTCTAATTCAGAAAGACATGCGGCTTCCCTTCCCCGTATCTCATCCCTGGCCTTACGCGTTTCGAAGCGTTTGTGCTTCTCTTCAGAGGCCGTGTTAGCAGGCAGTCAATTACAGCTTTCCACATCCTTCTGCGTGCTTTTATTTAATTAAATGGCTTCCGGTGTGCCAAAATTGTCATTGATATTGCACGCTGGGGATTGTAGTTAATTCAGCCCAATTCATGCCCTTCGGTGGGTCTGTCTGTTACACATACTTTGGGACAACAATGTTCAGCTCTCCAGTGGGCTCCAGGAAAGGACTCTGCATGCCTGGGGAAACTATGGGAAACATATTAACGCGGTGCTTCCAGACCGCGGGGACGACGCACCACTTTCAAAAGTATGATGAACCTTCAAAGTGAATACTCACGTTTGAACAGGCGCAGCAGGTGAACAAATCAGGCATGCAGAGTCCTTTCCTGGAGCCCACTGGAGAGCTGAACATTGTTGTCCCAAAGTATGTGTAACAGACAGATCCACCGAAGGGCATGAATTGGGCTGAATTAACTACAATCCCCAGCGTGCAATATTAATGACAATTTTGGCACATCGGAAGCCATTTAATTAAATAAAAGCACGCAGAAGGATGTGGAAAGCTGTAATTGACTGCCTGCTAACACGGCCTCTGAAGAGAAGCACAAACGCTTCGAAACGCGTAAGGCCAGGGATGAGATACGGGGAAGGGAAGCCGCATGTCTTTCTGAATTAGAGGTTTGCAACCTACCTGTTGTGGAGTGCGGTCCCGACTCTGGGGAAACTATGGGAAATATATATATATATATATATATATATATATATATATATATATATATATATATATATATATATATTCAACAACAAGGTAGCCCCATGAGCTGCACTCGAACCAGAGAGAAGGTTACCAGCCTTTGATCACGGTATGGACAAGAAAGTTCGCCAGTGTGATAAACAGCCCTTCCTTCGCCTAACGCGTTTCGAGTCAATCTCTTCGTCAGAGGCATTTAGGAAAGGTACGCGCTTGGCGGGCAGCTACTTCCTTTTGTAATGTCACGTCCCTTATTCGTGTTCCAAGTGTCTTATGGGAATCGTAGTGCCACAATTATTTCCAACCTTAGTAACGGTGCGCTGATTCCTGTCACAAATACAGCCCAAACGTGAGCCCCAGCTTGCCTGCCAGTCCTCAATCCAGGCTCTCTGTTCCACTTTGAGAGTGGTGAATCCACTCCCGTGGCCCCCTGGGAATCGTGGGGTGGTGCAGACTCGGCGGATGGGCGTCCGCCTCAAAATTCAACAACAAGGTAGCCCCATGAGCTGCACTCGAACCAGAGAGAAGGTTACCAGCCTTTGATCACGGTATGGACAAGAAGGTTCGCCAGTGTGATAAACAGCCCTTCCTTCGCCTAGCGCGTTTCGAGTCAATCTCTTCGTCAGAGTCATTTAGGAAAGGTACGCGCTTGGCGGGCAGCTACTTCCTTTTGTAATGTCACGCCCCTTATTCGTGTTCCAAGTGTCTTATGGGAATCGTAGTGCCACAATTATTTCCAACCTTAGTAACGGTGCGCTGATTCCTGTCACAAATACAGCCCAAACGTGAGCCCCAGCTTGCCTGCCAGTCTTCAATCCAGGCTCTCTGTTCCACTTTGAGAGTGGTGAATCCACTCCCGTGGCCCCCTGGGAATCGTGGGGTGGTGCAGACTCGGCGGATGGGCGTCCGCCTGAAAATTCAACAACAAGGTAGCCCCATGAGCTGCACTCGAACCAGAGAGAAGGTTACCAGCCTTTGATCACGGTATTGTCGCAGCCTGGAATCCTCGGAATCGTACGTTGCTTTTATGGTCCACCTCTCGACACCACCACGGTCTGGTTTGTGTTCACAGACTCCATGGAGTGGTCAAGCGGGGGAAGGAAAGGATGGGGACAGCGGGGAGGGAGACCTGTAAACAAGGGTACAAACACTCAGGTATAAGGAACTCACATAAACATAATCTATATACCATGTCAACACTTATTCTGGGAAGGCACCTTTGGCATATGAAGTATACCTGTAAAGGAAGAAAAGGCTTCTGCTTGTTTCGTCAGCAGTCTGAATTAGCAGGTTTCATTCGTGTCTAAAAACAAGAACCACATTGTGTTTAGCAAGAGCGGCCCCACCCCCTATCGTCTCGTGACCCCCTCAAAGACGTATCAACACCTACCCCAGGAGGCTGGGAGCTGGACGGTACAGGGGTGCAGGGCTGACAGAGACGCACGTTCCCCTGTAGTTAAATAACAGAAACACAGCACCCTCTCTTGAGGGATTAATACACAAAACATAACATTCACTGGGTACTGCTATATCACCCAATACGCCACTCTGGGCGTTCTTCACAATTGCAATGATAAACGATAAATGTCAACACATCAAGGTCTGATACTTCTCACACCTGTAAGGCTTCAGCACCGTTATGTCTTTAGTTTGCCAGCAATCACAAGTTCCAGCAATTCACAAGTTCCTACGTGCACTGATTAACACGCTCTCGTGTTGGTCACTCACGGTGGCTGCTCTTGGAGGGATTACCCTTCCATGCTAGTACGTGACCCTAAGAAAGTTGGTTGCAAGTGACACGCGGGGCAGACGCCACGGCGCGGTCCACTATCTGATCCGGGGAATGATTCCCCAGTCGGGGCTTTCCAGGAGGACTCAAAAGATACTACCTCCCGCAAGAATCCTGGCATGGATTCCGCCAACGGGAGCGTTATGCGTCACCAGGAATATTGCCGCTTCCACTGCGAAGCACTGCCACACCGGTGCACGAAAGACAACAAGATAGGGTGCAACCGTACCCTTACCGGACCTTCGGCAGCGAGTGCTCCTCAGCGTCTGGAGTAACCGGCACCTACACGTAGTGTTCAGCCCCGGAAATACCTTTCCTCTCGCGTCGCGCTGACGTCATCGACGCGCCTCGCAGGGGCTCATGGGAATTGTAGTCCTGAAGCCTGTCGGGACGGGAATCTCCTGCGGTGCCTCTTCAGTGTCTTCCGATGTGGTTCCTGACAGTACATCCCTCTCCTGAAGAACACTGACAGAGGCAAGGTTTATGAGGGAAACGATTGTGAAACATCCGCACATATCTAGGAGCGTGGACGGCCCTAGCAGGTTCCCATGAATTCTCTTCTTCACCATAGCCTTTCTAGGCGACCAGATACCACAACCTGGTGCGGTGGATCTTTGAATCTAGTATGCCTCGTACTTCATGCTCAACGTCCCCATCTACCAGAACGGGTTCTGGGATTCTACTCGCCCCTGAATTTGCTGGTTTAAGGAGGGAAATGTGGAAAGCTGGATGAATGCGCAGGGAAGAGGGTAGATTTAGCTTCACTACCACAGGGTTGATTAGCTTAGATATTCTATATGGGCCGATGTAGCGAGGGTTAAAGATACTGTATCTTTTAAACCTGATGTTCTTGGTTGGTAGCCATACATAATCGCCTATTTTGTATGAGGGACCTTCCCGCCTATGCTTGTCTGCCTGTGTTTTGTACTGTCTTTTTGCTTTTAGCAATTCTTTGCGCACCTTTTGCAATGTTGTTTGGATGTGAGTTATCCGTTCCCGTACCTCGGGCACATTTTTTGGGCCCACAGGATGCTGGAAGGGAAAAAAGTCAGGATGAAAGCCATAAGTGCAGTAAAAAGGCGTGTGTTTTATGGATCTATGCATGGCGCTATTATACGCAACTTCCGCCAGCCATAGATGTTCGACCCAGGCTTCGGTTGCAACCTCCCCACAACATCTGAGGTATTGTTTGAGGGTCTGATTGACCCGTTCTGTCTGGCCATCAGTTTGGGGATGGAAGCTGGTGGAAAGGTTGGATGTGATCTTAAGGGCCGAACACCATGATTTCCAAAAATGTGCAGTGAATTGGGCCCCCCTGTCCAATATTACCACTTGAGGCAATCCGTGTAGATGGACCACATTATGCAGCAACATTGATGCCAATTCACCGGCTGTCGGGATCTTTTTGCAGGCTATGAAGTGAGCTAACTTGGTCAAATAGTCTACCACAACCAGGATTACTGTGTGCCCTTTGTCTGGAGGCATCCCGACCACGAAATCCAGGGATATCTGTTTCCAGGGAATGACAGGCGTAGGAAGAGGGTGTAAGAGGCCCATAGGTCGAGCGTGGGTGGTCTTCATTTGACAACACACCGTGCATTCACCAACCCAGGTTCGTACGTCTTTCCTGACTGTGGGCCACCAGAATTGTCGGAGGATTCGCTCTCTGGTCTTTTCGACGCCGTTATGTCCTGCACTAGGTAAGGAATGACACCAGTCGAATACTCGTTTTCTCAAGCGAAGAATTGGTACCAGTATTTGGTTTCCTCGTACGGGGATCCCCCCTTTTACTGACCACTCCTTGTTATTACCCAACCAGTCCTTCCATTTGGCGTTGGAAATGTTGAGCGCTGCGCTCCTAAGGAATTGTTCCGTGACTGTGGCGTTGATCACATTCTTGGGGTTAACGATGGCGTTCTCTGCTGGAGACTCTGGAGTGTCGGGAGAGGACTGGCGACTGAGCGCGTCGGCCTTTTTGTTTTCGCTTCCAGGGCGGAACGTTACGATAAAGTTATACTCCGCAAAGAAGAGCATCCAACGAAGCTGACGGGGAGACAGATGTCGGGCTGCTGCCATGAATTGCAGGTTGCGATGATCCGTAAAAACGGTAACCACGTTTTTGGAGCCCATCAGGTACTGTCTCCATTCCTGGAACGCATTCTTGATGGCTAGCAGTTCCTTTTCAGCTATTGTATAATTACGCTCTGCAGGGTTTAACTTTCGTGACATGAAGGCCACCGGATGTAGTTGACCAGTTTCTAGATGTCGCTGTGAAAGGACTGCTCCTACCGCATACTCGGAAGCATCCGCTTCTACGATATATGGTTGGTCGAGATTAGCGTGTCGCAGCACCGGGGCGGAGGTAAAGGCATTTTTTAAGGCTTCAAATCCTTTTTGAGCTTCCTGGTTCCATTGAAATACCACCTTCTTTTGTAATAGACACGAGAGGGGAGCGGCCAATTTGGAAAATTGATTTATAAAACGACGATAAAAATTGGCAAAGCCCAAGAAGCATTGTATGTCCCGAACCGTTTTTGGAGTTGGCCAATCCTTCACCGCTTGTATTTTCCTGGTGGACATTTCCTGCCCGGAAGGGGTAAGCATTACCCCAAGGAACTCCACGGTGGTGACACTGAACTCGCATTTGCTGATCTTGCAGAACAGTAGGTGGTCGCGTAGAGCCTGCAGTATGGTACGTACATGAGATCGATGTGCGTCTATAGATGAAGAATAAATCAAGATGTCATCTATGTATACCACCACGAAACGATCAAGGAATTCCCGCAGCACATCATTCAGGAAATATTGGAAGGCGGCAGGCGTGTTGCAAAGGCCAAAAGGCATAACCCGGTACTCGTACAGCCCGTAACGGGTTTTAAACGCCGTCTTCCACTCATCTCCCTGTCGCATTCGTACCAGATGATAAGCCCCTTTTAGGTCTAAACGGGTATAAATCACGGCCTTTTGGACTTGTTCCAAATGGACAGGGATGAGAGGCAGCGGAAACCGATTCTTCACGGTAATGGCATTGAGGGCGCGAAAGTCCACACAGGCGCGTAACTCGCCATTGGCCTTGGGTATGAAAAACAACGGGGACGCTGCCGGAGATTTAGATACCCGGAATGAACCCTAGGGCTAGATATTTATCCAGGTATTCTCGGAGATGGAGGTTCTCGGGTTCAGTCAGGGCGTACACTCTTCCTGTTGGTACCACTGCCCCAGGCAATAGGTCTATTTGGCAGTCATACTGTCTGTGGGGAGGTAGGGTTTCGGCCATGGTTTCATTAAACACATCCTCGTAATCCCTATATTCTTCGGGTAGTGTCACTGGATGTTCCGCCGCTGTAGCAATGTGGTGTGTCTCTGTCTCAAGGGTATCCGGGAGAACGAGGATTGGCTTGCAATGCCGTTGACAGTAGTCGGATGTAAAGGTCAAGGTTTGTTTTTCCCAATTCACCAAAGGGTTGTGTTTCTTCGGCCAGGGGAGGCCTAGGATAATTCCATACTGTGGCGCGGTGATAACATTGAAGACCAGTTTTTCAAGGTGGTCTTTCCCATGGAGGACTTCCACTTCTTTGGTGCAGAACCTAATGGGACCCGCCTCCAAACGTCTCCCATCAACTGCGTACACCGCTTCCGGCAGGTTCTTCTCGAGTAGCTCAAGGCCTATGTCCACCGCGTGCTCATGATCGATGAAGCAACCTGTTGCTCCTGAGTCAAGCATAGCTTGCACCTGACTCCATCTGCCTTGGATATGAAGACCTAGAGTCAGGAAATAATGGTCTTTCCCGCTAAGATGGTACTGGTCTAGTGAAGGGATGTACGTTCTGCTTGAAGAAGTCCCTTCGTTCGTCCTCAAGCTTGATCGTTTCACGCCGTCGACGAGGAGGTGGCTGGCAATGACCTTCTGGTGTCTGGACGTGCGAATTTTGTTCTCAATGAGCACTCCCGGATAAAATGGCCCTTTTTGCCACAATAGATACAAAGGCCTGTCTTTCTACGGTGTTCTCTCTCCTCAGCGGTGAGTGAGGCCCGAACCGTTCCGATATCCATGGGTTCAGGTTTATTGGGTGAGTGGGTTTCTCCACGATAGTGTGTATCATATCGAGGGGGCATACGCTCCTTTTTCTTGCGATCCCCTTTACGGTCGCATAGGCGATGATCCAAACGTAATGTAAGGCTTATTAAGTCTTCACACGGGGTAGGTTGGGGGTCTATCGGGGCCAAAACATCTTTCATTTCGTCCCTAAGTCCTTGATGGAAAAGTGCCGCTTGTTTGGATTCTGGCCATTCGGTCTCGGCAATCAGCCTTCGAAAGTCATTTAGGTACGAGATGAGATCTCTGTTTCCCTGTCGCTACTCCAATAGGTCTCGGTCCGCTGAATGCGTAGCGGCCCTGCGATTAAAGGTTTTCTCGAAGTCTCTGAGAAAAGAGTCCCAATCGTAAAGCAGAGGGTCATCTCTCTTCACTAATGGCACGGCCCATTGGGCTGCATCCCCTGCCAAGTATGAGAGAAGGAATGCCACCCAGGCATGGTTGGTGGCGAAGGCTTTGACCTTGCAGGTGAAGTGTAGCATCACTTGGGTTAAGAACACTTGGACCTTACTACTGTCTCCGTAAAACCTTTCCGGTGGGGCCAGGGGAATGGGAGTTGGCATCTCCACTACTACAGGAGTTGGATGGGTTACCTGAGCAATGCCTGCATTAAAGGGGTTCCGCTGCATCCTTTCTACTACTACTTGTAGGGCAGCAGTTTCCGCTCTAGAGGCCGCGAGTTCGGTTTGCATTAGGGCTAGGGCGGTCATGACGTCTTCTAACGTGGCCATATTCAATGTACGACCGGGAGGATACGTATACTTGGGCCGGTTACTCTGTCGCAGCCTGGAATCCTTGGAATCGTACGTTGCTTTTATGGTCCACCTCTCGACACCACCACGGTCTGGTTTGTGTTCACAGACTCCATGGAGTGGTCAAGCGGGGGAAGGAAAGGATGGGGACAGCGGGGAGGGAGACCTGTAAACAAGGGTACAAACACTCAGGTATAAGGAACTCACATAAACATAATCTATATACCATGTCAACACTTATTCTGGGAAGGCCCTTTGGCATATGAAGTATACCTGTAAAGGAAGAAAAGGCTTCTGCTTGTTTCGTCAGCAGTCTGAATTAGCAGGTTTCATTCGTGTCTAAAAACAAGAACCACATTGTGTTTAGCAAGAGCGGCCCCACCTCCTATCGTCTCGTGACCCCCTCAAAGACGTATCAACACCTACCCCAGGAGGCTGGGAGCTGGACGGTACAGGGGTGCAGGGCTGACAGAGACGCACGTTCCCCTGTAGTTAAATAACAGAAACACAGCACCCTCTCTTGAGGGATTAATACACAAAACATAACATTCACTGGGTACTGCTATATCACCCAATACGCCACTCTGGGCGTTCTTCACAATTGCAATGATAAACGATAAATGTCAACACATCAAGGTCTGATACTTCTCACACCTGTAAGGCTTCAGCACCGTTATGTCTTTAGTTTGCCAGCAATCACAAGTTCCAGCAATTCACAAGTTCCTACGTGCACTGATTAACACGCTCTCGTGTTGGTCACTCACGGTGGCTGCTCTTGGAGGGATTACCCTTCCATGCTAGTACGTGACCCTAAGAAAGTTGGTTGCAAGTGACACGCGGGGCAGACGGCACGGCGCGGTCCACTATCTGATCCGGGGAATGATTCCCCAGTCGGGGCTTTCCAGGAGGACTCAAAAGATACTACCTCCCGCAAGAATCCTGGCATGGATTCCGCTAACGGGAGCGTTATGCGTCACCAGGAATATTGCCGCTTCCACTGCGAAGCACTGCCACACTGGAGCACGAACGACAACAAGATATGGTGCAACCGCACCCTTACCGGACCTTCGGCAGCGAGTGCTCCTCAGCGTCTGGAGTAACCGGCACCTACACGGAGTGTTCAGCCCCGGAAATACCTCTCGCGTCGCGCTGACGTCATCGACGCACCTCGGCAGGGGCTCATGGGAATTGTAGTCCTGAAGCCTGTCGGGACGGGAATCTCCTGCGGTGCCTCTTCAGTGTCTTCCGATGTGGTTCCTGACAGGTATGGACAAGAAGGTTCGCCAGTGTGATAAACAGCCCTTCCTTCGCCTAACGCGTTTCGAGTCAATCTCTTCGTCAGAGGCATTTAGGAAAGGTACGCGCTTGTCGGGCAGCTACTTCCTTTTGTAATGTCACGCCCCTTATTCGTGTTCCAAGTGTCTTATGGGAATCGTAGTGCCACAATTATTCCCAACCTTATTAACGGTGCGCTGATTGCTGTCACAAATACAGCCCAAACGTGAGCCCCAGCTTGCCTGCCAGTCCTCAATCCAGGCTCTCTGTTCCACTTTGAGAGTGGTGAATCCACTCCCGTGGCCCCCTGGGAATCGTGGGGTGGTGCAGACTCGGCGGATGGAGCGGAGGTGGAGCAACGATTGAGGCACTTCACCGAAGCTGGGGCTCACTGTCAGGGCCTTATTTGCAGTTATTAGTGCGCCATATAAAGGAGGCAATAATTGGGCACTACATCTCCCATAAGGCATACATACGTGAATAAGGGGCGTGACATTGTTCTAATGAGGGAGTGTTTTGCCCGCCTAAGCACGAACTTTCCAGCCTCAGACTCTGATGAAGAGAACTACTCGAAACGCGTCAGGAGAGGGGAAAGCTGCTGATTTTGCCGGCTTGGGACGAGATGCCATACTTCTAATAAAGGCTGGTAACCTGTTTGTTGGTCTTGAGTGCTGCTTATTGGGCTACCAATGTTTAGAAATCTACGAGGCGGACGCCCTTCCGCCAAGCCTGCACCACCCCAGGATCCCAAGGGGGCCACGAAAATGGATACACCATTTTTAATGTGGAGCAACGATTGAGGATTGAGGCACTTCACCGAAGCTGGGGCTCACTGTCAGGGCCTTATTTGCAGTTATTAGTGCGCCATATAAAGGAGGCAATAATTGGGCACTACATCTCCCATAAGGCATACATACGTGAATAAGGGGCGTGACATTGTTCTAATGAGGGAGTGTTTTGCCCGCCTAAGCACGAACTTTCCAGCCTCAGACTCTGATGAAGAGAACTACTCGAAACGCTTCAGGAGAGGGAAAAGCTGCTGATTTTGCCGGCTTGGGACGAGATGCCATACTTCTAATAAAGGCTGGTAACCTGTTCGTTGGTCTTGAGTGCTGCTTATTGGGCTACCAATGTTTAGAAATCTACGAGGCGGACGTTCTTCCACCAAGCCTGCACCACCCCAGGATCCCAAGGGGGCCACGAAAATGGATACACCATTTTTAATGTGGAGCAACGATTGAGGATTTAAGCACTTCACCGAAGCTGGGGCTCACTGTCAGGGCCTTATTTGCAGTTATTAGTGCGCCATATAAAGGAGGCAATAATTGGGCACTACATCTCCCATAAGGCATACATACGTGAATAAGGGGCGTGACATTGTTCTAATGAGGGAGTGTTTTGCCCGCCTAAGCACGAACTTTCCAGCCTCAGACTCTGATGAAGAGAACTACTCGAAACGCGTCAGGAGAGGGGAAAGCTGCTTATTTTGCCGGCTTGGGACGAGCCATACTTCTAATAAAGGCTGGTAACCTGTTCGTTGGTCTTGAGTGCTGCTTATTGGGCTACCAATGTTTAGAAATACATATATATATCTATATATCTATAGATTTCTATGTAAATTTATCTTATATGTGGAATATGATCCTTGTATGATTGTAAAACCGATATACACAGCCAATTGATGGTATTTTGTCTATGTCTATACGTAACTGGGGGCGAGGCTCCTTTAAAAAGCCACGTTCAGTAGATGCTAATCATGTGATCAAGACCGCTGTGTCGGTCGAAACGCGTTTGAACCAGAATTTTGTTGAACAAATAAATCGAGCATGAGAATTTGAACCAGCAACAGAGTGTCCGTGTCTTTTGGCAGTACCGGCTGGTACTTCGGAAGGAGGATTCGATATAGATATATATATATATATTACCTACTGGCGGTCGCCAGTAGGTAGTTATAGTTAGGACCCCTTTTCCATAGGAAAACCTCAACATTCTATTTTGAATAACTTTGGCGCCGGTCGATGAATCCTCGCGAATTTCTCAAAATAGGTGGGGCGCTACGCTCCGCTCCTACCCTGAAAGTCTCGGGGGGATCCGTCAAGCGGGGGCTGAGATAAAAGGGGGGTCCCAAAACGCGTTTTTCCCATGCATTTTTCCATAGGACCTTTAGAACGAGCTACAGCCCGAACGGCTGAACAGAATTACTCAAAATTTGGCAGAGAGGTAGTCCCTAGGTCAAGGAAGTGCCTTTTGTAGGTTTGGTGTAAATCTGTTCAGTAGATTCTGAGAAAATAGCCTTTAAATCAATATATATATCTGAGCCCGCTTACGGTACGCTTACCGTACGCTTACGGTAAGCGTACGGTGGCGTGCGCGAGCGCGATTCTGATTGGCTCTTAGATCTTAGTAAACATTCGAATCGGTCGAAACCAGGAAGCGGCGGCCGCCATTTTGTGTATTTCACTCTGAAAAAAAAGAGTGAAAACAAGGAAAGGGGGCAATGAGGAGAGTTACAGACCCCCTAACATTTGTAAGGGGGTCAAAGAAGGACAGAAAAGTACAAAAAAAACATTTATTGATTTTAAAAAAAATCACGGGGTACGCGTACGGTAAGCTTACGGTAATCGTACGGTAAAAAAAAATAAAAATAAATAAATGAAAAGCAGATTTAAGAGTTTAGATATTAGGGAGCTCTAAAAAGAGCTGTTGTGTTTATGAAGTCATTTTTTAAGTGGTACCTACAAGTAAGTACCGATGCAGAGTCTAAGGTTCAAGAGGAAGACTCTGTTCCCTTCATCATTGAAGTGCACACCATCTCCTCTATAAATGTCTTGCATGTCATAACGCAAGTTTTTGTGGTAAATGGCACCCATACCATAGTCACGGAGGAAAGCAGAAACAGATTTGTTGACGTGCTTTCTTGCTTTGTCAATCTGTGGACAGAAATGATTGGACCAGTTCCATTTTTGCCTTTGGCATATGTTGGAAAACACAAAGGCAGTTTTAGGGAAAAATGTAAACAGTTGTGCAAAGGTGTCCTTCATAAGCATTTCCAGACCTACCCCAGTCAAAGTGCCTAGGTCATTGCCACCACAGTGCACTATTATGAGGTCAGGGTGTTGGATTTGAATGAAGGATTTCACCAATGGCATCAATTGGTGCCACTTTAACCCTCTCTGACCAATCCATTTAATGTCTACATTTGGCAAAGCAAGGTCTCTCACCATACCTGTTTTCTCTGCAAACTTTTCACTCCAGAAGACATAGCTGTGCCCTACAATCCACACTGTGAACATCTTCAAAGGAGAACTGGATGCACTCAGGAGGTGTCTTTCAGTAGAATGGCAATATGAAAAGAAAGACAGTTTGGAAATGGAGGCATACATATTTTTTTCAAAACAAAAAGAACTGATTGGCTGTTTCATACCATTCTAGAATAAAAACTAGGCTGTATGTGTAAATTAATAGAAGCATGTTTTGTATTGGTAAAAAAAAATGTGTAACCAAAGAACAGTACTATGGATTTGCTGTTAGGTTTGAAAAGTCAAGCACTCTTGCTCTGTGGAATAGAAACATTGTTTGGCGAACTTCTGACCTAACTCAACACAGCAGTGTTCCATGAGCTGTTGCTATGGTAGCAGGCAGAAGTCAAGTTGGGGGAAGGGTACTAGGCAGAAGTCAAGTTGGGGGAAGGGTACTTTTGGAAAAGGGTTGGTTTTCAACCAATAGAAATGTGTGATTTCATTTGAAAAAAAGGGGGAAGCACTGAGATTTGAAACTTACAAGTATATGTGTGGAAAAATAGAGGGAAAGTTTGCCATTATCTGGTTCTGCTGAGAGGAGAGAGGTGAACACAACAGAGATCCTGGCTCTGATAATCTGCTGTTTGAGTGTCACATTTCTTTCACAACTAACTAATTTTAAAGGTGAGTTTACAGTTTGAGAGGGGATGTATGTGGTAACTTAAGAAATGAATAATAGAAATGGAAATTGTTTTTGTTGTAGTTACACATGGTGGTTTCATAATGTGTCAGTCTGTAAAAGTGATTTTCACTTGCCCCGAAAAAAAAAAGAGCAGTAAGTGTGCTTTCAAATTGGCAAAGAAATTTCGTTTTGGGACTAATGTGAAAACATGACTCTGTGTGCAGAGAGGAATTATAGGCAGAGATTTATTGCGTCTTGCTCTGGTGATTTCACAGTTGCATTAGATGGAAAGGGGGAGCGAATTTTTGGGGGAAGAAGCAGAGTCTTAGCACACACCCATGTGCTTGCCATGTATAGTCATGCACAGTATTTACAAGCGAGTGGGGTTTTCAGGTTTCAGTCTGTAATGCAAATACATTCAGCATCACTAAGGCTGGTTGCCCTTGCTGGAGTGTAGGCAGTCACCGAGAATACACATGGTGGTGGTCTGAAAAAACAGTTTGGACATGTGCATTTAAATAAATCAAAAAAAGTGGTTTCATAATGTGTCAGTCTGTAAAAGTGATTTTCACTTGTAAAAAGTGAGTTTCACTTGCCCCGAAAAAAAAAAGAGCAGTAAGTGTGCTTTCAAATTGGCAAAGAAATTTCGTTTTGGGACAAATGTGAAAACATGACTCTGTGTGCAGAGAGGAATTATAGGCAGAGATTTATTGCGTCTTGCTCTGGTGATTTCACAGTTGCATTAGATGGAAAGGGGGAGCGAATTTTTGGGGGAAGAAGCAGAGTCTTAGCACACACCCATGTGCTTGCCATGTATAGTCATGCACAGTATTTACAAGCGAGTGGGGTTTTCAGGTTTCAGTCTGTAATGCAAATACATTCAGCATCACTAAGGCTGATTGCCCTTGCTGGAGTGTAGGCAGTCACCGAGAATACACATGGTGGTGGTCTGAAAAAACAGTTTGGACATGTGCATTTAAATAAATCAAAAAAAGTGGTTTCATAATGTGTCAGTCTGTAAAAGTGATTTTCACTTGTAAAAAGTGAGTTTCACTTGCGCCGAAAAAAAAAAGAGCAGTAAGTGTGCTTTCAAATTGGCAAAGAAATTTCGTTTTGGGACAAATGTGAAAACATGACTCTGTGTGCAGAGAGGAATTATAGGCAGAGATTTATTGCGTCTTGCTCTGGTGATTTCACAGTTGCATTAGATGGAAAGGGGGAGCGAATTTTTGGGGGAAGAAGCAGAGTCTTAGCACACACCCATGTGCTTGCCATGTATAGTCATGCACAGTATTTACAAGCGAGTGGGGTTTTCAGGTTTCAGTCTGTAATGCAAATACATTCAGCATCACTAAGGCTGGTTGCCCTTGCTGGAGTGTAGGCAGTCACCGAGAATACACATGGTGGTGGTCTGAAAAAACAGTTTGGACATGTGCATTTAAATAAATCAAAAAAAGTGGTTTCATAATGTGTCAGTCTGTAAAAGTGATTTTCACTTGTAAAAAGTGAGTTTCACTTGCCCCGAAAAAAAAAAGAGCAGTAAGTGTGCTTTCAAATTGGCAAAGAAATTTCGTTTTGGGACTAATGTGAAAACATGACTCTGTGTGCAGAGAGGAATTATAGGCAGAGATTTATTGCGTCTTGCTCTGGTGATTTCACAGTTGCATTAGATGGAAAGGGGGAGCGAATTTTTGGGGGAAGAAGCAGAGTCTTAGCACACACCCATGTGCTTGCCATGTATAGTCATGCACAGTATTTACAAGCGAGTGGGGTTTTCAGGTTTCAGTCTGTAATGCAAATACATTCAGCATCACTAAGGCTGGTTGCCCTTGCTGGAGTGTAGGCAGTCACCGAGAATACACATGGTGGTGGTCTGAAAAAACAGTTTGGACATGTGCATTTAAATAAATCAAAAAAAGTGGTTTCATAATGTGTCAGTCTGTAAAAGTGATTTTCACTTGTAAAAAGTGAGTTTCACTTGCGCCGAAAAAAAAAAGAGCAGTAAGTGTGCTTTCAAATTGGCAAAGAAATTTCGTTTTGGGACTAATGTGAAAACATGACTCTGTGTGCAGAGAGGAATTATAGGCAGAGATTTATTGCGTCTTGCTCTGGTGATTTCACAGTTGCATTAGATGGAAAGGGGGAGCGAATTTTTGGGGGAAGAAGCAGAGTCTTAGCACACACCCATGTGCTTGCCATGTATAGTCATGCACAGTATTTACAAGCGAGTGGGGTTTTCAGGTTTCAGTCTGTAATGCAAATACATTCAGCATCACTAAGGCTGGTTGCCCTTGCTGGAGTGTAGGCAGTCACCGAGAATACACATGGTGGTGGTCTGAAAAAACAGTTTGGACATGTGCATTTAAATAAATCAAAAAAAGTGGTTTCATAATGTGTCAGTCTGTAAAAGTGATTTTCACTTGTAAAAAGTGATTTTCACTTGCCCCGAAAAAAAAAAGAGCAGTAAGTGTGCTTTCAAATTGGCAAAGAAATTTCGTTTTGGGACTAATGTGAAAACATGACTCTGTGTGCAGAGAGGAATTATAGGCAGAGATTTATTGCGTCTTGCTCTGGTGATTTCACAGTTGCATTAGATGGAAAGGGGGAGCGAATTTTTGGGGGAAGAAGCAGAGTCTTAGCACACACCCATGTGCTTGCCATGTATAGTCATGCACAGTATTTACAAGCGAGTGGGGTTTTCAGGTTTCAGTCTGTAATGCAAATACATTCAGCATCACTAAGGCTGGTTGCCCTTGCTGGAGTGTAGGCAGTCACCGAGAATACACATGGTGGTGGTCTGAAAAAACAGTTTGGACATGTGCATTTAAATAAATCAAAAAAAGTGGTTTCATAATGTGTCAGTCTGTAAAAGTGATTTTCACTTGTAAAAAGTGATTTTCACTTGCCCCGAAAAAAAAAAAGAGCAGTAAGTGTGCTTTCAAATTGGCAAAGAAATTTCGTTTTGGGACAAATGTGAAAACATGACTCTGTGTGCAGAGAGGAATTATAGGCAGAGATTTATTGCGTCTTGCTCTGGTGATTTCACAGTTGCATTAGATGGAAAGGGGGAGCGAATTTTTGGGGGAAGAAGCAGAGTCTTAGCACACACCCATGTGCTTGCCATGTATAGTCATGCACAGTATTTACAAGCGAGTGGGGTTTTCAGGTTTCAGTCTGTAATGCAAATACATTCAGCATCACTAAGGCTGGTTGCCCTTGCTGGAGTGTAGCACTCTGGACATGGGCTTTTTAAAAAATCTGAAAAGTGGTTTCATAATGTGACAGTTTGTAAAAGTGATTTTCACTTGCCCAAAAAAAAGAGCAGTTTGTGTGCATTCAAATTGGCAAAGAAATTTCGTTTTGTGACTATTGTGAAAAGAAATGTAGTAATATATTTAAATACAATAAAGGATTTTTTTTTTAGTTTTTTTCAGGTATTGCTGAAGAGCAGTGAACAAAATTTAAGATGCCTACAAAATCCAGAGTTAAAAAAACGCTAAAAAAAAAACTATATTTGAAGACAACTGGAGGACCAAAGTTAGTAGAAGATGCTCAAGTTGGGAAAAAGAAAAAATCTTCTGGTAAGCAGAAAAAACAATTTCTTAAAAATATATTCAAAACAAAGAAAAATGTACAAAATGTCTGTACTGGAAAGAATGTTACAAAAGGAAGAGAACAGGAAAAAATTGAGAATTTAGTTAATGCAAATATACCTTCTGCAACTGAAAAGATTTACATAAACAGAAAAACAGCGTTTAAAGAGATACGTAGAAAAATGTTTCAGAGAAGAGTTATGTCCAATTTGATAAAGGATGTGAAGAAATATAAGCAAAAGGCAAAATATTACAAGAGAAAAAAAGAAATTGAAGCCATTGCAGCAAAGGCATTAGAATTAAAAAGGAAACTTTTCATATTAATTTTGAATAGGATGCGTACATTAGACAAAATGGTTAATGTACTGAAATCACATAGCAAAAGGAAAAGAGTAGTGAACAGAACAAACTTTTGTAAAGTGTTTTTAGGAAAGTGGATGCATAGTTCAAGTAGTGAACCTTTTTTTAATGAAGAGAGCTATTTTCAAAGTAATAGTTTGCTGCATGCAGTTGACACCAGAGGTCGTTCATACGAAGTAACAAATGGTTGCATAATGGAGAAGGAGATAATGGTTCCAAGAGATGACGTACAAGTGATGGCAGATGAGGCAATGGGGAGACGTCCTAAAGCCCCAGTGTACACTTGGAATTGTAGTAGTATTTGCACTGTGCGTCAGGAATCTATTGACAAATTTCGAGAGTTTCTAAGAGAATATAGTAAAAAAAGTGTAAAACAGAAGAATAAGGTGCTTCAAAGTCTGGATCCATGCAGAGTGAGAGAGAATACTGGTTTGCAGGGTCATTCTCTGGCTTGTCTATCTAGAAAAGTGTGCAATAGTGTTTTCCATCATTTTAGGATGCTGGCTGTTCATCATACTGGAATGAGAAAGTTTGTGAGACGGTTGTATTTTGCCAAAAGTCCAGCAATAAAGTTAAATGAATTGAATAGGGCTCTGTTCCGAGGAACGGTATCAGATGTAGAGAAGGTTGTTGATGAAATTCAGTTTTGTTACTTTGGTCCTGAACAAAACAGTGCAGAGAAAAACACAGTAAATGAGGAAGAAGTGGAAGAGAATGTAGAACCTTCTGTAAGTAAGACATTTAATGATCACATAACAAAATTTGCAATAGTCTCTAATGAAAGACCAAATGTTACTTGTATTTGTTGCCGCAGAACTCATTATAGAAAACAAACTAGGAATGTTGATCTCTACAGAAAGAGTGAAAATGAATATAATTATAAGTGGAAGGATTTTGCCACATATATATTTCTAGAAAATTGTTTTGAATTGGGTGAAGATCAGCGTATTTGTAAATACTGTTACAACAAGTTAGAGGAAAATAGAATGCCGACCAGAGCTGTACATAATAATTTAGAATTGGATGCTATTCCTGCTGAACTTTCTGAATTAAATACATATGAGTCTATACTCATTCAATGTGTTCATCCGTTCCAGACCATAGTACGTATGGAGCCCAAAACTGGTAAATTACCTCCTTCAGATTTACTGAGAGGTTTAAAAGGTAGAGTGGTGTATTTGCCCTTGGATTTGAAAAAAAATATGGAAACTATTGATGCGGATACTTTGGAAACTGAACCATTAATTATTCTGGTTAATGGTGTACCTACAAAGAATAAGAAGATTTGGCAGGAGCTGGTAGATGTGCGGAAATACAAAGAGCAAATTTGTATTTGAAAAAAAATAACAAATGGTATGAATCAATTTATATAGAAGAAGAAGAAGAAGAAGAAGAAGAAGATTTTCAAGAAGACACAGAAACACCAACTGGACAAATTGAGAAAGTGGACAAGTCAAAGGAAGAAGAAATTTATGAACATTTTAGCATACATCCTCTTCATTCGAAAGAAGTTATGGGAGATGTTAGACCTGGCACCTTGGCGTGAGTTTCCCTTCCACTTTTTGATGGTGTGCCTCGACTGTTTTGCTGGTGTTGTCCGCTCAGGGCACTGCGCCACGGCTAATCCGTGCCGCAGTGCAAGTGCTCCCGAAGTAAAGTGTACCTGTAATTGATGTCCATGATTGGTTTATTGGATTCACTGTCAGTCCCCAGTAAAGTGCACCAGGGGTGCCAGGGCTTGTGAATGCCAATGCTGCTGGTGGGCTTGCAGCGCTAGTTGCGCCACCCACGGAAGCGGCCTTGTAAAGTGTGTCTAGGGTCTGCCACCGCAGACCCTGTGCGCGGTCCGGGACCGTCGCGCTGACTGCGCAAGTGCCCCCACTTGCCAGTCCCTAAACCTTCCCTTACCTACATATTAGCCACCCCTCTGGTAGGCCCACGGGCAGGGTGCATTGTGGGCATAAGGTAAGACATGCCCTGATGTGTGTGGCATGTCTTAGTAGTGAATTACAGCCCTTGTCGTTTTTCACTGTTGAAGGCTACCTGCTCTCCATAGGCCAGAATGGGCTGCTGGGATCACGCCAACGCTGTGACCCCAGTGGACTCCGAGAGCATGGTAGAGTGTCAAGTTTGGTATGCCTGAACTCAGAATAATAAAATACTCCTTGTAGTCAAGTTTATTTTAATATCCTGGGTTTGTAAATACTACTTTTAGAAAGTTAGTATTTACTGACCTGACCATCTCAGTCCGCCTCTGCTGTGTGTGTGTGTTCTGCCTAGCAACAGTAAGGAGCAGGGTGGGGGGATCCCCAGAGACAGGTTGGCTGCCAGGTGGTGGGTAGAGAGATTACACCTGGATGGGTGGGAGGAGTACACCTTGACTCTTGAATAGACCTGTGCTCTGCCACCACAAAGCCGGCGCCACCCCCTGTGGGGCGGCTGATGTCTCTGCCCTGCTGCTGAAAGGAAAGAGCAGAGTCACAATAACAAAGTGCTCCAGAACTGGACTGAGCCAGGCCTAGGCCCCCTGGCGCTAAAGAACAAAAGAATCATGGTATAAAAGTAGGAGCCTGGCTCCTAAGAAAGCAGAATCCTGTTTACCACAAAGAACCTCTGCCCGACTAGAAGGAGAAGAAGACGCTGGAGGAGCTGGCCTGCTGCTTGCCTTGCTGAGAAAGGAGAGGAAGAGACTTACTGAAAAGACTTTGCTACTTTGTGCTTGAACATTCTCCAAGGGCTTGATCTGAGCTTGCCCCCTGAACTGAACCCCAGGAACAGTGGGTTCTCTGTGCTTTTGCTCGTCCTCCAATTCGAGCCGTGTGTGCATCCCACTGGAAAGAGACTGCGCCCCTCATCGCCCCTCCTAGGGCCGTGACACTCAGAAGCTCGCCTGCCTCAAACCCGTGAGAGCCCCGCTCCGTCCCGAGCCGCTCTCTGTCCCCGGGCCAGGTCGCCTGCATCCCTGTCACCGCCTGCTACTGGAGCGCGCTGAACGCGCTATCACCCCTCCTGCCGGAAGCCGTCCGACGACTGTGATCTACGCCGGGTCATCCAGCTGCACTGACTGTGCCCTGCGACCCCGCTTCGCTATCCCCGGACACCTCAGGCCGCGCCGCCCCCGCTGTGGAGACCCTCCTGCACTGCCGTGCTAAAGGGTCGCTGGCCGCGCCTGCCTACGTGCCCACACCTGCTGATTGAGGACCCAAGAACACTTCCCAAGCTGAGAGTCGCACCGACCTGTGCCGACTCTCCTAATCACGAAAGAAGTCCAGTATCGGGCTCGGGGCCCGCAACGCCTTATTTCCCCGTTCGCAGGAACCGATCTCTGTGAGTACTGGAACTACGAGTAAAGAGACTACGAAGTATCCATTTGAAACTACGAACCAAGAACATTTGCCTGCTGTATAACCTGGTGGCCTAGCGACAACGTTATTGGTCTTGTGATAAGTCTGTTGAGATATATATACCTTATTTTTACATAAAGAATCGTATTTTTATATATATCCAAGTCTGGTGTCCGTTTCTGGGGGGATTGATGTATTTCCTGTGTGTACGATTGTAAGTGCTTAACCAACAACGCCTGAGGAATCGCCTTGGCTGCTCACGCCACGCACCTAGAGGGTGAGCAAGGGTCATTCGCGAGGGGTTATCCTGCGCCCTGACGTGGAGGAGAGGGTTCCTGCTTGACACAAGGGCAACCTTGCGCAATATTGATCTCTTTCAGATGAAGAAAGCAAAAGGAACTCCTGTGAGTGTATGGAAGGAGAGCTTGGAAGCTCGATGTTTTCCTCAGCTGTTTCCTAAAGGAAAAGGAGGACGATACGATGAACGTCCAGAACAGATTCCAGCTTCAGAGTATCGGACTACAAGACTATATGCTGAAGATCCCAGATTTCGACAAAGTATTCCTTATTTGTTCCATCTTTTATTTGAAAGCGACTTGTCTGCACTGTCTTATGCAGTAAATCACATTTTAAAAAGTGGAGTACATTTACAAAATGTGTCTGCTAAGGATTTTATGGAGAAAGTGCAGCACCGAGATGATCATTTGGAAACACAACTGATCAATCTGATGGCTTGTCAGCGTGGGACAAATGAATATTGGTACCGACGCCATGGTGAACTAAAATGCATGTTACGGAATTTAGGAACACCAACATGGTTCCTTACCCTAAGCTGTGCCGAGTACGCTTGGGATGATTTACTGGATTTTCTACGAGAGGCCAATTCAAACATTAAAAACATCGAATACAAGACAGCAGGAGAACTGTGCTCATTGGATCCGGTTAATGTTTGCAGATATTTCAATCATAGATTTGAGGCTATGATGTCCTTCATCTGCAATAAAAAAAATCCACCCCTTGGAGAAGTAGTGGATTTCTTTTGGAGAAAAGAGTACCAGGCAAGAGGTGCTCCTCATATTCATATGCTGTTGTGGATCAAGGATGCCCCAAAGTTTGGAACAGATGCTGATGAAGCAGTGTTATCTTACATTCAAGAATATGCAACATGTGCTATACCAAAAAGCACAGAAGAGAACAAGTTAAAGGAGCAAGTTTTACGTTTCCAAAGTCATCGGTGTGGAAAATACTGTCGACGGAAATACAAGAGCAAAGAAAAATACTACACTAAATGTCGATTTGGATTTCCTAGACCTGTTCTTTCAAATGGAAGAGTCAACAGTTTTATGTCAGCTGTGAGACATACTATCACAAGAAAATCACCTAAGAATACCTACAACCTTAAAAGAAAAGAAGAATCAAAAAATATAAATGACTACAACCCAGTCATTTTATCCATGTGGAACGCTAACATGGATATACAGTATGTAGCTGACAATTCCATTGCTGTTGCACGATATGTAACGTCTTACATTACGAAATCAGAAAAAACAGAATTGAAGGAAATGTGGGAAGAGATTTCTCACGAGAAGACTGTCAGTAAGAAGCTGTACAGTTTCAGTTTGAAGATGTTATCGCATCGAGAAATTGGATCCTACGAATGTTCAGATAGGTTATCTTCTGCAAGTCTCTACTCGAAGTCAAGAAGAATAATTTGGGCAAGTTTAGGCCTTGCAGCAATGAGAAATCGGGTACTGAAATCTGTAGGAGAAATTGAATATTTGGTCGAGAATGACCCAGAAAGTACAAATATATTGAAAACAAACATGTTGGACACATATTATCCCAAGAGAAGTCAACATCTGGAGAACATGTGTCTCTATGAAGTGCTGCAGAACTACATTTATTCAAGGAAAGCCGCAGAAGACATCAATAATGGAAAATATAAAGTCATTGGTGAAGAAGGATGTTTGGTGAAGCAAACAAAAGGAAGTTTGATAAATCACCGGAAGCTGAGTTGCGACACTACTGACAAGAAAGAATTTTACTACTTGGCTCTTTTACAGTTGTTTAAACCATGGCGTACAGAGGATGAACTACTGGGAGAATTTCAAAGCTATGAAGATTCATTTAATGCTTGCAAAGACAGCATACAATGCAATACATTCACAACTTATCTGCAAATGTTAAATGAAGAAATTGAACAGGAAACTACAATTGCAGCAGAAATAGCTAGAGACAGTTCTCAGGACAGCCAAAGTTCAGGAACACACAGTCAAGATCCCCTAGGACAACCAATCATTGAAAATGAAGCATCAATAGCCATGAATGAAGTGGAAACGGCTATGAATCAAGCTCAAGAAGAATTTATAGACTTAGATGCCGCTCGTAGGCTTGGGACTGCTGACAACTGCTGACAACTGTGGGCTCATCACGAGAACGCCGCGCTGCCCTGGGGGCGATATCCACCGGACTACCAACATCTGAACGCGGGACTGCGAGGACCAGGCTACCTGGCGGTGAGCGCAGCTGCATCCTCTTCCCGGCTCCTCCCCCAGAAGGTTCTCGACGCCTCGCGGCACCCGCTTCACGGGTGCCGCTCGTAGGCTTGGGACTGCTGACAACTGCTGACAACTGTGGGCTCATCACGAGAACGCCGCGCTGCCCTGGGGGCGATATCCACCGGACTACCAACATCTGAACGCGGGACTGCGAGGACCAGGCTGCCTGGCGGTGAGCGCAGCTGCATCCTCTTCCCGGCTCCTCCCCTCACGCCCCTTTGTCTTCACCTTGCACTTTTCCTACCGCGCGCAAGCGGGACGCGCGCGGGACTAAGCCCGGGGCGAAGACCGGGCTAAGAGCGGGCCGTTTGAGGCCGTTCGAGACTGGAGACACTGGGCTGGGCCACCCCCCCTATATCCTAGTAAGCGTATTTGACTGTGACCTTCTTATTGAGATTGGTGGGAATAATGTCTAGGAATAAAAATGCCGCTGCTGGTACATCTATGGCAGGGACCCTGGACAATTTCATTGTTAGAGCTGCTAACATTCTAGAACGAGAGATAGACCTTACTGAGCGACGTTTATCGCTAGAACCCTTTATAACCAAACGCTCATCTCTAGGGAAAATCGCCTCATCTGCCACACCAGGGGCAACCACTACTAACCCTATACCAACTGAATGTCTGTCTAGTGAAATTGAAAGTGCAGATCTTAGCACGGATTTAATTATTGACAGTAACAAGCGCAGAGATATTACAAGGTCTACTACACCTATAACCACCACGGCAGTTGCTGCTAACAATTTAACTGAAGGTGTTTCTACTCGCGCACAATTACATGCAATAATCGAGGCTACCTCACTTTCCTCCTCCTCCCCCTTAAATTTAGGAGCAAAACCGAAATTTAAGGCTGCTCCGCAAGCAAAAGGGGGGAGACAACCAAGAGGGTCAAAAAATAAACATAAAAATAAAACAATTGCGTCTAACATTACCCTGGGCGCTGCCGAATATCCTCTGAACGAAGCCACCTCAGACCTGACCAGGCAACTTGATGTCGGGTTTCAGTCCAAAATAATAGAAGTATTTGAAAATTCAACCCGCCTGATCCTGGATAGACTTTCCAAGATTGAGGAGCGATTACAGAAGTTAGAAAAGACCGCCTCTGCTAATTTAGAACATAATCAATGTCTGAGGACAGACCTACTTAGGGAGCTCCATGAACACCCTCTTCTTGCCAAAACTGCCAGCAACCCAAAAGAGAAAACTCCTCCCCCTATGGTTTTGCCGTTAATCGACAAGCACTTGGGACTATTAGGGGACAACTGTGCAAACACAGCCCGTATTGAAAATATCATGACTAGTAGTGGCCTTCAAAACTCTTATGCAGGAGTAAAGCCCCAGCAGAATCCATCGGAAGTTAACAAAATAACCAATAACCTTATTCCACAAGATAGTAATGAGGTAGTAAATGGAACTGCTCCTGTCCAAGATGTAGTTCCCAAATTACCTACCTTAGACCTTCCCCCAGAATCCTCACCCTACGTCATTATACTGGCGGGAGTACCTGGCCTGCAGGGAAAAACTAATGAGTCTTATTTAGAATTGAGGAACAAAACTATCTATTGGCTTAATTGCAACCGACCCCTCCCTCCTAACATTCATACTAAAATCTTATTTGTACGGAGAGTTAGTTGGGTCGGCAGAAGGAATAAAGATATACCGGGAGACTGTATAATTGTTAATTTTAAGGACACTCAGGCTGTAAAATATATCCAGCACGTACAATCTCTTGACCCTAACACAAACATCATTCCATTACCTCTCGATTACTTCTATCCTCATCATTCAGCAAACAAGCAGTGGGAACTAGTAGGGAGGGCAAAAACACACACTAACCAGGCAAGAGGTATGTTGCCTATACCCAGACAAGGCTGGTTGGAGACCATTCCACTGTCAAACAGGTATAGCAGTCTGGATATGGTCGACTGACTACCCCTGAATTACAATGCCGTCGAATTTGCGGGGGAAGTCGCAGTGGGTGATAAGCCAACCTCACCGACAGACCCATGGCCCGTAAAATCGTCAACTTCCTCAGAGAACAACTTAGGAATTATCCCTATTAATACTGAGAACAGTGAGAAAACTGACCACCTCACACTGCCGAGCAGCGGATCCTCCAAATCTGTTGCTCCTGGTGTAACCCCCATAGTGATCTCATCTTTAGAGGGCGACACATGCCATTCTATTAGTTTTTTATCCTGGAATGTTGCAGGGCTGTCCTCCAGGTTAGGCGACATAAATTGTGCTTCCTTTATTAAACGGTTTTCGATTGTCTGCCTCCAGGAATGTTGGACGGTTGAGCCCATTCACATGAATGGTTATCGTACTTACCACACGCCAGCTGTACACACCCTGAGAGGGAGAAATAAAGGAGGCCTCTGTATTTATGTCTCAAACTGCTTAAAGGAAATTAAGATTTCTTTTTTCTCCAACTCCATCTTCTACCAGATTTTGCATGTAACACTGGGAGGCAATCAAAACATTAATTTGATAAACTTCTATAACAACATACCGAAAGATGCTTGGGCCTCGACCTACAAAGAATTACTTGAGACCCTTAAAAATATAGACGAAAAAGAACGCATTGACAGCTGTGTGATTTGGATGGGCGATTTTAATTTTTTCTTATGCCCATTGAGCGACCAAAACCTATGTGGACTGGGAGAGATGGATGGTGTTCCTGTGACACATTTCTCACATACATCTTTGGGAAAACACCTTAATGAGATACTTTTCTCCTTGGACCTGGGCTTTGTGAACGACCTATGCTCCCCACCAGTCTCTTTTAACCCCACATTCATTGGACGGGGCTGCAAATCAATAATTGACTTCATGTTAATATCCAAACGCTATTCTCACTATATTCTTGCGTTTGAAACATGCGAGGTAGCAATGAGCGACCACTTACCGCTCAGTATGTCCCTTAATACAATGCTGGGTAATAAGAACACGGTTACTAAGACCCAGACCTTGTATGACTTTAATTTAGAACTTGCAAAGAAGAACGGTTATACCCTTAAATGGGACAAAGTGGAACCAGTGGCCTTCCTAGGAAAGTTAATTCGCTCCAAGGAAGAGGAATTTAATATCTGTCTTACAGAGCACATTGAGCCTCTTAAAGTCAATGATGCTTTTCTTAGCATCTCGGAGGAAATTAAAAAGCTACTCACGAGACCACTGCACCCTGGGGCAAACAAAATTAAGAGATGGTTCGACAGAGAGTGTAGCAAGACCCACGCTCTTTTAATGGAACAATTAAAAAGGGAGCCTAGGGTAATGGCCGAAGTTAGATCAGCCAGATCTGCCTATCAACAGGCAGTAAAAAAAAGGAAAAAACAAATTAAACAAGAAGCCTGGAGTACTCTTCGGGAAACCTGTATCTCCAAAAATAATACCGCATTTTGGAAAGCGGTGAATGCTCCGTTTTTTTCCAAAGGTCCAACAGACTCTATTGTAATAGCAATCTCGGAAGAAGGCTGGTTGTCCTTCTTCCGTGAACTTTACACAAAGGACTCTCAGGTCGAGATAGAAGGGGACTTTGTTCCAGGCAATAAGGACATAGTACCCTATCCAATAAACATCGATTTTACTATGGAGGAAGTTATGATAGCCATCAATAAGAGCCCAGCGGGTAAGGCCCCGGGTCCGGATGGCATTCCCGTAGATGTTTTTAAGGCCAACAGCAAGTTATGGGCCCCCCTGCTAACCAACGTTCTTAACAGTTTCACTAAAACGGGCTTCCCAAAGACCTGGCAGGAAGCCATTGTGGTACCCATTTTCAAGAAAGGAGATCGTAGTTCACCTAAATGCTATAGACCGATCTCCTTACTTGATTCACTCATGAAGATCGCGGGGAGAGTCATACTTGACAAACTACAAGTATGGGTGAACGACACAGGTACTCTCTCCCAATTTCAATACGGTTTTAGGGAAGGCCTAGGCACAATTGAGCAAGGCCTGAATTTAGCACTCCTAGTAGCCAAATACGTCGAGGCGAAAAAAGAGAACTTATTTCTTACATTTGTGGATTTAAGTTCGGCCTTTGACTGCATCAACCACAATAAACTTTGGCTAACCATGCAGGAAATGGGAGTGGACCCAAACCTCCTTATATTCATTAGAGAACTATATCGGGAGGCGGGCGCAAGGGTACGTTATGGGGATAAGGGGGACTGTACCTCCAAATTTTCCATAGAAAAGGGTGTGAGACAAGGCTGTATTTTAGCACCTTTTTTATTTAACTTATATATTAATTCGGTCGCGTCTCACCTCCTGGGAGATAAGCAGGACTATCCCAAAATTGGTAACTCCTTTATCCCCATTCTCCTATACGCAGATGATGCTGTAATCATGGCCCGGACCCAAATCGGTCTCCAGAGATCGATTACTAGCTTTTCCGAATACATGGGCAGTAGAGGCCTAAAGATTAACATAAGTAAAACATTTAACATGTGCTGTACAAAAAAGAATAATCTCAGCTGTAATTCATTTTTATCTAACATGAAAATCATGACAGTTAATACTTTTTCGTACTTAGGTATCACCTTTGACAATAAGGGAACTTGGACAGCAGCAGGTGATTCCCGAAAGCTAGCATTTTCACGAGCAATTGGGGCGGTTAAACATTTTTCAAATAGGGTTGGAGGTCGCCCGGTACCAGTCTTGCTTGATATTTATAGAGCTAAGTGTGTATCAACTGCAATATATGGTGCAGGAATTTGGGGGATTGTGAACATCTCAAGTACCCAAATCCAGATCTGCCAGAATGCTTTCCTGCGGTATTTACTGGCTGTGCCGGGGTCAACTTCTTCTTATGCTTGTCATCAAGAGTTGGGCGTGCCCTATATTGCTGATCTCATTAAACTGGAGCCCATCTTGCTGTGGCATAAAGTCTGGTCTGGAACTGAGACAGTCCTGAACAGGGAAATAATAAAGGATTGCCTAGGCCTAGATGGAGCATTGAAAATTCCCTGGCTCAATTATGTAAGGAATTTTTTTACTGAGTTAGGCCATCCGGAGTTCTTTAACTCTCCAGCTAGCATGACGAATTTCTCAAGAAAGAAGCTCAAGCAAATTTGTCTGCACTTCCTTTCAGAGGAACGCTGGATGTTAGAGAAACGTAAGAGCTCTGTTATGGCCAATCAGCTACTCATTACTAACCCGGGTATCCAACCATACTTGAAACTAGTCCCCAGCTGCTATATTCGTATGCTGTTATCTCGTTTTAGGGCTGACATCTTTCATAGAATGGTCACATTCCCTGAGAAGAATTGCTGGCTTAAGGAACTTACTCCTTGTCCCTGCGATCAGATTTCTGTCCAATCCTCCATCCATTGTATTCTCTTTTGTAAATTTTATTCAGAACCTAGAAAAAGTATTCTTCGACCAGTTTTAAAAAAGCTAGGGTTGAGACAATGTAGAGCGGCGCTGGTCAGATTACAAATGTTAGACGATGAATTTCTTATATTTTCGGTCTCTATGTTTCTAAAAACCGTTATTAGATTCAGGATCTCTATGAACTAGATCATTTTTAATATGCTGTTATTTTTAACCTTGGAAGTTTGATTTAATGAATGAAATGTGATGTATATCTGCTTTTATGGTTTTGTATTTTAAAAATCGAATAAAGCTGTTTCTGATTCTGATTCTGACTTAGAAAATTTGGAAAGACAACTGAATCAAGAGCAGCAACAAATTTATGAAGAGATCAAAAACAAAATTGATCACGGATTTCTACATGTAAAAAAAGAGTGCTCATGCACATCATTTCATCCAATCAGGATGTATGTAAGCGGACAAGCTGGAACTGGAAAAAGTTTCCTAATAAAAGTCATCAGAAGCTACCTACAGCAAAAAACGGATTCTACTTTGTCTTGTGTGGTTACTGCTCCAACTGGGTTAGCAGCATATAACATAAAAGGAATCACCTTACATCGTTTGCTAATGTTACCAGTGGAGCATGAGAACAAAATACAATTCAACAAGCTAACTGGAGAAGCATCCTTGGAAGTTTCAAGAGTATTGAAGAAGATGCAAGTTCTCATTATTGATGAGGTGAGCATGGTATCAAACCTAATGCTTGCCTTTGTGCATTTAAGAATGCAGCAAATTTTGAAGACAGACTATGACATGTTATTTGGTGGAAAACACGTCATAGTTTTTGGAGATCTTTTGCAACTTACTCCAGTTAAAGGACAACCAGTGTTTAATACTGTGACACATGAAGACACGAAGAAGTCATTGGGAAGCATCGGAAATACAAATATTTGGTCCTTCTTTGAGTACAAGGAACTTACTACTAATATGAGGCAAGCAAACGATGAAGAATATGGAAGTATTCTGAAAGATATCAGGATTGGACTACTGACAGAAGTTGGCAAAAAAGCATTACAGAGTCGGCTGCTACATAATTTATTTCCAAAGGAAGAAATAGTTGCAGAGAAGATATACAAGAACATTGCAGAAAACAAAAGTGTCATCTGCTTAATGCCAACTCTACGTGAATGCTCAATATTCAATGAGGAGCTTTTGAAATTGGAAAAGGAAGAGATCAGGAAATTGGAAGCAGTGGACAAAATTGAGGATGGAAGAATTACTGTCACAGTAACAGGCAAACTGAAAAATAAATTGGACTCACTAGAGAAGAACATCTCCAAAACAGCTGGATTAGAAAAAAATCTATATGTTTGCATGAACTGTAGAGTGTTTTTAAGGAGAAATTTGGATGTTGAGAAAGGTTTAGTTAATGGAGCGATGGGAAGAGTTGTGGGTTTTATTAATTACCAGAAAAAAGAAGGAGTTGAATGTTTAAAAATAAAATTTGATCAGATAGATGAAGTTAAAGATATTTGTCGTTGTACAGTTCGTTTTATGCTTGTGAAAGACTTATATGTATGTAGGAAGCAGTTTCCGTTTTCTCTAGCATATGCTGTAACTATTCACAAGTCTCAAGGATTGACTGTAGATTGTGCATTTGTGAACATTGGTTCAACTGTGTTCAAAGAAGGTATGGCATATGTTGCTTTGTCACGAGTCAAAACATTATCAGGTTTATTCATGATAGACTTTGATGAGTCAAAAGTTAGTGCTGATACAAACTGTGTAAAAGAGTATAATAGATTAAGAAGAAGCTATGCTCCTCATTTAGGTCAGTATCCTGTGTTGGAGAAACGTGTAGTTTCTCGTAAAAGAAAAAATGAGAATATCTGTAGTGAAGATGTAGAGAAGAGGAAAAAAAAGAGGAGTGATGTAATTGCAAGCAAAAAGAAAAAGGAAAATGAAGAACAGGTTGTAGGATGTCATTTTGAAAATAGCTCTGGTGTCAACTGCTACGCAAATGTAGTGCTGAATGTTGCATTTTATCTGGAAAGTTTGCAAGAGCAGATAATAGTAAATCAGGGAAAAAGATTCTGTTCAGAGCTGAGTCTCCTTTTTCAAAAGCTGAGTAAAGATAAAACTCAAATAGAAAGTGCTACTGACATTAGAAAACTTTTAGATGTATGTTCAGGACGAACACAGTTTTCTCAAAATGAACAGCAAGATGCACATGAATTTTTGATGTATTTTCTTCAGGTAGTGGAAGAAGAAGGAGTTCCCATTGACATTTTTTTTGGTCTCTCTTATAAATGGGAACATAGTTGTGATAATTGTTATAATATATGTGGCTCTATTGTTGATAATGAAAGGTTTATTTATTTGACATTGCCAGAGAGTAAAACAGTCACTTTTGCAAAATTAGTTAAAGATGCTAATCATAGCATGAAATGTAGTGAGTGTAATTCTGACATGTTTTCAACATTAATTTTAAAGGAATACGGACAGTATGTAATTTTAATGATGCAACGATGTAGAGCTGATGGTTCAAAATTGGATACTTTAATAAAGAAGTTTACAGGACAGCAATTATCAATTTCAGGAAAAACTTTTGTAACTGTTGCAATAATTTTCCATGAAGGACCTACTGTTACTTCTGGACATTACACAGTTTATCTTAAATGTGAAAAAGGCTGGACACTGTGTAATGATTCCCAATTGGTTTTTAAGCAACGTTTGCCTTTTGATTTAGCAAATTCCTATTTAATCTTCCTGAAACCTAAATTTTAGAGAGACTTGGCAAGATCTGGACAAAACAATTTTACCATTTTAATGGATTACCATTGCAATTTTGTAAAAAAAAGATTTTTTAAATTATCATTTGGCCTAATGGAAAGATAACCAATTGTAATGTGGACTTTTTTAATTTTTAATGAAACTTTGAAAAACCAATAATTTAGAGATTATCGGTAACTTCTGCACATTTTAAATTTTGGAATGTTATTGGACTGCCATTGGAAATTTTTTCAAAAATGTTTTAAAAAATTACTATTTGGCCATGTGGAAAAGTAACCATTTCTATTGTGGACTTAATAAATTATTCAAAAAATTTTCGAGAACCAAAATGTTACAGAGAATCGGTGAGATCTGGACAAATTAAACTTTAGAATTTTATTGGATTACCGTTGGTAATTTATTCCAAAAAAAAATTTAAAATTACTATTTGGTCTAAAGGAAATGGAATCAGATGTATTTTGGAGTTATTTGAGATATCATATTGTGATTATACTTCTGAAACAAACATATCAGACGGTATTTTAAAGAAATAAGTATTGGTATTAGATGATATTTTTTTAGAATATTATGCATTTCTATAATGTTAAGTTTAAGTAAAAAGAGATTCTGGGCTTTTTTATTACAATCTTTGTGATTGTTATTTTTTTTTGCCCGCTGTAAAATGATGAATGCAATTGCTTTCACAATTTATAGTGAAATGCAATATATTCTGAAAACAGCAAAAATAAGGCAAAAATATTTTTTGGAAAAAAATGTAAATATGTGTACTGTATTATAAAATGTTTTAAAAATATTAATACTTTTTTCTTTTTTTCCAGATAGATATAGAAAATTTTCGAAAACTACAAACATTTTTAAAACTATTTTTAAAAAAAACAAATGAATAAATATTTTTTCAGTGAGTATGGTAAGTCAATAATAATAATTGTAGTCTCTCAAGGACAATGTAATGTGATAAATGATTTTTAGTGTTTTTAAAAAAAAAAAAAAAAAAAGTACGCGCACCGTACGCGTACGGTAAAAACAAATAAAAAAAAGTTTTTAAAAACATGTAAAAAAAAGATGAAAGCTAAGGTTGGTTCTTAAAAGAACCGTTGTGTTCATGCAGGGACAGAGGAAAGGAAGCATGGGAAAATTATTCAAGTCAAGTTTATTTTATTATGATAAGGAACTCTTTATGAGGTCCACATAAAACAACATATACATACAAAACAAAAAATACATAATATATTATTCCATCACAATTACTCAAGCTTAATACAGGTCCAAAAAACATTTAAAAAAGTTGTACAGTTTAAAAGCAAACATTTCATTAGGAGGATTAATCAAGGCTGCCTTAAATAGAGAAGCAGATAATATGTTGAGTTGTAAGCAAATTGGTCTTAACCATCTACGCCTGCAAGACATCAGTGCAGGACAAACAAACATGACATGATCTAAGTCCTGATCATACAATTGACAAAGATCACAGCATGCCGAATGACCATACCAGCTGGCATGTAGAGCTTTCAGGGGAAGCAAATTATGTCTTACTAAATACACAAGGCGTCTGACGCCATGAGAGATGTTCCAAGACATATACAATTGAGCTTTCCGCAGGGTATAAGATTCGATAACAGGCGAACCACCTTTTTTCGCTAAACAGAAGTCTCTATCCTGACAAAACCCCAATTCCCAAGAGGCTGACTTCAGAACAGTTTTTAATTGATGAGAGGATAATAAAAATAAAGTCCCCTCATCCAATTTTAATTGCAGCACGGCAAATCTGAAGTTTTTTACAATCAGGGAGAAATCATTAAAAGATCCTAATAATTCATTTTTTATAAGATCTCTTAAGGTATTAGGTTCACCTTTAGATAAAGCTACTACCCAACGTATTATACTTGCCAGACCTTGAACCCAACTACTGCGTAAGCCCAATTCCTGTCTCAAGGAAGCAGTCGAATTTGCTGTACCTACAGACATTAAACTGCGTAAAATTTTCCCTTCCGCAGAATTTAAAAAATTCCACTTTTTTACATCAATTAACTCAATTCCGTATAACAGGGAGGCCGGAACTTTCGCTCTGAAAACATCTAAAAGAATAGAAAAATGCCTTCTACCTGTGGCTTTATACAGGGAAACTAAACTCTTTCCCTTAGAAATAGCCTTCCGGGAGTTATTATCAATGTGTAATTTGTCACTTAAATTATAAGTGACAATTTTACCTAGGAAGGTGTAAGATTTCACACATTCCAGTTTTTTCCCCCCCACAACCCATGGATAATTAAGGCATTTAGGCTTCTTTCTACCGGAAAAGCAAATCACCTTGCTTTTTGCCGTATTTATTGATAAAAAATGACTTTCCGCAAATTCAGAGAGTGCTTGCAACCGATTGTTCAGGCCCCTTGGGGTGAGATCCAAAATCAGGATGTCGTCTGCATACATAAGGCATGCAATTGGAACACCACCCAAGGAAGGGGCAATACCGGCGCAAGCCGAAAGTGTGACGGGTAAATCAACTGTATATAAAGAAAATAACAATGGAGCCAAAAGGCAACCTTGCTTCAACCCATTGAAAGTGGGAATTAATTTAGATACACCACGTTCACCTCCAAGTAGAACTCTGCACCAGGTGTCAGAGTAAAGGGCGCGAATTAACTTGATCAGGAATGGGGGCATACCTAAGTTAAATAACTTTCTCCACAGCAAAATTCTATCTACTTTATCAAAGGCGGTGGAGAAGTCAATAAAGGCGCCATATACCTGACCACCACGGATTTTCACATATTTTTCAGTAATAACTTGCAATGCAGTCAGGTTATCTAAAGTTCCATGATTTTGTCTGAAACCTGTTTGCTCCATGGGAAGAATTTTATGTTCAGATACCCATTGATTCATTAAAGTAAGCACACATTTTGCGAAAACCTTACCAATGGCATCAAGCAAGGCGATTTGACGGTAATTTTGCGGTAGATCTCTTGCCCCTTTTTTATATAAAGGGACAATAATACTTCCTTTCCAGGAGGGGGGGACTGTTCCACTAGAAAAACAAAATTTAAACACTGGAAAGAGTATTTTACTCCAAAGTTCACTCTGGTGTTTTAATACTGAAATAGGGATTTTATCAGGACCCATCGCACCAGAGGAACGCATATTCCTAATTGCATATTCAATTTCCCTTTCCGTAGGACAGTCAAGTATATTTGAGACAGCATTAAAAACTTGAGAATTATTGTTACTGTACAACTTCTCGATATAATGAACCCACACCTGTTCCTCAATGGCAGTAGGCGTAGGACTGGCTCTAGTACCACAACCTTTGCCAATTAAGGACCAGAAAGTCTTGGGTTGGCCATTATAAGAAGCTTCCCTCAGTTGAATCCAGAGGGCATCTTCCTTAAAACGTTTTAAACGGGCCTTAAGTCTAACTCTCCTTCTCTTTAAGATAAACAACTTAGACTTAGCTTCTTGGGTAAAGGATAAAAATTGTCCCCTTACCACTTTGTTTATTTCTCTATTTATAGCCCGTAGAGGATGAGGGACTACGAAGGATTGTTTCACACCTGGTTTCTTTTTTGCGCTAGCAGATACAGAATCTAAAAAATTAATAAAACTCGACAGCTCTCTCCCTTCCCAGAGGGGTAAATTCTCAACAGCAAAATACAAAAGAGGCACCACATTTTCAACAGTACAAGTGTTCCAAAAACATTTCCCAGAACTGGAATCAAAATTCACAAAATCTGTGTCCAGACTCCACGGATCCACTTTCTGAAGATTAACGGAGACAGAAAGCATCAATGCATTATGGTCACTAAGAATAGACTCAATGACCTTCATATCCTTTAGTAGGTGAAAACCGGCATAGTCTACCATGATAAAATCAATAATAGATTTTCCCTTATTAGATTTATGTGTATAAGCTGCCGGGGTGTCAGACGGAAGCCTCCCGTTTACTATTAAGCATTCAACTTTAAGTAAACCATCTAAAATAAGTTTACCTCTTTTGTTAGTTTTAATTTTAGAGGGAAACTGGGCAGGTGGTATATTCAAAGATTCTTCCAATTGAATATTTCTAAACAACTCCGACCCACAGTTAGATATATTACAATTTAAGTCCCCAAACATTAACACATGCGGGGTTGGGGAGACATCCAACACTTTAGTTAAAAAAGTGAACAAAGTTTTTAAACCAGCATTAAAACTACAATTGGGGGGAATATAAATATTAACCACAATCAACAATCTATTAGGGCAATCCTCAAAAACCTCTTTTAGGGTTATTGCTTGAAACAGTTTCCCTGGATCTAGATAGTGTGAATAGTTCCATTGCAATCTATTAGATAACAAGCATGCTAACCCTCCCTTAGCATGGCCTCTTCTAGTGCTGGTTGCGCTGTATTCCAAAACAAAATAGTCTTTTTCCAAAGCTAATCTTCCTTCAACCCAGGTTTCTTGCAAACAAATTATGTCTGCCTTTTGAGAATGCAAGAAACCCAATTTCTCCTTATAATCCTTGAATCCTGCAGTGTTCCATGAGATAAATTTCAGCTCTCTGTTAAAAATTGGAAGATTGTTTAGAACAGGGAGCGGATTTACTCGCTAGAACTCCAGGTAACCAACTCCATTTAGAATGGTCATCCTTCCCTGTCTGCCTAAGGGGAGCGTTTTTGTATGAAACTAGCCTTTCATTCCTAGCCACACAAATTTTTAGGTCCTCTGATCTGAGATTAGACCAATCCGACAACAACACACCCGTATTAGAGGGAAGTGATAGTGAAGAATTGGCAAGAATCCCTTGAGTACATTTTTCCCCAAAGTGTGGCATAACATCTATCCCTCTAACTTGAAATTCCTCTGCCCACTGTAGAACAAGATTTAACACAACTTTCGAATAGAATTTCACCCTTGTTGATCTTATTGGTTTCCCCACGAAGGAGTTAAGGAGAAATACAATATCTAAGTCGGACGTTTGAATTAATTTCAAACTTTCGATCTCTTTAAAACAGATCAGTAGGGCAGATCTATTTAAAATTAAATCTGGTTCAAATAAGGGAGAAAAATCAAGATATAAAGTATCCACACTTATTTTTTCTTTTGGGAGAATAACTGACATTGAGGATGGGACCTGAAAGGTTCTTGCTGAAGGATTTAAGGAAGAAGAGGACGGGATGACCGATGAAGTGTTAACCTTAGAACTAACTTGGGAAGATCCTGCATTAACATTACAATAAGCTGAAAAAGGATTGGCGGAAGGATGGGAAACCTTGGGGAAGAAAGGATTGGTAAAGCTTATAGAACCTAGACCAGAGGCAGGGGCGACTTCTTTAGGCGAGACAACTCTAACTTCTACATGAGAGGTAGGAGACTGCTCCACCTGCGGGGAATCTTCTGCACTTAACTCAGCATTCTTATCAAAAAGAAATTTCCTCTGTCTTTTTTTAGCGAATCTTCGAATGGGTCTCCTCTTCTTCATTCTAATCTTTTTGTGTTTCAGGGGACTCACTTTTCCCATCAATCCCGTATTTACTTTGGGGATCTCCTCTTCTTTAATTGGTGGCAAGGAGAATATCGGAAAAAGAGATGGAATTTCAGATTTGGGGATGAGAGGAGATGTTGCTATTACCTCTATCTTGTCACTCATTGGGGCTATACAATTAGCACCAGCCGAAACCACTTTGGCAGGATTGGGGACAGCTGGAAGAACTACATGTTTCTTTTCCTTTTGACCTTCTGTCAAAGGAGAAGATTGAGCTGAATTCAAAACTGACGAAGCGGAAGGAGCGCTTATTTTTGGGGACATCAACAGAGAGACCGATGGTATGGGAAGATCTAACACTAACTCATTTTTCCTTAGCAGAAGTACTTGCAAAATTTGCGTTACAGTGTCAAAAATACATTCCGAACCTCCCACAAATTTTTCGAGTAAACTCAAAATCGAAGAAAGAATTGATTCCAGAGAGGACAAAGAATTAGAAATTAGCCTCCCATTAATGTTTGGAGACCCCTCAGTTAAATTGTTCAACACTGGACCTGAACAAGATGTAAAGTTTAATTGAGAAAGGGAAAAATCTAGTTTATTAGAAGGTGTGCTTCTTAGAGGACCGGTATTCGAGATAGTTATTGCTTCCTCTAAAGGCACACCTTTAGGGTTCCCATGTAACGATCCCACCCGCGCCCTATGAGCTGTTAAATCAATGTCAGGCAGTGTAAAATCGTTCCCTACTACAGGGGATTTAACTGACGCGGCTGACAAAAGATCAGTATTCACAGATACTTTAGGAACATCCATTGTTGCAACTTGGGAGGGGACAATTTTATCCGATTTTGAGGACATATTACCCGAATGTACATTCTGTTTCAGATGTACATTGTTTAACGCCGAAGGCGAGCCCCTTAGTACTTCGGGGCTAACTAAAATAGGCAAAGATTGACTAGCAACCAAGCTCAAACTAGAGGAAACATCGATGACCCCATTAACAGGCACCAAATCGTTAGACCCAGGGATTTCATTCGGGGACTGCAAATCAATGGGTTTATCTTTCCCTTTGTCCCAAAAATTGAAAAGCTGACATTGACCTTTCAATTGCATGGAAGTTGCAATTTTGTTCCGAAGGGGGTTAGATTTGGTTTTAGACCCAGATCTCCCTACAAGCACTCGCCCAGAGCGCAATTTTTTAGCCGTCATGAGACTGAATTTGACGGGGAGTAAAAAGTCAATTAATAACAATTGTAGAATTAAAAAACTAAGAATCCTAAAATACAATAAAATCTATAAAAGCAGTGTCACACAAATTTAATACCGGAGAACCAAGAGAGGGGGCCCAGCCCAGCCTTCTTCAGCCTCTGACGGCCTCAGACGGTCCCGCCCTTGTCCCGGGCTTCTCCCGGCGCGCTCCCGCGCGCTCCCGCGTTGCGGTGTCACAAGGGAGGTTTATAGCCGCGCTGAGGCGGGGGAGGAGCCAGCAGGGAGAGCGGGTCAGCTGCTGGTGATGCCGAGGGTCAGGCGCTCCTGGGACTTGAAGTCCTCGCTTGACCACGCTCGCAGCCCTGCACACACCACCGCCACAGAGGCTCAGTCTGGAATAAGAGTTCGCAGGCACAGCGCGCTTCCAGCAGCGCAAATTAGAGAACCAGATGCGAAGCGGGACCCGCGAAGCGGGTTCCGCGAGGAGTAGATGAAAGGAAGAGCCGCTCCAGCGTGCTCGCAATCCAAAGCTCCCTCTTCAGTCTACACAGGTGACAGGTAAGGAAACCAACAGAGAAACTGACGCGCTGGTTTTAGCCGCGCTGAGGCGGGGGAGGAGCCAGCAGGGAGAGCGGGTCAGCTGCTGGTGATGCCGAGGGTCAGGCGCTCCTGGGACTTGAAGTCCTCGCTTGACCACGCTCGCAGCCCTGCACACACCACCGCCACAGAGGCTCAGTCTGGAATAAGAGTTCGCAGGCACAGCGCGCTTCCAGCAGCGCAAATTAGAGAACCAGATGCGAAGCGGGACCCGCGAAGCGGGTTCCGCGAGGAGTAGATGAAAGGAAGAGCCGCTCCAGCGTGCTCGCAATCCAAAGCTCCCTCTTCAGTCTACACAGGTGACAGGTAAGGAAACCAACAGAGAAACTGACGCGCTGGTTTTAGCCGCGCTGAGGCGGGGGAGGAGCCAGCAGGGAGAGCGGGTCAGCTGCTGGTGATGCCGAGGGTCAGGCGCTCCTGGGACTTGAAGTCCTCGCTTGACCACGCTCGCAGCCCTGCACACACCACCGCCACAGAGGCTCAGTCTGGAATAAGAGTTCGCAGGCACAGCGCGCTTCCAGCAGCGCAAATTAGAGAACCAGATGCGAAGCGGGACCCGCGAAGCGGGTTCCGCGAGGAGTAGATGAAAGGAAGAGCCGCTCCAGCGTGCTCGCAATCCAAAGCTCCCTCTTCAGTCTACACAGGTGACAGGTAAGGAAACATGACTCCACTCCATTACCGTTGAAGATCTTAGGACCGTTCCCGTGGACAATTGTCCCCCTGGTCCATGACCTCCTAATAGAATATCTGGTAAGTTTTGGTACAGTGAAAAAGGTCCTATAGTGGGGAGCCTTCAGTGCCGGTACGTTCGTTGGAGTAAATCGGTGCACGAATGAAATGTATTCAAAGCGACAAATGTGCTGATCTATTTTGTTGTTCACTAGGGAAACACTGGTCTCCCTATGGCAAATTAGATCTTTACAAAATGTGCAATGAATATCAACCTTCCGAAATCGAGGGTTCATTTCCAGAGGGCCAGCAAAAGGAGATTCTCCCCCCACAGATGAAGGGCTCACCTGACCTGCAGAAGAAGGAGTCAGCCCTGCAGATGATGGTTCAGGCTGAGCTACTGTGGATGTACTGGCTCGTCTTTCTGAAGAGTTACCTCCAAAAAGATGACCATGTGTCCTTCTGTGTACATCCTGGAGGTGTCTCTTCATGGTGTGATTCCCAAAGGAATACTTCCTGTTAGGATTACCTCTAGAAAGTACACGCTTACACAGCTTACAAGTCACTAAGGGTGCATTTACCTTTTGCTGGCCTTCAGGAAAAGTAAAATAATCCCATACATAAGAGGGCTTTTGTTTCCTCGATCTCTGCCTCAAGACAGTGCTGCTAGTGCTAGCCTCACTCTCAGAAGAGCTCTGCTGTTCTGCCATCGTATCCCAAAGACAAACCAGCTCCTTCTCCCAAGGGATCACAAGCAGAAATGAGGGGAATGGGTGTGGTGTAGGAGAGTTCTAGAACTGAAAGTAGTTTCAACCAATCAAAAGTTGTGTTTCATGATCACATGACCTACCGTACGCTTACGGTACGCTTACGGTACGCTTACGGCAAAAGTGCGCATGCGCGTAAAAAAGACACGCGCTTGCGCGCATGCGCATAACAGTCACTCCCGGCACTTCCGCGTAACGTGCGCTTGTAGCGTACACGCGTACGCGTCCCACGCGGAGTACGCGCGGCTACGCAAATTGCGTAACTATACGCAAGCAGCGTAGGAAAATTACGGACGTTGCGTAAACCATACGCTTACCGTGAGCTTACGGTACGCGTACTAAAAAAATTAAAAAAAAAAAAAAATTAGCATTTAAAAAACCTTGCAAATTCACTGAAAAAACCATGGGTTTCACACACGTTATAGTTAGGAATTAGCATTTAAAAAACCTTAGAAATTCAGTGAAAAAACCATAGGTTTCACACGTTATAGTTAGCTGGACATTTTACTCGTAAAAAACCAATGAAATTGCCCCGTTATAGTTAGTTCAGCTAACTATAACTCGCGCGCCCGCAATGCACTGCTGATGACGTCACATATTACATCACTCATGACATGGTCAGTGACATCACTCATGACATCACTGATGACATCTCAAATGACATCACTGATGACATCACTGATGACATCATCCTTGTGATAGAGTGGTAGACCTCCTCTCACCCTAATATAACCTTTGACACACACATTCAAAAATAGAGACTAAAATTTTCAAAACAATGGACATACCAATACCAGTTACAACAACCTCTTCAGTAATTCTAAGATCCACATACACATCCACTCATTGACCAACAGTCCAATACAGTCACTCATACATGTACTCACTCATCATATGTACTCATACACCTATACATCCTGTTACACAATGCCACTCATGCATAGAGTTACTCACACACATAGTCACTCGTGCTAATAAAGAATCAAACATACATTTACTTGCATATACAGTTATACACACACCACCATACTTACTTCTACGGAAACTTACACATACTTAGTCTTTTAAACAATCACTTATAGAAACACATACTTATTCATACAGGAACTCTTCCAACCTCTCACCCTTGCATATACTCACATATATACACCAATAGTCACATATACTAGTTTTAAACATATGTAGTTACTCATAAAGACACTATTGAGACAGTCATTCACTCACTAACACACCCATACACACACTCATCCACCCATGCAGTCCTGCACACATGGTCTGTTCAACACATACAAACAGTGAGTCACTCATTCATGCACCTATGCACTACGTAATACCCCCCACCGAACCATGCAGACACTCAGACTGATACTCAAAAAACCAACTAATAACCTATATAGTCACCCATGTAGCTACTCACCAACCCATGCAGCCACTTATACACAAAGTGAGAGACTGATACAGATATATACATATTTAAACATTACTCACTAAGCCATGTATTCACTAAGATACACTTAATCAGTCAGTTAAACAATCAATTTTTCAAAAACAAATCATCCATTTAGACACTTATATACCCATTTATTCTTCCATCGACCTTGAGATATACATATATAAAACATATTTAATTTTCAGAAAAACACACATTCACTGGATGATGTCATCAGTGATGTCATTTGAGATGTCATCAGTGATGTCATGAGTGATGTCACTGACCATGTCATGAGTGATGTAATATGTGACGTCATCAGCAGTGCATTGCGGGCGCGCGAGTTATAGTTAGCTGAACTAACTATAACGGGGCAATTTCATTGGTTTTTTACGAGTAAAATGTCCAGCTAACTATAACTGAACACTGAATTTCTAAGGTTTTTTAAATGCTAATTCCTAACTATAACGTGTGTGAAACCCATGGTTTTTTCAGTGAATATAGATATATATATATAGATATATATATATATATATATATATATTACCTACTGGCGGTCGCCAGTAGGTAGTTATAGTTAGGACCCTGTTTCCATAGGAAATCCGCAACATTCTATTTTGAATAACTTTGGCGCCGGTCGACGAATCCTCGTGAATTTCTCAAAATAGGTGGGGCGCTACGCTCCTACCCTGAAAGTCTCGGGGGGATTCGTCAAGCGGGGGCTGAGATAAAAGGGGGGTCCCAAAACGCGTTTTTCCCATGCATTTTTCCATAGGACCTTTAGACAGGGCTACAGCCCGAACGGCTGAACAGAATTACTAGAAATTTGGCAGAGAGGTAGTCCTCAGGTCAAGGAAGTGCCTTTTGTAGGTTTGGTGTAAATCTGTTCAGTAGATTCTGAGAAAATAGCCTTTAAATCAATATATATATCTGAGCCAGCTTACGGTAGCCTTACCGTAAGCTTACCGTACGCGTACGGTGGCGTGCGCGAGCGCGATTCTGATTGGCTGTTAGATCTTAGTAAACATTCGAATCGGCCGAAACCAGGAAGCGGCGGCCGCCATTTTGTGTATTTCACTCCGGTAAAAAAGAGTGATATCTTGAAAAGGGGGCAAGGGAGAGAGTTACAGACCCCCTAACATTTGTAAGGGGGTCAAAGAAGGACAGAAAAGTACAAAGAAAACATTTATTGATTTTAAAAAAAAATCGCGGGGTACGCGTACGGTAAGCTTACCGTAAGCGTACGGTAGAAAAAAAAAATAAAAAAAGAAATGAAATTCAGATTTAAGTGTTTAGATATTAGGGGGCTCTAAAAAGAGCCGTTGTGTTTATGAAGTGATTTTTTATTGGTACCTACAAGTAAGTACCGATGCAGAGTCTAAGGTTCAAGAGGAAGACTCTGTTCCCTTCATCATTGAAGTGCACACCATCTCCTCTATAAATGTCTTGCATGTCGTAACGCAAGTTGTTGTGGTAAATGGAACCCATACCATAGTCACGGAGGAAAGCAGAAACAGATTTGTTGACGTGCTTTCTTGCTTTGTCAATCTGCGGACAGAAATGATTGGACCAGTTCCATTTTTGCCTTTGGCATATGTTAGAAAACACAAAGGCAGTTTTAGGGAAAAGTGAAAACAGTTGTGCAAAGGTGTCCTTCATAAGCATTTCCAGACCTACCCCAGTCAAAGTGCCTAGGTCATTGCCACCACAGTGCACTATTATGAGGTCAGGGTGTTGGATTTGCATGAAGGATTTCACCAATGGCATCAATTGGTGCCACTTTAACCCTCTCTGACCAATCCATTTAATGTCTACATTTGGCAAAGCAAGGTCTCTCACCATACCTGTTTTCTCTGCAAACTTTTCACTCCAGAAGACATAGCTGTGCCCTACAATCCACACTGTGAACATCTTCAAAGGAGAACTGGATGCACTCAGGAGGTGTCTTTCAGTAGAATGGCAATATGAAAAGAAAGACAGTTTGGAAATGGAGGCATACATATTTTTTTTTTTTTTAAAAAAGAACTGATTGGCTGTTTCATACCATTCTAGAATAAAAACTAGGCTGTATGTGTAAATTAATAGAAGCATGTTTTGTATTGGTACAGAAAAATGTGTTACCAAAGAACAGTACTATGGATTTGCTGTTAGGTTTGAAAAGTCAAGCACTCTTGCTCTGTGGAATTGAAACATTGTTTGGCGAACTTCTGACCTGACTCCACACAGCAGTGTTCCATGAGCTGTTGCTATGGTAGCAGGCAGAAGTCAAGTTGGGGGAAGGGTACTTTTGGAAAAGGGTTGGTTTTCAACCAATAGAAATGTGTGATTACATTTGAAAAAAAGGGGGAAGCACTGAGATTTGAAACTCACATGTATATGTGTGGAAAAATAGAGGGAAACTTTGCCATTATCTGGTTCTGCTGAGAGGAGAGAGGTGTAGAGAACAGAGATCCTGGCTCTGATAATCTGCTGATTGAGTGCCACATTTCTTTCACAACTAACTAATTTTAAAGTTGAGTTTAGAGTTTGAGAGGAGATGTATATGGTAAATTAAGAAATGAATAATAGAAATGTAATTCTTTTTGTTGAAGTTGTGTTTATTATTTTCTGTTTTGGGAGAAATTTAAATGTGACGAACATGTAAAATAATATGGACTATGTTTTCACGATAAATTAAGGTGTATTGGTATAAAAAAAGAATAGTTTAAGGGTTTGCGGTTGGACTCAGTAATGCAAATACATTCAGCATCACTAAGGCTGGTTGCCCTTGCTGGAGTGTAGGCAGTCACCCAGGATACACATGGTGGTGGTCTGAAAAAGCAGTCTGGACATGGGCTTTTTAAAAAATCTGAAAAGTGGATCCATAATGTGTCAGTCTGTAAAAGTGATTATCACTTGCCAAAAAAAAAGAGCAGTAAGTGTGCTTTCAAATTGGCAAAGAAATTTCGTTTTGTGACTAATGTGAAAACATGACTCTGTGTGCAAATAGGAATTACAGGCAGAGATTTATTGCGTTTTGCTCTGGTGATTTCACAGTTGCATTAGTAGGAAAAAGGGGGAGCGATTTTTTGGTGCAGAAGCAGACTCTTAGCACACACCCAGCTCCTTTCCATGTATAATCATGCACAGTATTTACAAGCGAGTGGGGTTTGAGGTTTCAGTCTGTAATGCAAATACATTCAGCATCACTAAGGCTGGTTGCCCTTGCTGGAGTGTAGGCAGTCACCCAGGATACACATGGTGGTGGTCTGAAAAAGCAGTCTGGACATGGGCTTTTTAAAAAATCTGAAAAGTGGATTCATAATGTGTCAGTCTGTAAAAGTGATTATCACTTGCCAAAAAAAAAAAGAGCAGTAAGTGTGCTTTCAAATTGGCAAAGAAATTTCGTTTTGTGACTAATGTGAAAACATGACTCTGTGTGCAAATAGGAATTACAGGCAGAGATTTATTGCGTTTTGCTCTGGTGATTTCACAGTTGCATTAGTAGGAAAAAGGGGGAGCGATTTTTTGGTGCAGAAGCAGACTCTTAGCACACACCCAGCTCCTTTCCATGTATAATCATGCACAGTATTTACAAGCGAGTGGGGTTTGAGGTTTCAGTCTGTAATGCAAATACATTCAGCATCACTAAGGCTGGTTGCCCTTGCTGGAGTGTAGGCAGTCACCCAGGATACACATGGTGGTGGTCTGAAAAAGCAGTCTGGACATGGGCTTTTTAAAAAATCTGAAAAGTGGATTCATAATGTGTCAGTCTGTAAAAGTGATTATCACTTGCCAAAAAAAAAGAGCAGTAAGTGTGCTTTCAAATTGGCAAAGAAATTTCGTTTTGTGACTAATGTGAAAACATGACTCTGTGTGCAAATAGGAATTACAGGCAGAGATTTATTGCGTTTTGCTCTGGCGATTTCACAGTTGCATTAGTAGGAAAAAGGGGGAGCGATTTTTTGGTGCAGAAGCAGACTCTTAGCACACACCCAGCTCCTTTCCATGTATAATCATGCACAGTATTTACAAGCGAGTGGGGTTTGAGGTTTCAGTCTGTAATGCAAATACATTCAGCATCACTAAGGCTGGTTGCCCTTGCTGGAGTGTAGGCAGTCACCCAGGATACACATGGTGGTGGTCTGAAAAAGCAGTCTGGACATGGGCTTTTTAAAAAATCTGAAAAGTGGATTCATAATGTGTCAGTCTGTAAAAGTGATTATCACTTGCCAAAAAAAAAGAGCAGTAAGTGTGCTTTCAAATTGGCAAAGAAATTTCGTTTTGTGACTAATGTGAAAACATGACTCTGTGTGCAAATAGGAATTACAGGCAGAGATTTATTGCGTTTTGCTCTGGTGATTTCACAGTTGCATTAGTAGGAAAAAGGGGGAGCGATTTTTTGGTGCAGAAGCAGACTCTTAGCACACACCCAGCTCCTTTCCATGTATAATCATGCACAGTATTTACAAGCGAGTGGGGTTTGAGGTTTCAGTCTGTAATGCAAATACATTCAGCATCACTAAGGCTGGTTGCCCTTGCTGGAGTGTAGGCAGTCACCCAGGATACACATGGTGGTGGTCTGAAAAAGCAGTCTGGACATGGGCTTTTTAAAAAATCTGAAAAGTGGATTCATAATGTGTCAGTCTGTAAAAGTGATTATCACTTGCCAAAAAAAAAGAGCAGTAAGTGTGCTTTCAAATTGGCAAAGAAATTTCGTTTTGTGACTAATGTGAAAACATGACTCTGTGTGCAAATAGGAATTACAGGCAGAGATTTATTGCGTTTTGCTCTGGTGATTTCACAGTTGCATTAGTAGGAAAAAGGGGGAGCGATTTTTTGGTGCAGAAGCAGACTCTTAGCACACACCCAGCTCCTTTCCATGTATAATCATGCACAGTATTTACAAGCGAGTGGGGTTTGAGGTTTCAGTCTGTAATGCAAATACATTCAGCATCACTAAGGCTGGTTGCCCTTGCTGGAGTGTAGGCAGTCACCCAGGATACACATGGTGGTGGTCTGAAAAAGCAGTCTGGACATGGGCTTTTTAAAAAATCTGAAAAGTGGATTCATAATGTGTCAGTCTGTAAAAGTGATTATCACTTGCCAAAAAAAAAGAGCAGTAAGTGTGCTTTCAAATTGGCAAAGAAATTTCGTTTTGTGACTAATGTGAAAACATGACTCTGTGTGCAAATAGGAATTACAGGCAGAGATTTATTGCGTTTTGCTCTGGTGATTTCACAGTTGCATTAGTAGGAAAAAGGGGGAGCGATTTTTTGGTGCAGAAGCAGACTCTTAGCACACACCCAGCTCCTTTCCATGTAGAATCATGCACAGTATTTACAAGCGAGTGGGGTTTGAGGTTTCAGTCTGTAATGCAAATACATTCAGCATCACTAAGGCTGGTTGCCCTTGCTGGAGTGTAGGCAGTCACCCAGGATACACATGGTGGTGGTCTGAAAAAGCAGTCTGGACATGGGCTTTTTAAAAAATCTGAAAAGTGGATTCATAATGTGTCAGTCTGTAAAAGTGATTATCACTTGCCAAAAAAAAGAGCAGTAAGTGTGCTTTCAAATTGGCAAAGAAATTTCGTTTTGTGACTAATGTGAAAACATGACTCTGTGTGCAAATAGGAATTACAGGCAGAGATTTATTGCGTTTTGCTCTGGTGATTTCACAGTTGCATTAGTAGGAAAAAGGGGGAGCGATTTTTTGGTGCAGAAGCAGACTCTTAGCACACACCCAGCTACTTTCCATGTATAATCATGCACAGTATTTACAAGCGAGTGGGGTTTGAGGTTTCAGTCTGTAATGCAAATACATTCAGCATCACTAAGGCTGGTTGCCCTTGCTGGAGTGTAGGCAGTCACCCAGGATACACATGGTGGTGGTCTGAAAAAGCAGTCTGGACATGGGCTTTTTAAAAAATCTGAAAAGTGGATTCATAATGTGTCAGTCTGTAAAAGTGATTATCACTTGCCAAAAAAAAAGAGCAGTAAGTGTGCTTTCAAATTGGCAAAGAAATTTCGTTTTGTGACTAATGTGAAAACATGACTCTGTGTGCAAATAGGAATTACAGGCAGAGATTTATTGCGTTTTGCTCTGGTGATTTCACAGTTGCATTAGTAGGAAAAAGGGGGAGCGATTTTTTGGTGCAGAAGCAGACTCTTAGCACACACCCAGCTCCTTTCCATGTATAATCATGCACAGTATTTACAAGCGAGTGGGGTTTGAGGTTTCAGTCTGTAATGCAAATACATTCAGCATCACTAAGGCTGGTTGCCCTTGCTGGAGTGTAGGCAGTCACCCAGGATACACATGGTGGTGGTCTGAAAAAGCAGTCTGGACATGGGCTTTTTAAAAAATCTGAAAAGTGGATTCATAATGTGTCAGTCTGTAAAAGTGATTATCACTTGCCAAAAAAAAAGAGCAGTAAGTGTGCTTTCAAATTGGCAAAGAAATTTCGTTTTGTGACTAATGTGAAAACATGACTCTGTGTGCAAATAGGAATTACAGGCAGAGATTTATTGCGTTTTGCTCTGGTGATTTCACAGTTGCATTAGTAGGAAAAAGGGGGAGCGATTTTTTGGTGCAGAAGCAGACTCTTAGCACACACCCAGCTCCTTTCCATGTATAATCATGCACAGTATTTACAAGCGAGTGGGGTTTGAGGTTTCAGTCTGTAATGCAAATACATTCAGCATCACTAAGGCTGGTTGCCCTTGCTGGAGTGTAGGCAGTCACCCAGGATACACATGGTGGTGGTCTGAAAAAGCAGTCTGGACATGGGCTTTTTAAAAAATCTGAAAAGTGGATTCATAATGTGTCAGTCTGTAAAAGTGATTATCACTTGCCAAAAAAAAGAGCAGTAAGTGTGCTTTCAAATTGGCAAAGAAATTTCGTTTTGTGACTAATGTGAAAACATGACTCTGTGTGCAAATAGGAATTACAGGCAGAGATTTATTGCGTTTTGCTCTGGTGATTTCACAGTTGCATTAGTAGGAAAAAGGGGGAGCGATTTTTTGGTGCAGAAGCAGACTCTTAGCACACACCCAGCTCCTTTCCATGTATAATCATGCACAGTATTTACAAGCGAGTGGGGTTTGAGGTTTCAGTCTGTAATGCAAATACATTCAGCATCACTAAGGCTGGTTGCCCTTGCTGGAGTGTAGGCAGTCACCCAGGATACACATGGTGGTGGTCTGAAAAAGCAGTCTGGACATGGGCTTTTTAAAAAATCTGAAAAGTGGATTCATAATGTGTCAGTCTGTAAAAGTGATTATCACTTGCCAAAAAAAAAGAGCAGTAAGTGTGCTTTCAAATTGGCAAAGAAATTTCGTTTTGTGACTAATGTGAAAACATGACTCTGTGTGCAAATAGGAATTACAGGCAGAGATTTATTGCGTTTTGCTCTGGTGATTTCACAGTTGCATTAGTAGGAAAAAGGGGGAGCGATTTTTTGGTGCAGAAGCAGACTCTTAGCACACACCCAGCTCCTTTCCATGTAGAATCATGCACAGTATTTACAAGCGAGTGGGGTTTGAGGTTTCAGTCTGTAATGCAAATACATTCAGCATCACTAAGGCTGGTTGCCCTTGCTGGAGTGTAGGCAGTCACCCAGGATACACATGGTGGTGGTCTGAAAAAGCAGTCTGGACATGGGCTTTTTAAAAAATCTGAAAAGTGGATTCATAATGTGTCAGTCTGTAAAAGTGATTATCACTTGCCAAAAAAAAGAGCAGTAAGTGTGCTTTCAAATTGGCAAAGAAATTTCGTTTTGTGACTAATGTGAAAACATGACTCTGTGTGCAAATAGGAATTACAGGCAGAGATTTATTGCGTTTTGCTCTGGTGATTTCACAGTTGCATTAGTAGGAAAAAGGGGGAGCGATTTTTTGGTGCAGAAGCAGACTCTTAGCACACACCCAGCTCCTTTCCATGTATAATCATGCACAGTATTTACAAGCGAGTGGGGTTTGAGGTTTCAGTCTGTAATGCAAATACATTCAGCATCACTAAGGCTGGTTGCCCTTGCTGGAGTGTAGGCAGTCACCCAGGATACACATGGTGGTGGTCTGAAAAAGCAGTCTGGACATGGGCTTTTTAAAAAATCTGAAAAGTGGATTCATAATGTGTCAGTCTGTAAAAGTGATTATCACTTGCCAAAAAAAAAGAGCAGTAAGTGTGCTTTCAAATTGGCAAAGAAATTTCGTTTTGTGACTAATGTGAAAACATGACTCTGTGTGCAAATAGGAATTACAGGCAGAGATTTATTGCGTTTTGCTCTGGTGATTTCACAGTTGCATTAGTAGGAAAAAGGGGGAGCGATTTTTTGGTGCAGAAGCAGACTCTTAGCACACACCCAGCTCCTTTCCATGTATAATCATGCACAGTATTTACAAGCGAGTGGGGTTTGAGGTTTCAGTCTGTAATGCAAATACATTCAGCATCACTAAGGCTGGTTGCCCTTGCTGGAGTGTAGGCAGTCACCCAGGATACACATGGTGGTGGTCTGAAAAAGCAGTCTGGACATGGGCTTTTTAAAAAATCTGAAAAGTGGATTCATAATGTGTCAGTCTGTAAAAGTGATTATCACTTGCCAAAAAAAAAGAGCAGTAAGTGTGCTTTCAAATTGGCAAAGAAATTTCGTTTTGTGACTAATGTGAAAACATGACTCTGTGTGCAAATAGGAATTACAGGCAGAGATTTATTGCGTTTTGCTCTGGTGATTTCACAGTTGCATTAGTAGGAAAAAGGGGGAGCGATTTTTTGGTGCAGAAGCAGACTCTTAGCACACACCCAGCTCCTTTCCATGTAGAATCATGCACAGTATTTACAAGCGAGTGGGGTTTGAGGTTTCAGTCTGTAATGCAAATACATTCAGCATCACTAAGGCTGGTTGCCCTTGCTGGAGTGTAGGCAGTCACCCAGGATACACATGGTGGTGGTCTGAAAAAGCAGTCTGGACATGGGCTTTTTAAAAAATCTGAAAAGTGGATTCATAATGTGTCAGTCTGTAAAAGTGATTATCACTTGCCAAAAAAAAGAGCAGTAAGTGTGCTTTCAAATTGGCAAAGAAATTTCGTTTTGTGACTAATGTGAAAACATGACTCTGTGTGCAAATAGGAATTACAGGCAGAGATTTATTGCGTTTTGCTCTGGTGATTTCACAGTTGCATTAGTAGGAAAAAGGGGGAGCGATTTTTTGGTGCAGAAGCAGACTCTTAGCACACACCCAGCTCCTTTCCATGTATAATCATGCACAGTATTTACAAGCGAGTGGGGTTTGAGGTTTCAGTCTGTAATGCAAATACATTCAGCATCACTAAGGCTGGTTGCCCTTGCTGGAGTGTAGGCAGTCACCCAGGATACACATGGTGGTGGTCTGAAAAAGCAGTCTGGACATGGGCTTTTTAAAAAATCTGAAAAGTGGATTCATAATGTGTCAGTCTGTAAAAGTGATTATCACTTGCCAAAAAAAAAGAGCAGTAAGTGTGCTTTCAAATTGGCAAAGAAATTTCGTTTTGTGACTAATGTGAAAACATGACTCTGTGTGCAAATAGGAATTACAGGCAGAGATTTATTGCGTTTTGCTCTGGTGATTTCACAGTTGCATTAGTAGGAAAAAGGGGGAGCGATTTTTTGGTGCAGAAGCAGACTCTTAGCACACACCCAGCTCCTTTCCATGTATAATCATGCACAGTATTTACAAGCGAGTGGGGTTTGAGGTTTCAGTCTGTAATGCAAATACATTCAGCATCACTAAGGCTGGTTGCCCTTGCTGGAGTGTAGGCAGTCACCCAGGATACACATGGTGGTGGTCTGAAAAAGCAGTCTGGACATGGGCTTTTTAAAAAATCTGAAAAGTGGATTCATAATGTGTCAGTCTGTAAAAGTGATTATCACTTGCCAAAAAAAAAGAGCAGTAAGTGTGCTTTCAAATTGGCAAAGAAATTTCGTTTTGTGACTAATGTGAAAACATGACTCTGTGTGCAAATAGGAATTACAGGCAGAGATTTATTGCGTTTTGCTCTGGTGATTTCACAGTTGCATTAGTAGGAAAAAGGGGGAGCGATTTTTTGGTGCAGAAGCAGACTCTTAGCACACACCCAGCTCCTTTCCATGTATAATCATGCACAGTATTTACAAGCGAGTGGGGTTTGAGGTTTCAGTCTGTAATGCAAATACATTCAGCATCACTAAGGCTGGTTGCCCTTGCTGGAGTGTAGGCAGTCACCCAGGATACACATGGTGGTGGTCTGAAAAAGCAGTCTGGACATGGGCTTTTTAAAAAATCTGAAAAGTGGATTCATAATGTGTCAGTCTGTAAAAGTGATTATCACTTGCCAAAAAAAAAGAGCAGTAAGTGTGCTTTCAAATTGGCAAAGAAATTTCGTTTTGTGACTAATGTGAAAACATGACTCTGTGTGCAAATAGGAATTACAGGCAGAGATTTATTGCGTTTTGCTCTGGTGATTTCACAGTTGCATTAGTAGGAAAAAGGGGGAGCGATTTTTTGGTGCAGAAGCAGACTCTTAGCACACACCCAGCTCCTTTCCATGTATAATCATGCACAGTATTTACAAGCGAGTGGGGTTTGAGGTTTCAGTCTGTAATGCAAATACATTCAGCATCACTAAGGCTGGTTGCCCTTGCTGGAGTGTAGGCAGTCACCCAGGATACACATGGTGGTGGTCTGAAAAAGCAGTCTGGACATGGGCTTTTTAAAAAATCTGAAAAGTGGATTCATAATGTGTCAGTCTGTAAAAGTGATTATCACTTGCCAAAAAAAAAGAGCAGTAAGTGTGCTTTCAAATTGGCAAAGAAATTTCGTTTTGTGACTAATGTGAAAACATGACTCTGTGTGCAAATAGGAATTACAGGCAGAGATTTATTGCGTTTTGCTCTGGTGATTTCACAGTTGCATTAGTAGGAAAAAGGGGGAGCGATTTTTTGGTGCAGAAGCAGACTCTTAGCACACACCCAGCTCCTTTCCATGTAGAATCATGCACAGTATTTACAAGCGAGTGGGGTTTGAGGTTTCAGTCTGTAAAGCAAATACATTCAGCATCACTAAGGCTGGTTGCCCTTGCTGGAGTGTAGGCAGTCACCCAGGATACACATGGTGGTGGTCTGAAAAAGCAGTCTGGACATGGGCTTTTTAAAAAATCTGAAAAGTGGATTCATAATGTGTCAGTCTGTAAAAGTGATTATCACTTGCCAAAAAAAAGAGCAGTAAGTGTGCTTTCAAATTGGCAAAGAAATTTCGTTTTGTGACTAATGTGAAAACATGACTCTGTGTGCAAATAGGAATTACAGGCAGAGATTTATTGCGTTTTGCTCTGGTGATTTCACAGTTGCATTAGTAGGAAAAAGGGGGAGCGATTTTTTGGTGCAGAAGCAGACTCTTAGCACACACCCAGCTCCTTTCCATGTATAATCATGCACAGTATTTACAAGCGAGTGGGGTTTGAGGTTTCAGTCTGTAATGCAAATACATTCAGCATCACTAAGGCTGGTTGCCCTTGCTGGAGTGTAGGCAGTCACCCAGGATACACATGGTGGTGGTCTGAAAAAGCAGTCTGGACATGGGCTTTTTAAAAAATCTGAAAAGAGGATTCATAATGTGTCAGTCTGTAAAAGTGATTATCACTTGCCAAAAAAAAAGAGCAGTAAGTGTGCTTTCAAATTGGCAAAGAAATTTCGTTTTGTGACTAATGTGAAAACATGACTCTGTGTGCAAATAGGAATTACAGGCAGAGATTTATTGCGTTTTGCTCTGGTGATTTCACAGTTGCATTAGTAGGAAAAAGGGGGAGCGATTTTTTGGTGCAGAAGCAGACTCTTAGCACACACCCAGCTCCTTTCCATGTATAATCATGCACAGCATTTACAAGCGAGTGGGGTTTGAGGTTTCAGTCTGTAATGCAAATACATTCAGCATCACTAAGGCTGGTTGCCCTTGCTGGAGTGTAGGCAGTCACCCAGGATACACATGGTGGTGGTCTGAAAAAGCAGTCTGGACATGGGCTTTTTAAAAAATCTGAAAAGTGGATTCATAATGTGTCAGTCTGTAAAAGTGATTATCACTTGCCAAAAAAAAAGAGCAGTAAGTGTGCTTTCAAATTGGCAAAGAAATTTCGTTTTGTGACTAATGTGAAAACATGACTCTGTGTGCAAATAGGAATTACAGGCAGAGATTTATTGCGTTTTGCTCTGGTGATTTCACAGTTGCATTAGTAGGAAAAAGGGGGAGCGATTTTTTGGTGCAGAAGCAGACTCTTAGCACACACCCAGCTCCTTTCCATGTATAATCATGCACAGTATTTACAAGCGAGTGGGGTTTGAGGTTTCAGTCTGTAATGCAAATACATTCAGCATCACTAAGGCTGGTTGCCCTTGCTGGAGTGTAGGCAGTCACCCAGGATACACATGGTGGTGGTCTGAAAAAGCAGTCTGGACATGGGCTTTTTAAAAAATCTGAAAAGTGGATTCATAATGTGTCAGTCTGTAAAAGTGATTATCACTTGCCAAAAAAAAAGAGCAGTAAGTGTGCTTTCAAATTGGCAAAGAAATTTCGTTTTGTGACTAATGTGAAAACATGACTCTGTGTGCAAATAGGAATTACAGGCAGAGATTTATTGCGTTTTGCTCTGGTGATTTCACAGTTGCATTAGTAGGAAAAAGGGGGAGCGATTTTTTGGTGCAGAAGCAGACTCTTAGCACACACCCAGCTCCTTTCCATGTATAATCATGCACAGTATTTACAAGCGAGTGGGGTTTGAGGTTTCAGTCTGTAATGCAAATACATTCAGCATCACTAAGGCTGGTTGCCCTTGCTGGAGTGTAGGCAGTCACCCAGGATACACATGGTGGTGGTCTGAAAAAGCAGTCTGGACATGGGCTTTTTAAAAAATCTGAAAAGTGGATTCATAATGTGTCAGTCTGTAAAAGTGATTATCACTTGCCAAAAAAAAAGAGCAGTAAGTGTGCTTTCAAATTGGCAAAGAAATTTCGTTTTGTGACTAATGTGAAAACATGACTCTGTGTGCAAATAGGAATTACAGGCAGAGATTTATTGCGTTTTGCTCTGGTGATTTCACAGTTGCATTAGTAGGAAAAAGGGGGAGCGATTTTTTGGTGCAGAAGCAGACTCTTAGCACACACCCAGCTCCTTTCCATGTATAATCATGCACAGTATTTACAAGCGAGTGGGGTTTGAGGTTTCAGTCTGTAATGCAAATACATTCAGCATGACTAAGGCTGGTTGCCCTTGCTGGAGTGTAGGCAGTCACCCAGGATACACATGGTGGTGGTCTGAAAAAGCAGTCTGGACATGGGCTTTTTAAAAAATCTGAAAAGTGGATTCATAATGTGTCAGTCTGTAAAAGTGATTATCACTTGCCAAAAAAAAAGAGCAGTAAGTGTGCTTTCAAATTGGCAAAGAAATTTCGTTTTGTGACTAATGTGAAAACATGACTCTGTGTGCAAATAGGAATTACAGGCAGAGATTTATTGCGTTTTGCTCTGGTGATTTCACAGTTGCATTAGTAGGAAAAAGGGGGAGCGATTTTTTGGTGCAGAAGCAGACTCTTAGCACACACCCAGCTCCTTTCCATGTATAATCATGCACAGTATTTACAAGCGAGTGGGGTTTGAGGTTTCAGTCTGTAATGCAAATACATTCAGCATCACTAAGGCTGGTTGCCCTTGCTGGAGTGTAGGCAGTCACCCAGGATACACATGGTGGTGGTCTGAAAAAGCAGTCTGGACATGGACTTTTTAAAAAATCTGAAAAGTGGATTCATAATGTGTCAGTCTGTAAAAGTGATTATCACTTGCCAAAAAAAAAGAGCAGTAAGTGTGCTTTCAAATTGGCAAAGAAATTTCGTTTTGTGACTAATGTGAAAACATGACTCTGTGTGCAAATAGGAATTACAGGCAGAGATTTATTGCGTTTTGCTCTGGTGATTTCACAGTTGCATTAGTAGGAAAAAGGGGGAGCGATTTTTTGGTGCAGAAGCAGACTCTTAGCACACACCCAGCTCCTTTCCATGTATAATCATGCACAGTATTTACAAGCGAGTGGGGTTTGAGGTTTCAGTCTGTAATGCAAATACATTCAGCATGACTAAGGCTGGTTGCCCTTGCTGGAGTGTAGGCAGTCACCCAGGATACACATGGTGGTGGTCTGAAAAAGCAGTCTGGACATGGGCTTTTTAAAAAATCTGAAAAGAGGATTCATAATGTGTCAATCTGTAAAAGTGATTATCACTTGCCAAAAAAAAAGAGCAGTAAGTGTGCTTTCAAATTGGCAAAGAAATTTCGTTTTGTGACTAATGTGAAAACATGACTCTGTGTGCAAATAGGAATTACAGGCAGAGATTTATTGCGTTTTGCTCTGGTGATTTCACAGTTGCATTAGTAGGAAAAAGGGGGAGCGATTTTTTGGTGCAGAAGCAGACTCTTAGCACACACCCAGCTCCTTTCCATGTATAATCATGCACAGTATTTACAAGCGAGTGGGGTTTGAGGTTTCAGTCTGTAAAGCAAATACATTCAGCATCACTAAGGCTGGTTGCCCTTGCTGGAGTGTAGGCAGTCACCCAGGATACACATGGTGGTGGTCTGAAAAAGCAGTCTGGACATGGGCTTTTTAAAAAATCTGAAAAGAGGATTCATAATGTGTCAGTCTGTAAAAGTGATTATCACTTGCCAAAAAAAAAGAGCAGTAAGTGTGCTTTCAAATTGGCAAAGAAATTTCGTTTTGTGACTAATGTGAAAACATGACTCTGTGTGCAAATAGGAATTACAGGCAGAGATTTATTGCGTTTTGCTCTGGTGATTTCACAGTTGCATTAGTAGGAAAAAGGGGGAGCGATTTTTTGGTGCAGAAGCAGACTCTTAGCACACACCCAGCTCCTTTCCATGTAGAATCATGCACAGTATTTACAAGCGAGTGGGGTTTGAGGTTTCAGTCTGTAATGCAAATACATTCAGCATCACTAAGGCTGGTTGCCCTTGCTGGAGTGTAGGTAGTCACCCAGGATACACATGGTGGTGGTCTGAAAAAGCAGTTTGGACATGTGCTTTTAAAAAAATCTGAAAAGTGGATTTATAATGTGTCAGTCTGTAAAAGTGATTATCACTTGCCAAAAAAAAGAGCAGTAAGTGTTTTCAAATTGGCAAAGAAATTACGTTTTGTGACTATTGTGAAAAGAAATGTAGTAATATATTTAAATAAAATAAAGGATTTTTTTTTTAGTTTTTTTCAGGTATTGCTGAAGAGCAGTGAACAAAATTTAAGATGCCTACAAAATCCAGAGTTAAAAAAACCCACAAAAAAAACCTATATTTGAAGACAACTGGAGGACCAAAGTTAGTAGAAGATGCTCATGTTGGGAAAAAGAAAAAATCTTCTGGTAAGCAGACAAAACAATTTCTAAAAAATATATTCAAAAGAAGGAAAAATGTACAAAATGTCTGTACTGGGAAGAATGTTTTGAAAAGAAAAGGACAGGAAAAAATTGAGAATTTAGTTAATGCAAATATACCTTCTGCAACTGAAAAGATTTACATAAATAGAAAAACAGCGTTTAAAGAGATACGTAGAAAAATGTTTCAGAGAAGAGTTATGTCCAATTTGATAAAGGATGTGAAGAAATATAAGCAAAAGACTAAGTTTTATAAAAGAAAAAAAGAAATTGAAGCCATTGCAGCAAAGGCATTAGAATTAAAAAGGAAACTATTCATTTTAATTTTGAATAGGATGCGTACATTAGACAAAATGGTTAATGTACTGAAATCACATAGCAAAAGGAAAAGAGTAGTGAACAGAACAAACTTTTGTAAAGTGTTTTTAGGAAAGTGGATGCATAGTTCAAGTAGTGAACCTTTTTTTAATGAAGAGAGCTATTTTCAAAGTAATAGTTTGCTGCATGCAGTTGACACCAGAGGTCGTGCTTACGAAGTGAAAAATGGTTGCATAATGGAGAAGGAGATAATGGTTCCAAGAGATGAGGTACAAGTGATGGCGGATGAGGCTATGGGGAGACGTCCTAAAGCCCCAGTGTACACTTGGAATTGTAGTAGTATTTGCACTGTGCGTCAGGAATCTATTGACAAATTTCGTGAGTTTCTAAGAGAATATAGTAAAAAAAGTATAAAACAGAAGATTAAGGTGCTTCAAAGTCTGGATCCATGCAGAGTGAGAGAGAATACTGGTTTGCAGGGTCATTCTCTGGCTTGTCTATCTAGAAAAGTGTGTAATAGTGTTTTCCATCATTTTAGGATGCTGGCTGTTCATCATACTGAAATGAGAAAGTTTGTGAGACGGTTGTATTTTGCCAAAAGTCCAGCAATAAAGTTAAATGAATTGAATAGGGCTCTGTTCCGAGGAACGGTATCAGATGTAGAGAAGGTTGTTGATGAAATTCAGTTTTGTTACTTTGGTCCTGAACAAAACAGTGCAGAGAAGGACACAGTAAATGAGGAAGAAGTGGAAGAGAATGTAGAACCCTCTGTAAGTAAGACATTTAATGATCACATAACAAAATTTGCAATAATCTCTAATAAAAGACCAAATATTACTTGTATTTGTTGCCGCAGAACTCATTATAGAAAACAAACCAGGTATGTTGATCTCTACAGAAAGAGTGAAAATGAAGATAATTATAAGTGGAAGGATTTTGCCACATATATATTTCTTGAAAATTGTTTTGAATTGGGTGAAGTTCAGCGTATTTGTAAATACTGTTACAACAAGTTAGAGGAAAATAGAATGCCGACCAGAGCTGTACATAATAATTTAGAATTGGATGCTATTCCTGCTGAACTTTCTGAATTAAATACATATGAGTCTATACTCATTCAATGTGTTCATCCGTTCCAGACCATAGTACGTATGGAGCCCAAAACTGGTAAATTACCTCCTTCAGATTTACTGAGAGGTTTAAAAGGTAGAGTGGTGTATTTGCCCTTGGATTTGAAAAAAAATATGGAAACTATTGATGCGGATACTTTGGAAACTGAACCATTAATTATTCTGGTTAATGGTGTACCTACAAAGAATAAGAAGATTTGGCAGGAGCTGGTAGATGTACGGAAAGTACAAAGAGCAAATTTGTATTTGAAAAGGAATAACAAATGGTATGAATCAATTTATATAGAAGAAGAAGAAGATTTACAAGAAGACACAGAAACACCAACTGGACAAATTGAAAAAGTGGACAAGTCAAAGGAAGAAGAAATCTGTGAACATTTTAGTATACATCCTCTTCATTCAAAAGAAGCTATGGGAGACAATATTGATCTGTTTCAGATGAAGAAAGCAAAAGGAACTCCCGTGAGTGTATGGGAGGAGAGCTTGGAAGCTCGATGTTTTCCCCAGCTGTTTCCTAAAGGAAAAGGAGGACGATACGATGAACGTCCGGAACAGATTCCAGCTTCTGAGTATCGGACTACAAGACTATATGCAGAAGATCCAAGATTTCGACAAAGTATTCCTTATTTGTTCCATCTTTTATTTGAAAGCGACTTGTCTGCACTGTCTTATGCAGTAAATCACATTTTAAAAAGTGGAGTACATTTACAAAATGTGTCTGCTAAGGATTTTATGGAGAAAGTGCAGCACCGAGATGATCATTTGGAAACACAACTGATCAATCTGATGGCTTGTCAGCATGGGACAAATGAATATTGGTACCGACGCCATGGTGAATTAAAATGCATGTTACGGAATTTAGGAACACCAACATGGTTCGTTACCCTAAGCTGTGCTGAGTACGCTTGGGATGATTTACTGGATTTTCTACGAGAGGCAAATTCAAACATTAAAAACATCGAATACAAGACAGCAGGAGAACTGTGCTCATTGGATCCGGTTAATGTTTGCAGATATTTCAATCATAGATTTGAGGCTATGATGTCCTTCATCTGCAATAAAAAAAATCCACCTCTTGGAGAAGTAGTAGATTTCTTTTGGAGAAAAGAGTACCAGGCAAGAGGTGCTCCTCATATTCATATGCTGTTGTGGATCAAGGATGCCCCAAAGTTTGGAACAGATACTGATGAAGCAGTGTTATCTTACATTGAAGAATATGCAACATGTGCTATACCAAAAAGCACAGAAGAGAAAAAGTTAAAGGAGCAAGTTTTACGTTTCCAAAGTCATCGGTGTGGAAAATGCTGTCGACGGAAATACAAGAGCAAAGATAAATACTACACTAAATGTCGATTTGGATTTCCTAGACCTGTTCTTCAAATGGAAGAGTAAACAGTTTTATGTCAGCTGTGAGACATACTATCACAAGAAAATCACCTAAGAATACCTACAACCTAAAAAGAAAAGAAGAATCAAAAAATATAAATGACTACAACCCAGTCATTTTATCCATGTGGAACGCTAACATGGATATACAGCATGTAGCTGACAATTCCATTGCTGTTGCTCGATATGTAACGTCTTACATTACGAAATCAGAAAAAACAGAATTGAAGGAAATGTGGGAAGAGATTTCTCACGAGAAGACTGTCAGTAAGAAGCTGTACAGTTTCAGTTTGAAGATGTTATCGCATCGAGAAATTGGATCCTACGAATGTTCAGATAGGTTATCTTCTGCAAGTCTCTACTTGAAATCAAGAAGAATAATTTGGGCAAGTTTAGGCCTTGCAGCAATGAGAAATCGGGTACTAAAATCTGTTGGAGAAATTGAATATTTGGCCGAGAATGACCCAGAAAGTACAGATATTTTGAAATCAAACATGTTGGACACATATTATCCCAAGAGAAGTCAACATCTGGAGAACATGTGTCTCTATGAAGTGCTGCAGAACTACATTTATTCACGGAAAGCCGCAGAAGACATCAACAATGGAAAATATAAAGTCATTGGTGAGGAAGGATGTTTGGTAAAGCAAACAAAAGGAAGTTTGATAAATCACAGGAAGCTGAGTTGCGACACTACTGACAAGAAGGAATTTTACTACTTGGCTCTTTTACAGTTGTTTAAACCATGGCGTACAGAGGATGAACTACTGGGAGAATTTCAAAGCTATGAAGATTCTTTTAATGCTTGCAAAGACAGCATACAATGCAGTACATTCTCAAGTTATCTGCAAATGTTAAATGAATAAATTGAACAGGAAACTACAATTGCAGCAGAAATAGCTAGAGACAGTTCTCAGGACAGCCAAAGTTCAGAAACACTCAGTCAAGATCCCCTAGGACAACCAATCGTTGAAAATGAAGCATCAATAGCCATGAATGAAGTGGAAACGGCTATGAATCAAGCTTAAGAAGAATTTATAGACTTACAAAATTTGGAAAGACAACTGAATGAAGAGCAGCAACAAATTTATGAAGAGATCAGAAAAAAAATTGATCACGGATTTCTACATGAAAAAAAAGAGTGCTCATGCACATCATTTTATCCAATCAGGATGTATGTAAGCGGACAAGCTGGAACTGGAAAAAGTTTCCTAATTAAAGTCATCAGAAGCTACCTACAGCAAAAAACGGATTCTACTTTGTCTTGTGTGGTTACTGCTCCAACTGGGTTAGCAGCATATAACATAAAAGGAATCACTTTACATCGTTTGCTAATGTTACCAGTGGAGCATGAGAACAAAATACAATACAACAAGCTAACTGGAGAAGCATCCTTGGAAGTTTCAAGAGTATTGAAGAAGATGCAAGTTCTCATTATTGATGAGGTGAGCATGGTTTCAAACTTAATGCTTGCCTTTGTGCATTTAAGAATGCAGCAAATTTTGAAGACAGACTATGACATGTTATTTGGTGGAAAACACGTCATAGTTTTTGGAGATCTTTTGCAACTTACTCCAGTTAAAGGACAACCAGTGTTTAATACTGTCACACATGAAGACACGAAGAAGTCATTGGGAAGCATCGGAAATACAAATATTTGGTCCTCCTTTGAGTACAAGGAACTTACTACTAATATGAGGCAAGCAAGCGATGAAGAATATGGAAGTATTCTGAAAGATATCAGAATTGGACTACTCACAGAAGTTGGCAAAAAAGCATTACAGAGTCGGCTGCTACATGATTTATTTCCAAAGGAAGAAATAGTTGCAGAGAAGATATACAAGAACATTGCAGAAAACAAAAGTGTCATCTGCTTAATGCCAACTCTACGTGAATGCTCAATATTCAATGAGGAGCTTTTGAAATTGGAAAAGGAAGAGATCAGGAAATTGGAAGCAGTGGACAAAATTGAGGATGGAAGAATTACTGTCACAGTAACAGGCACACTGAAAAATAAATTGGATTAACTAGAGAAGAACATTTCCAAAACAGCTGGATTAGAAAAAAATCTATATGTTTGCATGAACTGTAGAGTATTTTTAAGGAGAAATTTGGATGTTGAAAAAGGTTTAGTTAATGGAGCTATGGGAAGAGTTGTGGGTTTTATTAATTATCAGAAAAAAGATGGAATTGAATGTTTAAAAATAAAATTTGATCAGATAGAAGAAGTTAAAGACATTTGTCGTTGTACAGTTCGTTTCATGCTTGTGAAAGACTTATATGTACGTAGGAAGCAGTTTCCGTTTTCGCTAGCATATGCTGTAACTATTCACAAGTCTCAAGGATTGACTGTAGATTGTGCATTTGTGAACATTGGTTCAACTGTGTTCAAAGAAGGTATGGCATATGTTGCTTTGTCACAAGTGAAAACATTATCAGGTTTATTCATGATAGACTTTGATGACTCAAAAGTTAGTGCTGATACAAATTGTGTAAAGGAGTATAATAGATTAAGAAGAAGCTATGCTCCTCATTTAGGTCAGTATCCTGTGTTGGAGAAACGTGTAGTTTCTCGTAAAAGGAGAAATGAGAATATCTGTAATGAAGATGTAGAGAGGAGGAAAAAAAAGAGGAGTGATGTAATTGCAAGCAAAAAGAGTAAGGAAAAAGAAGAACAGGTTGTAGGATGTCATTTTGAAAATAGCTCTGGTGTCAACTGCTACGCTAATGTAGTGCTGAATGTTGCATTTTATCTGGAAAGTTTGCAAGAGCAGATAATAGTAAATCAGGGAAAAAGATTCTGTTCTGAGCTGAGTCTCCTTTTTCAAAAGCTGAGTAATGATAAAACTCAAATAGAAAGTGCTACTGAAATTAGAAAAGTTTTAGATGTATGTTCAGGACGAACACAGTTTTCTCAAAATGAACAGCAAGATGCACACGAATTTTTGATGTTTTTTCTTCAGGTACTGGAAGAAGAAGAAGTTGCAATTGATAATTTATTTGGTCTCTCTTATAAATGGGAACATAGTTGTGAAAACTGTTATAATATATGTGGCTCTAATGTTGATAATGAAAGGTTTATTTTTTTGACATTGCCAGAGAGTAAAACAGTCACTTTTGCTAAATTAGTTAAAGATGCTAATCATAGCATGCAATGCGGTGAGTGTCAATCTGACATGTTTTCAACATTAATTTTAAAGGAATACGGACAGTATGTAATTTTAATGATGCAACGATGTAGAGCTGATGGTTCAAAATTGGATACTTTAATAAAGAAGTTTACAGGACAGCAATTATCAATTTCAGGAAAAACTTTTGTAACTGTTGCAATAATTTTCCATGAAGGACCTACTGTTACTTCTGGACATTACACAGTTTATCTTAAATGTGAAAAAGGCTGGACACTGTGTAATGATTCCCAATTGGTTTTTAAGCAACGTTTGCCTTTTGATTTAGCAAATTCCTATCTAATCTTCCTGAAACCTAAATATTAGAGAGACTTGGCAAGATCTGGACAAAACAATTTTACCATTTTATTGGATTACCATTGGAATTTTCAAAAATAAAGATTTTTTAAATTATCATTTGGCCTAATAGAAAGATAACCAATTGTAATGTGGACTTTTTTAATTTTTAATGAAACTTTCGAAAACCAAAAATTTAGAGAAAATCGGTAACATCTGCACAATTTAAATTTTGGAATGTTATTGGAGTGCCATTGGAAATTTTTTCAAAAAAGATTTTTTAAATTACTATTTGGCCATGTGGAAAGGTAATACACACTATAAGACCTGGAGATATCAAGCACTATATCACAATATATGGGATTGGGAGAGGGGCAATATAAACGATTATTATACCCTCAGAAGTAGTTCATGTCATGAACTATCAATACCAACCCAAGTGCTTCCAAATTTGACATTTAAAACAGCCCGACATGTGCAAAACAGTCCAACAAAAGCATAAATCAGAAAAAATGTGTGGAAAATGAGAAAGCATCTCACGTGCGCAACACCAGAGGAGCTGCTGGCTGGTACTCGCCAGTGTGCTCACGAGTTTCTCATCATCGATGACTTTCTCATGAAAATAATGTGAAAGGGAATTGTGTAACAAAATTGTATGAAAAGAATTTTTACACCAAGAGAGGTATATTAGGCAGCCCAAAAACCAAAAGAAAAATTCTTGGAAAAAAAGACCCGTGTGGTCTTACAGATAAGATTAGGTATGACCCACGTCTATATTTTGACCCGTTTTATTCCACTCTGTGCGTCACCCCAAGGTTAAAAACACGGTCATGTTCAATAACCACATTTATGAATGGCCAACATGTTTCTTTGCCTACTTAACTTTGCGGCAAATTCATCAGGGCGTCAAGGGACTGCAATCACCTCCCTGGAATAAATCTGTTGACAAACAGAAATCGCTGCGTGTATGCAGAGAACATAAAAAGCACATGTCAGGTTAACAGCAACACGAAGGAACCACATTGTACCCCCCTACAAGCCGACATGACACACCATTTCACAGGGAACATTACCTCGTGAAAGCCAAGGGCCCATATACCAGCTCTCACGGAGTCAGTGTATTAAATGAGCACTGTCTGTTGCTCTATTGGTCCTAATGCCCACACACATCCGTTATTTTGTGGTGCTTAGACCGTCATCTGTCGAGACAAATCAAATACTTTAGGCGGAGCCCCTATTTCAAAGCTCATGCAAACTTGCTAGTGACACTGAGTCTTGTATTTGATTAAAACCTATCACTACCCAGTACTCTGTTCATAAAAGATAATTGGCAAGCATCTAGTTCACCCCACCATCCTTGCTATCCCCGTTAGCTCGTAATTAATAGTACTCTATCATATTAATGGTTCGCATACTCTCTGTCACAAACTTTCCAATGCGCCTCTACTTTTATAAAAATGTTTGCCAGGGATCGCCGTGTGGTTGGGAGACTCTCTTTGCCTAAGTTCACCCTGGTTGTACCAGTAAACTCAACAAACTACTGCTCTATTGCTGTAGCCGCGCGTTGTCACCCCGCCTACGATATTAGTGCTGGCCAGCCCAAACTCACCGTACGGTTGACGAGCTCACTCCGTAACTCATTCCCGGAACAACCCGGGGACTGAGCGGCCGATATTTAAGCCGGCGGCTCAACAGTAGTACTTCCGGGTTAGGGCTGGTGACCCGGATCATTACGTGCATCAAGGCGGCCATCTTGTAGTGGCCAGAATTCACATTAAATGCATCAGCAGTGCATTAGTCTTTACCCAAGCAAAAGTATGTTTAAAGGAGACGGCGTTCAGAGTAGAATTATTTTTAAATTCTTTATTAAGAAACTTTTATCGAGGAGTTGGATGTGGAAAATAGAACATTTTATTTATTTTGCCAAACAATACTCACTAATGAAAATCATAATCCCAAAGGCTATGTCAAGAATATGTCAAGACACAAGGGGACGGATGTTTTTACCAAACACTGGCACACAGTAAAAACCAGAAGTGTATCCACCAAATTGCAGGACCTACATCAATGACCCCAGTTTTCATCGTCTGGAAATCTTGTTCCACTCTATTTGATCATTCAGGCCAACTTGGTCAACCTTTTCGGAATAAATCCAGCGAGCTTCCTTCACTGCAAGCGTATTCTCAATTTGATTCACATTGCCCATCACTCTCTCTAACACCACCCATTTAACAGCCTTATAGTTGTGCTGTTGGTCTTTATAATGTTGAACCAATTTCGTGGTCAACTTGCCGTTCTTGATGGTACTGAGGTGCTCTTGTATCCTCACCTTGATTTTTCTTGTGGTGAGGCCAATATAGTGAAGCCCACATGGGCACGTGAGCCTGTAAATCGTATTTGATGAATTGCAGTTACTGAACTTATTTAAGTGCCAAGTCCGTCCATCCTGCAACTGAACACTAGTTGTTTTTTCAGTTAGTTCACAGACAGAGCAGCCTCCACACGGGTAGTGTCCCGGGGGAATGGATGTATTGGTCACTTGTGATTGAGGCCTAGTATGGACGAGCCTGTCTTTAAAGTTCTGGGCTCTTCTGAAAGCAAACCGAGGTCCTGGCATTTTATAGTCGCTGGTGGATAATAAGGACCAATGCTTTCTAATGGCCTGACGAATTTTTGTCGCAAGAGGGTCAAAAGTAAGCACTATGGGTAGACAATCAGAGCTCTCCCTCGAATTCCTTTCCAATAGTGCTTCACGTGGGGTGTTATGTGCCCTCTTGCGAGCTCTGTTGACAATTTTTCTAGGATATGCCCTCTGTACCAACTTCTCAGTGAGGGCTTCAGACTGTTTCAAAAAGTCAACAGTCGAGGAACAGTTTCTGCGATAGCGCAGAAACTGTCCCACTGGCAGATTATCCCTCAACGCTCTTGGATGGAAAGATTGGTAATGCAAGAGGGAATTTTTGTTGGTAGGTTTCTGATGAACAGTAGAGGTTAACCTATCGCCAATCACAGTGATGTCCAAGTCTAGGTATGTTACCTTCTCGGTGCTGATGTTCCATGTGAACTTCAAACATCTGTCCCGATTATTAAGCCATTCCAAGAACTCACCAAGATGGCTACGTGTACCAGTCCATATACAAAGAACATCATCAATATACCGCTTCCAGAGGCTGATGTGCCCCTGGAAGGGATTAGATGGATGATATAGATGATGTTCCTCGAACTGGCCCACGTAGATGCAGGCCAGACTCGGTGCGAAGGTAGCACCCATAGAAGTCCCAGATATTTGTAGGAACATATCATCCTTATAGGCAAAGTAATTCCGAGTGAGTGCTACCTCTATGCATTGCATAACAAAGGTTTGGGGGGTGTCATAAAACCACTCCTGACTTTCAAGAGCACGTGCTGCTGCCACAAGCGTTGCATCTTGAGGGATACTTGTATATAACGATTCAATATCGATAGTAACAAGTATCTGTTGCAATTCATCAAACCTTAAATCTTGGATGGTATTCAAGATGTCGGTGGTATCCTGGACATATGACAGTTGTTTAACCACCGACTCCCTAAGGAAGAAGTCAGCAAATTGAGACAATGGTTCCAGTACAGAGGAAATCCCCGACACTATCGGGCGTCCTGGAGGGGGCCGCTGTGCCTTATGGATTTTCGGCAAGATGTAAAATGCCGGAATCCTGGGTTTGATGTTAACTAGGAAGTCAGCTTCCTTGGTGGTAATCCAATTTCTTTCTCTCGCATGTCCCACCATAGTGGTGATGGTATTCAACAATTCAGCGGTGGGATCCCTGATCAACGGTTGATAGTTGTTTCTATCATCCAAGAGCCTTCGGACCTCTCTCTCATAGTCAGCAGTATTCATTAGGACGATAGCCCCACCCTTATCGGCCGATTTAATCGTAAGGGCTGAATTCTTTTGCAACGATGTCAATGCATGCCAATCGTTCTTGGTCATGTTGCTGAATACATTTCTTTGTTCTGTCTCCTCAAGCAACCTAATCTCATCAAGAACCTTTCTTTCGAAGGCAAGAACTTCAGGGCCTACTGTGTGACTGGGGGGGCAAAAATGAGAGGGACGGTGTAAATTAGTGGTAAACAGTGATGGAGGTTCTGAGTCCTTCAGTGCGAAAAACTTTTTTAATTTGATCTTCCTCATTGCCTCATGTACTTCCATTCTGCATTTGAAAGGGTCATGTCTGGGAGTTGGAACATACCCCAAACCTTTATTGAGCACTCTCAGTTCATCATTTGAAAGTTGGTAATCGGACAAATTAACCACAATATTGTTTACGTGGGCATTCTGCCCCTGCTCCTGGTTACGCGGGGGGAGAATGACTGCCATGTCTGGGACTGATTCTGACGTCCTCGACCTCGACCTCTCGACCCGCCCCCTCTGTTTCCTCTCTGGCTCTGGACTAAAAAAGAGCGTAAAAGACCACCCAGGTCCTGATTGGATTGAACCTGTGGGTTAAATCTCAATCCCCTTTGTTCCGGACCTGATGTCCCCTCTTCTTCCTCACTCGAGGTATTGTCGAATGTCCAGTTCTGGGGAGTGCGCCTAGCTTGTACTCGGCCTCCCCTCTGGGACCTGTTCTGTGGTGCCTGATCACTATCCTGTTGATAGTACTTATCCTCTGTGTACGGAAATGCCCACTCGTGAAAGATATTCACACGAGTGGGCATTTCCGTACACAGAGGATAAGTACTATCAACAGGATAGTGATCAGGCACCACAGAACAGGTCCCAGAGGGGAGGCCGAGTACAAGCTAGGCGCACTCCCCAGAACTGGACATTCGACAATACCTCGAGTGAGGAAGAAGAGGGGACATCAGGTCCGGAACAAAGGGGAGTGAGATTTAACCCACAGGTTCAATCCAATCAGGACCTGGGTGGTCTTTTACGCTCTTTTTTAGTCCAGAGCCAGAGAGGAAACAGAGGGGGCGGGTCGAGAGGTCGAGGTCGAGGACGTCAGAATCAGTGCCAGACATGGCAGTCATTCTCCCCCCGCGTAACCAGGAGCAGGGGCAGAATGCCCACGTAAACAATATTGTGGTTAATTTGTCCGATTACCAACTTTCAAATGATGAACTGAGAGTGCTCAATAAAGGTTTGGGGTATGTTCCAACTCCCAGACATGACCCTTTCAAATGCAGAATGGAAGTACATGAGGCAATGAGGAAGATCAAATTAAAAAAGTTTTTCGCACTGAAGGACTCAGAACCTCCATCACTGTTTACCACTAATTTACACCGTCCCTCTCATTTTTGCCCCCCCAGTCACACAGTAGGCCCTGAAGTTCTTGCCTTCGAAAGAAAGGTTCTTGATGAGATTAGGTTGCTTGAGGAGACAGAACAAAGAAATGTATTCAGCAACATGACCAAGAACGATTGGCATGCATTGACATCGTTGCAAAAGAATTCAGCCCTTACGATTAAATCGGCCGATAAGGGTGGGGCTATCGTCCTAATGAATACTGCTGACTATGAGAGAGAGGTCCGAAGGCTCTTGGATGATAGAAACAACTATCAACCGTTGATCAGGCATCCCACCGCTGAATTGTTGAATACCATCACCACTATGGTGGGACATGCGAGAGAAAGAAATTGGATTACCACCAAGGAAGCTGACTTCCTAGTTAACATCAAACCCAGGATTCCGGCATTTTACATCTTGCCGAAAATCCATAAGGCACAACGGCCCCCTCCAGGACGCCCGATAGTGTCGGGGATTTCCTCTGTACTGGAACCATTGTCTCAATTTGCTGACTTCTTCCTTAGGGAGTCGGTGGTTAAACAACTGTCATATGTCCAGGATACCACCGACATCTTGAATACCATCCAAGATTTAAGGTTTGATGAATTGCAACAGATACTTGTTACTATCGATATTGAATCGTTATATACAAGTATCCCTCAAGATGCAACGCTTGTGGCAGCAGCACGTGCTCTTGAAAGTCAGGAGTGGTTTTATGACACCCCCCAAACCTTTGTTATGCAATGCATAGAGGTAGCACTCACTCGGAATTACTTTGCCTATAAGGATGATATGTTCCTACAAATATCTGGGACTTCTATGGGTGCTACCTTCGCACCGAGTCTGGCCTGCATCTACGTGGGCCAGTTCGAGGAACATCATCTATATCATCCATCTAATCCCTTCCAGGGGCACATCAGCCTCTGGAAGCGGTATATTGATGATGTTCTTTGTATATGGACTGGTACACGTAGCCATCTTGGTGAGTTCTTGGAATGGCTTAATAATCGGGACAGATGTTTGAAGTTCACATGGAACATCAGCACCGAGAAGGTAACATACCTAGACTTGGACATCACTGTGATTGGCGATAGGTTAACCTCTACTGTTCATCAGAAACCTACCAACAAAAATTCCCTCTTGCATTACCAATCTTTCCATCCAAGAGCGTTGAGGGATAATCTGCCAGTGGGACAGTTTCTGCGCTATCGCAGAAACTGTTCCTCGACTGTTGACTTTTTGAAACAGTCTGAAGCCCTCACTGAGAAGTTGGTACAGAGGGCATATCCTAGAAAAATTGTCAACAGAGCTCGCAAGAGGGCACATAACACCCCACGTGAAGCACTATTGGAAAGGAATTCGAGGGAGAGCTCTGATTGTCTACCCATAGTGCTTACTTTTGACCCTCTTGCGACAAAAATTCGTCAGGCCATTAGAAAGCATTGGTCCTTATTATCCACCAGCGACTATAAAATGCCAGTACCTCGGTTTGCTTTCAGAAGAGCCCAGAACTTTAAAGACAGGCTCGTCCATACTAGGCCTCAATCACAAGTGACCAATACATCCATTCCCCCGGGACACTACCCGTGTGGAGGCTGCTCTGTCTGTGAACTAACTGAAAAAACAACTAGTGTTCAGTTGCAGGATGGACGGACTTGGCACTTAAATAAGTTCAGTAACTGCAATTCATCAAATACGATTTACAGGCTCACGTGCCCATGTGGGCTTCACTATATTGGCCTCACCACAAGAAAAATCAAGGTGAGGATACAAGAGCACCTCAGTACCATCAAGAACGGCAAGTTGACCACGAAATTGGTTCAACATTATAAAGACCAACAGCACAACTATAAGGCTGTTAAATGGGTGGTGTTAGAGAGAGTGATGGGCAATGTGAATCAAATTGAGAATACGCTTGCAGTGAAGGAAGCTCGCTGGATTTATTCCGAAAAGGTTGACCAAGTTGGCCTGAATGATCAAATAGAGTGGAACAAGATTTCCAGACGATGAAAACTGGGGTCATTGATGTAGGTCCTGCAATTTGGTGGATACACTTCTGGTTTTTACTGTGTGCCAGTGTTTGGTAAAAACATCCGTCCCCTTGTGTCTTGACATATTCTTGACATAGCCTTTGGATTATGATTTTCATTAGTGAGTATTGTTTGGCAAAATAAATAAAATTTTCTATTTTCCACATCCAACTCCTCGATAAAAGTTTCTTAACAAAGAATTTAAAAATAATTCTACTCTGAACGCCGTCTCCTTTAAACATACTTTTGCTTGGGTAAAGACTAATGCACTGCTGATGCATTTAATGTGAATTCTGGCCACTACAAGATGGCCGCCTTGATGCACGTAATGATCCGGGTCACCAGCCCTAACCCGGAAGTACTACTGTTGAGCCGCCGGCTTAAATATCGGCCGCTCAGTCCCCGGGTTGTTCCGGGAATGAGTTACGGAGTGAGCTCGTCAACCGTACGGTGAGTTTGGGCTGGCCAGCACTAATATCGTAGGCGGGGTGACAACGCGCGGCTACAGCAATAGAGCAGTAGTTTGTTGAGTTTACTGGTACAACCAGGGTGAACTTAGGCAAAGAGAGTCTCCCAACCACACGGCGATCCCTGGCAAACATTTTTATAAAAGTAGAGGCGCATTGGAAAGTTTGTGACAGAGAGTATGCGAACCATTAATATGATAGAGTACTATTAATTACGAGCTAACGGGGATAGCAAGGATGGTGGGGTGAACTAGATGCTTGCCAATTATCTTTTATGAACAGAGTACTGGGTAGTGATAGGTTTTAATCAAATACAAGACTCAGTGTCACTAGCAAGTTTGCATGAGTTTTGAAATAGGGGCTCCGCCTAAAGTATTTGATTTGTCTCGACAGATGACGGTCTAAGCACCACAAAATAACGGATGTGTGTGGGCATTAGGACCAATAGAGCAACAGACAGTGCTCATTTAATACACTGACTCCGTGAGAGCTGGTATATGGGCCCTTGGCTTTCACGAGGTAATGTTCCCTGTGAAATGGTGTGTCATGTCGGCTTGTAGGGGGGTACAATGTGGTTCCTTCGTGTTGCTGTTAACCTGACATGTGCTTTTTATGTTCTCTGCATACACGCAGCGATTTCTGTTTGTCAACAGATTTATTCCAGGGAGGTGATTGCAGTCCCTTGACGCCCTGATGAATTTGCCGCAAAGTTAAGTAGGCAAAGAAACATGTTGGCCATTCATAAATGTGGTTATTGAACATGACCGTGTTTTTAACCTTGGGGTGACGCACAGAGTGGAATAAAACGGGTCAAAATATAGACGTGGGTCATACCTAATCTTATCTGTAAGACCACACGGGTCTTTTTTTCCAAGAATTTTTCTTTTAGTTTTTGGGCTGCCTAATATACCTCTCTTGGTGTAAAAATTCTTTTCATACAATTTTGTTACACAATTCCCTTTCACATTATTTTCATGAGAAAGTCATCGATGATGAGAAACTCGTGAGCACACTGGCGAGTACCAGCCAGCAACTCCTCTGGTGTTGCGCACGTGAGATGCTTTCTCATTTTCCACACATTTTTTCTGATTTATGCTTTTGTTGGACTGTTTTGCACATGTCGAGCTGTTTTAAATGTCAAATTTGGAAGCACTTGGGTTGGTATTGATAGTTCATGACATGAACTACTTCTGAGGGTATAATAATCGTTTATATTGCCCCTCTCCCAATCCCATATATTGTGATATAGTGCTTGATATCTCCAGGTCTTATAGTGTGTATTATTGATTGAGTGGAGGGTGGCCTGGGTGATTTTCCCCTCTTAAACTCCTTTTTTGAGTATATACATGTGGAAAGGTAACCAATTCTATTGTGGACTTAATAAATTATTAATAAATCTTTCGGGAACCAATATGTTACAGAGAATCGGTGAGATCTGTACAAATAAAACTTTAAAATTTTATTGGATTACCATTGGAAATGTAATCAAAAAAGAATTTTAAAATTACTATTTGGCCTAAAGAAAATGGAACCAGATGTATTGTGGAGTTATTTGAGATATAATATTGTGATTATACTTCTGAAACAAAAATATCAGACGGTATTTTAAAGAAATAAGTATTGATATTAGATGATATTTTTTTAGAATATTATGCATTTCTATAATGTTAAGTTTAAGTAAAAAGAGATTCTGGGCTTTTTTAATACAATCTTTGAGATTGTTATTGTTTTTTTTGCCCGCTGTTAAATGATGAATGCAATTGCTTTCACAATTTATAGTGAAATGCAATATATTCTGAAAACAGCAAAAATAAGGCAAAAATATTTTTTGATAAATATGTAAATATGTGTACTGTATTATAAAATGTTTTAAAAATATTAATACTTTTTTCTTTTTTTTCAGATTGATATAGAAAATTTTCGAAAACTAGAACCATTTTTAAAGCAATTTTTAAAAAAAACAAATGAATAAATATTTTTTGGAGTGGGTATGGTAAGTAAATAATAATAATTGTAGTCTCTCAAGGACCTTGTAATGTGATAATTGATTTTTAGTGTTTTAAAAAAAAAAAAAAAAAATTACGCGCACCGTACGCGTACGGTAAAAAAAAATATAAAAAAAGTTTTTAAAAACATATATAAAAAAAAGATGAAAGATAAGGTTGGCTCTTAAAAGAGCCATTGTGTTCATGCAGGGACAGAGGAAAGAAAGATTGGGAATATTAGACGGTACGACAAGTGTGCTGATCTATTTTACTGTTCACCAGGGAAACACTGGTCTCCCTATAAGTAATTAGATCGTGACAAGTGGCGCACCGTACTTCAACCCTCGCAAACCGAGGGTTAATTTCCAGAGGGCCAGAAAAAGGAGATGCTCCCCCCACAGATGAAGGGCTCACCTGACCTGCAGAAGAAGGAGTCGGCTCTGCAGATGATGGTCCAGGCTGAGCTGCTGTGGATGTGCTTGGTTGACTTACTGAAGGGTTACCTCCAGTAAGTCGAGCATGTGTCCTTCTGTGTACATCCTTGAGGTGTCTCATCATGGTATGATTCCCAAAGGAATACTTCCTGTCAGGATTACCTCTTGAAAGTACACGCTTACACAGCTTACAAGTTACTAAGGGTGCATTTACCTTTTGCTGGCCTTCAGGAAAAGTAAAATAATCCCATACATAAGAGATCTTTTGTTTCCTCGCTCGCTGCCTCAAGGTAGTGCTGCTAGTGCTAGCCTCACTCTCAGAAGGCCTCTGCTGTTCTGCCATCATATCACAAAGACAACCCAGCTCCTTCTCCTAAGGGATCACAAGCAGAAATGAGGGGAATGGGTGTGGTGTAGGAGAGTTCTAGAACTGAAAGTAGTTTCAACCAATCAAAAGTTGTGTTTCATGATCACATGACCTACCGTACGCTTACGGTGCGCTTATGGCAAAAGTACGCATGCGCGTAAAAAAGACACGCGCGCATGCGCTTAACAGTCACTCCCCGACACTTCCGCGTAACGTGCGCGTGTAGCGTACACGCGTACACGTCCCACGCAGAGTACGCGCGGCTACGCAAATTGCGTAAATATACGCAAACAGCGTAGATAAATTACGGACGTTGCGTAAACCGTACGCTTACCGTAAGCTTACGGTACGCGTACTAAAAAAAAAATAAAAAAAAGGAAAAAATTTACTGCAAATAAATTTTACATGTTAATTTTATAAAATATATTAAAAAAAACATATTAAAGAATTTTAAAAATTTAACCATAGTCTTTATAAAAGGATAGAAAATTAAAATAAAAATATGTTTAAAAAAATAGAAGAAAAAAAAAAAAATTAGCATTTAAAAAACCTTGCAAATTCACTGAAAAAACCATGGGTTTCACACACGTTATAGTTAGGAATTAGCATTTAAAAAACCTTGCAAATTCACTGAAAAAACCATGGGTTTCACACACGTTATAGTTAGGAATTAGCATTTAAAAAACCTTAGAAATTCAATGAAAAAACCAAAGGTTTCACACATGTTATAGTTAGCTGGACATTTCACTCGTAAAAAACCAATGAAATTCCCCCGTTATAGTTAGTTCAGCTAACTATAACTTGCGCGCCCGCAATGCACTGCTGATGACGTCACATATTACATCACTCATGACATGGTCAGTGACATCACTCATGACATCACTGATGACATCTCAAATGACATCACTGATGACATCACTTATGACATCATCCTTGTGATAGAGTGGCAGACCTCCTCTTGCCCTAATATAACCTTTGATACACACATTCAAAAATAGAAATTAAAATTTTAAAAACAATGGACATACCAATACCAGTTACAACAACCTATACAGTAATTCTAAGATCCAAATACACATCCACTCATTCACCAACAGTCCTATACAGTCACTCATACATGTACTCACTCATCATATGTACTCATACACGTATACACCCTGTTACACAATGCCACTCATCCATAGAGGTACTCACACACATAGTCACTCATGCTAATAAAGAATCAAACATACATTTACTTGCATATACAGTTATACACACACCGCCACACTTACTTCTACAGAAACTTACACATACTTAGTCTTTTAAACAATCACTTATAGAAACACATACTTATTCATACAGGAACTCTTCCAATCTCTCACTCTCACATATACTCGCTTATATACACCAATAGTGACATATACTAGTTTAAAACATATGTAGTTACTCATAGAGACACTATTGAGACAGTCATTCACTCACTAACACACCCATGCACACACTCATCCACCCATAGTGTCCTGCACACATGCTGTCTTCAACACATACAAAGAGTGAGTCATTCATTCATGCACCTATGCACTACGTAATACCCCCCACCGAACCATACAGACATCAGACACTGATACTCAAAAAACCAACTAATAACCTAGATAGACACTCATGTAGCTACTCACCAACCCATGCAGCCACTTATACACAAAGTGAGAGACTGATACAAATATTTACATATTTAAACATTACTCACTAAGCCATGTATTCACTAAGATACACTTAATCAGTCAGTTATACAATCAATTTTTCAAAAACAATTCATCCATTTAGACACTTATATACCCATTTATTCTTCCATCGACCTTGATATATACATATATAAAACATATGTAATTTTCAGAAAAACACACATTCTCTGGATGATGTCATCAGTGATGTCATCAGTGATGTCATTTGAGATGTCATCAGTGATGTCATTAGTGATGTCACTGACCATGTCATGAGTGATGTAATATGTGACGTCATCAGCAGTGCATTGCGGGCGCGCGAGTTATAGTTAGCTGAACTAACTATAACGGGGGAATTTCATTGGTTTTTTACGAGTGAAATGTCCAGCTAACTATAACATGTGTGAAACCTTTGGTTTTTTCATTGAATTTCTAAGGTTTTTTAAATGCTAATTCCTAACTATAACGTGTGTGAAACCCATGGTTTTTTCAGTGAATATATATATATATATATATATATATATATATATATATATGTTGAATCCCAGATAATCAATTTGATCTGTGGCCAACGTGTTTATTTAGGATTTAATTAAAGACCTGCATGCTGCACTTTAGTTCTTGATATTTGGTGCTTTAATCACGTGACCTGCGGTGCCCGTCAGTCAGAGCGGACCCTCATTCTAACGGTTAGCGTGCTAGTTGTTACACGCCTCAGGGTATAAATTGCGATGCTGACGTGACCGCGCAGTGGGCGCACCGCTGGCGCACCAAAGGCATGCCGGGGCAAGCCCGTCTGCGCCCATCCGCGCCTGGACCACGCCTAGCGCCAGAACCCCTGCTGGTTTTAACAGAATAGCTTATTCAAGGAGTCAACTAGAGGCTTTAAAATTTGGTAAGTGCACCAATTACACTGTGAATATTAACAGTTTGCACAATTCTATTTTTATCTGCCCCAAGTGCAAATATTGGGTGGCTTCGACCAAGGCCACATGCTGTCCTGGTACGCAGCCTTATCTCCCAGATGCTTCAAACTCAGGGAATAACAATAGGGTAATAGGCGGGGCTTCGCCGGTTCACTACACAAGGGATAATAATGTTCTGGCCACAAATGCTAACAAGCTTAAGGCTATTTTGCTTAATGTTAGATCTGTAAGCAAGCATAAGTTGGAGATTGAATACCTGCTTCAAACATCTAGCTCGGATGTAATCTTTCTCACAGAAACATGGGCTACCTGACTGGGTGGCGGCATTGCCTCCGGGCTATTCCCTTGCCTCGGTCCCTAGAGTGGACAAAATAGGTGGAGGAATAGGAATAATTTATAGAACAGAATACAAATTGAAATTTTAGTCAATACCCCTTGCAGGTACTGAAGCCATTGTCATTTAACATCAAAATTAATAATAAGGTCAATTTTACTGGTTTGCTTCTCTATAGACAACCAGGTCCCAAACTTTCATTCCTACAAGGTCTTTTTGATTTTAAGGAGTCCTGTATAGATACCCTCTCCTTTACTGTACTTGGGGATTTCAATTTTCATCTTGAACTCCTCACTGATTCTATGATCTTGTCATTATTAGATAGATTTGAAGCCCTTGGTTTATTGCAGTGAGTGGTTGGACCCACTCATAATGCATTACACACACTGGATGGAATTTTTACTAATTATCCCGCAATTCAGATCGATAACATTCTGCCATTAACCTGGACAGACCATAGGGCAATCATTTTTAATCTGCTCGTTGAAACCACCCTCTTTCCCCTGCACAACGTCCCTCTACAACTTTTGCACGGTCTTGGCCTAATTTTGATCATGAGACCCTCATTGAGAGGCTAACAAATACTGTTCCCATGCTTACTTCAAATTCTAATCTGGATTCAGTTAATTACGACAAATGGATTAGAGAAGTAATAGTCCAACTAGCTCCTTTAAGATCAGTTTCCCAACACTCACACACACCTACTGCCCCCTGGTATACTGCGGAGCTGAAAGATTTGAAATCAAAATGCAGGCGCATTGAACGTGAATGGAGGGTGCATTATACCACAGAAGGCAAGCTTAGCTATAATAAATCTCTTACAGAGTACAAAGAAGCTATTTGTAGAGCCAAAACGAAGTTTTATACTGGCAAAATAGAGAAGGCAAAGAATGCTACCAGAGAACTCTTTAAGACTGTTTCCTCCCTATCGAAGCTCCAACAAGGAGACTTGTTCTATCCTAACCAAAATTCATGTGACCAAATGGCCGGGTTCTTTCAGTCAAAAGTGCAAACAATTTATAATGAACTGGAGGGATCGGATTCTGGCCCCCATATTCCACCCGCTCAGGATGATGAGGAGGGGTCAGCAATTTCTAACCATCTATCTAGTTTCTTTTTAGTTACTCAGGACTCATTAAATGATCTCTTACTGTCCATCAAGTCTGGCTCACCAGAACACCCCTGTCCACCGAATATAATTCATGAGGCCTCTAGATTAACAAGCGCTCTCTCTTGACTCCCCTTTTAAACACCATTGTAGGATCTGGAGATTTTCCTACAGTTTGGAAGAAAGCTTGCATAAGGCCCATCTTAAAGAAGTCCTCCATGGACCCTAGGGATGTTAAGAGCTATAGACCTATCTCCTGCCTTCTTCTGGTGGCCAAGGTTCTGGAGAAAGCCATGAATCAGGAACTAAATGACTTTCTCATCTCCAATAATACTTTGGATACCTCCCAACATGGTTTCTGTGCAGATCACTCTACAGAGTCCGCACTGGTTATGACCACGGAAGAACTTCGCATACAAATTGATAGTGGTGGAAGGGCGGTCCCGATCCTACTTGACCTGTCGGCCGCGTTTGACACAGTGAATCCTCTAATTCTTACGCAACGGCTGAAGGCAAGTGGGATCAGTGATAAGGCGTTGGCTCTTCTTTCATCATTATTGACAAACAGAGAACATAAGGTTTGTTGGGACAACCTTAAATCGGACATATTCCATCTCCCTTGTGGAGTCCCACAAGGGTCCGCGCTCTCACCCACCCTCTTCAATATTTATGTAACGCCATTGGCCAAACTAGTTAGAGACTTTGGCTTTTCCCTTGTGTCATATGCCGACGACACTCAAATCATAGTTTCAATATCTTCAGTTAATGAGGTGCCGTTGGCAAGGTTTCATAGTTGTCTTGATCGCATCATACAACGGATGCGCACCAACTATTTGAAACTAAATACACAGAGGAACGAGATCATGGAATTTGGCAATGGCCCTCCAATCTGGAACATAGCCTGGTGGCCAACGGGGGCAGGAGAGTGTCCGTCTCCAGTGGACAAGATGAGAAATCTTGGTGTGTTTTGGGACACACAGCTTAATTTCTCTGCTCAGATTAATCAAGTTACTTCAGCTTGTTATTTTACATTAAAGATCCTACGGAAGATCCTACCATTTCTTCCAATGGAGTTGAGGAAAACTGTGGTGGTTGCTCTTGTATTGTCTTGCATTGATTATTGTAATGCCCTTTACCTAGGGGTTGACAAATGGCATCTTACTAAGCTGAAATCCCTTCAGAATACTGCTGCTCAGACATTACTCAACATACCTAAATTCAATCATATTTCCGGGGCCATTAGGAGCCTTCATTGGCTCCCGGTTAAGCAGCGTATTGAATTTAAGGCTCTTTGCCTAGTCTACAACACCCTGTATGGCGGCGGTTCTGTGGCGTACCGCAACTTATTTCAATGGTATTGTCCAGGGCTCTCACAACGATCTGCCTATCAGGACTTGGTTACAATCCCAAAATGGAGGTAGGCAGATGGGGTGGGAGATGCCTTTCCTACTTGGCTCCCAAACTCTGGAATAGGCTTCCTTTGTATATTAGATCTCAACCAGCTCTTTCCAAATTCCGTGGCCTATTAAAAACCTGGCTTTTCCAGGTTTAGCAGTGGATCTTGTACCTGTGGACTTACCCTTCTTTCTATGTTTCTTCAGCAACAAGACGCCTCGGCAATCGAGCGGTATATAAAACCCCTACTTACTTACTTACCTGCTTGATTGAGTGTTGTACTGCTTGATTTTCCTGGCCTTCTTGTGTTGTAGAGCGATCAATATGACTTCAGTCTCTTTCCATCCAAGTCTAAGGACTAGAGTAGTGAATAGGGCCTATCTATTAGACACTTTGACACAATCCCGTGCTCCTACCCATAGATCAGGGCCTCCATACATAGCCTAGGGGATGAATTTGTTAGCATCGAGGATAACTTGCCCTATAGTGAGGGTATTTCATGGAGTCGTGCTGAATTCAGGCCTGGTAGGCCTCAGACAGGAGAGACTCCATCTTTCTTTCTGCTCCGGCAGCTTGGGACACTTCTAGAGGGAGGGCGATGTTTTAGTTATGAGGTGTTATTTGCTCGGAGAGAACCGGTTCAGGCCGGCCCTTATCGAAGGAGTGTATTTTTCCCCTGCCGAAGACACTACATCAGGCCGGCCGGCTGGGAACGTGTCCTTGGCACGGGGAGGTACAGGAATTTGGTGGGCGGCAGGTTTCGGGCTGGAAATTTCCATGAGAGAATGCACCTCTATATTAGTGAAAGTCTGAGTTAGATATGGGCACTTGCTTCTAGATCATAGGCGGCATCTGGCCGTTAGCAGAAAAGCTACTACTTATTCCAGGGAAGACAGATGACGAACTTGAATCTAAAGAGGAGAGAGTAGCCGATGAGGAAGAGGTTCCAGTGACTCGGAGAGGGAGAAGGGAGTAGATCCGCGACTGCGGAGGTGTGACTTCCAGGCGAAGCCGAGGCACAGAGGGAGAAGGGAACCTAGATGACCATTGAGCACAGGCTACATACAACTCAGGTGATGTCGACCCCTTTTTCTTTGAAGTGTATAACTTAACCTTTCACTTTCCTTGCAGGTTATATATATATGATGTATTCTGCGAATGTGCATGTGGCATTTAAATAAAGTATTTAGCTTGTCGTGAGTTAGCATGTGTTGTGTATTTTTGTATAGGAGGATAGCCTATTCTTTTAGTCAGAGTTAACTCAACATGAACAGAGGTTAATCCTGGTCAGGTAAGTGGTAACTGGATGAGGGGGAAACGAGCCCCTCGAACTAGAGAACAGGTTGTGCTCAACTAATAGTCTTTGTGTGATCTGATATATAGTAATCCCGATTCCCCTGTCATGTACTACGGTAATAATAGGATGAGCTCGTGCTAAGGCTGCCGTCTGGTAGGAGATTCTGGGTCTGACTGAGGCCGCGAGACTATGTGTGTTGCTGCCGTCTGGGTAGGAGATTCTGGGTCTGACTGAGGCCGCGAGACTGTGTGTGTTGCTGCCGGCTGGGTAGGAGATTCTGGGTCTGACTGAGGCCGCGAGACTGTGTGTGTTGCTGCCGTCTGGGTAGGAGATTCTGGGTCTGACTGAGGCCGCGAGACTATGTGTGTTGCTGCCGTCTGGGTAGGAGATTCTGGGTCTGCCTGAGGCCGCGAGACTGTGTGTGTTGCTGCCGGCTGGGTAGGAGATTCTGGGTCTGACTGAGGCCGCGAGACTGTGTGTGTTGCTGCCGTCTGGGTAGGAGATTCTGGGTCTGACTGAGGCCGCGAGACTATGTGTGTTGCTGCCGTCTGGGTAGGAGATTCTGGGTCTGCCTGAGGCCGCGAGACTGTGTGTGTTGCTGCCGGCTGGGTAGGAGATTCTGGGTCTGACTGAGGCCGCGAGACTGTGTGTGTTGCTGCCGTCTGGGTAGGAGATTCTGGGTCTGACTGAGGCCGCGAGACTATGTGTGTTGCTGCCGTCTGGGTAGGAGATTCTGGGTCTGCCTGAGGCCGCGAGACTGTGTGTGTTGCTGCCGGCTGGGTAGGAGATTCTGGGTCTGACTGAGGCCGCGAGACTGTGTGTGTTGCTGCCGTCTGGGTAGGAGATTCTGGGTCTGCTGAAGGCCGCGAGACTGTGGTTGGGCTGTGAGGTCTTGATATATATATATATATATATAATAGGAATTCCCTGTCCTTAGGTGGTACATATATATGTGGTCATTTAGGTGTAAAAAGGCCCTAGGGAGGGGGTAACGTTCTGGTTTGGGTCAGAAGGGCTCTGTAGAGCGGGTTCCATCCGATCTGAAAACCCAAGCAGAACATTTGGCGTCACGAACTGTTTACGAAACCTGTGTGCGTTGTCTTTGTCTTGTGTTTGCTTTCAGCGTGTGCGTGGTTTTCTTTTTTATATATTTGCGTGTATAGTTTTTTCTCTCTTTCTTTCTCTCTTCCTTTTTTTTTTCTTCTCTTTCTCTGCGTTTCTTTTTCTTTCTTTTTCGCGATGTTTTCTAAGAAATCTAAATCTACTCTTAAATTGTCCGTTGATATTCCCGGATGGGATTCAACGCCTTATGGAGCCTTAGCCCGTGAGTGGGCTGACTCTACTGGTCTGAGTGAAAATTGGAACTCTTCTTTGGAGTCAGCGGAACCGGCTGACGTGATTACTTGTTTGCAGATGGCACCTGTATTGAAGGGTGAGGAGGTTCCCGCTTTGGGGCGCAGAGGTTGGGTTATTCTGTCTGCGTATCGGATTCTGCATGAGAGATTGTTGAAATTGCAGATCTCTCTTAAGGATGTGGAGGCACACTTTGTTGAGATTCAGAATTCTAATACTTTATTGCGGTGTCAAAATAAGTTGCTTTCTGACAAACTTAACACTTACCAAACGGTTGCCGAAAGGGCGGCTGTGCGGATTGCTCGTTATAAGTACAAGAACAGGCGTGGTCGAGTTTCGACGCGTAAGGTGCGTCTGGTCGTGGCGAAAGCTGGACTAGATTGGAACCCTGATGAATGGGATGGTAATATCTGGGACTCGACTACGTCTTGTTCCTCGGGTGAGGAGTCTGTCAAGCACGAGTCTTTTCGTTCCCGTCATGAATGTAAGTCTGCTTCTCGCACCTCTGATGGTGCACCCCGTGATTACGCTCGCTCTTCGGGCAGCATCGATGCTTCTTACACTGATTGTCCCTCTACTAGTACTGCTCGAGCTCCTTGTGATGCTCGTCCCGTGGTCTCTGCGCATCCGGTTTTTCGTCGGAAGTTGCAGCAGTCTCCCAATGCTCCGCAGGGTGTTTCTTTAGACTGTTTAGAAGATTTTACCCAACAAGAAATTAGTGACATTTTGCTGCGCTTTCGGCAGCGGACTGGTGAGGCTTTGCTCACATGGATGGTGCGCCTTTATGAACTAGGTGCTGCTGGTATTATGTTGGATACTGGCGATTGTTTGAAATTTTGTTCTTTGAGTTTGGATTCTACTGTGCAAGATCATTTTCGTAACTATAATGGTGGTGGTCAAATTTCTTTGCTCCAATTGGCGACTGAGGGTTGTAATTTGAAGTATCCTACTGAATCTGACTGGCCTGTCAATGACAAGCCATGGTATACCTTGCGTGATGCTGCGCAACGTCTTAAGGAAGAAGTGATGAAAACGGCTATTTTTCTGGGCACTGCTGACAGGTTGCTTGATGGGATGTTGACTTCTTCTGTGCGAAATCGTATCATTCGCTCTTCTCCTGTTGCCTACAAGCAGGTCATGATGACTTTGTTGATTAACCAGACTGGTAATGTACTGTCTACAGTGTTGGAATCGGTACGCCAACTCGGTGAGTTGGGTGAGTGGTTTAAACCTGAACGTCAGTCCCGGCCTGACACTCGTACTCCTGGTGAATATAAATTTACTAGACGTGATATCTTTACTGGTCTTTTGGCTGATGGTGTGCGTCGGGAGGACATTGATGGTGAGACTACTGCTCGTTTGTGGGAGATGTTTCGCAAACGGGGCTTGGATCGGAAGGAGGGTGCCCGGCGTGTTCGAACGACTGCGTGTGATCGTGGTTGTTCTGATGGTAGCAGTGATGATGATCGCCGTGGGCGCTCTGATCGTCGTGATGATCGGCGTCCTGTACGTGATCTGTCTCCCCGTCGAGAGCGGGACAGGGAGAGAGAGGGGGAAAAGGAAAGGGGGAGAAATGATCATGCTTACAGCAGACGTAGAGATGATAGGGATCAATCCCCTGAGTTGAGAAGGAGAGAGGATCGACACAGTTTGGCCGATCGAAACCCGCAGTACAATGCAGAGGACAGGAACCCATTTCGTAATAGAGATGGATATGAACAGGAGGTATCGATACCTAAGAAACGTGAGAGTCTTTATCCTGATTTGTCCTGGTACACAGAATGCAGTAAGAATGACTAGGAAATAGGTCAAGCTCCGGTACACAGATGGGCTCACAGAGATAATAGACCCTATGTAGATATTGATATTTATTGGAGACATCGTAATATCCAAAGGGCCCGAGCATTAGTTGATACAGGAGCGGAGGCCACTCTTATTCATGGAAAATCAAAGAAATTTACAGGGCAGCCTTTTACTATTACCGGATTAGGAGGAAAAGAAACCCCTGCAGTTCAAACTTTGCTTGAAATGAGAATCGGTAGAATCCCTAGAAAGGAATATTCTGTATTAGTGGTGCCACTCTTAGAATTCATAATTGGAATTGATATTTTGAAGGGAATGACGTTGCATCTTGATGATGGGTGTTACCAATTTGGAACGACGCATTATATCTCGTCCAGACCTATACGGGTTGGTCGTTTAAGGATGCCCCCTATACAAGTTCCCCAGGCGACCAAAGTGGTTTGTCAGAAGCAGTATCGCATTCCGGGTGGTCATGAAGAGATTAGTACCACCATTCAGGAGTTGGTTGATGCAGGCGTTATAACTCCAGTTACTTCTGCTTGGAATAATCCTGTTTGGCCGGTGCGTAAGAGTGATAATTCTTGGCGCATGACTGTTGATTATCGAGAATTGAACAAATACACGCCCTCTTTGACTGTTGCAGTACCGGATGTTATCACCCTGATTGAAAGAATCCAAACACATCCAGGTACATGGTATGCGTCCATCGATATTGCTAATGCTTTCTTTTCTATTCCAATTGCCCCTGAGTGTCAGGAACAGTTCAGTTTTACGTGGAACGGGCGTCAGATGACGTTCAGAAGTCTTCCTCAGGGCTATGTGCATAGTCCTACGATTTGTCACCGGCTGGTGGCAGAACATTTGGCTGAAGTACCAGTTCATCCCAAAATTCAGATATGTCATTATATTGATGATGTTTTGATCCAAGGCGAAACACAAGAGGATGTTCAGACACAATTAGATAGAGTCATTGAGTGTCTGCGTGGGAAAGGTTGGGAGATCAATCCGGATAAATTACAAGGTCCGTCTCAAGCTGTAAAATTTTTAGGTATTAATTGGCACGAGGGACACCGCGAGGTGATCCCTCAAGTTAAACAGAAGATTCTTGATTTTTCGGTTCCGAGGAATAGAAAGGAAGCCCAGAGCTTCATTGGCTTATTTGGTTTTTGGCGCCAGCATATTCCTCATTTGAGTCAAATATTGGCCCCTTTGTACCGAATTACACGTAAAAAGAATGCATTTGAATGGGGTAAGCAACAGCAAGATGCATTTAGTCTGGCGAAAGAGGCAATTCAACATGCTATGGATCTATGGCCTGTACGTGATGGTGATGTGGATTTGAATGTGTCTGTGCAAGGCCCTTATGCAAATTGGAGTCTATGGCAGAAACAAGGCAGGAGTAAGGTACCGTTAGGGTTTTGGACCAAAAAGCTACCTGATGCTGGTGAGCGTTATACACCCTTTGAGAAACAGCTACTTGCTTGTTATTGGGCTTTGGTGGATACCGAGCAATTGACTTTGGGACATGACATATTTTTGCGTCCTGAAATTCCTATTATGCAGTGGGTTTTGAGTTCACCAAAAACTCATCAAATTGGGCATGCTCAGGAGGCGAGTGTGATTAAATGGAAATGGTACATACAAGACAGGGCACGTGTGGGTCCGAAAGGAGTTGCGTTTTTACATGAGCAAGTGGCGCAAGCACCATCGACTGAGACTGAGAGTGAGTGTTCCGTACCTTTAGAACAGGAGTCCCCTGTCAAGTGGGGTAGATCTTTTGATGATTTGTCCGCTGAGGACAGAAACCATGTTTGGTTTACAGATGGGTCGGCGAAGTTTATTGGAACGACACGGCACTGGAAGGCGGTGTCTTATAATCCGATCACACAGAAACTGTTGAGCACAACTGGTGAAGGGAAGAGTAGCCAATTTGCCGAGCTTTACGCTGTTTACCAAGTTTTGAAACAAGAGTTACCCGGAACATGTCATATTTTCACCGATTCCTGGTCCACTGCCAATGGACTGGCTGTTTGGTTGCCGACCTGGCATTCCCATAATTGGAGGTTACACTCCAAAGAATTGTGGGGAAAAGAGTTATGGCAAGAGATTTGGGAGATGCTCCCACAGAGTACTGTTACCATCTTCCATGTGGATGCTCACACCCCAATAGACTCCCTTGACAAATTTTTTCATAACATTGCAGATGAAAAATCTAAAATTGCTGAGGCAGTGGTGGACAGACAAGATCCTGATATTGCGGGATTGGCGAAATGGGCACACCAGAAGGCAGGACACTTTGGAGAGAAGGCCACTAGCAGGTGGGCTGCTGATAGAGGAATTTATATTCCCCTGGATCTAATCAAAAATGTTATCTTACATTGTCCCGTCTGTCAACATATCAGACAGCGTAAGGTACCCCAAATTGTTAGAGGCCATTTACATCGCGGGAAACTGCCCGCTCAAATTTGGCAGATTGATTACATCGGGCCCCTTCCCATGAGTAGAAATTGTCAATATGTTTGCACAATTGTCGATACATATAGTGGCTTGCTGGTAGCTCTTCCATGTAAGCAAGCCACCCAATTGAATACCATAAAAACATTAGAATTGATTATGATGTATTATGGTGTGCCATTCCAAATTCAATCTGATAATGCATCCCATTTTCGTGGAAGATTGGTACAGGAATTCTGTGTGGAAAATAATATTGAATGGATATTTCATATACCCTATTACCCGCAGGCCTCAGGCCTGGTGGAGAGATTGAATGGCCTGCTAAAGGATCAGTTACGAAAGTTAACAGATGACAAGTATAAAAATTGGCGAGACTTTTTACCCCAAGCACTATTGATCCTGAATAATCGTCCTTTTTTAAATGCTGAATCTCCGCTTATGCGTTTGTTTCCCCCAAATGTTGAGACTATGCCTAATGTAATCAATGAAACTGTGATGTATTGGGAAATTACTCCCGGAGCTCTGGCTCCATGCAGAGCGACCCCAGGGTCGGCAGGTTTAGACTTGCATGCTATGGATGACACCGTTCTGGAAAGTAAAAATCGGGTCATCATTGCTACCGGTGTTGGTATTCATATACCACCGGGGAATTTTGGATTGATCGCCCCTAGATCGGGGCTGGCTGTAAAAGGCATCCAGGTGCTTGGAGGAGTTATCGACAGCGACTATCAGGGAGAGATTAAGGTACTTCTGCTAAATAGCAGTGAGATTGACTTGCTGATACATCGTACTGACCGAGTGGCTCAATTACTCATTATGCCTGTTTTCAGTGGTGAAATAATGAAAGGCACTGCCCCAACTTTGCTAACTGTACGTGGCCAGAAAGGCTTTGGCTCTACGGATAACCCTGGGGCCAAGGTTTGGGTGCAATCGCCTAAGAATCCCCCTGAACAAGCAGAAGTTATTGCCACCGGTCAGGATAATACCATTTTGGTTATGAGGCCAGGGAAAGATAGCTGGGAAGCTGTCCCAGCTGATAAATGTTATTTACGAGAATGATTAATGCCTGTATTTGGTTCTTTTTCAGATCATTCTTTGGATTGTTGCTGCAGGATGTGCCGGCATTGGACTCCCTTCGGACTACTTCGGCGAGAGAGAAGGGATCCCATCAACCCGGGATGAACTGGGAACCCGAGTGTTGCGTTCCTTCAATGCGTGGGATTCATCATCGAACTTTTGGACCTTACTGGCCAAAAGAGTAACTGATGCCCCTCACTTCTGTTTGACACCGATGAGATCTGTGCACGATATTCTTGCGACCTGCCTAGTTGCTGTCCCCGCCTCGCTGGAGACTTTAATCAGTATCTTTAACATTTCGAAGGCTCGTCCGAATATTATCCTGGGTGATTTTGCTACCCATGTGTATTGTCCTTTGTGTACTGAACTGCCGAATGAGCAACTCCCCATCCAGTCCCAAATAATTACGTATAATATTACACAAGGTGACCTATGCTTCTTTCTTACATGTAATCCTAATGCAATTTCTGAATGCCTACGCCTCAAGTTAAGGGGCGCCACTTCCTTTACACCTCACGAACGAACTTTGTGTTTCCAGAGGACACCGACGACATGTGTCTCAGTCCAGAACAATATGACTTGCAATAGTTTGGTAGTTACTCCCAGTCACTATCGTGCGATGTTGCTACCTGCCGGATGGCTTTTCTCATGTGGTAATACTTCCTGGCCATATGTCCCCGCAAACATTTCCGGAGGCCCGTGTGCCATTACTAGATTGAGTTTATTAATGTTTTCATCGCATCCAAATGCCAACTCTCGTGTGCTTCGAGATACAGTGATGTTACAGGAGGATTGTGACTCATCTTTGCATTTATATTCCAAGTCTGAATACCTTAGCCTAGCTGTTTCAATTATTGGTGTTCCTGCTTTGGCGGTTTACAATGCCAAATCCATTGGGAAAATGGCTTGCTGGATGGTTAAATCTATTAATCATACTTCTACAGTCTTGTCTGACTTGCTATTAGACGCCCAGGGTGAACGTAGGGCCATTTTGCAAAATAGAGCAGCCATTGATTATCTTTTGCTTAAACATGGACATGGTTGCTCAGATTTTGAAGGCCTCTGCTGTTTTAACTTATCTGATCATACACAATCCATTCGTGCACACATAGATAAATTGCATGACTTAACCGATGAAGTTAGAAAACACATTGATCAGGGCTGGTTTGACTGGCTCTTTAATTGGTTACCGGACATGCATATGCTACGCTACATATTAGGTGGCATTTTGATTGCTATTGCTGTTTTGATTTCTATCTGTTGTTTTATTCAGTGTATCCCTTCACTGCTTCAATTCTGCACATCTGGTACTAGACATAGATCGGTTAGTTTTGTTTCATATTATTCTTCCACCGATGTTAGTTCTGTTTAATGTATGTATAATAGACTGAAGTCAAGGGTGAAATGTACTGCTTGATTTTCCTGGCCTTCTTGTGTTGTAGAGCGATCAATATGACTTCAGTCTCTTTCCATCCAAGTCTAAGGACTAGAGTAGTGAATAGGGCCTATCTATTAGACACTTTGACACAATCCCGTGCTCCTACCCATAGATCAGGGCCTACATACATAGCCTAGGGGATAGATTCGTTAGCATCGAGGATAACTTGCCCTATAGTGAGGGTATTTCATGGAGTCGTGCTGAATTCAGGCCTGGTAGGCCTCAGACAGGAGAGACTCCATCTTTCTTTCTGCTCCGGCAGCTTGGGACACTTCTAGAGGGAGGGCGATGTTTTAGTTATGAGGTGTTATTCGCTCGGAGAGAACCGGTTCAGGCCGGCCCTTATCGAAGGAGTGTATTTTTCCCCTGCCGAAGACACTACATCAGGCCGGCCGGCTGGGAACGTGTCCTTGGCACGGGGAGGTACAGGAATTTGGTGGGCGGCAGGTTTCGGGCTGGAAATTTCCATGAGAGAATGCACCTCTATATTAGTGAAAGTCTGAGTTAGATATGGGCACTTGCTTCTAGACCATAGGCGGCATCTGGCCGTTAGCAGAAAAGCTACTACTTATTCCAGGGAAGACAGATGACGAACTTGAATTTAAAGAGGAGAGAGTAGCCGATGAGGAAGAGGTTCCAGTGACTCGGAGAGGGAGAAGGGAGTAGATCCGCGACTGCGGAGGTGTGACTTCCAGGCGAAGCCGAGGCACAGAGGGAGAAGGGAACCTAGATGACCATTGAGCACAGGCTACATACAACTCAGGTGATGTCGACCCCTTTTTCTTTGAAGTGTATAACTTAACCTTTCACTTTCCTTGCAGGTTATATATATATGATGTATTCTGCGAATGTGCATGTGGCATTTAAATAAAGTATTTAGCTTGTCGTGAGTTAGCATGTGTTGTGTATTTTTGTATAGGAGGATAGCCTATTCTTTTAGTCAGAGTTAACTCAACATGAACAGAGGTTAATCCTGGTCAGGTAAGTGGTAACTGGATGAGGGGGAAACGAGCCCCTCGAACTAGAGAACAGGTTGTGCTCAACTAATAGTCTTTGTGTGATCTGATATATAGTAATCCCGATTCCCCTGTCATGTACTACGGTAATAATAGGATGAGCTCGTGCTAAGGCTGCCGTCTGGTAGGAGATTCTGGGTCTGACTGAGGCCGCGAGACTATGTGTGTTGCTGCCGTCTGGTAGGAGATTCTGGGTCTGACTGAGGCCGCGAGACTATGTGTGTTGCTGCCGTCTGGGTAGGAGATTCTGGGTCTGACTGAGGCCGCGAGACTGTGTGTGTTGCTGCCGGCTGGGTAGGAGATTCTGGGTCTGACTGAGGCCGCGAGACTGTGTGTGTTGCTGCCGTCTGGGTAGGAGATTCTGGGTCTGACTGAGGCCGCGAGACTATGTGTGTTGCTGCCGTCTGGGTAGGAGATTCTGGGTCTGCCTGAGGCCGCGAGACTGTGTGTGTTGCTGCCGGCTGGGTAGGAGATTCTGGGTCTGACTGAGGCCGCGAGACTGTGTGTGTTGCTGCCGTCTGGGTAGGAGATTCTGGGTCTGACTGAGGCCGCGAGACTATGTGTGTTGCTGCCGTCTGGGTAGGAGATTCTGGGTCTGCCTGAGGCCGCGAGACTGTGTGTGTTGCTGCCGGCTGGGTAGGAGATTCTGGGTCTGACTGAGGCCGCGAGACTGTGTGTGTTGCTGCCGTCTGGGTAGGAGATTCTGGGTCTGACTGAGGCCGCGAGACTATGTGTGTTGCTGCCGTCTGGGTAGGAGATTCTGGGTCTGCCTGAGGCCGCGAGACTGAGTGTGTTGCTGCCGGCTGGGTAGGAGATTCTGGGTCTGACTGAGGCCGCGAGACTGTGTGTGTTGCTGCCGTCTGGGTAGGAGATTCTGGGTCTGCTGAAGGCCGCGAGACTGTGGTTGGGCTGTGAGGTCTTGATATATATATATATATATATATAATAGGAATTCCCTGTCCTTAGGTGGTACATATATATGTGGTCATTTAGGTGTAAAAAGGCCCTAGGGAGGGGGTAACGTTCTGGTTTGGGTCAGAAGGGCTCTGTAGAGCGGGTTCCATCCGATCTGAAAACCCAAGCAGAACAAGTGTGTGCAAAACTTTCTGTAAGTGCTGTAAATGAGTCTCCCAGTCCTGACTGTAGACCACTTTGTCATCAAGGAAGGGTCTGGCGTACGTTTGGTGAGCTCTCAACAGTATATCCATGAGTCTCTGGAAAGTGACTGGGGCTCCGTGCAATCCGAAAGGCATGACCTTGAAGTGGTACAGCTTGGAAGGAGTTACAAAGGCTGTTTTTTCTCAGGCTTCAGGAGAGAGGGGAGTTTGCCAATATCACTTTGTTAGGTCTATGGTAGATATCACTCGAGCCCTCCCTAGCCTTTCCAGTAACTCATCAACTCATGGCATTGGGATATGTATTGAATTTCGAGATGTTGTTCAATTGACGAAAGTCGAGGCAAAACTGAAGACTACCATATGGCTTTGGTACTAGAATCACGGAAGAAGACCAAGTCCTTCGGGAAGGTTCTATGACAGCTGCTTTTAGCGTAGCCTCCAATGCTCCTCTTTGTGCTGCAGGAATGTGGTATGGTTATCTTCACTACTGGTGTTTCTTCTGTGATAATGTTGTGGGATACTAGAGATGTCTGTCCGGGCCTACCAGACAGAAGACCAGGAAATTGATGTAACAGGGTAAACATTTTTTTTTGTTCTTTCATTTACATGGCCCCTGTGGTTATTGGTTCTGGGGTGTCTTCCCAAAAATGTTGAAGGGGTATGTCTAAAGGTTTTTTAAAATTATTTTTTAAACTCTTTTTATTGAACAGTTGTCAGCATCCTTCAGTATTCACATAATCATACTTGGTTACATGCATTTACAGTGGCATACACAATCAATAAAACAGAAACACAATACAGTAATAGTGGTACCCATGGTGTCATCCGGCAGAGCTCAGTTAGTCCCCACAACCTCCCCCCCTAAGTGTTCAGTGCCCCCCTGAATCCCCTGTAGTCCACCCACCGCTGCCAAATTTTCTCCAATTTTTTTGGGGCATCCCGACTTTCATAGATTGTCTTTTCTGCCGCACAGCACCAATGCATGTCCTTTTTCCACTGGGAAGTTTTCGGCGGCTGAGTTGCCCCCCATGCCCCGCAATGTTCCTCTTGGCAACCATTGCCACCACCTGCAGACAGATTCTTTGGTTTTTGGGTCAGGTCTGTTCCCCAGAAACACACAAAATGTACCACCTAGCGTCTAAGGGGACTTCCTGTTCCAACACTTCCAACATAGTGTGAGCTACCTTTTTCCAGAATCTCTGTATAATTGGAAAATCCCACAAAATGTGGAAAAATGTACCCTTCATAGCACACCCTCTCTGGCATTCCTCGGTTGTTATGCACCCCAATTTGAACATAAGTGTGCTGGTATAATAGGACCTATGCAGTATCCGCAACTAGACTAGTCTAAATCGTGCTCGGATTGCCACCTCTCTAGGACTCTGCACAGCCTCTGCCCAATCATCGTCCTCTAGCAGTCTCACCTCGGATTCCCACGCATCCCGCAGCTTGACTAGTAGATCTGGTGAATTATTTAAAATGTTTCTATATGTACAGGAGAGTGCCTTCTCTGGGATTGGGTCTATCAATAGCCTATCTTCTAGTGGACTATACTCAGGAATCAGGTACCCATCTTTGAGGTGTCTACCCAGCGCATGCTTCAATTGCAAGTATTTATAATACTCTGTGGGCGCCAATTAAAATTCCGTCTGTAGTTCTTAAAACTACAGCACTGTCTGTCACCGCCTCACATCTTCTAAGCGTACAATATCTATCAATTTCCATTACGAGAAGCCCTGTAGTCGACTCACCTCCCGAAGCATTGCACTAGTCCACAAAGGAGTCTGTTCTGTCAGCCGACCATCCCAGCCCAGAAATCGATTAGTCTTGGCCCATGCCGTCAACACTGTTTGAGTATGCAGGTGCATTACATCCAGTCTCTCCCGGTCGTATAGTGCCCTTAAGTATCCATCAGCCCCCATCACCCAGTGTTCAACCCTGTATGCTGGATCGTTCCTGTCCGCAAAAGCCCAATCATTAATAACCATTAAATGCGATGCCCCATAATACTTTTGAAGATCTGGGATGGCTAAACCTCCCTCGTACACCCCCTTCTGCGATTTGTGCACCCTTCCCATCCCACAACAACATTCTTAACTCACTGTCTATGTCCCTGAAGAACTTATCTGGTATTGGACAAGGAGTGTTTTGTATGACATATAGCATCCAGAGCAAAGACATCATCTTGAAGGGGACTGCTCTTCCCATCAGGGAGATTGGCAGTTTCCTCCAATGTGTGACATCACTCTTCCAACGATCTAACTGCGGTTTTAGGTTCCCCGTCAGAAATGCAGTATCCGTCTTTTCTATCTGTATACCCAGGTATCTAAAGCAATCTTTGACCTGAAGCTTGGAGTCACCTCCCAATTGTGGTGCCGGACCATTCGACAACATATACAAGGGGGACTTATCCCAATTGATCTGGTACCCAGAGTACCCCTCAAAAAGCTTGAAAATCTGTAACAACCGGTTGATTGTGAACCGTGGCCTCGTTGCGTACAGAAGGACATAGTCTGCATACAGCGATATCCTTTCCTCCCACTGATCACCCCCATAAATTCCCGAGACTATCGGGTCTCCCCTAACCCATGCAGCCAGTGACTCGATCGCCAGTGCAAATAAGATCGGCGATATGGGGCATGTCTAAAGGTTTAGTGGTGTTCACATATTGTATTGACACCTGGGGATTTGTAGGACTCGGTGGTGGCTCTTCCCAGTCTTTTAACAGATTCACATGATATATTTATCCTTACCTACCCCTACTAGGGACGGTCACCGTATACGTAACAGGGTTTACTTTCTCTTGAATGGGGTAGAGGACCTGCTATGTTACCAAAAGTTTCTTTTCAGATGTAGGTAATACAATCAATACTTTATCTCCTACATTAAACTCTCTCAATTTTGAGACTACATCATATACCCATTTTTGATTTGATTGGACCTTCTCCATATTTCTGTGGACCTCCTTTCACAGTGTGGACAGTGTTTTCTTTTAGGATGAACTATATCAGAGGAGTGGTTGTCTCTTGTCTTCCTCTTCTGTCCACTGCTTTGCTGCCGTATTGAGTAAAGTTCAGGCTATTCTCCTGAATAGTAGTTCAAAGGGGGTGAATCCCATTAATATCTGCTCATGTGTTCTGATGGCAAAGAGTAGAAGAGGTAATTTCCGATCCAGTCTTTACCTGTGTCCTCAATGAGTTTCTTTAACATGGTCTTAATGGTCCAGTTATATCTTTTTACAAAACCATATTCTGTCTGTGGGCGATAGATGGTTGCTCGTATCTGGTTGATATCCAGTAGCTTACAAATCTGTTTCATTAGTTTAGACATAAAGGGTGTACCCTTGTCCATTAAGAGTTATTGTGGAAAACCTACCAGGGCAAAGAAAGAGACATGGGTAATTGCTACTGTAGACATACCAGTGAAGGGAATTGCCTCAGAATAACGAGTGGTGTTGTCTACGAGGATAAATATGTATGGATGTCCACATGCAGAAGGAATTAAGGGCCCTACAAAGTCCATTCCCACCCGTTGAAATGGGACATCGATAATGGGAAAGGGTTGAAGGGGAGCCTTGGTTATCCCTGCTGGATTAACCAACTGACGCCTGAGACATGCCGCACAGAACTGATCCACCTATATCTTTTTCCTATGGGTTTGCGCATCTTCTACTGTAAGCAAAACTCTACTCTTGGTATACCCAACTTTCATGGGCTCCCTAGGGGTGACTTTTAACGAGCAATGTGACCCCACTCGGCACAGTGAAAACTCTGGGGACGCATGAATGGTCCTGATTCTCCCCCTGGTGTTTTGACCGGTCCTCGTGACAAGGGTAAGGTCTTGGCCTCTCCTATCGTTCCACTTCCTGGGGTAGGTGGTTTTAGGGCAATCCCAGAAGCTTGCATAAGATGTACCCTAAAGTCAGAGAAGAAGTGAAAAGAACAAGCGAGGTCAACTGCTGTTTGCACAGTGAGATTGGGATGCTGCTTTATCCAGGACCAAGTATTACTAGGGAGTGCCTTGAGATACTGTTAAATGTATACTCTTTCATTAACCTCTTCTACGTTTCCTTTTGAGGCCATCCAGATGGATTATATCCACATGGACAGGTGTGAAAATTTGAAATATGTCCTTGCAGTGGTCTGTGCCTTCAGCAGATGGGTGGAGGCCTACCCCACCAAGGATTGCACAGCTATTACAACGGCTAAAGTTTTGTTGAAAGAATACTTTCCCCGATTTGGTTTGCCCCGTTTGATTGGGAGTGACAATGGCCAACATTTTACAGCCAATGTGGTCCAGTTTGTGTGTTCCGGGCTTGGTGTCAGACAAAAGTTTCATGCTGCTAATCACCCCCAGTCAGCCGGGTTGGTGGAGAAATACAATGGGGTACTTAAATTAAAATTGGCCAAAATAGTGGTGGAAACAGGTGTTACCTGGGTAGATGCCCTACCCCTTGCTCTCTTGTCAGTAAGGACGACTGCGCACTCAAGGATAGGATTATCTCCCTACGAATTGGTATTCGGTAGACCAGCTAATGTATGGGGCGTACCAAGGCAAAAGAAATTGTCTGATGTTGAGTTCCCAGTATTGACTGATTACCTATACCAGTTAACTGATTCCTTTCATACTCTTTATCATCAGGTACACGCTGCTATCCCCGACAAGAGCGAAGGCCCGGGTCACACCATCCAGCCAGGTGACTGGGTGGTAATCCGAAATTTACAGCGTACCAGGGGTCTGGAGCCCCGCTGGTTGCACCCCCGACAGGTTCTTCTGGCCACCCGCACTGCTGTAAAAGTCGAAGGAAGAAAGAACTGGATTCATGCAACCCCCTGCAAGAGGGTGCCTCTTCCCCTTCCGTACGACAAATGGGTGAAAGAAGGACTGCCGGATTGCGACACAGAAGTAGTACCGACCTTTGTCACTTTCAGTGATGCTCGACTTCATTACACCACTACGGAAGCCAAAACTGATCGAATCTTGGGGGGTCCAGTCGTCCCTCCTCTGCAGGATCAGGGGAAGGAACAAGAAGCTCTCTTTCCAGACCACTCCATACCTTCTTCCACTCGCTACAACTTTAGACCAAGAAAAGGGGCTGGCCCTTGACTCTGTTTGGTGTCTATAGGCTGTAGGGCTGTGATATCCCGGCTGAGACCGGTGCTGGTATGCTGGACCAAGGGGATGTCCATAGGACTCTTGGTATCCACATCCCGTGAAGCAACCACCAATCACAGACAGCCGCTAGTGACAACAGGCGGAGCACAATGGCAGTAGTCCGAGGATCTGAAGCGCACAAGAAATATGTCAAACTTCTGAACAATAAATGTTTCCTTTCCACGATAGTTATACTTTTTGCTCTCCTCATCCTGCTGGTTGTGGGATGGCTTCTGTTACTGACCTCTCCCCCAGCTCCTCTGGTCACCTGCGGAACATCTCCACGCCACCTTGTCACCCCATGAACTACCACCACGCCTGGAATTCATGAACAATACTTTTGTACAATTATTGCACCAGCATCAGCTTGTGATTAATATTTCGAACTGTTGGGTATGTGGGCTCATGCCACTCTCTATGACACACACTGTCCCCTATTACGTCTATCCATTTTCTGTTTTTGGGTCCTGTCTGGCTTAGAGGATACTCGTCACCGATGCATATACGATCAATGGAACAACGAGCTCCATCATTGGCGATCTTTATTACACTTTCACCTGAAACAGAACAGGCAATGTCAGTAATCCTTTCTGCCCTACTACGACATCTGACATCTTGAACATTTCTCGTGCTGAACGCAATGAGATGGTTGTGTTCAACACCTCGAGTGGAATCATCTTTTCTCGCTTCCGGTCCAGACGCAAAGTTCCCACCAAATTGCAGGCTTTCAATGTGATCAGCATGCATGGCCAGGTGTGCCTGAAAGGATTGGGGACCCGGGAGGTAGGAGTCAGTGACTTCGCAATAGTCAATACACTGAATATTACCTCACCACCACTCCTAATCGCTTCTCCAAATACATATTTTGTTTGTGGACAGTCTGCTTATACCTGGCTTCCCCGAAATTGGTCAGGTGTGTGTTATTTGGCCTTTCTACTCCCCCCTACCTTTACTGCTGTTGGGACGCATCACTTGACCAATCCCCACCTCCACCATCGTATGCCTAGGGGAGTAATTGAAGCCGATGACACTGCAGGACAGGAGGCGGAGGACTTCTTCAAAGGTTTCCTGCCGTTCTTGGGTCCTATGGTCAACAATCGCAACATACGACACCTTACCCGAGTGATGGAGGCAACCATTAATGAAACAGCAGGGGCATTGGGCAACATCACCGGGGAGCTTCAGGTGGACCGCCTGATGACACTACAACATCGAATGGTACTTAACATCATCCTTGTTGACCGTGGTGGTGTATGTAAACTGATCGGCTCCAGCTGCTGCATTTACATACCTGATAACGCTCCATCAGTCTATCAAGCTATCCAACATCTGCATAAACTTTCCTCTGAGATTCATCAACAACAAGACGACTGCTCCCTCATGGGCTGGATTTGGGGCCTCTTTTCCAGATGGGGATGGGGCTTCCACATTTTTCTTGCCTTGGGAATAGCAGTCATCATCTCATGCTGCCTGTGTATCCAGTGCTTGCCTATGCTTTGTGCTATGTGTACACAGGCCCTTAAAAGTTCCCCGGTCAGTACACGTGACACCAACGTAAGGATAATGCTTCAACAAGAGATTGGCGACCTAATGCAGATAGACATTTCCTAAGAAACATGTTTTGCCACTCAATAGCAAAAAGAGGGTCTGAAGAAAATGAGTTTTTACTAGGTTCTATTAATTTCCTTACATTCCTCCATTTCCTTGCCATCCCGTGACAAAACCCTGCCTACAGCCTCCATTTCTGCTGACGCTCAAAACTTTCGCATACCCAAGTCCCCCTGTTCTTTGCAGTTAGCAATTCATCAACAGAAAGCCATGAGACACCTACGCCCTGTGTAAACAAGCTTGTTTTTCATCTTCTGCTTCCTGCTTGGTAATCATCCTTGACACCTTGATCAGGTTATCTGGACAATGGTCTGACTGGCCGAGCCTTGATCAAGCTGATTGAACAATGGTCTGATTGCCGAGCCTTGATCAAGCTGGTTGAACAATGGTCTGAATGCTGAGCCTTGATCAGGTCATCAACTACAAACACCGCCTTGATCAGGTCATCAACTACAAATATTGCCTTGATCAGGTTATCAACTACAAACACCGCCTTGATCAGGTCATCAACTGCAAACACCGCCCTGATTGAACAATGGACTGAATGCCAAAAGAGTGGAGTAAAATTGTATATAAGGCTTGTTCGCTGTGGAGTAAAGCAGCAGCCTCCTGGGTTTTGTCTCTGACTAGCTTGGGACTCTGTTCCATAGCCCGGGCTATTGTAATAAAGGTGGCTCTCTCTGCAGACGAAGGTTTCCGGGTCCACTTTATTATATAAGGAGGGTAAGAGTAGACTCGGTTGCTTCCTGCACCGCCAAGCCCTCACTCCTCCTTGAGGTGGGCTTTTCTTGGTTCTACAGTTAGCCGGATCTGTGCAGCACCACATGATGGGCGGCCATTGTGTAACAGGAGCCGAAGAATCAGTACGCCACCCGCCAACGCTAGTATGGGGGGAACCCTCCAAAGGCGCTGGAAAAAATAGAATGGATAAAGGCCAGTATTACTCAAAAAAGCGTCTGAAAAGAAGCCACAAGGCCGAATCCCAAAGTTTAAAAAAATGAGCAAGGCCTTCTGTGTCAGACGCATTAAATATTTGCTGTATCAGTTCCCCAAAATGAAGTGGGAGATTCGTATTTACCAGTGACTGAATCTCACTAGATGTTCTAGCCACCTGCAATTCGAAGGTCTCCCGAGCCGAACTGAGAGCAACTTCTTGTTGAAACAAAAGCACTTTGAGTCTGCTTAATTTATTGAAATCTGTTTTCAAAGTTGGAATGGAAGGCCAAATGGAACTATCTACTTTCCCATGTGGGGGTGGAAAAAGCTCATTGCTACAAGTAACACACTGTGAAACTGTTACTATATACGGAATGCCTGCCCGTAAGCCACAGCAGTCGTAGTTATTCAAAATAAGATAACTGCTGTTAGAAAGGTACATGAGAGCTGGAAATATTGCTGGGACAGGCGTTCCTTTTAAAAAAACAAGCCAGATTAGGTGCAGACACATTACATGCGCCATGCAACTAGACTTGTTTGCAAACTAGGGAATGTCCTACCGTGGAATCGCAGTCCTTCCCTGTTAGGAAAACTTCTGTACCCTCCCGTTGACCTCTGTAGGGGAAAGGCAGGGACCATAATTTATGAAGAAATGCACTACCCAGGGGTTCAAAGCAGCCAATTGAGAAATGTTTCCTGCTAGATTTAAATTGAAACAACGAAAATGGCAGAGAGATAATGCCATGAAATAACCATACAGGTGAATCAGTCTCCACCACGGAAAACGGCAAATGCTCCAATTGTTCAATGTGTAACAGCATGTATGTAGCGTCTTTCATGGACATGAATCTCTGCTTATCAGTTAAATTAAAGGGTAAAAACAAAGCAGAAGCATTCAAATAACCCCATGGTACTTTTCCCATTTTTAGAGTATGCAATGTCCATGCAAACTGCATCACAGATCGTAATTGATTTTGACCATGATATAACACGGATACATCACTTTGAACAATATCAATAACAGATGAAACAATATTATCTAAATTATAAATACGGTAAGACATTGTATTTATGCTATTGTCGACTACTGCAAGGACTTTCTCCAAATTAACTTTGACAATTGGGGGGGCGTGGCTTGGCTGCCGAGCGGAATGGCTGCCTGAAACCGCAGCTCCGCCGATCGAGCACAGAAATCCTTCAATTATTTGCTGAACTGGGGTGCGAGCTTGGACCTCCCCGCCCGAGACGGTAGTCCAGGGTGTCCGCCCTGTGCCCTGGCTGTTCTGACCCCGTCGGAGACGCGTGGGCGGAGAGCGGCCCGCGGGAAGCACGGAGACGCGGCGGCCTACAACAATCGCGAGAGCCGGGGCCTTGTGTGTGGAGGGCCCGAAACCTGTTCGAGGGGTGAGGCGGAGGCTGTTCGATCGCCCCAGGAGACGCGCGCCCAGCCGGATGTTCACCCCCTACGGCTGAAACAGTGCAGCTGAGACAGCGGCGGCTGGTGTGGAGGGACACCGAACGTGGACTGGAGGTGCGTCTGGGGGAGAGGCCCGGACGCTCTGCGGCGCTCTGGGAGCTAGCTGGCTACCGGGGACGGCGCGAAAGGTCTTGATGCTTGCGATCGGCAGGCGCTGCTGGGCCCTGCTCTGGGAGCACGTGTTGCCGAACCTCATGGTCTGAGACTCTGATCTGTTCCTTTCTCTCGCCTGCCCCTGGATTGCATGCCGGTGAACAGTGGCAGGCCCGATCGGATAATTACAGTGGCGGCCATCTTCCCTGAAGCCGTAGTTCTATGGTCGAAGGTTCCAGGGCGACGATCGGAGAATCGCGGTCGGCTGCCGTACATGCCCCGACCATACTGCAGTGATGTTGGGGCGTTGACCTGGGATGCGGACAGTGTACGGCTGTACTAGTGTTGGCCTGCTCCGACGGCCTGCGCTGTGACTCTCCCCGCTTGGTCCGTTTCTCTGTGCCCGGTGCGTGCCCCGCCACTGGGGACCCAGCCCTCTTACCTACCGACGAGGCCTAACAGCCCTGCTGCCCTCGACGAGACGCTGGTGGTTGGCGACTGGTGCAGTGTGAGGAGTTCGCGACTCGGCCGCCCACGCATACTACCGGCGCCGGGTGGCGTCCGGTGAGCGGCCATGGGCAAACCGGACACGCGGCAGCCGAAAATCACCTTCGACAAGTCCAAGCAGAAGCCGCCGGACCCAGACCCAGACCTCCGTGAGGCTGAGTCTTCTCGAACAGACCGGAGTGGTGCTCAGGATATGGACATTAAAGCCATGTTCCAGGAACTGAAAACAAGTTTACATGGCATTGATGGAAAAATGGATGCGCTGGCGGCCCGCATGGATGGTATCACGTCTCGCATGGACAAACAAGAGGGGAGAGTGGAATCGCTCGAAACACGTGTGGCCGACACAGAGGAAAATCAGACCGGCCTTGCCGGCCAACTGCGGGGCATGGATAAGATCCTGACACTCATACAACAGAAAAATGAGGATTTGGAAGCGCGCTCGAGGCGCAACAACGTCCGCATCACGGGTGTGGAGGAAACGACGGACATATCCAACATGGAGCTCTTTGTTGAACAAATGTGTAAGGATCTGTTTGGGTCGGGTTTGTCTTCGATGTTCCTGGTCGAGAGGGCTCACAGATCATTGGGGCCCAGGCCTAAACCAGGTGCACCGCCCCGGCCTATTATTGCACGAATCTTAAATTATAGGGACCGGGACGTGATCTTACGAATGGCAAGAGACATGTCAGACGTGCAATACAAGGGCAACCACATTGCACTATATCCGGACTATACGATGCAGGTTCAGGCCGCTCGAAGGGAATTTTTGCCGGCCAACTGCGGGGCATGGATAAGATCCTGACACTCATACAACAGAAAAATGAGGATTTGGAAGCGAGCTCGAGGCGCAACAACGTCCGCATCACGGGTGTGGCGGAAACGACGGACATATCCAACATGGAGCTCTTTGTTGAACAAATGTGTAAGGATCTGTTTGGGTCGGGTTTGTCTTCGATGTTCCTGGTCGAGAGGGCTCACAGATCATTGGGGCCCAGGCCTAAACCAGGTGCACCGCCCCGGCCTATTATTGCACGAATCTTAAATTATAGGGACCGGGACGTGATCTTACGAATGGCAAGAGACATGTCAGACGTGCAATACAAGGGCAACCACTTTGCACTATATCCGGACTATACGATGCAGGTTCAGGCCGCTCGAAGGGAATTTTTGCCGGCGAAGAAACGTTTTCAACAGGCGGGCACCAAATACTCCCTCATCTACCCTGCTAAACTCCGGGTCCAAGGTCCCGGTAAACCGTCCTTCTTTGTTGACGCGAAGGCGGCTCTGAAATATGCCAAACAACTGTTAAAGGACCAAAAGTCTCAGGCACCTGCAGATGACCCGGACCAGCGGGACAGGCTAAGTGATGTTGAATGACTGCTCCTGTATGCTTCTTGTTAAGTCGCTGGGTATTGCCTGTCCGCGCTGTGCTGGGCCATAGAGAATGTTTAATTCCCTGGAGTACCAATTTCAGATGCTGGAAGGGAGCTGAGCAGGACTGCGGGATTGGGGGGGGAGGGTCCTTGAGCTGGCACACTAGGCCCGCGCTCGATCGCCCTGTCATGAGTACATGGCTTGTGGGTGGCCAACCTGCGTACCTCAAGGGATGATTCCCATTCATTGTTCACATCTAGGGTCTGTAGTTACAGTTGTCGTAGTTGGGAGGGGGACCTGGGAGGTCATTGCACAACCTGATTGTGGGGTTGGAGCGGGTGGGGTAGGGGTTTGGTCGTGGTTGGGGGTTTTTGTTGAGTTCTATTTAAGTTTCAGAGCTGGGTCGGAGGAGGCGAAAACTGCTATTGAATTGCACATTGTGCACTGCACGCTGCCATGTCGACAGTCACCTAGCAAGAGGTGTTCTGGCATTTGCCGGGTAGGCTGCCCGGATGGCCGGGTGGGATGTGTGCTGTCTGTCAGAGAAGGGTTGCAGGAAGTGACGCAGCGAGGAACAGGTCCGTGGCCTGATCGAGTTTTATTCCAATGCTTGTTGCCGTGTGGAGGTTCCCTACCTTGTCGGTGGACTTACAGATTGCTGAGGCATGGCCGCCCCCATATGTTGAGATCCGCTGGGTTGGAAATGCTTGCTTCGAGATTTGGCAGGAATTGGCCGGGTGACTGGGGGGTTGGTGTATGTCTGATGCTTGCCCGAACTTTGTTAACACGCCTGGTGCTGTGAATAGCATAAAGTGTATTACCTGGAATGTACGGGGCATGAATGATAGACGGAAAGTGAGACTGATACAGGCCTTCCTAATTAGAAAAGGTGCGGACATTTGCCTTCTGCAAGAGACACACCTGACGGCCAATGCTGCGCAGCTGCTCAGGCACAATCGATGGGGTGAGGTAGTCCACGCTCACTATTCTAACTACTCTAGAGGGGTGGCGATACTTATCAGAAAGGGGCTTCACTGGAGGACGCATGAGGAAATCAGGGACGCAGGGGGCAGGTATGTTCTGTTGGTCGGTTCGCTGTGCGGCGCGAGAGTGATTCTGGTGAATGTGTATGGCCCGAATGACGATAATCCAGAGTTCTACGAGGAATTGTGGCATAGGGTGCGGACCTGTGGACCTGCGGCGATATTGTGGGGAGGTGACTATAATGTGGTACTGTCAGATACTAAAGATAGGCAGGGCACAACTCGGGAACATCACCCCAGGGCGTCGGAGGCGCTTGGCCATATTATGCAAGAGGCAGGGCTGGTGGACTCCTGGAGGACGCTGCACCCTGAGGCCCGCGCCGGTACGTGTATCACAGCTCATCGTGCGGCCTGGTCCAGATTGGACTTCTGGCTGCTGTCCAGAGATTTGCACTCATCGGTGTTAGAGGTGACTCACTTGCCGCGGTCTCTTTCTGATCATGCCCCGGTTTGCTTGACGCTCTCCACGCCGCCGCAGTACATTCAGCCGTTTAGTTGGAGGTTCCCCTCCCGTGCGCTGCGCGACCAGGTCTTCCAGCATTCTTTGCGGGAAAGATTGGAGGAATACTTCGCACTCAACGAGGGCTCAGTAGATTCACCTGGCGTGCTCTGGGAGGCCTGTAAGGCAGTAACCAGGGGTCATTGCATGGCGCTAAAAACTGGGGTTCTGCGCTCCATTAGAGATACCCTGAGCAAGTTGGAATCTGAACTAGCCCAGCTTGAAGCTGCGATGATGGCGGCCCCTTCTGGTGGTGCGAGTGCAGCCTTCAGGACGAAACTGACCAAGTATCAAGAGGAGGCGGAGAGGGAGGTCGCGTTCTTGTCCAAAGCTTCTCAGGCCAGACGTTACGGAGAGGGTGATCGAGCTGGACGAACACTAGAAAACATGCTGCGCCCGCCACGTGGGTCGGAGCATATTCTTGAGCTACAAGGGTCAGGGGGTGAAGTGATTCGAGATCCTCCGGCTATACTGACAGTGATGACAGATTACTATAAGGTCTTGTATACCTCTAAGGTGACACCTGATGACACTATTATTAGTGACTACCTGGACACCATAGCACTTGCGTGGTTCAGTAATAATGCCCGACAATATATGGACCTACCCTTCACGCAGGAGGACATTCGAGCGGTGATAGCCGCTATGCCACTCAGCAAGGCACCAGGCCCCGACGGGCTGACTGCGGCCTTCTACAAGGAATATGCAGACCTACTGGTCCCGCGATTGCACAGTGTTTTTGAGGAAGCGATGGAGTTGGGCATCCTCCCTACCTCGATGCGAGAGGCCCTTATCATTACGCTGCTTAAACCTGGCAAAAATCCTGTTACCCCGGACTCATATCGCCCACTCTCGCTAATTAATCTTGACGCCAAAATTTACGCGAAATTACTCGCTGACCGTCTGAAATTTATGCTGCCACAGATAGCGTTGTCCGATCAGTCGGGCTTTGTAATGGGGAGGTCCACTTCCCACAATCTAAGAGTGCTGTTTGGGCTCCTGCATTATTTGGATCCCAAGGTACAAGCCGCGGCCGCATTGCTTGACGCCACTAAGGCGTTCGACTCATTAGAGTGGAAATTCCTACGGGCGTTATTCACTCGCATGGGTTTCAGCCCCTCCTTTGCCAGGCGTATTGGAATACTCTATAATCACCCGACGGCTAGGGTGCGGGTTAATGGTCAGACGTCTGCCCCGATCCCCATAACCAGAGGGACTCGGCAGGGCTGCCCCTTGTCGCCATTGCTGTTCGCCATTGCGACGGAGCCTCTGGCGGCTCGTTTGCGCCAACATCACACTCATCGCAGAATCGGCTTCACATCGCGTGGCCTGTTGGTGTCTATGTACGCCGACGACATAACCATATATATGATGAATCCATCGGACAACTTTGACCCACTGATGCGCGAGGTGACAAGATACAGTGGCCTCACAGGTATCGATATCAACTGGTCGAAGTCGGCGATGTTCCCGCTGACGGACGGTACGAGTCAATGCCATACGGAATTCCCGATTGACTGGGTCACTGATGAGATTAAATACCTGGGCGTACGCTTTAGCCGATCGGTGCAGGACATATGGCTGGCCAATTTTGGTGTGGCCGTGGAGTGGCTGGAGTGTAAGGTGAGGCGCTGGAAGGCGCTGCCGCTGTCACTGATGGGCCGCATAGCAATTGCTAAAATGGTGGTCGTTCCTAAGTTTCTTTACTTATTCGTTAACATCCCCCTGCCACTCACTAAGTCGTTCTTCCGTCGGCTTCGCTCCGCCTTGCTTGAACTGGTCTGGGTGGGTAAGCAGCCCAGAGTGGCCTGGAGCCTCCTCACACTTCCATTCCATCAGGGAGGCCTCGCGGCCCCGGACATGGAGCTCTATGCGTACAGTGCTCAGGCCCAATACCTGCACTTCTGGCAGCACCCGATCCCTTACCAGCCGCACGTGGCTATCGAGATGGACGTTGCGGCCCCCTGCCCCCTTCGTGCAGCGGTGTATCAGAGATACAGACGCTCCAGGGATGACATTGATACTGTTGAAATGGTCCGCTGGGCCTGGTCAAGCATTGCCAAACGTGCGGGCGTTGATGATTTATATGCGCCGAGCATGCCCCTTGCGGATAATCCACTATTGGGGCCATTGACGGACGCGGCGGTGGTGCGGCGGGCGCAGGCCTGCGGCCTGAAGGTGGCGGGGGACCTGTACCCGGACGATACCTTCCTTGCATTGCGGGATATGGCGGCGGCGCCGGAACCGACGGCCTCGGAGCTTCTTCTCTACTATCAACTGCGGTCTGCATGCAAGGGCAGGTACCCTATGTTTCCAGATGCTCCGCCGACGCTTGCGGCCCTGGAGGACGTACTCTCGAATTCCTCCGCGCGCAAACTGATCACACGTATTTATAGAGCTACTCAACACACAGCTCCGGTTGTGCACACTGACTCTAGATCCTCGTGGGAACATGAAGCGGGTATATCTATTACCGAGAAACAGTGGGAGTACTGTTGCTCCCAACTTGAAAACCTATCCCCTAATTATAGGCTGCGGTTGGTACACTTCAACTATCTACACCGGACTTACCGTACGCCCATGCAACTGTGTAGGATGGGACTGCGGTCTGATGCGAACTGTTGGAGATGCGGTGAGAAGGAGGCCGCGTTCTATCACCTTGTATGGGTGTGTGGTCCCATACGCGACTTCTGGATTGCAGTCTTCAATACCGTGGGGCAGATTGTGGGGGTGGAACTGGAGCCGGACCCACTTGTGGCCCTCTTGGGATTCGTTAGAAATGTGCCTAAGGCCTCACGTAGGCTTGTGGCCCTTTTACTATTACTTGCTAAGCGTCAAGTAGCGCTACACTGGAAGAAGGCGATGCCGCCGAAAGTGGCGGCCTGGATAAGATCGGCGGTGTACTGTAGGGAGCAGCTGACCTCATACTGGGACCAGCTGCGACAGCGCTCGCGGCCTGTAGATGTATGGCAGCCACTGGTGGATTGGTTGGCTAGAACGACAGCGTTGGAAGATGACTAGGCGGTCTAATTGTGGCTTTGGTGACGTGGCGAGGTTGGAGTTTGACTGTGGTGCGCTGTACGTGGTGATCCGCCTGACATAAGTGATCTGGGGTTTGGGGCTTGCTTTCTGTGGGGGGTTGTCAGTCGATTGCGTTGTCTGGGTGGGCTGTGGGCGCAGCGTGAAGGTGATTATGACATTTCGATTATTCATTGTTTGCTTCCTTTCGACTTGGGCTCTCTGTTAGTTTTGTTTTGTTTGGTCCATTGCAAAATGTTGTATCGCTGTTCGAATGTACGACCTCAAATGCTTGGGCGGTGCTCCGCCTGGCAAACTAGCTGCCTGCCTCCGGGTTGTTGGCTGAATAGCAGTGTACTCTTCGATGGAACAATAAAGGTTTTGGAAAACAAAAAAAAACAAAAAACTTTGTCAATTGGGCGAAGACAGAATGCTGCGTCCATCTGCGAACGTTTCCATAATTCATTGTAAGCTGCATAGATGAATCTTTTTGATCTGGGAGTTTTAGGACCCAAGATAAAATCAGCCAAATTGATATTGCTCGATAAGAGACACAGGTGTTGTTTCACTGATGACAGAGTCGAGTGTTCCAACCACTGTTGACACAATTTCCCCACTGAATATGTGGTGACTGAATGTGAATGGGGGTAACAGGGATAAGGTCTAGTTTGTGTGAAGGCGGTTGTTGCATTATAAACACACAGTTGACAAGCATTAGAATTGGTTTGCCATAACAACCATCCTTAGAGGTCAACATCAGAGATATTTAAACTGTCATTTCGAAACAGAGCTTGTTGTATATATTGATTGTATGATTGCAGTATTTGCGCCAATTATCAAAATCAGCTAACGACGGAATGTTCAAGTTTTTTGCAGTAGCCAAACCAAAACAAGTAGTTTGGTGCACTGTATCATTTAGAAATAATATTTAAGTCGGATTTAGACGTGCAAGATGCAGTCTCCGTTCCGTGGACCTGTCAAACTTTAGTGCCCCAAATTGATTTCAAATCAATGGTATCTTTCCAGTGCTCAAAACCATGTAAAGCCAATTCAGTTCTAAATGAATTTGAATATATTAATTTAGTGTGTGTCTGAATAAATTTAGATTGAGACGTCAATTTAAATTTGAAGAGATAGGACTCCGGATGGGATGTGTTGTAATCCGTTAAATATATGAACTTATTTCCAAGTGTTTTTGAACTCCCCTGTAAGGGAGTTGGACAATGTTCCTACTGTGTGTAGTTAAAAACAGGTCTTAATGTATTTGTTTTGGGTAAGAAATGATGCCCATAATGTTGATAACAGAATAAATTGGCAGAATTTAAATACAAATCTTCAGCATCAAAAGCAGCATAATACTTTAAATCAGAAAACAATGAATGTACTGCTTGTACATCCCAATCATCAGAATGTATGTCCTGTGTCACCACATCTCCTAAGGAAACGTGAAACAGGTATGGTATCTTGAGGACTTCCGTCGAACGATGGATTTCTAATGCAACTTTATCCCAAACGATGCCATCCGCAACTGGGAAGGCCGAAATGTTAACAAGGGCTTGATCACGTTTCATCATATGGGACGATGTATGGGGAGCCAGAATTCCATCGACCAACTTTACAGCAGAGCGGTCTGGCAAATAATGACCATTGATGAGCAAGAAGTATACTGTCACAAATCCAATCAACATGAAGAGGAAAATCATGATAAGCACCAACCAGATGTAGGTTCAGGGTGGGACCATGTAAGTCCTTTTGAACCAAAAGACGAAAATGCTCATTTTTGTTGGTGGAGGTGCCGCAGAGGAGGACGAGGAGGAAGAGTCATAAGAGTAGCTCGTATGGTCCGCAAAATAACCGCTAGCTCCCACGTTCAGCAACGGTGGCATTGCAGCAGCAGCTTTAAGATGTAAAGGACTGTCCGGTACTTCAATGCGGGACTTATCCACAGGATAAGCATACTCGACGTTTGCGTCAGAAGAGGATGAAGTCACAACAGGCAAAAGGTCAATGGTAGTCTCCTGCTCACCCTCAACGACACAGGCATTCGAAGAGGCTGAAGGCATCGGATTCAAAGAAATAGCATTGCATGAAATACTAGGAGTCACATTATTCAGAATCGGCCAGATGGTGTAGTTTGACATTGTCAATTGAAATGTATCTGTTTTCTTTGAGACCAAACAAAGGTGGTAGCATCACAGTACGAGTACCCTTCAATCCAAGAACTGGGACCGGTGCACAATAAGAGGGACCAAATTCTTTTTTGTTCTCCAGCTTTTCTCATACCAGATCTCCAATTTTGGGAAGCTAGCCGGCGACCTGGATCAGGATTGCAGATTCATCGGAAAAGGGTATATATTCTGTAGCGAAGCTGTCACGGTTCTTTTGTTGGTCCTGTAACATAGTAGAATGGTTATCTAAGTCAAAGGTTGCGGCAGCCGCCACAACGTCTAGACCATCAAGGTTGGGCACAAACATTTTAATGCCAAAGAGCATTTCGGATGGGGTCCACCCACACAGAGATCTTCTTGGGAGATGCACGTTGAACTCCATACAAATGGGCCAGTTAGTTCCTGCCAGTACCTAAGACTCTAGCCGTCAAAGATTGCTTCAAGTCACGGTTCATTTGCTCCACTATTGAATTGCCCTCAGGCCTGTATGGAGACGAAAACTGCAACAGCACCCCAAAAGAATTCATTGCGTCCTTGTACGCCTTAGAGGCGAGCGCTGGACCTTAGTCCGAATGGAAGGTGCCACAGGCAAACATCCCAACAAAGACACCAAATCTCTAATGACATTTCGAGGGTCAGCGCTGCGTTGTGGCCAAACCCATAGGAATCGTGTGCATGAACCAACTGCAACAAAAATATATTAATATGCAGTATCAGAAGTCAATGGACCGCAGTGATCAAGATATACACAGCCAAACAGCTGATTTGATATATATAACTGTGTTTGAGGTGGTCATGAAACCGTAGACAGTTTGATTTGTTGACAAATGTCACAAGAAAGTACATAATTACTGGATTGTTTATATAAACTACGCCACCAATACCATTGCTGTAAAATAGAGACAGGCACAGACACTCCGGCATGTGCAGAAGCCATGCCTTCATGTGAGGCTATGATCAAAGGAAGTCTGCGGTCCATGTTTGGAATCAGCCGATCCCCAACTGACGGAATTGTAGCATAAGGAACTTATTCGGGAGATAAATTATAAGAATACTTTGAAGGGAAGCCCTGCGGGTAAGCAGTCCAATCCTTCGTAGCAGCTATAGCTGCCAGAATTTCATTATCTATCTTAGTCATGGACCTTGTAACTGCTGCAATGGAACATGTGGCTACTGCAGATTTGGCCACCTCATCATCCAAAGAATACCAACAGCATGTGTTCCCACACGCTGATGACCAAGAGTATGTATAACATGCGTGGCAGACGTTCCTTAAGCTCCGCCACTCGAACCCAATGCGTTTTATGCTCTATTGCACTGCCTTTAGAATCCCAATAATCATTCTGAGACCAAAAGAATAAGTAGACATTAAAAGACTGGACACAGTAAGAAGAATCACACACAATGAGAGTAGTCACAGTAGGATCTGCAAACTCGAGAGCTAGAATAAGAGCACGCAGCTCTGTCAATTGCGCCGTACAGTCCCCAAGTGCCTGTGTATGCACAATGGAAGACTTAAAGTCACCATTTACTTTTGAACCAGCCGCAATAGTGCAAGCTGCAGAATAAGCATCTTTGGACCCGATGGCCGTTTGAGCCGAGCTGTCGGTATA